>NC_090448.1:586370450-586995450 GCF_031143425.1 Pleurodeles waltl
GGTCAGCCATCTTTTACACTTTGAGGGTCCAAAGGAACATTTTTCCTTCCACCCCGTCCTACTTGAAGAAAACCGTAATCTCACTTCTGGTTCTATCTAAAGCTGGCTATGGCAATGCCTTACTTGTCAACATTCGGAAAAATGCCTCAATAAAATCCAGATCTTACAAAATGCCACTGCCTGTCTACTTTTAGGAATTCCTAAATTTGAGTCTGTTTCTTCTGTGCTTAATCTTCTTTATTGGCTTCCTGTAAAGAAGTACATTGACTTTAAAGCCATGTGAATAGCATTAAGGACACTCCCTGGCATTGTCCCTGACTACCTCAGGCAAAGATTTCAATGGTATAGTCCATACAGAACACTTTGATCTGCCTCAGCCTACAATCTTATAGTTCCTAAATTTAAACAATCTTTTTGGGATGGAAGAAGGTTTGTCGTGGGCACTTCTAGACTCTGGAATTCCCTTCCCCTCAAAATGAAAAAAGGCCTGATCTGTTAGCCTTCAGGAAAGTCCTTAAGACCTGGCTTTTCACCAAATACATTTTAACCAGCACTTTCTTTCCTTGCTCAGTAGTTTTCGTCTTCTCTGGGATCCAGCGCCTAGACACCCACCGGTATTAGAGCACTTTATAAATTGTATTTTAATTTAATTTCATTTAATTTCATTTCAGTGGGGATTCTTCCAAAGCCACTACTGACATGGTGGTTTGGGCTACTTCAGCTCTTCTGTCCATGCAGCTGGTTCCAGGGGGTCAGCCAACTGACCCTTGGAGTCACTGCCTTAGTCTGGGGCATGATCTTTCCCCAAGCCATGGGCCAAGGACACAGTCCTCTCTTCGCTATCCCAGGGTGCAACAGATGCAGTGCAGCAGATGGTGCAACCTCCTTCTGTGCGGTCCAAGGGTCGTCAGGGCAGTCTTTCTTCAGCTCTTGATCCAGTTTCGTTTAATCTGAGGTTCAGGGTGCCAGGGGTGCCATATTTATCCTGGGAAAGTGCCCTGAGGCTACACTGCAGTCACTAGCCAATGGGGTACTAGGTTCCCCCCTTTGGTGATGACACGCCATGTGTGACACCTAAGAAACCCAGAGTGCACTATGCACTATTCTGCCCACTCTCAGGATGTCTGTGTATCTACCTGTGGGCTACATGCTGCTAAGGAATATATGTATATATATATATATATAAATATATATATATATATATATATATATATATATATATATATATATATATATATATATATATGTCCTACTTAGCAATATATTGTTCCCTGCCTTAGGGTTCCATATGCCTTCCTTAGGGATGTATTGCTCCCTTCCTTAGGGCTCCATAAGCCTCCCACCCTTAGGGATGTCTTACATGTATGTAAGAGAAGTGGTGGCTTTGCCGTTATTGTGACCACTGCTCTTCCAGTCTGCAGTTTTAGGCAGGGAGACATTTTGTACTTGTCACATACAGGGTGGCACAATCAGTGTTGTAGCCCTGGGTGGATGCTGTATCTTACATGCCCTTAGTATCCTTGTGAGTCCCTATACTAGGGACTTTTAAGTAAGTGAGAACTTGTCAATTGAGGATATCCAGTTCAACATATACTTTGTAAGGGGTTAGGACACTAGGAATTAGGTCTGGTTTGCAGGCCGCACTGCACTCTCAGAATCGAAAAAATAGCAGCATCAGTCCAAAAAGGTGGGGGAGAACATGCACAAAGAGGCATTACCTTACACTAATATTAAGCTCTGTACAGGATTACATGGTTGAGGTCATTTTACTTTTTGTTACAGCCACAGGACAGAGTTTATGTATCCTTTGGGTCACATGGGCTTCAGGAAGCAGGTTGTCTGGCGCTCCCTTTTGCCCATCTGTACTCCCACTTAGGGCTGCTCAATGTTTTTTCCAAGTTTGACACAGCAATAGTAAGCTGCAAAGTCGCTCCGTTCTGCCCAAGGAGAATTAAGTTGTTAGTGTTCAGCTTTCATAACATTAGTTATTTTTTGCATTATAGGCCTCAATATTGAGATAATTAGGGGCATATTTGAGAGCCTCTAGCACCACTGGAGCATCACTTTATGTGACGCTCCAGTGGCTCTAACCTCTGCTCCATATTTACAAGGAGGTATAGTCCCACTTTTTGTGCCGTTACGCTTCATTGTAATTATGGGCCCCTCCAATGCAGTTATCTGTATCAGAGGGACGTGCAATGGATGTTGTTGTGGGCGCGCCACAGCAACACCCATTGCATTTTAACACTGCCTCAGATTTATCAGATTTTGTAAACCTGAGGCAACGCCAAAATCTAACTCCACCCCAGGGGTGGCGTTAGCAAGGTGCAACAAGGAGGAATACTTTTATTCCTACTTGTTTTTTGCTTTTTCTAAGCGTGCTGCATTCTGCAGCATGCATAGAAAGAGCAAAATACCATAAATTATTGTTTATGTGCAGGAAGGTGTCCCGTCCTGCACATAAACAATCATTTGAAAATGAAACTTTACCACTTCTGTGTGTGTTGGTATCTGCAGCACACACAGAAGTGCCAAATCACCATTAGTGACTGTTTATGTGCAAGAAGGGAGACCTTCCCGCACGTAAGCAAACACACCCATCAACGCAGACATCCTTGCAAAAGAGTGCAAGGATGTCTGCATTGGTGCTGGCAGCTAAATTTTGTGCCAGCACAGGGGACAACAAAGGGGTGTGCCTTATTCAATTAAATACCGCGCATCCCTACATTGTGAAAATGACGGAGCGTGGCGCTGCCAATTTTGGTACAACGCTGCGCTCCGTCATTTTTCCATAAATATGGGCCTAAGTGCCTGTCTGGGATTATTTGGTACTGTTGGGAGTGATTGAAGGAGATGGAGTATTATGGGAGAATGAAGTGTGTGATCACAAGAGTAGGCACATGAGTGTAAACAGGAGTTCATGGGGTCACAGGAGAAAGCTGAGAAGAGTGCAAAGTGTGTAATGGTATGTCGTAAGGTGTCATGGGATTGTATAGTGTGAATCTGGAATGTGGTGTGTTCATGGGGTACAACAAAGGACAAATGGTGCAAGCAGATGATTGTGTGACTTACGAGAGAGTGCTCAAAGTGAGGTGTTGCCAGACCCCTTTCAGTGGTAAATGCAGAGGCAGCACTAAAAGTAAGTCCACAATGATGTCAACAGTATTCTCGAATAAGAGTACTTGGAGAGCTAGTTGAGTTCAATTCCTTTATTGGCATCCGTGATTCACTTGAACATGTATGAATACAGAGACAGCCAACACGTGTTTTGTCCCCTTCGAGACTTTTTCAAGGCAAGCTAAAATAAGTCATAATATCTTCAATGTGAGTAACGCAGACAAGGAAATGATTTACAAAACACAATCTGTGTGATTAAGAGGCATGGTCATTTGCATATCATCCCAAAAAAGCTTCCACAAAGTCCAGAACAGAGGAGCATCAACAGACAAGTAGTAATCAGTAAAGGCAACACAAAAGGATGATGGACGGAGTACTGAAACCTTTTAAACACTGTCACAGATCTGGGTTTAATCCATTGTTCTTTTGCTCATCATGCCACCCCAGTTTAGACCCAGCCCTATAAATCAATCTTGACCCTGTTCCCCATGGGAACAGTCCAGCCCAAATTGGCAGGGTAGGTCCCTCCTGGACCTGAAACAAGCATCCTAGGACCAGTTTAAGGTTGTCACCCTTCATCAGCCAGGCTAGCTTGAATCCAATGGCATAGTGAGCACAGAACCCACATCTGGCCATACCCTTCCTACTTAGAGCAACTTTAACAACACAAAAGAATGATGGACGGAGTGGTGAAACTTTTCAAACACTCACCCCCAGTCACAGATCTGGGTTTAATCCATCGTTCTTTTGCTCACCATGTCACCCCAGTTTGGACCCTGCCATATGCAAATCAGTCTTGACTCTGTTCCCATGCCATGGGAACAGTCCAGCTGGAACGGCCAGGCCAAGTCCTCCCTGGATTGAAAACAAGCATCTTGGGACTGGTTTCAGGGTATCACCCTCTATGAGCCAGGTTAACTTGAATCCAGTGGCACAGTGAGCTTCATAACCCCGATCTGTGACTGGGGGTGAGTGTTTGAAAAGCTTCAGCACTCCATCCATCTTCTTTTTCTGTAATCAGCAAAGGCCCCAATAACAACCATAAGGGTCAAAGTGAGCAAAGGGAAGGTTCAGTTTTAGACTATATCACACTTACGTCCATATTTATATTTTCTGGGGCAAACCTGCGCTAACGCAGGTTTGTGCCAAAAAGTGTAGTGACAGCTAGCGCCGTTCCTAGATGTCGGCCAGGTGCCATATTTATGGAATGGCGCTAGCCGGCACTAAGGACCTGCTAGTGTCATTGGAAAGGATGCTAAGAGGGCCGGGGAGGCATAGTGAGAACCAGAGCTTGTGCGCCAAATTATGGCGCTACAATGTTTAGAGGCAAAAAAATTGCCTCTAGGCAGTGTAGCGCCATTTTCTGATCCCCATGGGCATGGCTCCTTTCCTAGTAAAGAATGTCCCCTGAGCATGGCCATTGGGGCCAGCGCCATGCAGGGGGCCCAAAGTCAGGGCCCCAAGCGGCATTGGACGAAAAAAATATATACTCACCTGGACTTATCTTGGATGGGTCCCCCATCTGTAGGTGTCCTCCGGGTGTGGATAGAGGTGGGTGGGGGTGTCCCTGGGAACAGGGAATGGCACCTGTGGGCAATTTCCATGGTCTCGGACCATGGAAATCTGCCTACAGGTCCCCTTACGCCTGCCCATACACAGGCGTTAAATAATGGTGCTAAGCAAGTTAAGTAAGCTTAGTGCCATTATTTGAGGCCCCCATCCCCGTGCTGGATTTTATCACAGGGGATAAATATGGCGCAAAGGCCATATTGTCCTTTTCTGGACGGGAACTCCTACCTTGCATCTCATTGACGCAAGGTAGGTTTTCCCCTCGAGAAAATGACTTAAACTCCATAACTTTGGCGCTAGACGTGTCTAGCGCCAAAGTATAGATATGGAGTTAGGTTTGCGCTGAATTAGCATAGAAAAATTGTGCTAATTCAGCGCAAACCAAGTATAAATATGGGCCTTAGTTAGTTGAGCTAAAAAAGATAAATGACTATAGCTGGAATTTAGCGGAGAACGAGAGAATTTCAAAGGTATGTGGGATTTCCAAAAGTGAGGAGAACCCACGTTGAGGACCATGATAAGTTCTACACACTTGTAAAGTTGAGTGAACATGTCCGGAAAGTAATAAGAGCCCCAAACCTGCACCAGTGTATAAGAGTGACAGCCAAGAGAAAAATGGGAGGCAGAATGAGCAAACAGCCAATAATGTAGATGAACCCAAGAGAGAAATCAAGGAAGAAATAGAAAATTATTCAAAGAGACAAGCAAAAAAGACTGCTAATAGTAGCCATCAGGACTGTAAATAAATCAGCTGTGCTCCTGTGCATGGCTAGTATAGCTATGTTCACTGGACTAGTAAAATAAGCAAATTGTGACCCACTGGTATAAGCAATATACATCGTGAGATGGAGTAATCCAAAGCACATGTAGATGAGACTATAAAGTTTGTTGGATCCATAGTTGTAAGGAAATGCCTCCTTGGCATGGTTACCCCCTGACTTTTTGCCTTTGCTGATGCCAAGTTATGATTTGAAAGTGTGCTGAGGCCTGCTAACCAGGCCCCAGCACCAGTGTTCTTTCCCTAACCTGTACCTTTGTTTCTACAATTGGCACACCCTGGCATCCAGGTAAGTCCCTTGTAACTGGTACCCCTGGTACCAAGGCCCCTGATGCCAGGGAAGGTCTCTAAGGGCTGCAGCATGTTTTATGCCACCCTGGAGACCCCTCACTCAGCACAGACACACTGCTTGCCAGCTTGTGTGTGCTGGTGGGGATAAAATGACTAAGTCGACATGGCACTCCCCTCAGGGTGCCATGCCAACCTCACACTGCCTATAGGTATAGCTAAGTCACCCCTCTAGCAGGCCTTACAGCCCTGAGGCAGGGTGCACTATACCATATGTGAGGGCATAATTGCATGAGCACTATGCCCCTACAGTGTCTAAGCAAAACCTTAGCCATTGTAAGTGCAGGGTAGCCATAAGAGTATATGGTCTGGGAGTCTGTCATGCACAAACTCCACAGCACCATAATGGCTACACTGAAAACTGGGAAGTTTGGTATCAAACTTCTCAGCACAATAAATGCACACTGATGCCAGTGTAAATTGTTTTGTAAATTACACCCCAGAGGGCATCTTAGAGATGCCCCCTGAAACCATACCCGACTACCAGTGTGGGCTGACTAGTTTTAGCAGCCTGCCACACACCAGACATGTTGCTGGCCACATGGGGAGAGTGCCTTTGTCACTCTGTGGCTAGTAGCAAAGCCTGTACTGTGTGGAGGTGCTTCTCACCTCCCCCTGCAGGAACTGTAACACCTGGCGGTGAGCCTCAAAGGCTCACCCCCTTTGTTACAGCACCCCAGGGCACTCCAGCTAGTGGAGCTGCCCGCCCCCTCCGGATACGGCCCCACTTTTGGCGGCAAGGCCGGAGGAGATAATGAGAAAAACAAGGAGGAGTCACTGGCCAGTCAGGACAGCCCCTATGGTGTCCTGAGCTGAGGTGACTCTGACTTTTAGAAATCCTCCATCTTGCAGATGGAGGATTCCCCCAATAGGATTAGGGATGTGCCCCCCTTCCCTCAGCCACCCTCAGGGCTAGTAGCCATTGGCTACTAACCCCCCAGACCTAAACACGCCCCTAAATCGAGTGTTTAGGGGCTCCCAGAACCTAGGTAACCAGATTCCTGCAACCTAACCTGACCTGAAAGCCCTGCAGAGAAGACGGAGACACCAACTGCTTTGGCCCCAGCTCTACTGGCCTGTCTCCCCACTCCAAGAAAAACTGCAACAGCGACGCGTTCCACAGGGTCCAGCGACTGCTGAAGCCTCAGAGGACTACCCTGCATCTAAAAGGACCAAGAACTCCCGAGGACAGCGGCTCTGCTCCAAAGAAGAAACATCTTTGCAACAAAGAAGCAACTTTTAAAGAACACACGTTTCCCGCCGGAAGTGTGAGACTTTACACTCTGCACCCGACGTCCCCGGCTCGACTTGTGGAGAACCAACACTACAGGGAGGACTCCCCGGCGACTGCGAGCCCGTAAGTAGCCAGAGTTGTCCCCCCTGAGCCCCCACAGCGATGCCTGCAGAGGAAATCCAGAGGTCCCCCGACCGCGACTGCCTGCTTCTAAGAACCCGACGCCTGGTAAGGACACTGCACCCGCAGCCCCCAGGACCTAAAGGATCCGACCTCCAGTGCAGGAGCGACCCCCAGGTGGCCCTCTCCCTTGCCCAGGTGGTGGCTACCCCGAGGAGCCCCACCTTGCCTGCCTGCATCGCTGAAGAGACCCCTGGGTCTCCCATTGAACTACATTGCAAACCCGACGCCTGTTTGCACTCTTCACCCGGCTGCCCCCGTGACGCTGAGGGTGTAATTTTTGTGCTGACATGTGTCCCCCCCGTGCCCTACAAAACCCCCCTGGTCTGCCCTCCGATGACGCGGGTACTTAACTGCTGGCAGACTGGAACCGGGGCACCCCCTTCTCCATTGAAACCGATGTGTTTTGGGTACCACTTTGACCTCTGCACCTGACCGGACCTGAGCTGCTGGTGTGGTAACTTTGGGGTTGCTCTGAACCCCCAACGGTGGCCAACTTTGAACCCTGTAGGTAGTTTACTTACCTGCAAAACTAACAAACACTTACCTCCCCCAGGAACTGTTGAAAATTGCAGTGTCCAGTTTTAAAATAGCTTATTGCCATTTGTGTGAAAACTGTATATGCTATTTTGCTAATTCAAAGTTCCTAAAGTTCCTAAGTGAAATACCTTTCATTTAAAGTAATGTTTGTAAATCTTGAACCTGTGGTTCTTAAAATAAACTAAGAAAATATATTTTTCTATATAAAAACCTATTGGCCTGGAATTGTCTTTGAGTGTGTGTTCCCCATTTATTGCCTGTGTGTGCACAACAAATGCTTAACACTACCCTCTGATAAGCCTACTGCTCGACCACACTACCACAAAATAGAGCATTAGAATTATCTCTTTTTGCCACTATCTTACCTCTAAGGGGAACCCTTGGACTCTGTGCATGCTATTTCTTACTTTGAAATAGTACATTTAGAGCCAACTTCCTACATTGGTGGATCAGCGGTGGGGTACAAGACTTTGCATTTGCTGGACTACTCAGCCAATACCTGATCACACAACTAAATTCCAAAAATTGTCATTAGAAACTGATTTTTGAAATTTCTAAATTTTTAAAAGTCCTGCTAGTGCCTTGTGTTAGTCCCTGTTAGCATTTCTTTTAGAGTTTAAAAGTTTTGTAAAAGTTTGAATTAAGTTCTAGAGATAGTTTTAGATTCTTAAAAAGTATTCCAACTTTTAGAAACATAGACCCTCATTACAACCCTGGCGGTCGGTGTTAAAGCTGCGGTAAGTCCGCAAACAGGCCGGCGGACAAAAAAAGGGAATTATGACCGTGGCGGAAACCGCCAACATAGACAGCCACTATAACACTCCGACCGCCACAGTGGTACAGACAAGCAGTGCAGTGGTCACCGGCAACAGACAGGCGGAAGACAAAGTACCGCCCACAGTATTACAACAGGCCAATCCGCTACCTTTTCCAGGGTGGATTCACTGTGGATAAAAACACGGCGGAAACAGACATTTCAATGGGAAAACGCTCACCTGAACAAACTTCACGAGGAAGGAGGGCTTCATGGAGCAGGAATTACAAATCCTACCTGCCCTTGTCTTCCTGCTCATTTACGAACACCAGCACCGGCGGCGGCGACGACAACGGTGAGTACTGCACCTACGACATAGGGGAGGGGGGAGGCAAAAGTCAGGGGGACACACACGCAACACCCCCACCCCCACCCTCATCCTCGCACATTACAACACACACACCAATGCATGTCAAAACATCACAGTAACAACCCACAACCCCCCCGGAATAATGCAAAGACCAAAGGAAATCAGTTAAAAAATTGTAATGTATCAAAATACAGGTACCAAATATATACAGATATATATACACATTCAGAAGTATATACATTACGAGAAGCAGTGCATGTATGCACATATCAATGTCCGTGCACCACTGGTCCAAAAATGCATGGGTGAGGCCCACAATAGATACCTGTCCACAAACGGAGAGAAGACTGCTGGGGCATCAGATCGAAGTACAACATGCACCTCAGAGGGAAGGGAAGGGGGGGCACCTCAGCCAGATTACAGCACCACTCCCGATCCACGACGGGGCTCCATGCCCATTGATGTATCCTGGGGAGCGCAAAGCCACAGTCTCTCAAGTCTCTGCAGTGGGTGGGTTGCCCACTGTTCAATCCTGGGGAGTGCAAAGCCACAGTCTCTCAAGTCTCTACAGTGGGTGGGTTGTCCACTGTTCAATCCTGGGGAGTGCAAAGCCACAGTCTCTCAAGTCTCTACAGTTGGTGGGTTGCCCACTGTTCAATCCTGGGGAGTGCAAAGTCACAGTCTCTCAAGTGGATAACAGTCTCCACTGCTTCTGGAGGGGGAATGGTGCCCACACTGCATTAGGCTCCCCCTTACAGTTCCTGTTCCGTCACAGTCCCAGCTGTACATGTGATAACGATGCTTGATGTGGCGGTCTTCCCTTGTCCAGCGGTGCTTTGCCATGGCGGTCTCTGATCTGTTCAGCAGTTCTCTGCCCTGTGCAGCGGTGCTTTGCCCTGTTCAGCGGTCTTCACCATGGTGGTGATTCCCTTGTTCAGTGGTGCTTTGCCATGGTGGTCACTGATCTGTTCAGCAGTTCTCTGCCCTGTGCAGCGGTGCTTTGCCCTGTTCAGCACTCTTCACCATGGCGGTGATTCCCTTGTTCAGCGGTGCTTTGCCATGGCGGTCTCTGATCTGTGCATTGGTGTGTGGCATGACGGTCCCTCATTGCCCAGCGGGGCTGTGGCAGCCGGGGCCCTCCTGGGCACAGGCTCCGGCGGTGGCCTCCTGACCAGTGACGATACTCCTGCCCTCCTGGGCAATGACTCCGGCGGTGGTCTCCTGACCAGTGACAATACTTCTGCCCTCCTGGGCACTGACTCCGGCGGTGGTCTCCTGACCAGTGACGATACTCCTGCCCTCCTGGGTAATGACTCCGGCGGTGGTCTCCTGACCAGTGACAATACTCCTGCCCTCCTAGGCAATGACTCCGGCGGTGGTCTCTTGACCTGTGACAATACTCCTGCCCTCCTGGGAAATGACTCCGGCGGTGGTCTCCTGACCAGTGACGACGGTGCTGGCGGTGGCGTCCCGGCCGCCCGGGAGGATGGCGCCCTTCTCCGCCGTGCTGCTCTCACCAGACTGTGCAGACTTCTTCTGGCCCTTCACTACCTTTGGAGGAGTCACAGCTGACTCTGCAATCCCCCTGGGACCCTTGTGAGCAGTTTTGCCGCCAGGAGTCTTCACCCTGTCCCGTCGTCCACTTTCCAACTTGAGATGCTTTACAGGGGGTGGACTGGCAGTGCTTTGGCTCCGTATCACATTGCCTGCCCTGGTGGCCGGTGCACTCCACACACCTTGAACATGCACCACTGGTACTGGAGTCTTTTTGGCTGAGGCGCTATTACAGGACTTATGAATTGAAGGGGTGGGGATGGGGGCAAAGAGGTCAACGTTGCTAAGGGAGAGTTTATGACGAACACTGGGATGGGTAGCTGGAGGGGGTCTGGGAGTGGAGGAAGAGGAGGTGGTTGTAGAAGGTGTCACATTAGGTGTTTTGGGTGCAGGTGCAGGTACTGGAGGCTGTCGTGAGGTGGATGGATGTTGGGTGTGTGGGTGCCCGCGTTTGTGTACTTTGGGAGGGGGCGTCACAGACACACTGGGAGAGGACACAGGGTACGTGTAAATGGGAGTGGGGGTGGTGAGTGCAGGTGAGCGTGGTGTGGTGCTGGGAGTTCTGGTGCGAGTCCTAGTGGCTGTAGTGGTAGTGCATGCAGGTGAGAGTGTAGACGACACTGGGAGGGAGACGATGAGGAGGGGGACACAGTGGAGGCAGTGGATGTTGCTGTGTCTGTATGTGGGAGATGCTTGTGTGAGTGCCTGTGTGAGTGCCTGTGGGACGTGTGGTGCCTATGTTTGCCTGAGCTACTTTTGTGTGTTGAGGCGTGTGCTTGCTTGTCTGATGGTGTGCTTGGGATGGGCTGGGGTACAGGGGATTGGGTCTGGGTGGAGGAAGTTGGAGGGGGGAGGCTAGATACAGGGACAATGGCTGCCATCAGTGCTGAGGCCAGAGATTGCAGGGTCCGATGAAGGGCAGCCTGACCAGAATGAATGCCCTCCAGGAATGCATTACTGTGTTGCAACTCCATTTCTATACCCTGGATGGCATTCACAATGGTAGACTGCCCAACAGTGAGGGACCTGAGGAGGTCAATGGCCTCCTCACTGAGGTGAGCAGGGGTGACAGGGGCAGGGCCTGAGGTGCCTGGGGCGAAGGTGATGCCCACCCTCCTGGGTGAGCGGGCACGGGGCGAACGCTGAGGGGCTGCTGGGAGGGCGGTGCTGGTAGGGGAGGTGGCGGCTGTACCTGTAGAAGTGTGGGGCACAGATGGTGCCGCCACCACAAGGGAGCTCCCATCGGCGGAAGAGTCTGTGTCGCTGGTTGGTGATCCTCTGACCGACGTGAAGCTCCCCTCGCCCTCCGTCCCACTGGTGCATTCTGAGTCCATGGTGTGGCCCTCCATAGCCATGTGGGATGCAGCTCCCTCGTGCTCCGGTGCCACTGTACCTCCGCCTGATGATGCTGATGCACAAAAGAACAGGGAGAGCAGAGAAAGTGGGGGGGGACGACAGAAGAAAAACAGGTTGAGTGCATGGCTTACCGCTACCGTTGGCGGACAATACAGACACAGCAGCCCCCTGCACTACGCCATGCTCCTAGCCTCTACAGATGCAATTCCTGGGATATGGCCTACATCGCTATGGTGGACATCTGCACACATGGATGCCACAGGGGCACGTATACCTGTACTTGTTACTCTACTGCGGTGGGGTGGAGTGCCACATGGCCTGCATTACGGAGGGGCCTAGCCTATGTAAGTCGCCCTGGCCTAGGGAAACCCGCAGTCCTCCTCCCACACCTAGACCCCTCAACTGCACGCAAAGTCCCCAGAATGAGGGTGTACTCACCCCCTTGTGTCTGCTGTGATGCCCTCAAGCGCCCATCCAACTCCGGGTAGGCCACCGCCAGGATTCGGAACATCAGTGGGGTCATGGTGCGACGGGCACCCCTCCCACGTTGGGAGGCCATCCCCAGCTGAGCCTCCGCCGTCTTCTTGCTCCAACGGCAAATGTCCTCTCATCTTTTCCGGCAGTGGGTGCCCCATCTGTGGTGGACCCCCAGGGTCCGGACGTCCTTTCCGATGGCACGCCAAATGTCCTTCTTCTGGTGGGCACTGACCTACATGACATGCACAGGGGAAGAAGAGAAGTCATTAGCAAGAGCACCGTAGAAGTGAGTGGCCCAAATCCCTGCCCTTGCCATGTGGCACATGCATTCACAGTCCTTCATGTTCACTACACTCTGCCCCCTTCCCTCTTACAACCAGCACTCTCCACCCAGGCATAGCCCATACAACGTGCTCCCTGTGTACTTACCTGTTGGTCTGGAGGACCGTAGATTAGCGTGTACTGGGGGAGGACACCGTCGACTAGCTTCTCCAACTCCTGAGCAGTGAAGGCAGGGGCCCTTTCCCCAGACGCAGCAGCCATTGTCTCTTCCAGACCGAGGTCACAGCAGCACTTGCAGTGTAGGTCCTCACCTGTCGAAGATCAGGTATCAAGTGATTGAACAGATAGAAAATGTCGGTCACGTCCGCGGCGGTGACGTCCGTGGCGGTGCGTATCATCACCGCCGGCGCACTTCGTCATTGGCATCCTGGGACCCATAGGGTCCAATGTTAACCAATGCAGCATTGCGCCACAGTCTTCGACCGCCTACCGCGACGGTTTACAACGCCAGCGCAGTTACCTCACATCTCATTGTCCAACTTTACAGGTCAGGCAGCCGCCATTTCAGGGGCCCACATGGCTTCATTTGATACTGCGTCACACATTCCTAGGCCTACAATCAACACACATACAGGAAGATAATTGTCTTTGCTGTCGTGTTCTGTGTATCTGTGGGTACATACCTGGGATTTTGTTGACTCAGTGGTCGCTGTTGTCCTTCCTAGGCACCGTCAGCTTGGACATTTGAGAAGATGGCGTAATCCTCTGGTGTACCGACCGCTGGTGGACCTGTTGACAATGGAGGAGCGACATTTACTCATCACCTACAGGTTTGACGTGCCACTATCCAGGAACTTTGTACCCAGTTGGAGCCAGACCTGATGTCACCAATCCTCCATCCCACAGGAATCCCCCCTCAAGTGCAGGTGCTGTCAGTGCTCCATTTCCTTGCAAGTGGATCGTTTCAGACAACAGTGGCCATGGCATCAGGGATGTCCCAGCCTATGTTTTCCGTGTTGTCCAGAGTGTTGTCTGCTCTGCTGAAACACGTGAGGAGCTACATCGTTTTCCCTCAGGTGGAGGATTTGGCTACAGTTAAAGGTGACTTCTATGCCCTGGGACATATCCCTAACATCATAGGTGCCATTGATGGGACACATGTGGCTCTGCTCCCCCCCCCACAGGAGTGAACAGGTGTACAGGAACCGGAAGAGTTATCATTCGATGAATGTACAGATGGTATGTTTGGCAGACCAGTACATCTCGCAGGTAAATGCTATGTTCCCTGGCATCCCTTATATGATGGGTCAACTCCAGAGGCACCGGGTGTGGCTATTAGGGGACTCTGGTTACCCCAACCTGTCATGGCTACTGACCCCAGTGAGGAATCCCTGGACCAGGGCAGAGGAACGCTACAATGAGGCCTATGGGCGGACTAGGAGGGTGATCGAACGCACCATCGGCCTCCTGAAGGCCAGGTTCAGGTGTCTGCATATGACAGGTGGTTCACTATTGTACTCACCAAAGAAGGTGTGCCAGATCATCATCGCCTGCTCGATGCTTCACAATCTTGCTTTGCGACGCCAGGTGCCTTTTCTGCAGGAGGATGGTCCAGATGGCGGTGTTGTGGCAGCTGTGGAGCCTGTGGACAGTGATGAGGATGACACTGAGGACGAAGACATAGACAACAGGGAGTCAGTCATACAGCAATATTTCCAGTGACACACAGGTGAGAACAGTTTTTTTTTTACCATGACATTCACTTTCACACTTCTACCTCTATCCTGTCTGTCAGTTCATAGCAGTATTTGGTCACTGAGTTGTACCTGTCCATTACGGTTTCACAGGTGTGGTTTGCAACGTGTGTCATCTTCTTGCATCCTTCAAGGACTTGTGATGTGTGACATAGGTATGTTGGCTTTACAATTGGAAACGCATGTTGACACTGTCATTGATTATACATATGTACCAAATCACAGACTGACTCCAGATTGTTTTGTGGTTCAAGGGTGTTTATTTCAGTGCTCAAAAATGGAGGGGGGTAGTAATATGGTGATGGGGGACGGTGGAGGAATGTCCATGGCAGAGTACAGTCCATCAGTCACACAGGTGCACTGCCCATATGGGCATAGGAAGTGGAGCTGGGGCAGTTCCAATCTGGACTGGGCAATAAAGTGAGACAGTGGGAGGACAATCAGGGTGGTCTCATTTCCTAGTGGGGGTCTTGCCATTGTGCTCTGTCCTGTACCTGGATCTCAGGGCCCACTTGCGGGGTGGTTGTCCGTCTGCAGGGGGTGGGGTGCTGGTGTGGTGGTCCTGTGGCGGGGCGTCCTGTCCACTAGTGCCGGCGGAGGTGGTGGGAAGTTCATCGTCCATGCTAGTGTCATGGGCCCCTTGGAGTGCCATGTGTCCCTCATGGTTTTTTGTATGTCCTTCAGCACCCCTACGATGGTGCCCAGGGTGGAGCTGATGGTTCTGAGCTCCTCCCTGAACCCCAAATACTGTTCGTCCTGCAGGCGCTGGGTCTCCTGAAACTTGGCCAGGACCGTCGCCATCGTCTCCTGGGAGTGGTGGTATGCTTCCATGATGGAGGAGAGGGCCACGTGGAGAGTGGGTTCCCTTGGCCTGTCCGCCCCCTGTCACACAGCAGCCCTCCCAGTTCCCCTGTGTTCCTGAGCCTCTGTCCCCTGGACCGTGTGCCCACCACCACTGTCCCCAGGTCCCTGTTGGTGTTGGTGTGGTGGGTTACCCTGGGTTCCCTATAGTGGTGGACACACCGCTGATTGACGTGTCCTGGGTACGGAGGTATGGGCCCGCTGGGTGGGTGCTGTGCTGGTGTCACCAGAGGGTGGAAGGTCAGTGTTGGGCTGTGCCTGTGCAAGGGGAACCGACTGTCCCGAGGCCCACAATGGTCCGGGCTGGTCATCAGGATCCAGTAGGGCAGAGCTGCTGTCATCACTGTGGGCCTCTTCTGTGGGTGGAGTGGAGATGTCTGGACCCTCCGGTGTGGTGACGTTCCGTAGTGGTCCTGCAGGGGTATAAGAGCATGATTATTGCATGTGTGTGTGTCTTGGTGTGCATTGGGTGGGTGAGCGTGTACCCCAGTGCTAGCATTCCTGTGTGGGGGCTTGTGTAATGATGGTTAGGGGGTGTTATGAGTATGTGCAGTGGGCATGCTTTAGTGATGAGTGTCCATGCTTTGTTGTGTCATGCAGGGCTTGGTGTTGGGATGAGTGGTTTGTGTTACTAGTACATTAGTGGGGATTTGGGGTTATAGGGGAGGGGGTGAGGGTGGGGGTGTGTGATAGCATGCAGGTAGGGTGGGGGATCTGATAGTTAAGATTTTACTTACCAGTGTCCATTCCTCCACCGACTCCTCTGAGGCCCTCTGGATGCATGATGGTCAAGACTTGCTCCTCCCATGTTGTTAGTTGTGGGGGAGGAGGTGGGGGTCCGCCACCAGTCCGCTGTACCGCGATGTTGTGCCTGGAGACCACAGAACACACCTTCCCCGTAGGTCGTTCCACCTCTTCCTGATGTACTCCCGATTTCTTGGATGCTGTCCCACAGCGTTGACCCTGTCCACGATTCTTTGCCATAGCTCCATCTTCCTGGCTATGGAGGTATGCTGCACCTGTGAGCCAAATAGCTGTGGCTCTACCCGTAGGATTTCCTCCACCATGACCCTGAGCTCCTACTCGGAAAACCGGGGGTGTCTTTGGCGTGACATGAGGCGGTGTGGGTGATGTGTGGGGTGGTGTAAGTGTTGATGTGTGGGGTGATGTGTAGTGGTGTGTGGTGTTTTGTGCGTGTAATGTTCTATGGGTGATGGTGTTGTGTGCCTCTGTGTGGTGAGGTTCTCAGTTGCTGTGCTCTCTGTCTATCTGGCCTTCTCTCTGTAATTGTGGTTGTAGGGGTTTGTGGGTGATGTATGTGTGTTTTATATTGTGTTGGGTGTGGTGTTTGTATGTATATCAGGTGTGTGTATTTGGAATTGTCCAATGTGGCGGTGTTTTGGAGATGTGTGTGTATTTTGAGCGCGAAGGTGTGCACCGCCAATGGAATACCGCGGTTGAAAGACTGCCGCATGGATTCGTGGGTCGTGATAGCATGGGCGTGTTTCTGTTGGTGTGACGGTGGAGGTTTTGTTTTCGCCAGTTTATCACTGACCTTTGGTGTGGCGGTATTGTGTGGGTGTCTGAATTTCGGCGGATTCCGAAATGTGTGTCATAATAGCTGTGGCGGAATTCCGCGGCCGCGGTGGTGTTTTGGTGGTCTTCTGCACGGCGGTAAGCACCTTTTACCGCCAATGTTGTAATGAGGGCCATAATGTCTAATGCAGAAGAGATAGTGATGGAACTCAACCTCACCCCTTACCTGCATCTTAGGATGTCAGAGTTAAGGTCTCTCTGCAAAATCAAAAAGATTAAAACTGGTTCAAACCCTACCAAAGTACAGCTCCAGGAGCTTTTGGCAGAGTTTGCTAAGAACAACCCCTCTGAGGATACCTTCCCAGAGGGGGAAGCTAGTGATGTGGAGGATTTCCCACCCCCACTCCTAGTTAGGGAGAACAGGGTCCCTCAAACCCTGTCTCCACAAGTGGTAGTCAGAGATGCTGCTTCTCTCACAGGAGAGTCCAGCAACTCTGGAAGCATTGAGGGCAGCCTCAATGAAGATGACCTCCAGTTAGCCAGGATGGTCAAAAGATTGGCTTTGTAAAGACAGATCCTCGCCATAGAAAGGGAAAGACAGGAGATGGGCCTAGGTCCCATCAATGGTGGCAGCAACAGAAATAGGGTCAGAGATTCTCCTGAAATGTTGAAAATCCCAAAAGGGATTGTAACTAAATATGAAGATGGTGATGACATCACCAAATGGTTCACAGCTTTTGAGAGGGCTTGTGCAACCAGAAAAGTAAACAGATCTCACTGGGGTGCTCTCCTTTGGGAAATGTTCACTGGAAAGTGTAGGGATAGACTCATCACACTCTCAGTAAAAGATGCAGAATCCTATGACCTCATGAAGGCTACCCTGATTGAGGGCTTTGGATTCTCCACTGAGGAGTATAGAATTAGGTTCAGGGGGGCTCAAAAATCCTCAAGCCAGACCTGGGTTGATTTTGTAGACTACTCAGTGAAAACACTGGATGGTTGGATTTATGGCAGTGGTGTAAATGATTATGATGGGCTGTACAATTTATTTGTGAAAGAACACCTGTTAAGTAATTGTTTCAATGATAAACTGCATCAGCATCTGGTAGACCTAGGACCGATTTCTCCCCAAGAATTAGGAAAGAAGGCGGACCACTGGGTCAAGACTAGGGTGACCAAGACTTCCACAGGGGGTGACCAAAAGAAAGGGGTCACAAAGCCTCTTCTACAGGGCCCCAAAAGCCTGCTCAGGAGGGAGGGTCCAGAGCCTCTTCACAATCCAATTTTGGGTACAAGGGTAAACACTTTGATCCCAAAAAGGCCTGGTGTCGTAGCTGTAATCAGTATGG
The DNA here is from genome assembly GCF_031143425.1 of Pleurodeles waltl. Taxonomy (NCBI): domain Eukaryota; kingdom Metazoa; phylum Chordata; class Amphibia; order Caudata; family Salamandridae; genus Pleurodeles; species Pleurodeles waltl. Next base: position 586,388,510 of record NC_090448.1, read on the forward strand.
ACACCAAACTGGAGATAAGGCCTGTCCCAAGAAAGTTTCCACTTCTAACTCTCCTCCAGCTAACATTGGAATGGCCAGTCTCCAAGTGAGATCAACAGTGTGCCCAGAGCAAATCAGGGTTCACACTGAAGCTACATTAGTCTCTGAGGGTAGGGTGGATTTAGCCACACTGGCTGCCTGGCCCCCTAATATGCAAAAATACAGGCAGAAACTCTTAATTCATGGGACAAGTGTAGAAGGCCTGAGGGATACAGGTGCCAGTGTCACCATGGTGACAGAGAAACTGGTTTCTCCCGGTCAATACCTGGCTGAACAAACGTATCCAGTTACCAACGCTGACAATCAGACTAAAGTACATCCCATGGCTATGGTAACTTTAGAGTGGGGAGGGGTCAATGGCCTGAAACAGGCGGTGGCCTCCTCAAATATCCATGTAGACTGTTTGCTTGGAAATGACCTGGAGTCCTCAGCATGGGCTGAGGTAGAACTCAAAACCCATTCAGCCATGCTGGGTATCCCTGAACTGGTGTGTGTCAAAACAAGGGCACAGTGCAAGGCTCAGGGTGAAAAAGTGGGGTTGGAGCCTGGAAAAAGGGCCCAACCCTCCAAGAAAAAAGGAAAGAAGACTGGGGAACCAGCTTCAATAGAACAAGAAAAAGAGAACCTCTCTTCCCAGGAAGAAGTTCTACCCTCTGAGGGAACTGGGCCCATGGAGTTAGAACCTTATCAGGTTGAGCTCCTAGGCCCAGGGGGACCCTCAAGGGAACAGTTGTGTAAGGGGCAAGCAACCTGTCCCTCTCTTGAAGGCCTTAGGCAGAAAGCTGCTGAAGAGTCCAAAGGAAAAATAACAGGAACACATAGAGTCTATTGGGAAGATGGACTCCTTTACACTGAGGCAAGAGATCCCAAACCTGGTGCCACTAGGAGAGTGGTAGTGCCTCAGGAGTTTAGGGAGTTCATTCTGACCTTAGCTCATGATATTCCTCTTGATGGGCATTTGGGACAGACCAAGACGTGGGATAGATTAGTCAACCACTTCTATTGGCCCAACATGTCCCAGAAGGTCAAGGAGTTTTGTGTCTCCTGTGCCACCTGTCAAGCCAGTGGTAAGACAGGTGGACACCCAAAGGCCCCCCTCATTTCACTTCCAGTGGTGGGGGTCCCCTTTGAAAGAGTGGGTGTGGACATAGTGGGTCCACTTGAACCTCCCACAGCCTCAGGGAACCAATACATACTAGTAGTAGTGGATCATGCTACTAGATACCCTGAAGCAATTCCCCTTACGTCGACTACTGCCCCTGCAGTAGCCAAAGGACTCATTGGTATTTTTACCAGAGTGGGATTTCCTAAGGAGGTGGTGTCTGACAGAGGTACCAACTTTATGTCAGCATACCTGAAACATATGTGGAATGAGTGTGGGGTGACTTACAAATTCACCACACCATACCATCCACAAACCAATGGTCTTGTAGAAAGATTTAACAAGACATTGAAAGACATGATCATAGAGCTCCCTGAAAAACTCAAAAGGAGATGGGATTTCCTCTTGCCATGTCTTCTTTTCGCCTACAGAGAGATGCCTCAGAAGGGAGTAGGGTTTTCCCCTTTGAACTTCTGTTTGGCCATCCTGTAAGGGGACCACTAGCTCTTGTAAAAGAAGGCTGGGAGAGACCTCTTCATGAGCCTAAACAAGATATAGTGGACTATGTACTAGGCCTATGTTCAAGGATGGCAGAGTACATGGAAAAGGCAAGTAAAAACCTTGAGGCCAGCCAACAACTCCAGAAGATGTGGTATGACCAAAAGGCTGCTATGGTTGAGTTTCAGCCAGGGCAGAAAGTCTGGGTTCTGGAGCCTGTGGCTCCCAGGGCACTTCAGGACAGATGGAGTGGCCCTTACCCAGTGCTAGAGAGGAAGAGTCAGGTCACCTACCTGGTAGACCTAGGCACTAGCAGGACCCCCAAAAGGGTGATCCATGTGAACCGCCTCAAACTCTTCCATGACAGGGCAGATGTGAATCTGTTGATGGTAACAGATGAGGACCAGGAAGCTGAGAGTGAACCTCTCCCTGATCTCCTCTCCACAGACATTAAAGATGGTTCAGTAGATGGAGTGATCTATTCAGACAGCCTCTCTGGCCAACAGCAATCTGACTGTAGGAAGGTCCTGCAACAGTTTGCTGAGCTCTTTTTCCTAACCCCTGGCCAGACACACCTGTTTACCCATGATGTGGACACAGGAGACAGCATGCCTGTCAAAAACAAAATTTTCAGTCAGTCTGACCAAGTTAGGTAAAGCATCAAAGTGGAAGTCCACAAGATGCTGGAATTGGGAGTCATTGAGCACTCTGACAGCCCTGGGCTAGCCCACTGGTCTTAGTCCCCAAACCTCACACCAAAGATGGAAAGAGAGAGATGAGGTTTTGTGTGGAGTACAGAGGACTTAATTTTGTCACCAAGACAGATGCCCATCCCATTCCAAGGGCAGATGAATTGATTGACAAGCTAGGTGCTGCCAGATACTTAAGTACCTTTGACTTGACTGCAGGGTACTGGCAAATCAAAATGGCACCAGGAGCAAAAGAAAAGACAGCATTCTCCACACCTGATGGGCACTATCAGTTCACTGTGATGCCTTTTGGTTTAAAGAATGCCCCTGCCACCTTCCAAAGGTTGGTGAATCAAGTCCTTGCTGGCTTGGAGTCCTTTAGTGCAGCTTATCTTGATGATATTGCTGTCTTTAGCTCCAGCTGGCGGGATCACCTGGTCCACCTGAAGAAGGTTTTGAAGGCCCTGCAAGCAGCAGGCCTCTCTATCAAGGCATCCACATGTCAGATAGGGCAGGGAACTGTTGTTTACTTGGGACACCTTGTAGGTGGAGGCCAAGTTAGCCACTCCAGCCCAAGATCCAGACTATTCTGGACTGGGCAGCTCCAAAAACCCCAGACTCAAGTCAGGGCATTCCTTGGCTTGACTGGGTACTACAGGAGATTTGTGAAGGGATATGGATCTATAGTGACACCCCTCACAGAACTTACCTCCAAGAAAATGCCCAAGAAGGTAAACTGGACTGTAACACCCTGAAACAAGCAATGTGCACAGCACCAGTTCTCAGAGCTCCAGATTATTCCAAGCAGTTCATTGTGCAGACTGATGCCTCTGAACATGGGATAGGAGCAGCTTTGTCCCAAACAAATGATGATGGCTTTGACCAGACTGTTGCTTTCATTAGCAGGAGGTTACTCCCCAGGGAGCAGCGTTGGAGTGCCATTGAGAGGAAGGCCTTTGCTGTAGTTTGGTCCCTGAAGAAGCTGAGACCATACCTCTTTGGTACTCACTTTGTAGTTCAGACTGACCATAGACCTCTCAGATGGCTAATGCAAAACTGTTGAGGTGGTCCAGCTCTCTACAGGGAATGGACTTTGGGCCTGATTCTAACTTTGGAGGACGGTGTTAAACCGTCCCAAAAGTGGCGGATATACCACCTACCGTATTACGAGTCCATTATATCCTATGGAACTCGTAATACGGTAGGTGGTATATCCGCCACTTTTGGGACGGTTTAACACTGTCCTCCAAAGTTAGAATCAGGCCCTTTATAGTGGAACACAGACCTGGGACTGCCCATGCGGATGGCCTTTCCAGGTTCTTCCACTTAGAAAATGAAGACTCTGGTTACCCCCTGACTTTTTGCCTTTGCTGATGCCAAGTTATGATTTGAAAGTGTGCTGATGCCTGCTAACCAGGCCCCAGCACCAGTGTTCTTTCCCTAACGAGTTCCTTTGTTTCCACAATCGGCACACCCTGGCATCCAGGTAAGTCCCTTGTAACTGGTACCCCTGGTACCAAGGGCCCTGATGCCAGGGAAGGTCTCTAAGGGCTGTAGCATGTCTTATGCCACCCTGGAGACTCCTCACTCAGCACAGACACACTGCTTGCCAGCTTGTGTGTGCTGGTGTGGATAAAATGACTAAGTCGACATGGCACTCCTCTCAGGGTGCCATGCCAACCTCACACTGCCTATAGGTATAGCTAAGTCACCCCTCTAGCAGGCCTTACAGCCCTAAGGCAGGGTGCACTATACCATAGGTGAGGGCATAAGTGCATGAGCACTATGCCCCTACAGTGTCTAAGCAAAACCTTAGCCGTTGTAAGTGCAGGGTAGCCATAAGAGTATATGGTCTGGGAGTCTGTCATGCACGAACTCCACAGCACCATAATGGCTACACTGAACACTGGGAAGTTTAGTATCAAACTTCTCAGCACAATAAATGCACACTGATGCCAGTGTAAATTTTTTTGTAAAATACACCCCAGAGGGCATCTTAGAGATGCCCCCGAAACCATACCCGACTACCAGTGTGGGCTGACTAGTTTTAGCAGCCTGCCACACACCAGACATGTTGCTGGCCACATGGGGAGAGTGCCTTTGTCACTCTGTGGCTAGTAACAAAGTCTGTACTGGGTGGAGGTGTTTCTCATCTCCCCCTGCAGGAACTGTAACACCTAGCGGTGAGCCTCAAAGGCTCACCCCCTTTGTTACAGCACCTCAGGGCACTCCAGCTAGTGGAGTTGCCCGCCCCCTCCGGCCACGGTCCCACTTTTGGCAGCAAGGCCAGAGGAGATAATGAGAAAAACAAGGAGGAGTCACTTGCCAGTCAGGACAGCCCCTAAGGTGTCCTGAGCTGAGGTGACTCTGACTTCTAGATATCCTCCATTTTGCAGATGGAGGATTCCCCCAATAGGATTATGGATGTGCCCCCCTCCCCTCAGGGAGGAGGCACAAAGAGGGTGTAGCCACCCTCAGGGCCAGTAGCCATTGGCTACTAACCTCCCAGGCCTAAACACACCCCTAAATCGAGTATTTAGGGGCTCCCAGAACCTAGGTAACCAGATTCCTGCAACCTAAGACGAAGAAGGACTGCTGACCTGAAAGCCCTGCAGAGAAGACGGTGACACCAACTGCTTTGGCCCCAGCTCTACCGGCCTGTCTCCCCACTTCAAGAAAAACTGCAACAGTGACGCGTTCCACAGGGTCCAGCGACCTCTGAAGCTTCAGAGGACTACCCTGCATCTAAAAGGACCAAGAACTCCAGAGGACAGAGGCTCTGCTCCAAAGAAGAAACATCTTTGCAACAAAGAAGCAACTTGTAAGACCACACGTTTCCCGCCGGAAGCATGAGACTTTGCACTCTGTACCCGACGCCCCCGGCTCGACTTGTGGAGAACCAACACTACAGGGAGGACTCCCCGGCGACTGCAAGCCTGTGAGTAGCCAGAGTTCACCCCCCTGAGCCCCCACAGCGACGCCTGCAGAGGGAATCCAGAGGTCTCCCCCGACCGCGACTGCCTGCTTCTAAGAACCCGACGCCTGGTGAGGACACTGCACCCACAGCCCCCAGGATCTGAAGGATCCGACCTCCAGTGCAGGAGCGACCCCCAGATGGCCCTCTCCCTTGCCCAGGTGGTGGCTACCCCGAGGAGCCCCCCCCCTTGCCAGCCTGCATCGCTGAAGAGACCCCTGGGTCTCCCATTGAACTATATTGCAAAGCCGAAGCCTGTTTGTACTCTGCACCCGGCCGCCCCCGTGCCACTGAGGGTGTACTTTTTGTGCTGACTTGTGTCCCCCCCCGGTGCACTACAAAACCCCCCTGGTATGCCCTCCGAAGACACGGGTACTTACCTGCTGGCAGACTGGAACCGGGGCACCTCCTTCTCCATTGAAGCATATGCGTTTTGGGCACCACTTTGACCTCTGCACCCGACCGGCCATGAGCTGCTGGTGTGGTAACTTTTGGGTTGCTCTAAGCCCCCAACAGTGGGCTACCTTGGACCCAACTTTGAACCCTGTAGGTGGGTTACTTACCTGCAAAACTAACAAACACTTACATCCCCCAGGAACTGTTGAAAATTGCAGTGTGTCCAGTTTTAAAATAGCTTATTGCCATTTGTGTGAAAACTGTATATGCTATTTTGCTAATTCAAAGTTCTAAAGTTCCTAAGTGAAATACCTTTCATTTGAAGTATTGTTTGTAAATCTTGAACCTGTGGTTCTTAAAATAAACTAAGAAAATATATTTTTCTATATAAAAACCTATTGGACTGGAATTGTCTTTGAGTGTGTGTTCCCCATTTATTGCCTGTGTGTGTACAACAAATGCTTGACACTACCCTCTGATAAGCCTACTGCTCGTCCACACTACCACAAAATAGAGCATTAGAATTATCTCTTTTTGCCACTATCTTACCTCTAAGGGGAACCCTTGGACTCTGTGCATGCTATTTCTTACTGTGAAATAGTACATACAGAGCCAACTTCCTACAATAGTTATATGCATTAAAGGATGACACATTTAACAATGGGATATTAAACATATGACACTACAGTTCCTGGACCAATCAAATAAGAAAATCGCTCCACATTGGTATACGCAATATACATCATAAAATAGGATAGTTCAAAGCACATATGGATGAAAATGTGAAAAACATTTCTCATCACAAATACGTAGTTATCAATTTAAATACCAGAGAACAAAAAGCTTTGAAATAACTTGCCAACTACCCTAACGTCATCAAGGAGGCAGACAAGGGGGACAATGTAGGTAATATGAACAAGTCGGACTACATTGCTGAGGTCATTAGAAAGGTAGCAGATGGACATGCATACGTTCCACTTTCCAATAACCCCTTGACAGAGCTACCCAGACTACTGGGAAGAGGCTTACACATTGGAGGGACCTTTGCCTCATTACTGACCATGAATACAAATACACGCCCAATATCACATTGTAAGCTCCCTGTCTATAGATACTTCCCAAAATATACAGAACTCGCCGACCAGGTAGACCCATCAATTCAGATATTGGCTCCCCAATGGAACATATATCTGAATACATTGATTTTTTCACAGCCTCTGGTCCAAAATTTAGCCTGCTATATACGGACACAAAAGATCTGTTATGTCAATTAGAGGACATTGGCCCTCATTACAACTTTGGCGGTCTTTTAAAAAGACCGCCGAAGCTGCGGGCGCCAGTATACCGCCAGTGTTGGCAGTATAACTGGCTCCCTATTAAGACTTTTCCGCTGGGCCAGCGGACGGAAACAGCATTTACTTGGGTAGATACATAGGTGATATCTTTGTTACCTGGACAGGTAGTGACACAGAACTGGATACTCTGTTAAACTACCTTCATAAGAATTGCTATAACATCAGCTTTACACACCATGTAAGCACTCTACAGATTGAGTTTCTTGATGTTGTCTTCCATACTGCAGGTTCCAAAATTATGTCTAGGTTGTATAGAAAACCCACAGATTGTAACTCAAACTTGAATGCTCGTAGTGAAAAAACTCAGATCAATGCGATTCCCTTAGGAGAACTGACTTGAATATGGCTGAATTGCAGTGAAAATCGGATTTTTACACAGGAACTTAGGGCTTCATTTATGAGGCCAGTGGTGCATGGCAGCACAGCAAGAGCTGTGCTGTGCCACCCTGTGCCACTGGGAAAGAGCAGAAATGAACAGTATTTACAAGATACAGCACATTTCTGTCCTCTCCCCCAGTGCTGGCACACAAATTGCTACCTAGCGCCAATGCAGACACCCTTACACCTTACACCATGGTGCAAGGATACCTGCTTTGCAGAGATGATTGTTTTTGTGCAGGAAGGGACACTTTTTTGCACAAAAACAACCACAGGAGGTGTTTTCTTCATTCTATGTGTGCTGCAAAAATGGGGAGAAATAAAGATTTTTCTCCTCGTTGCGTCACTCTTGCGCCACCCCTGAGGTGGTGTAGGAATCTGATGCGTTTCCAGACTTGTAAATCTGGGAATGTGTCAGATTCCTGTGAGTTTCATGGGTGCTGCATCGGAACACCCCAAGCAACACCGATGGAACACTCCTTTCATGCAGTATGGGTGAAAGGGGTCCATATTTACAAGGCCATTGTGAGAAAACAGGGCTGATTGCAGAGGCCCCATAACTTTTTGCCCCCATTTTCCTCTTTTTGCTGGTGTTTTCCTGACTTTGATGGTGCCCTGGGTACTGCTAACCAGTCCCAGGGCCTGTGCTCTGAGTAAAATGGATATGCAAATTAGGCTAATTATAATTGGCTAAGTTAACCTACCTATAAGTCCCTAGTATATGGTAGGGCATGTAGGTTTAGGGACCACAGCATAGGTGGTGCACACCTAGGTGCACTGCTGAGGTGCCCAGTGTCATTTTAAAGGCAGGCCTGCTTTGCTGGCTGCTTTTAAATTAAAGTTATATGCAAATTCGACTTTGGAATTAAAGGTACTTCCAAAGTCTTAAACAACCTTATTTTTACATATAAGTCACCCCTAAGGTGTGCCCTATGTGCCCCTAGGGCTGGGTGCCATGTAACTATAAGCAGGGACTTTATAAAAATAGATTTATAAGCCCTGGTGAGGTAAAAACAGCCAAATTCATTTTTCCCTCATTGAAGTAAATGGCCTTCATAGGCTAGAATGGGCAGACTTTATTTGAAATTTTAAAGTCTCCTTAAATGTTACATACCAAGAATTTGGTATCAAATTGATTGTTGTAATAAATCCCACAACTTCCAGTTGTGGGATTTAATATAACTTGTCCAGGTAAAAAGTTTAGACTTTACCTAAAAAGTTGCCAATTTCAGCTCTGCATTGTTTTTGCTGCTGTGCTCTGATTGGCCAGCCTGCAGCAGCTTCTGCCAGGCTGCCTTGATGAGGTGTGAAGTGGCCTAGCTTCACACAAAGGAATGTGCTTGGGGGAGAGAATCTCCCCTCAGCAGATGGTGAGGCAGGAAGGGGGATGGCTGCCAAACTGGTCTTCAAAGGCAGAGAAGGACATTTGGAGCACCCAGCAACACCCCCACATCCTGCAACCCCAGACAATTAGGTGCCCCCTTGATTAGATTAGGAGAGGGCAGGAGAGGGGTGTGTTTATGATTTTTAGCCACACCAGTGGGTGGGCTCAGCCAGATGTAACCTCCAAAAATCAGATTCATCCATGTTGGATTTTTAGAGACTGTTGCCTTCTGGGATGGATTTTTGCCACACTTCCCAGGAAGTGGTCCTCTCAGGGGGACGACCCTGATTGGAGAACCAGGGCCCCCCTGCTTTTCACCCAGGAGCAAGGATAAAACTGGCAGACCTGCACCCACGCCTCAGATCCCCTCCAGAATTCAACAAGAAAGGAACTAAAGAAGAAGAAGGACTGCCCTGCTGGACCCCTGGCCTGCACCTGGACCCTGCACTCAGAAGGACTGCACCAGCTGCACACTTGGGCTTCACCACAAGAAGGACTTTGCCTGGCTTCAACTGGTTCAAGGAGGGACTCCCTGTTTGCTACAGGTGAAAAATTGCTAAACCAGAGTCCCCTGCACCAACTCCTGAAGAAAGCGACCAGCTGACCACTGTCCAGTGGCCAAAAAGGAGTTTGCGCCAGGTGCATTCTGGGAGTTGAAGTCCGCACCCCCCAAGGACCATCACAGAACTTCTGGACCCTTGGGGTGAGCTGTGGACCCCAAAAGAACCTTAAAAGAACATCTGGGTGAAGCCCCAGAAGTTTGGAAAAGATTTGAGAATTTTTGGAAAAAAGCTCCAGAGAGGGACCGACCCACCGTGGAAATTCTAGCCGGCTTGCCTCAACCGCAACCCGGCCTGACTTCGTGGTTCGTCCCGGTAAAGAAAAACATCCAAAAAAGAGACTAAGTCCGAACGTAAAAAGTTGACCGGGACCTCCCAGCCATCGTATCCGAGAAGGGCTCCATGGACGTCGGATCAAGATCCAGGTTTACCCCGGTCAAAGGATTTTCATCTCGAAAAAACGACTAAGTCCGAAGGTAAAAGTCTCCACCGAGGAAACCCACATCGCGTATCCGGACAAGGGCTCCAGGAGGTCGGATTCAACTGGCAGGTTCGTCCCGGTGAAGAAAAACTTCAAAATAAAGACTAAGTCAGAAGGTAACTTTTTAACCGAGGCCTCCCGCGACCTGTAGCCGAGCAGGCTCCATCGCGGTCAGCCTGAAAGTTTGACTTTGCCCCGGTCGAGGTGCAACCAGATGACCCGATTGGCGCTTTTTGTTTCTAAGCGCTAGAAAAGTAATAATTCTTTAAAAATTCATATCTCCGGTTCCCCTGAACCGATTTTAATCGTTTTTGTGTCATTTTAAAGATAAAAATATAAACTATTTTTATAAATTGGTTTTGGATTTTTAAACTGTTTCCTGTGTTTTATTTAATTACTGTTTTGTGATATTTGAATGCTTTACACTTTGTCTCCTAAGTTAAGCCTTGATGCTCGTTGCCAAGCTACCAAGGGTTGAGCTGGGATTAATTTACTGAGTCCTAACTGTACCTATGTGGAGGTTAGTGGCTTGTTGCTAGGTGTAGGTACCTACCTGCCCTACCAATAACCCATTTTCCAACATAATTGGAAGCAGCGACGGGATCCTGTACTTGTGTTCAATATCACGTTACAGTTTTGGGTAAAACAAATTAAAAATCCTTTAAATTGTCCTAGTGCAAAAATTGTTTTTAATTTTTAATTTGGATTAATTTCAATTATTGAATTTTTGTAATTTTTCTAAATTCTTGTTTCCAATTTTTGCAAAAAGTTTTTGTTGACACAAAACTAGGGAACCATGGAGCTTGATCTGGCTAGCCTACCCACACTGACAGTAGTCCAGCTTAGGGGGTTGTGTATTGAAAGAGGGTTGCCTGCAACCACTGATCTCAGGAAGCAAATCCTGATCACATCCCTGACAGCATGGGCTGAGGCCCAAGAGGTAGAGTCAGAAGAAGCTCCAGAGGAGGGAGAAAGAAGGAAGGATGCAAGCTCTAACCACTCAGGGGAGGGAAGGCATCTGAGCCCAAGTGAGGATGAGGAAGAACGGTCCTCAGTAAATACAGTCACTAGGGGCAGATCCAAAGCTAGTGGTGGGAAGGGGGTCCTTTCAGGAGGAGAGAACCCATCCATCAGAGAAAGAGAGCTGGAGGCCCAGCTAGCATACATAGCTTTGGAAGCAGAGAAGCTGGCCCTAGAAAAGAAAAAGTGGGCATACAAAGAGAAAAGAGATGGAAGCAGCGATAAAGAAGCTGAGGTGTCCATGGGTGGGGGAGTTTGCCCCAGATTACCCAAGGGGGTAGTTCCTGCTTATGTAGAGGGGGATGACATAGATAAGTGGCTGGGGGCCTTTGAGAGGGCACTCCAAATGAGAAGGGTTAGGCCTCAATACTGGGGTTCCCTTTTGTGGGAGTTGGTCCCCAACTCAGGGAGGGATAGGCTTCTGACCTTAAGGGGGGAGGAGGCAGATTCATACCCTAGTATGAAGAGGTGCTTAGCCAAGAAGTTTGGTCTGACCCCAGAGCAATATAGAATGAAGTTCAGGGACACCCAGAAGGTCAGTACCCAGTCTTGGGTTGACTTTGTGGATATTTCACTAAAGGCACTAGAGGGCTGGATTATTGGTAACAAAGTAGATACTTATGAGGGGTTATACAATCTGATCATGAGAGAGCACATCTTGACCAATTGTACCCAAGAAAGGTTACGCCAGCATCTAGTGGACTCTAAGCAGACCAACCCTAGAGAGCTAGGGGAGGCAGCTGATGAGTGGTTGAGAACCAGGGTGGTTGTCAAGTCCCAGGGGGGAGACTCCAAGAAGGGGGGGACAGGTCCCCAAAAACCTAAGGAGGGAGGTGGTAAGCCCACCACAGAGACTCCCTCTGTACCCCAGAACCCTAAGAAGGAGGAGAGTAAATCCCACTCCCACTCTGACAAGCAGAGACAGGGAGACCCAGGGTTAAAAAAACTCTTGGACAGTAGGGCTTGCTTTGACTGTCAGCAGACAGGTCACTTCAGAGGAGATGCAGCCTGTCCAAGGAAGGTGGTTAGCACTGGGCTGTCCAGTGTAGCCATAGAGGAGGATTCCTCAGATGATGACGTCCTCCTAGCATTGTGCTGGGAGACAGGACCAGATGGTAAGCTGGTGATCCCTGAGGGTGGGAGTAGGCACTTCCACCACATTCAAGTGAATGGGATCCCTACCACTGGCCTGAGGGACTCCTGTGCCAGTCACACTATAGTGAGTGACCGGTTAGTGACGCCAGACATGTATGTCCCAGGAAAGACAAAGAAAGTCAGGATAGCCACAGGGGAGGTCACCTCCAAACCTGTAGCCATAGTGCCCCTAGAGAGGGAGGGTATCCTTGACTGGATTAGGGTGGTAGTCAGTGCTGACCTCCCCCTAGATTGTATCCTGGGCAATGACCTCCCAGAGGTGAGTCTGGTCACAGATGGGGTGGTTGCCCAGGGCGCCCCCCCAACCCAAAGTCCTGGGGAGTCAGTCCCTACAGTTAGGAGACAGGGGTCCCCAAGAAAAGGAAAGAAGAAAAGGAAGGGTAGGCCACTCTTAAAGAAAGTTCCAGGGAGCCAAGGGCCTTCTGCCCCAGTAGGGGGGGAGCCCAGAGTTGGCACTGGTGAGGCCTCACCTGACCCCAAGGAAGTCCTGAGTAGTCAGGCAGCTGTCCAGATGCAAGGTGTTGCCCCTGCACTGACAGAAGGGAGAGTGGAAGGAGGGTGTCTGCCACAGGAGGTGGTAGCCCCCCACTCTAGACAGCAAGAGGGGTGCCAGGACCCCAAAGATGCCCCTAAAGCAGCTCAGCCACCTGTCAGTGGAGAGCTTAGGGTGTGGTTCTGGGTACTGACAGCTGTCAGTAGCCTCTGCTGGGTGCTAGCCTTCCTGGCAGCACTGTACTTGGCCTGGGAGGCAGACCCCAGGGCCAATAGCAAAGTAGGCCCCCTGACCCTATTGGTCATGGTGGGGTTGCTCAAGTGTTGGGTGACCTCTTTGGGTAAGCTAGGTGTTGCCCTAGCAAAGTTTGGAGTAGGGGAGGTGGGCACCTCACTACCCAAGTTGGCAGAGAGAAAGGAGGAAGACCCCCCTAGAGGAAAGTTTCAGTTTGAGTTGGGTCCTTTTACTGTTGGGATGGCTTCACTACCCATAGGGAGTGACCCTGACAGGAGGATATAAGGCAGAGTAGGCCCTGCAAAGGGACAGACAGTTTTCTTCACTGTCTTCCTCGCCTAACAAGCCAGGAAGACTCTCCCAGGGTTGGGCTGAGTCTCGGGCGTGTGGGCCTGGGGGGGGGTTGTGTGAGAAAACAGGGCTGATTGCAGAGGCCCCATAACTTTTTGCCACCATTTTCCTCTTTTTGCTGGTGTTTTCCTGACTTTGATGGTGCCCTGGGTACTGCTAACCAGTCCCAGGGCCTGTGCTCTGAGTAAAATGGATATGCAAATTAGGCTAATTATAATTGGCTAAGTTAACCTACCTATAAGTCCCTAGTATATGGTAGGGCATGTAGGTTTAGGGACCACAGCATAGGTGGTGCACACCTAGGTGCACTGCTGAGGTGCCCAGTGTCATTTTAAAGGCAGGCCTGCTTTGCTGGCTGCTTTTAAATTAAAGTTATATGCAAATTCGACTTTGGAATTAAAGGTACTTCCAAAGTCTTAAACTACCTTATTTTTACATATAAGTCACCCCTAAGGTGTGCCCTATGTGCCCCTAGGGCTGGGTGCCATGTAACTATAAGCAGGGACTTTATAAAAATAGATTTATAAGCCCTGGTGAGGTAAAAACAGCCAAATTCGTTTTTCCCTCATTGAAGTAAATGGCCTTCATAGGCTAGAATGGGCAGACTTTATTTTAAATTTTAAAGTCTCCTTAAATGTTACATACCAAGAATTTGGTATCAAATTGATTGTTGTAATAAATCCCACAACTTCCAGTTGTGGGATTTAATATAACTTGTCCAGGTAAAAAGTTTAGACTTTACCTAAAAAGTTGCCAATTTCAGCTCTGCATTGTTTTTGCTGCTGTGCTCTGATTGGCCAGCCTGCAGCAGCTTCTGCCAGGCTGCCTTGATGAGGTGTGAAGTGGCCTAGCTTCACACAAAGGAATGTGCTTGGGGGAGTGAATCTCCCCTCAGCAGATGGTGAGGCAGGAAGGGGGAGGGCTGCCAAACTGGTCTTCAAAGGCAGAGAAGGACATTTGGAGCACCCAGCAACACCCCCACATCCTGCAACCCCAGACAATTAGGTGCCCCCTTGATTAGATTAGGAGAGGGCAGGAGAGGGGTGTGTTTATGATTTTTAGCCACACCAGTGGGTGGGCTCAGCCAGATGTAACCTCCAAAAATCAGATTCATCCATGTTGGATTTTTAGAGACTGTTGCCTTCTGGGATGGATTTTTGCCACACTTCCCAGGAAGTGGTCATCACAGGGGGATGATTGGAGAACCAGGGCCCCCCTGCTTTTCACCCAGGAGCAAGGATAAAACTGGCAGACCTGCACCCACGCCTCAGATCCCCTCCAGAATTCAACAAGAAAGGAACTAAAGAAGAAGAAGGACTGCCCTGCTGGACCCCAGGCCTGCACCTGGACCCTGCACTCAGAAGGACTGCACCAGCTGCACACTTGGGCTTCACCACAAGAAGGACTTTGCCTGGCTTCAACTGGTTAAGGAGGGACTCCCTGTTTGCTACAGGTGAAAAATTGCTAAACCAGAGTCCCCTGCACCAACTCCTGAAGAAAGCGACCAGCTGACCACTGTCCAGTGGCCAAAAAGGAGTTTGCGCCAGGTGCATTCTGGGAGTTGAAGTCCGCACCCCCCAAGGACCATCACAGAACTTCTGGACCCTTGGGGTGAGCTGTGGACCCCAAAAGAACCTTAAAAGAACATCTGGGTGAAGCCCCAGAAGTTTGGAAAAGATTTGAGAATTTTTGGAAAAAAGCTCCAGAGAGGGACCGACCCGCCATGGAAATTCTAGCCGGCTTGCCTCAACCGCGACCCGGCCTGACTTCGTGGTTCGTCCCGGTAAAGAAAAACATCCAAAAAAGAGACTAAGTCCGAACGTAAAAAGTTGACCGGGACCTCCCAGCCATCGTATCCGAGAAGGGCTCCATGGACGTCGGATCAAGATCCAGGTTTACCCCGGTCGGAGGATTTTCATCTTGAAAAAACGACTAAGTCCGAAGGTAAAAGTCTCCACCGAGGAAACCCACATCGCGTATCCGGACAAGGGCTCCAGGAGGTCGGATTCAACTGGCAGGTTCGTCCCGGTGAAGAAAAACTTCAAAATAAAGACTAAGTCAGAAGGTAACTTTTTAACCGAGGCCTCCCGCGACCTGTAGCCGAGCAGGGCTCCATCGCGGTCGGCCTGAAAGTTTGACTTTGCCCCGGTCGAGGTGCAACCAGATGACCCGATTGGCGCTTTTTGTTTCTAAGCGCTAGAAAAGTAATAATTCTTTAAAAATTCATATCTCCGGTTCCCCTGAACCGATTTTAATCGTTTTTGTGTCATTTTAAAGATAAAAATATAAACTATTTTTATAAATTGGTTTTGGATTTTTAAACTGTTTCCTGTGTTTTATTTAATTACTATTTTGTGATATTTGAATGCTTTACACTTTGTCTCCTAAGTTAAGCCTTGACGCTCGTTGCCAAGCTACCAAGGGTTGAGCTGGGATTAATTTACTGAGACCTAACTGTACCTATGTGGAGGTTAGTGGCTTGTTGCTAGGTGTAGGTACCTACCTGCCCTACCAATAACCCATTTTCCAACAGCCATGAAAAGCCTCATAAGGTGGTTTTGTGTGGTCTTGTAAATATGGCCTGGTCCACTGCACCACCTTAGAGTAAAAACAAATGACACTCTGGTGATGCAGTGTGCTACTAGGGCCTCATAACTGAGGCCCAAAGTTTTCTGGAATGTCAATTTAATCAGAGTAGTTATTCTGATCAGGTGCTCTCCAGAGCTAGAACCAGGATTACTCACACTTCTCATAATTCCCTCTTGACACATAGGACAATTCAGAAAAGCAATGACACACACTTGAGTTTGATCACAAGGTATAGCACACAAAGTTCTATGCTATATTGTATTCTCAAATGACATTGGTATCTACACTTATTGGACACAACCTTGTGCAAGACACTAACCAAGAAGCCCCAGATTACCCATAGTAGGGAGACAACTTTAAGGAACAAACTATGTCCTAGCTACATTGCGCCTACTTCACTTAAGAATACAGACTCTCAGCTGTCTAGCAAACCTTTTGGGATTTTATAAACACATGTGCTGTAATATTTGCCAGTTTGCCTCAGACCAAAAAGTATGCTTCTCATACAGTTCTGACAGAGATTTTCTCATAAGTCAATTCATTAACTGCAAAACCAAATTTGTGGTGAATTTAAATGTGGGAAAGTCCATGTGGGTAGTACCATTCAGCCTCTCAAAGAACGAATATGGGAACACATTATGGCAATCAGGAGCAACAACACTAGTTACCGATTGGCAGCACACTTCAATTCATCACACATAGGATAAGAAATGTTTGGGATCAGGTTTCACGGCATACCCTAGGTCACCAATAATTTGAGGGTGGAGATAGAACCATAGCACTAAGGACGTGTGAGGCCAAATGGATCGTCAAATTGTGTTTGGTGGACCAAGGGCTCAACACTGATTGAGAGCTTCATGTCTTCATATGGGTACACAGTTAGCCCTTGTCTACTTTGTCTCGCCACCTGATATTGGACTATGCTCTAGGCCTGTGACTGTGGCATGTTACAAATAATGTCTCATTGTCATTGCTATGTATTTATCTGTGCACGGGTGGCAGGCCCCTGACTGTGTCCAGGGTTGAGGAGGCCTCCTCCAGGTTCTTTTCAGGGGTGCCCCCTCAAGTTTCAGTACACCACTGTGCAACACAGCAAAAATCACTGCATTGCGTTACTCTGTCCTGGGTGTTCCCACGCTCCTCCCAAGGTTTTTCATGCATTCCCGTATCTACTAGAAGTTACAAACCTTGGAATGCCCCAAAATGCTATGCCTTTCCAGGGGAGGCATAACAAGGAGAAATATCTTTATTTCTCCTCAGTACTTCCTCTTTCTATACGTGCTGCATTCTGCAGCACACACAGAAAGAGGAATATGCCTCTCTGTATTGTTTTTGTGCAGGAAGGTTTCTCTTCCTACATAAAAACAATCCTGCATGCAACACAGGCCCCCTTTCACCATGGTGCAAGGGTGCCTGCACTGGCGCTAGGCTGCATAAAGGGCGCCAGCACAGGAGAAAAGGCAGGAATGTGCAGTATTTTTTCAAATACTGCACATACCTGCCCTTTCCTTTTGAGGCAGCGCACCGCAGCAAAGTGACTTGCTGCACTGCACTGTGTCACTTTTTCATAAGTATGGCCCACAGTGTATGATCAGCTCTATGCAGCGTTTTATGGAAGTGAATTGTTCTACCTAACAAGGATGTAAAAACAGGGGCAACAAAAATCATCCAGCTAGATTTGTACTTTTTGACGCAAAACTGCGCTAACACAGTTTTGCGTCAAACATTTTAGTGCTGGCTAGCGTAATTTCTTAATGCCACCCAAAGCGTCAAATGTATACTTTGACGCTGGGTGGCACTACGCACAGGTTAGAGTTATTTTTCCTGAAGCTAACCATTGTGCCTTGTCATAAGGCAAAATGACGCTAATGCAGGAAAAATGACTGTAATCCACTTTGCGACATGGAAAAATGTCACAAAACGGATATGCGCTATTTTTCACTGCAAAATCGTTAAAAAGAGACACAAACACAGCAAACAGTGCTAAGGAGCTCCTAAATGGATCCCAGAAGCCAGGAGAGACCTCAGGGAGACCTCACACAATCAGAAACCAGCCAAGAGGACACAGACAAGACCCAGGGGAGAGACAAGAAGAGGAAGTGTCGCTTCAGCACAGAGGAGCATTAAATCCTGGTCAGAGAGGTGACAGGGCACCAGCATCAACTCTTCATCACCTATGAAAATAAAAATTGGGAGGAGAGAGGCAATTTGGCAACAAATTGTGGACAAGTTTAACAGTGTGGCAGAGGTCAGGAGAACTGTCACGGAGTGCAAGAAACGCTGGCATGACTGCAAGCGTAGGACAAAGGAGAAAATGGCAAGGAACAGGAAAGCAGCACTGCAGACCAGAGGTGGGAGTCCAGCACCGCAAGAGGACCAAGACTAGATGGAGGAGATGGTTGCAGCCGTCATCCCAGAAGAAATCGTCACTGGTATCACAGGACAGCACAGACTACCAGGAAACAACACATATGCAGGGTAAGTTGCATGAGGACAGAAATGCCTAAATGTCAAGTGCAAGATGTGAGGCACATCCATACTACACAATGCATGTCAGCCCTGAAAATCAGGCAGTGGAAAGGGCAAAGGGGCACGGCATGGGTCTCCCTGCACTGCCCATGCCAGGCACATGGGCTGTGCAGGGGCATCCAGGGGCACAGCACAACACAACACCAACAACCTTTGCTTGGGGGCAAGGCTGCTGGAAATTCTGAAGCAGACCAGGAGGGTAGTGTAGAATGTAAAACTGGTCTTGAAAACACTTGCCACTACTACCTGTGCTGTGTGCGCTGGGCAATTAGGAAATGGCAGTTGGGTGCCCATGGCACGAACACACTCAAAATGAGGGTTCAGTATCACTATGTGATCAATCCCCATCAATCCCTATCCAAGTGCAACTCCTGTCAACTGCTCATGTCCAAAGACTCAATAACCATCAGGCCCTGTCACATACATTATGATGTACACAGCAGTAATCTCATACCCATGCTGCCCATTCCAGAGCTTACCCTTGTGCCTGTGTCACAATAGCTGCAATGCCACAATCCAACATCTCAGGTGTCATAGTGCTAAGACAACAGCATTGAGGTGGAGGACATATCTGTGTAGCTAGGCAAACACTCCTGCACAGTCATAAGACAAAATGGAACTCAGCCAGGCCCATCAGTGCAATGCAATGTAGCACACATACGCAAACATCAACAAGAGAAACTACCAATGGTGACCTCTGTATTGTTTCATGGAAATGCAATACATGGTATGGTGCTAGGTCTCAGCACCGTATAGGTGTATGTGAAAAATGATAGACTGGGACAGGGCCATATTGTTATGTGTGGTGCATGTGGCATCATCACGCCAATAATCATTGCAAGCCCTCACCAAGCTAATGGAAGCAGAGGGAGGGTTGATTAGGACAAAAAGGTGGCAAGCCACAATTTGGACAGAAACCACACCTAGAAGATGTGACACAGATAATTCCCCAAACTGCCCACACTACATGTGACATGCAGGCGGGGCATGGGGCTGAGGGACTGCAAACATTAATGACAGGAACAATGCATGGGAACCAAAATAACAATGTACCACCAATAGGAAGTCAGTGGCGTCACATTACAACTGGCACAACACAGACACACTAAGGCCCATATTTATACTTTTTTATCGCCGCATGTGCGTCGTTTTTTGACGCAAAATCGGCACAAACGTAAAAAATTAAATTTTATTATGTACGTTTGCACTGATTTTGCATCAAAAAACAACGCACATGTGGCGCTAAACCATCAGCCAGGAAACCCTCCAAGATGTCCTGGGAACCCTCCAGGCACCACCTCTAGTCGCAAGGAGGGGCACACATGTAGCAGCCATCCCAGAGGACCCACCCACCACCCCAATAGTATAATCTACCAGCTCAAACACAGCTAAGGACTCTAATGACACAAGGACCACCTTTGAGAGGACAGTCGTGGGAGTACAGCAGGAGGTGGCCAAGGAGGTGCGGTGGGGATGCAAACTATGGCAGACAGCCTTGAGGGGATGAGCATGTGCATGATGACATTCGTAGAACAGTCAGCAGCCATACAAGTCACACAATCCCTACTGCAAGGAGTCCAACAGTGTGTGAGGGAGTTGCCACAACACCTTCCCTCCCATTCTTGCAGCTGCATGCATGACAACAAGCTGGAGTCCTTCAGGGCAGACATGGCAGCCTACCACAGGGATGTTGCTGCCCTACTCAATAATCAGCAGCTCCTCCTTGCTTCAGTTATGCCATATGTAGTTCCACAGATGGCAGCTGCTGGGAATTTAGAGTCCACTTCGCCAACCACTAAAGTGTGTGTTGCCCCCTCAAATCCACCACCACCACCATCTAGGGCTGAGGAGACGACACACACATCAGAGGATGAAGATGTGGAACAGATCATATTCACCCGTGAATCCACATGGGCACTGATTTTCCTTTGTCCTGTGCTTGACAACATGCCAGTGTTGCTACAGTTGGTGACATGCACTCTTCATGACACACTGTTAACCCTACCACTATGGACTGCAATTGTCTCTCACTACTCAATTGGAAATTCATGTTCCTCTGCACTGAATGACACTTCACCTCAGCATGTCCAATTACGTGTCCCTCAACCATGCAGTTGTGTTGCATCACAACAGAATGCTTTACGTTGATGGGTTCACAAACCTGGACTAT
Organism: Pleurodeles waltl; assembly: GCF_031143425.1. Taxonomy (NCBI): domain Eukaryota; kingdom Metazoa; phylum Chordata; class Amphibia; order Caudata; family Salamandridae; genus Pleurodeles; species Pleurodeles waltl. The sequence continues at coordinate 586,408,907 of NC_090448.1, forward strand.
GTAAATATTGCACTACAGCACTTTAAAATAAACAGCACCTACACAACCACTTTGTCTCTGTGTAATGTTACACATCTACTTTGTTGGAGATTTGTGATGCATGTAACATGTCTATGGTCACAGAGTGTCAATACCAGAGTGCAGAAATAATGTGGGCAGATATTTACACACAAGGGCCATGAATTCTAATTCAGCTTTAAAACATTCATGCCTCATCCACAACATACAGCAGGAATGGCTATGTAAGAGTGTTTGGCCAATAACGTGAGCTGGGAATACAATTAAAACACATAGCGTGAACTTTGTATACTTGACTGTAGGAGGCTGGCCTGGCCTGTAGTGGGTACCAGAGGTACTTAGACATTGTGCCAGGTCCAGTTATCCCTTATTAGTGTAGAAGAAGAAAACACAATACACAGAGTTACTAAAAATAAAGGTACTTTATTTTCATGACAATATGCCAAAAGTATCTCAGTGAGTACCCTCAGTAAGAAGGTAAGTACTATACACAAGTTATATGTATACAAACCAAAATTAGTAAGAGCAAGAAAAGTAATGCAAACAGTGTAGAATTACAATAGGTTGCAATAGGAGCACATAGGTATAGGGGCAACACAAACCATACACTCCAAAAGTGGAATGCGAACCACGAATGGACCCCAGACCGATGTGAGCCTGTAGAGGGTCGCTGGGACTGTAAGAAAACAGTGAGGGTTAGAAAAATACCCCACCCCAAGACCCTGAAAAGTAGGAGTAAAGTACACCTATTACCCCCAGAGAGCACAGAAGTCGTGATAGGGGGATTCTGCAGGAAGAACAAACACCAGCAGTGCACTGACAACGGATTTCCAGACCTGAGTACCTGTAAGACAAGGGGACCAAGTCCAATAGTCGCGACAGTGTCCGGGGGGGGCAGGAGCCCAGGAAAACCCCAGCTTAAGGTGCAAGGAAGCTGCCACTGGTTGGAAGAAGCTTGGAGTTCTGCATAAAAGAAGAGGATTAGGAACTTCTCCTTTGGAAGACAGATGTCCCACGTTGCGATGAAGCTTGCAGAGGTGTTCCCACGCAGAAAGACCACAAACAGGCCTTGCTAGCTGCAAGGGTTGTAGTTGTCAAAGCCCAGCTCACCTGAGTCCTTGTTCAGTTCTGATGGAGGTTGAAGACAATCCGACCCCACCCTGAAACTGCTTGTTCCAGCACACTAGTTTTTAAAACAGTGCACTAAGAACAGAAGCTCAAGGGAAGGGGGGAAGTGGATAAAATAAAAAAGAGAGACAACACCGTTCTTGCGTTTCCACTGTTGAAGTGCTGCACAAATCTGCGGCCCTTTCTGACTTCTGTAGAAACTGGTGCCTAATGAAACATAAACAAAGAACAGATAAGTACAACCTATTCCTAAATGGGTTCCTGACTATCCCTTTATTTATTAGAAATTCTCTTCTAAAAGTACCTCTTGGATCCTGGTCTCTAGTTTCCAGGTATGGAATGTGTTACTACTCTGGGATGTGCTTTCTATTGCTGTAAAGCTTCTAAAACATTAAACAAATACTGTTATCAGAATTACCAATATCTAACATTCATCTTAATATAACCAAAGCCTAAACTCCCAATAGCAGACTCACTTTTCCCATATTTCCAGAATCTATTATAAAACAAATACTGTACTTTTACATCAAAATATAGCATGTAATTTGTGCAAGTCCTTGATTTACTGTTTGTCTTGCTCTTAATGGATTCCACTGTTCAATTCTTAAAAGTTCCATAAAAAAAAATGTTTGCTTCACAAAGTTCCGCAAAGTATTCTTGTAACAAAGAGTTTGAATCACAATGTTCGTGGAAGGTGTCTTGTTTCAAATTGTCTATACATGAATCCAGAAATTGTTGTCAAAGTTCTTTCAGGTAATAAAAAGTTTTGCACTTACTTGTTGCTGGCAAGAGATACTGATCAGTCTAACCTTGTCTTCTTTCTCTTTTGCAGGTTGCTTGTAGGAGAGAGGCTGAGGCAAGGAGGAACCGGAAACCGGAGGAAGAGCCAGCAGCTGCACCCATTGAAGCCAATGAAAGTCTGTAGAGAGCAGGAGTGCCAGCGCCGAGGGATCTGGTCTCAGGTAAGCGGGAGGTAGACGAGCACAAGCACTGGGTGAGGCTCGGGGGCCTTTTATAGACAGGGCTGGGTGTGGTTCGAAGAGCTGGGTGTGGTTTGAAGGGCTGGGTGTGGTCCTCACATGCTGCACATGTTCTTGAAAGGTGTGCAGAGCTGGGTGTGGTTTGAAGAGCTGGGTGTGGTCCTCACATGCTGCACATGTTCTTGAAAGGTGTGCAGAGTTTCAGTTATTATACAAGTGAGTTGAATTAACACATGGCCTAGGGAGGAGTGTTTTAAAGAAGCCTTGGTAAAAGCAAGGCCCAATGTGTAAACAAAACAGCACATTAAACAACATACACAGAAGCCTAGGGGGGGGGGGGGAGGTGAGATAACAAGAAAGGCTTTCAATAGTAAGTTTAAAAGGGAGCTATTACAGAACCCACTAGTGCAGTGAGAGGGGACATGCTCTTTGCTGTGCACAAACCCTAACAGTTGCCCCCCTCAAAGGCCCTCCTACAGGATGGGGTTTTCCTGGATTTTTTAAATAAAACCGTCTAATCAGCTGTGGGGCATGTACATATGATGCTGGTTCCCATTAATTCTCAGATTCATCATATCCTTTCCATTCTACTAAATAAAACAGACGTCCACTAATTCTTTTTGAGTCTTTTATGCTTTTCACTTCATATTCTAGATTTCCCTTAATTGGTATGGGTGGAGGTGGTGGTTCAGGTCGGGTTTTTGGGTTGTACGGCTTAAGCAAGGACACATGGAATGTAGTATGTACTGGATAGTCTTTTGGTAAATCTAATTTTACTGTTACCGGGTTTATTATGGCAGTTATACTAAAGGGTCCAATGAAACGTGGTTGCAGCTTTCGGGATCCCTCTATGTTTAGGTTCTTTGTGGAGAGCCATACCTTGTCACCAATTTTATACATTGGGGCCTCAGATCTGTGTTTGTCTGCTTGTCTTTTCATGCTTTCCTTGTACTTTAATAAATGTTTCCTGGCTTTGTCTTGTATGTCACCTAACCTCGTTAGTCAATCCGTTACTGTAGGTAACAGGGAATCTTCTAACAAAATGGGTATAGCTCTTGGATGATACCCCTGCAAGAAATAGAATCGTGAGCAAAGTAGAGCTGAATGCTCAGTATTATTATAAACAAACTCCGCTACAGGGAGAGCTTCCAACCATTCACTAGAATAATCAGCCAATAAACAACGTAGCGTTTGAAGTAAGGTTTGGTTCAGTCATTCAGTCTGTCCATCTGTCTCTGGGTGGAAAGCAGTGGATAATGCCACATCTATTTTCAGTTTTTCACATAATTTGTTCCAAAATCTAGAGTTGAACTGGCTCCCTCGGTCTGACACCACTTTGCTTGGCAAACCATGTAAACGCACAATTTCCCTTATAAAAATATCGGCAAATTCTGCCGCCGTGGGTAATTTCCGTAATGGTACAAAATGTGCCATTTTAGATAAAAAATCCACTATAACCAGCACTGTTGTGAAAGATTTTACAGGTGGTAAACCTACAATAAAGTCTACGCTCACAGTGTGCGAAGGTTGTTTGGGTGTTGGCATTGGTATTAACAAGCCGTCAGGGGCCTTTTGCACATTTTCCAGGGTTTTTACCCAGCCAGGATGACCTGCCAACGGTGAGGCGTGATGCCACATTATCACCTGTGTTTGTAATTCAGAGGTGGGCACTAACAGCATGTTGTCGTGATACAATAAACCTCGTTGTATTGTGTTATGGGAATCCTTTAACCAATCCTGAGATGCTATTTTCATGTGTGCATTATATAGATCTGTGATGAAATCCTTCTGTTGTACTGGTGCCAAAAACTTTTGGGGAGGAATAATGGGTTCTCCTATTTTATCTTGTTTCATGTCTGAGGTATGTTCGTATCTAGATAACACATCAGATTGAATTTGTTGTGCACCTGGTCTATAGGTTATTACAAAGTCAAATGTGCTAAAAAAAATTAACCAGCGCATCTGACGTGGTGTTAGTGCTTTAAGTGATCCAAAAAACTGTAGGTTCCTATGGTCAGAAAAGATTGTAACTGGGTACTTGGCTCCCATTAAATGGTGCCTCCATTCTGAAAAGGCAACTTTGATAGCTAGTAGTTCCCTTTCAGCCACAGTGTAATTTTGTTCAGCTGGTAATAACTTTTTGGAATAGAAGGCTATAGGATGTAACTGGCCATCTACTGCATCTCGTTGAGAGAGAACTCCTCCTAAAGCTACTTGTGAAGCATCCGCTTCAACAAAAAAGGGCAAATCAGGATGTTTCAGAATTGGGGCTGAAGTGAATTTTTGTTTTAGAAGTTGAAAGGCGTGTGCCGCCTCATCAGTCCAAATAAATCATTGCCCTTTCCGCAACAAGGTAGTTATTGGGGCCGCAATGTCTGCAAAATGTGCAATAAACCTTCTATAAAAATTGGCGAAACCCAGAAATTTCTGAATATCTTTTACAGAGGATGGTTCTGGCCAATCAGCAATAGCACTGATTTTCTTTACATCCATAGTTATTCCTTGAGGTGACAGGCAGTATCCTAAAAAGTCCACCTTGCTGACATTAAAAGTACACTTTTCTAACTTAGCAAAAAGATGATTTTCTTTTAACTTTGATAATACTGCACGAACATGTTGGGTATGTTCTTCTGAGTTCTTAGAGTAAATGAGGATGTCGTCTATGTATACTATGACACAAACGTCCAGGAATTCGTGTAGGACCTCATTTATAAAGAACTGAAAGACCGCAGGGGCATTACATAACCCAAAGGGCATTACTGTGTACTCAAATAAACCAAACTTTGTCTTGAAAGCTGTCTTCCACTCATCCCCCTCTTTTACTCGGACCAGGTGGTAAGCTCCCCGCAGATCTAGTTTAGTGTATACAGTAGAATGTCTTAATTGATCCAACAACACAGGTATTAGAGGAAGAGGATATTTATTCTTTATTGTAGCCTTATTTAGTCCTCTATAATCGATACACGCGCGCAGGGATTTATCCGGCTTCGGGATAAAAAAGAGTGGAGATGACACCGGAGATGTGGAATGACGGATGAACCCAGACTGTAGTAGGTCATCTAGGTAGGTTCTTAAGTATTTGGTTTCTTCGTCAGTCAAAGCATATACTCTGTTATTAGATAAAGGGGCCCCTGGGATAAGATCTATACGACAGTCATAAGACCGATGTGGGGGCAGCACACTAGCCTTTACTGGATCAAAGACGTCTTTAAAGTCAGAATATTCAGGAGGGAGACTTGGTTCATCTTGTGTAAGACTAGCACAGTGTAATACTGTGCTCTGTTCTGTACCTGCTTCTTGATAACAATTGGTTCTACAGAAAGAGGAATCCAAAGTAACAGTTCTATTCACCCAATCAATTTTTGGGTTATGAGTTGTTAACCAGAGTACCCCGAGAATCAAACCAAAATTAGGAGTATCTATCAGATCAAAGCTAATCACCTCTGTGTGCCCGTTCTGACAGACCATAACAAGTGGACTTGTTTGTTTTGTGATTAATCCAGAGGTCAATTCAGACCCATCCACTGCACATACTGCTTCTGGACAAGGCTTTAGGCACATAGGAAGTCCTAAGTTTTCAGCTAATTTATTATCCACAAAATTTCCTGTTGCGCCTGAGTCCAGTAGGACAGGGAGAGAATGCCTCACTTGGGTAGTAACAATTAAAACTACCTGAATTATGAAATGTCTAGGTATGTGCGGTACCATGAAGGCTGCAGCATTAGAGGTTTTATTAAGATGTTTTCTCGAACAAGTAACCTCTCCCCTTGTCGAGCTTAATCGTTTCCCGATTCAGTTGAGGAGGTGGAGGAAACAGCACCCTTTCGTGGAGTTTTAGTCTTTACTGGACATTCTCTGGCAAAGTGACCCGCCCTGCCACAATATAAACATAATTGAAGTTTTCTCCTTCTTTCTTTTTCCTCTGATGTGAGTGGACCTCTGAGTGTCCCTATTTGCATAGGATCAGGTTCAGGGAGTTTATTATCTGGGTCTTTCTTCTCGTGTCTAATAAAAGTTAACCGTGATTCCAGTTTGTATTTATCGCCCTTTCCTTCTCCTAGTCTATGTTCTAATTTCACAACTAAATCTACAAAGTCCGAATAGTCTTCTGGCAAATCAACGATATGAGCCAGCGCGTCTTTTAACTCGTCTCTCAAACCTTTATAAAAAAGGGAGACACGCTTTTCTTCTGGCCACTGTGTCTCGGTGAGTAAACGATTAAAACTAGTAAGATAGGTCAATAAGTCCTTGTTACCTTGTTTAAGATTTAAAAGCTCATTATCACTTGCCTGCATGAAACTGTGTTTTGCAAAAGGGCTGGTCATGGTACGTTTAAATTGATTCCAATTATGGAGGATGGGATCATCTCTCTCCACGAAAGGAATTGACCAATTGGCTGCTGTGCCACCCGAATAAGACCAGACGAATGCCACTTTCGTAGCATCAGTAGGGAATTGTTGTGGCTTACAAACGAAGTGTAATTGACATTGATTGATAAAAACATGGAATTTGTTACTATCTCCATGAAAACGTTCAGGTGCTGCTAAGGGCACAGCATTAGGAACATTAACAGTAACCTCAACTGGGGGAGGCAAAGTTGTATGTTTTGATGGTGCCCCTGTCTCTGAGGAGGGTTTAAACAAAGGCGTAAAAACTGTGTTCCACTGAGATCCCCTAAATTTATACCTGCTTAAATCCTGTTTTAAAGAGGTATTCTCCATCTTTAATCTCTCTATTTCCTCTTGCATATGTTGCAAGATGCCAGACACTGATTCATTATTACGCCATATCCGTGACGTCAATGCCCTCTATTACTTCCCCGGTATTCATCGTCCACCAGAACTGAAATATATATATATTTTTTTTAAGGCTTGTGCTTCTGTCAAAGCCCAGCTCACCTGAGTCCTTGTTCAGTTCTGATGGAGGTTGAAGACAATCCGACCCCACCCTGAAACTGCTTGTTCCAGCACACTAGTTTTTAAAACAGTGCACTAAGAACAGAAGCTCAAGGGAAAGGGGGAAGTAGATAAAATAAAAAAGAGAGACAACACCGTTCTTGCGTTTCCACTGTTGAAGTGCTGCACAAATCTGCGGCCCTTTCTGACTTCTGTAGAAACTGGTGCCTAATGAAACATAAACAAAGAACAGATAAGTACAACCTATTCCTAAATGGGTTCCTGACTATCCCTTTATTTATTATAAATTCTCTTCTAAAAGTACCTCTTGGATCCTGGTCTCTAGTTTCCAGGTTTGGAATGTGTTACTACTCTGGAATGTGCTTTCTATTGCTATAAAGCTTCTAAAACATTAAACAAATACTGTTATCAGAATTACCAATATCTAACATTCATCTTAATATAACTAAAGCCTAAACTCCCAATAGCAGACTCACTTTTCCCATATTTCCAGAATCTATTATAAAACAAATACTGTACTTTTACATCAAAATACAGCATGTAATTTGTGCAAGTCCTTGATTTACTGTTTGTCTTGCTGTTAATGGTTTCCACTGTTCAATTCTTAAAAGTTCCATAAAAAAAAATGTTTGCTTCACAAAGTTCCGCAAAGTATTCTTGTAACAAATAGTTTGAATCACAATGTTCGTGGAAGGTGTCTTGTTTCAAATTGTCTATACACGAATCCAGAAATTGTTGTCAAAGTTCTTTCAGGTAATAAAAAGTTTTGCACTTACTTGTTGCTGGCAAGAGATACTGATCAGTCTAACCTTGTCTTCTTTCTCTTTTGCAGGTTGCTTGTAGGAGAGAGGCTGAGGCAAGGAGGAACCGGAAACCGGAGGAAGGAAGAGCCAGCAGCTGCACCCATTGAAGCCAATGAAAGTCTGTAGAGAGCAGGAGTGCCAGCGCCGAGGGATCTGGTCTCAGGTAAGCGGGAGGTAGACGAGCACAAGCACTGGGTGAGGCTCGGGGGCTGCCTTTTATAGACAGGGCTGGGTGTGGTTCGAAGAGCTGGGTGTGGTTTGAAGGGCTGGGTGTGGTCCTCACATGCTGCACATGTTCTTGAAAGGTGTGCAGAGCTGGGTGTGGTTTGAAGAGCTGGGTGTGGTCCTCACATGCTGCACATGTTCTTGAAAGGTGTGCAGAGTTTCAGTTATTATACAAGTGAGTTGAATTAACACATGGCCTAGGGAGGAGTGTTTTAAAGAAGCCTTGGTAAAAGCAAGGCCCAATGTGTAAACAAAACAGCACATTAAACAACATACACAGAAGCCTAGGGGGGGGGAGGGTGAGATAACAAGAAAGGCTTTCAATAGTAAGTTTAAAAGGGAGCTATTACAGAACCCACTAGTGCAGTGAGAGGGGACATGCTCTTTGCTGTGCACAAACCCTAACAGTAGTAGAGGTTTTTGGGTGCTGCTGAGGACCAGGAAGGACCAGGATGTCGCCTTTTGCAGGAGGAGGCAGAGGGGGCACTCAGCAACTCAGAGAGCCCTCACAGAAGCAGGCAGCACCCGCAAAAGTACCCCAACAGGCACTTGGAAGAAGAGTGAACCGGAGTCCACGCAAAGTTACAAAAGGGAGTCCCACGACGCCGGAGGACCACTCAGAAGGTTGTGCACTGCAGGATGGAGTGCTGGGGACCCAGGCTTGGCTGTGTATGAAGGAAATCCTGGAAAAGTGCACAGGAGCCGGAGCAGCTGCAAATAACGCGGTACACAGCTTTGCAGTCTAGCATGGGGAGGCAAGGACTTACCTCCACCAAACTTGGACTGAAGAGTCACTGGACTGTGGGAGTCACTTGGACAGAGTTGCTGTGTTCCAGGGACCACGCTCGTTGGGATGAGAGGGGACCCAGAGGACTAGTGTTGCAGTCTTTTCGTGCCTGCGTTAGCAGGGGGAAGATTCCGTCGACCCACAGGAGATTTCTTCGGAGCTTCTGGTGCAGGGTATAGGCAGGCTACCCCCAGAGCATGCACCACCAGGAAACAGTCGAGAAAGCCGGCAGGATTAGGCGCTACAATGTTGCTAGTAGTCGTCTTGCTACTTTGTTGTGGTTTTGCAAGCGTCCTGGAGCAGTCAGCGGTCAATCCTTGGTAGAAGATGAAGAGGGAGATGCAGAGGAACTCTGGTGAGCTCTTGCATTTGTTATCTGAAGAATTCCCCAAAGCAGAGATCCAAAATAGCCAGAATAGGAGGTTTGGCTACCAGGTTAGGAGGATTGGCTACCAAGAGAGGTAAGAGCCTATCAGAAGGAGCCTCTGATGTCACCTGCTGGCACTGGCCACTCAGAGCAGTCCAGTGTGCCCCCAACACATCTGTTTCCAAGATGGCAGAGGTCTGGGACACACTGGAGGAGCTCTGGGCACATCCCCTGGGAGGTACTGGTCAGGGGAGTGGTCACTCCCCTTTCCTTTGTCCAGTTTCGCGACAGAGCAGGGCTGGGGGATCCCTGAACCTCTGTAGACTGGCTTATGCAGAGATGGGCACCATCTGTGCCCATCAAAGCATTTCCAGAGGCTGGGGGAGGCTACTCCTCTCTAGCCCTTCACACCTATTTCCATAGGGAGAGGGTGTAACACCCTCTCGCAGAGGAAATCCTTTGTTCTGCCTTCCTGGGCCAGGACTGCCTGGCCCCAAGGAGGGCAGCAACCTGCCTGAGGGGTTGGCAGCAGCTACAGTGGAGACCCCGGAAAGGCAGTTTGGCAGTACCTGGGTTCTGTGCTAGAGACCCGGGGAATCATAGAATTGTCCCCCCAATACCAGAATGGTATTGGGGTGACAATTCCATGATCTTAGACATGTTACATGGCCATGTTCGGAGTTACCATTGTGACGCTATACATAGGTAGTGACCTATGTACAGTGCATGCGTGTAATGGTGTCCCCGCACTCACAAAGTCAGGGGAATTTGCCCTGAACAATGTGGGGGCACCTTGGCTAGTGCCAGGGTGCCCACACACTAAGTAACTTGGCACCCAACCTTCACTAAGTGAAGGTTAGACATATAGATGACTTATAAGTTACTTATGTGCAGTGGTAAATGGCTGTGAAATAACGTGGACATTATTTCACTCAGGCTGCAGTGGCAGGCCTATGTAAGAATTGTCAGAGCTCCCTATGGGTGGCAAAAGAAATGCTGTAGCCCATAGGGATCTCCTGGAACCCTGGGTACCTCAGTACCATATACAAGGGAATTATCTGGGTGTACCAGTATGCCAATGTGAATTGGTACATTTAGTCACTAGCCTGTTAGTGACAAATATGGAAAGCAGAGAGAGCATAACCACTGAGGTTCTGGTTAGCAGAGCCTCAGTGAGACAGTTAGGCATCACACAGGGAGCACATACAGGGCACATACGTATGAGCAGTGGGGCCCTGTCTGGCAGGGTCCCAGTGGCACATAGACTAAAACAACATACATACAGTGATATATGGGGGTAACATGCCAGGCAAGATGGTACTTTCCTACATTGACCTCATCTGAAATTGACACTACTCAGTTTAGCAGTGTTCACATGAACATCAGGCTGCAGGCAGACATCCCACAGTGCTCAACATTCTGACACAGGACCCAAACGAGGACAGCTTTAAAACCACACCTACCTGTCCATTACATGGGAACCACAGTCACGTTGAGTGGTGGGTACAATGGATTTCAGATGCATAGATATTTCGAATTGTTGTAGCTGCCAATGTGACAGCTCAGTTGGAAGTCGGAATTAACATGTCAATAGTGGGATGTGGATGCAGGACAGAATACACAGGCCAACAGACAATTGGCTCTGTCCAATCATTCAAAGACCCAGAACCCCAAGCATATGACACATGCAGTAAGGGAGGTCCTAAATCTTGAATAACTATGTACAAAACAGAACTTAAAACTATGTTACACACCTATACTAACCTAATCTATCCTAAATATACATTACCCACAACTGGCCCTAACTACCTTATGCTAAGCTTACTTACCACATTTAACAACACACTCTAAACATTTGCCCCCTATCCCGCTTATATGACGAGACACATGTAGGGCAACACATAATAACCCAAACAGATACTAATGAATACTAAACAAATATTTTTTTTTGTATTTTTTAATTTTTTGACATATTTTTTAATGTATTTTTTAAGAAAATACACAAAAGCCCCAACAGTAACCCCCATCCACCCACCTACAAACTCACATGTAATAATATGAAACCCCTCCACTTATCCTATCGAAACTACTACCCTAATCTAACCTATCACTAAACCCACTAAAAAATTGGATAAGGAATGAGGAGGGAGGGGACGGAATTAGGGCTGAGGGGAGGCAGGAGTTCAGAGGTTTGCCCTCCTCAGAGTATACATGATAGATTTGAGCCTCCGGGTTTTTTTTTTGACGTCCCGCTGTAGAGTGTCAAGCTTTTTCAAAACGTTTTGCATGTCCCTCTGAAGCTGGGAAACGGTGGCCATGTCCAATGCAGCAGGAGTGGCTGTCTGTGTTGCAGAGGTTGTTGCTCCTGCAGGTGTGGTGGTCAGTGGTGATGAGGTGGAAGGTGCTGCAGGTGTGGTGGTTGTTGGTCCCTAGGTTGATGGTGCAGCAGCCGGGTCTGATGTCATAGTGTCCGCTGTGCTACTGGGTGCAGTTGTGGTGGTGGCTCCAATCATTGTGGCCAATGTCGGTGCCCCTTGGCTGAAAGCCTGCCATTCTCCTGTGGCTTTCTCTCTCTGATAGCATCTTGCCTTCCTCTGGAGAGACTCGACATCCAAGATGTGTCTGTCCCTCACTGCCCGCGTCTGGAAATCCCTGATCTCCGCTACATTCATGTTGGCAGCTGTAAAAATTAGACAGGCAACCATCAGTGTCATCATTGTGTGATGCATGTACAGATGATAATCTAACATTCTCCCTCGATTTGCACATGCAGCCCAAATCACAGATGATATAATGTCCCTGACTAATGAAATGGCAACACTGCCTACCCATCAAGTATTTAACAGCACAGCGAAGCACAAGAGGTGTACCAAATAAAGTGATCTGTCCATTGATGCAATGCAATGTGTCACAATGCAAATGGAGCAAGTACTTCACATGGGCCAGGCTGACTAATGTTCATCATGTGAGTCATCTTCAAGGCACCCAGGACCAGTGATTTGTAGATGTAATTGGAAGGATGGTATGCAGTTGCTAATCCTAAGGGGTCAGTGTTGTTTGGGACACATGCATGCTTGAATGAGATGACTGTCATCTACACTGTGACCATCACATCTACCTACATACATGTTCTTCCCCTACCCCTATGCCTCAGGGGCGATGGGCATGCAATACATCATCACAACTGTCGGGGACAACCACAAAGCCATGTTCACTTGGACATGGATTTAGTAAGTGGAACACATGTGAGGAGGGCTGCCACCTAGGAATGAGGTATCCATAGGTCAATCACATCTACATTCATGTGTCCAGTCGTGGACAACCATCATCACCTTATCTGCCAACACAATTCCAAAATCACCCACATTGATGCCAGCACACGTCTGGCCTTGACCTGGATGCATGCCTATTACATACCACATAAGTGTCACGTAAACAGAGTACAACTTATGGGGCTAAATGCTGAGGGACAGTTACCCATACAGTCCTACATGTACATTACAAAACAGGGATGCAAAATCTTGTGCGGAAAACTAATGCATCACTGTCTTGTGAAAATTAGGGTATGACTCAGTGACAATATTCTGACAGCACTTCCAAGTCACATGTGGGCCTACATTTTTCTACTAATCACCTTGTTCACATCCTGCTGCATATTGCGCAGCACAAAACTCCCAAAATATAACTCACTGCCTGTGAATGTCTAACCCTTGCATGGAACACTATGTCAACATCCAGTAAAGTAATATATCAGATCAGGTGCCAGCTCATCATATCTTGCAGTGAGTGCAACACACAAGAGTCACTCACACAACAGTTGCAATCACTACACAGGACAGACATTATCACCCTTGCAGGGTACGTCTGGGTCCTGAAATTGAGCCACTTCCTCAATAGTATAGGGGTCCGGTCCAACTGTAAGACATGGAAAGGAAATATATGCTCAATGTCAGATCACTGTACAAAAGTGTGGACAACATATCACAGTGTGTAACATTTTATGTGAGTGAGCTGCTGATCCTGCATGTAGACATTCCAAAAGACATACCACTGCAAACTCACATTGACACTGACACTCCAGTGAGTGATAGACACACATCTGCACACATGCACTGGACCTAACAGTCATGTGGTGCTAAACCTGACTACAAACATTTGTGGCTAATCCATTTCCGATGCTACTGCATGTCATGATTTGTAATTGGGTGACAATTTCAATGGCACTTCCCTGGTGCACGGCAATACAAGTGACTCAGGTATTGTGGCTTGTGCATTAAGGGACACTGAGTTACTGTGTGATGGACATGTGGCCCAATTTTCAGTCAGCGATTATCATGCATTGAGTGGTCCATAACAGACATGGCACAGTTGTATGTAGGTAACAAATGCCCCATTGGCAGTGTCCCCAAAGCTGTATATGCACCCTTTGCCAACATGATGGCAGGGATCATGTGTGTGTAATGATGACAATGTAGCACTAAATATGGATAGCCCACTTTGCTGTCCCAATACAGTGAAATGTGGTATGCTGACAGTGTCTTACCTGATTATCATTGACAGAATGCATGGGCACAGGTGTTGTCATTGCACCTGAAATGTGTTACCCAGGGTCACATGTACCAAGATCATGTTTTGTGAGTCACACATTGCAAAACTTAGCAACTCGCAATTTGCAAGCAGGATGATCTGAGGTGCAAGACTATCAATGGCACTGTTTGCAAATCACAAATGGGGTAGCAAATGACCTACCACATGAATTTTGATGAGGTAGGTCTCATTTTGTAAACCCCTTAGGAATGGCGGCACTCACAGGGATACTGGCCTGCTGGGCTCAGCAGACCACCATGTCTGTGATTGCTTTCAAATAGAGATGTATATTTTTGTTTAAATGGAGCCTTATTTCATCAGGGGTAAACAGAAAGCATTTCAAAAACAAATATTATGACTCAAATATTTTTTATGAAGAAGTCAGTGGTCCGTGGGATAACTAACTGTAATTGTTTAGTGCCAGCATTTGCGGTCAACAAAGAATGAATCAGCGGACTGCGACTTGCTAATAGGAAAGGAACACCCCTTCCCAAATGCCACTAGCAGACCCTGTTTTGTGATTGGGCAATATGATAGCAGAATGGTAAAATTAGGGGAGTGCATTTGAATGAACATTTTTCCTGACAGTAACACAATAAACCTGAAAACTAGGCCATTTGTGAGAATTAAAAATAGCTTGGTACATAGTCAGACATGACTCAACAAAGCTCAGGACTGCATTGTTATCATGTACAGACATGTGGAATACATCTCAGTACCGGGCACTAACAGTTTGTTCTACTTGCATTCAACATGGCCACAAACATTGCATGCAGCACGTCAAGACATCTGCTACTGTCATTCAGGAGCATTCAACTGTACACATTTGTCAATGTGATACTCACCAACAGGGCCACTGATTACAACACACAGGTGGTCCAGCAGGTCCTGTACTCGGGCCACCAGGTCAGCCCAGTGATGCTTCAGCTGGTGCTCATTCCTTGTTGTGTTGAATACATGCTTGAGGTGGTAGAGCACCTTGGCCCACAACAGTCGCCTTGCCTCTGTGTGATACCTCTGTATCACACACCTACCCATCTCCAGCATCAATGGCAGAAAGTGGCATACCAGCAACTCAAAGGCCCCAAGCTCCTCCTCATCCATGCGGGTCAGCCTCGCCCTTCTCGACATGTCCGTGCACAACAATTTAAACAGAAAAAGGGAAAAAGGAAGGAAAATAAATGTGTAAAAAGGTAACTTACAACCCAAACTACGAACCCCAACTAACCCAACTAATGTAACCCCCAAACATACACCCGACAGTACAAATACAATCCAAAGAACACTAAACTACACAAAAGTACTCAAACATGTACAATATACAAATAGAATACACAAAATGACACAAGAGAGACACCACAAGATACAAGAAATGCAATCCAGACATGAGCAACACCAAGACACAGCCACACATTCAAGAAAAAGCACAGACTGTAAAGTGAAAGTGAAAGTACACCCACAGTACCATGCCTGTAAACAGGATTTCCTATTACATCACTTACTGTCCCCTTTGCGGCCTGTTTTCCATCTTGCTTGTAATGTTTTGATGCATACAATGTTTGCGTGAATATTTTCGACGCATAACCAACATGTGCTGCAAAATACCACGCATTACATGGGAAACTTCTATTTTAATAGATATCCGCATGCGTGTGGTGCACTGGTGGAATTAATGCTAAGGGTCCATGTATGTTTAGTTAGCTTTTGCGTTGTTTTTTGACGCATTTGCATCAAAATCTTTGACTCAAACTGTGTTTGAGTGATTTTCAATAATTTAACATGCATGCACCCTGTATCAAGATGGAGATAGGATGGTATGGCCTGCAGTGTGTGGTATAGTGCTTGCCACATGTGGTAGAGCATGCAACTGTGGCTCAGATTTATACTTTTTTTGTGTCTCATTTCCTTCATTTTCTGATGCAAAAGCGACGCAAACTTACAAAATACAATTGTATTTTGTAAGTTTGCAATGCTTTTAAGTCAATAAATGATGTCAATGCGGCACAACAAAAGTATGAATTATAGCCTGTGTGTTTGTGTGTGAATCATCTGTAACAACAATATGTGTGCTTCTGAAGGAACGGCATGGAATACATTTGACGTAATGCTCGTGTATGAATGTGTTACAAATGAATATCTACATCAGATGGCAATTAATGATGTACAACAGTCATGATATGGGTTTGTAATATGTGTTGACTGATTTGATGTGTGTATTTGTTTGACTTTGGGGACATTACATTTCACACAACAAACAAAACTCAGGGATGATTGAGGATGGCTGATGAGGGCTAGATCGGGTATGTTACCCCTCATATGTCATTAATTGTTAGCTACTACTTCATGGTGACTTGTGTGTGCACTACCCATATGTCGGCCATGTGTACATGTTTGGTACGTACAGTGTTTGAGACACCGTACTTTAATTCCACCCATAAAAATGTTATGCACATGTCAGTTTGACTCATGAAAATTACCTATGTTACTCATGTTGCTGTGGTGGACCTGCTGCCCTGGCTGCATGTGTTCACTCATTTTCAGATGTGCATTCCACAGAAGCGTCCAGTTTAAGTGTGTGGGCATGAGTACCCTGTGTCAGGATCGGCTCCATGGTGTATCTTGCAAGGAAGAAGTGTACCAAAGTATAAGAGAAGCTAAAGTCATTCAAGGGGATAGGGCAGCTATGGTAGCGCAGATAAAACAGAAAAGTGAGTACAGAGCAACCTTAGTGTGGACAAAAATGGAACGAGTCAGTAATGGACAAACATGTAGGGCTTATCACTAAGATTGTACACAGGGTTGAGCTCAGAACTTCCCACAGCAACAGGGAACGTCAGTGCCTCTGTGCAGATGAATCTCACAGCTAGTCACCACGCAAGCCCCATAGAAAGGTGGCAACAGAAGTGAATCTGTGTCTGGACACTTAGGGTACAAACAAGGATTGTATTTACATGCATGAGATTAGCCCTTGTTGGTCGGGCTAGAGACACAGTAACAATTTCTGGAATACAGACATAGCACACTGTCACTGTTAGGCACTAATGACTACATGCAACACTAGACAAAGGATAGGGGCTGGATTAGCCTCCTGGCAACCAGGTACCAGGCCAAATACAAAGTAAAACACTTCTAGACAGGTGAGGACTGATAGTACACTTACCAGACACAATACCCCAAGAGGAAACAGAAAGCAAGGGAACCAACTAGGAGGCAAAGCCAGGCACAGGGAACAGGGTCTGGTTGACGCAAAGGCTGAAACAGGTCTGGGTAACAGAAAGCAGGCTTTGGCAGAAACAAACATGAAAAAGTCTGAGAAACAGGGAGCAGACTCTGACTGGAACAAGCAGGAACAGCACTGGGTAAACAGAGAGCAGGTTCAGCGTAATCAGAACTGTAACACAATCCAACAAGGGGTCTGGAACACAAAGGAATCATACTCCAATGCACGACGACAAGCTTCAAGGAATGGCAGCTTCTAAGCAGTTCCAGGCAGCAGCAAGGCCAGGGCAGAGTCACATAGCTGGGCTGCAAAAGAGAGGTCACAGGTGTGTGCAGCTTCAGTCTTTCACAAGTCCTGGAGGAGAGAATCCAGTATAAAGGGACAACTGGACTTTTCCCATAGGAAACAATAGACAGAAGATTACAGGTCTTACCGACTACCAGGCAGTGCATTATGGCACCTGAAGTCCATGCAAGCTAATGTAATTCTTCTATAGCATGCCATATGGAAAAGGGAAGCAAACAGGAGTCACAAAGGGAGTCTAGGTGAGTGTAAATGATGATTTCCAGGGTACAAATAGTCTATTTACAGCGACCCCTATAGATGGGAGGGCAAAGACTTAAAACATGGCAGTGGCAGGACTTATTTCCAGGGATGGACTGCACAGGGCATGTGTTGTGAACATTGCTTGTCATATCTGGGGCACTCATGCTATCCATTTTCAGAAATGATGCACCTTTTCTCACACAAGCTCCCTGCAGAGATAGCAAATGTCACACTTACTAATGTCAGGGGTCTGGTCATAAATTCCTGGTACCACTGATATTTCACATCCACTGCCTCATGTATGGTGCATTCATTTACCTTGTGATTGGAGATGTCATAGTTGTGTGTCATGTGCTACAGTAGACCATGTTGGCAATGGGGCTGTGTGTCATATGATGTGCTCCTATGATTTTGTCCTACAAATGTATTCAAAAGATGAGTTTGTGATGTTTGCTGTACAATCATACGCATCACATGTGATGTTGCATCAGAAGTAGTCAGATTTGGCTTTGTGACATGCTCCCTGAGATAATACTCACATTCCTAAAGAATGATGGAGAAATAAGTAACCAGAGCAGGATTGTGTGATAAAGTAAGGTGTTGAATTACATATCCTTACAAGGTGTTTTGATTGACTATTGGTGAAAAACGTTTTGCATAATCTGCTGTCTGTGGCGCATTCCTGCAGCTGTGTTTTTTATGTTCCCCCTCATTTTCCCTGGCACCATCGTCACCCTCCTCCTCCTCAGGCAGTTCTTGCGCGGGCTCTTACAGGGGAATGTTCCTCCTCACACAAATGTTGTGCAGGATAGCACATGTAAGTATTATTTTACACCCAATGTGTGGGGCATATAGGAGGCTGCCTCCTGTGATGTCCAGGCACCTGAATCTAGACTTCAGGATGCCAAAGGTCCTTTCTACAATGGTGCGTGTCCTCTGATGTGCCTCATTATAGTCACGCTCTGCTGCTGTGCTTGAGTTGGGGAAAGGGGTAGTGATCCGTGGCTGGATCCCCTAACCCTGATCAGCTGAATGTGATGTGGTGGTAACATGGTTGCACTACATGGCCTGGACATCCCATCCAATTAGACATATGTCATTGCAGAGGAAATGCAACAGTGAGGCCCTTTGATTTGACTTGGTGGCAATGCACAACACATCTCCATAAGTTGGCAGCGCTGAGGAGTTCAGTACTGACAATGCACAATTGTCCCATGTGTGACTTGGTTCTATACAAACGTTTGTAGTTCCCTCTGCCAGTGGCTCATGTGCAACCATTCACCTACACTACCAAATTTGCTCCAGGTAACCTGGATAACTGCCTTGTGGAAGTTGATGTATCTGTGAAGGAAGGGCCATCTCCCTGTACATCTGTTATTTTGATGGACAATTGGCTCTTTCAGTGTGTGCAGCAGTGTGCAGTTTGCATTAGTGGCACATCAATTAGTGTTCATAGCACAGTCCACTTCCTTATTGCTACCTGGCAATGGCACCCCAGGAGTGATGTGTGATGTTGGGACTGCCTCAGTATTTCCGTGTCACCTACATGTGAGTCTGCATCATCATGCTATGTGTCTCATGGTGTTAGATCTGCAGCAACACACCCCTTCTACGCTACATATTGCATGGGAGGGTGTCAGATTGACTAGGTGGCCTAGTGTAATATTAAATGGTTCATCCGCCAAGTTGCACTTCCAGTGTAGGCCATGTCATTGTCACAGTGTGCTTTGACATTGGTCCCTTGTAGCTCTAGAGTGGCAGCTAATGTTATTTGCAGCCGTCATTTGCCCATAGGTGTGTATCCCATTGTGTCAGGGTGTACAACATAACTACCTGTGTCACACCTCAGTGTCTTCCTGCCCACGTGTCAATGTAGTGATGATTGTATTGTGTGTCCTACAGGGTTGCTGTGCCGTGTATATATTGCTACGTTAATGGACTTACCGACAAGAAGGCCATTGCCATATCGTCCGTCCCGGAAGTGCTGATTGATGGTGCTGTGGCAGAAGATGAAGGAATCATGTACGCTCCCAGGATACTTGGCCAACATGTTGGTAAACAATCACTGGTGGTCAACTATGACCTGCACATTTATGGAGTGGGTGTGCTTTCTGTTCCGGAATACATGCTCTGTTGCTGCAGGTGGTGCGATCCGGACATGGGTGCAGTCAATTGCACCAAGCACATGCGGGAAGCCTTGTATTTGATAAAACCCCTGTTTGATCTCCTGCTGCTTCTGCTGGGTGTTGGGGAAGCTGATGTGACGGGGTGTGAGGGAGATGGTGGCATCTAGGACCTTGGGAAGGAAGGCAGAGAATGAGTGCTGTGATACCCCAGAGACCAGGGTACCCGTTGTTTGGAATGAGCCACTTGCCACCATATGCAGGTCAGCTAGCAGCTTGGTCACCGGTGGTATATTGTGTGGTGTCTGCAGGCTGGCTGTTATATGTGGCTCAGTTTGGAGCAGCAGCTGCTGGATGGCTTGCCAGTTGAGTCTATACCTCCGGATGATGTCCTGTTCCCTGAGGCCCTTGGGGGTTGTCCTGGTCCTGAAGACCCTCTCCTTCCTTCTCCGTTGCCTTTGGGGGCCACATTGGGGTGGTGGTGGTGGCTGCTGCTATTGGTCCTGTGCTCTGCATCATCTAGCATGCTGTATCAGTAGCACCTCCATGTTGTCCTGTTGAGCTATGATGTTGCTTGTATGTGTTTTCCTTATGTAGAGGTGTGTTTGCCTCATTTTAACGCCAGGCATTAAAATTTTACGCAAATCGGGCTTAGCTTCATTTTTCGGGTCCGCCTCCCACCTGTGCATCATTTTTGCCCTGTTAGATAAATATGGCGCTAGGGTGTTTGAGTCATTTTTTGGACGGGAATGCCTACCTTGCATCTCATTGACGCAAGGCGGTTTCACGCTTCCTTGAAATGACGCTAACTCCATATTTTTTACGCTAGACAGGTCTAGCGTCAAAAGCTAAATACGGAGTTAAGTTTGCACTGGATTGGCGTAAAAGAATTATGCAAATCCGGCACAGAGTATAAATGTGGGCCATCATGCCTGGAGTTTCCGCAGTTTTTGTGGTTTCCCTAAGAGAAAAGAGGTCTAGAGAGAACCACACAAACCACAAGAACTGCCATTCGTGGGCATTTTGGGCAGTTTATGACTAATTGGACTTTACTTTGTATGGGAGGACCACTCTTTTTTCATGAACTTTAAGGAATATTGGAAATCAGCTCATTTTTTAGGTTCACTGCACAACAAATTACGCTGCAGCAAATCATCTCCAGTATCCCCCAATTACAAATGAAACCCCATGGAATGAGGAATCATTATTTTGGCCCCATTTTTCCGGTCGCAATCCACACAGAAACCCAATTAAATGGATTTTAATACTCATTTACCACCTGTTCTGGGTAAGTGGTAAATGTATGTCGGAACATCTGGGTGGGGCAGAGGACAAGGGAGGGAGACTGGGAGTAGGAGAGGGTAGGGTAATGTAGTTTCTGACAGGGTCATTGACTTCTCACCCTTTCAGAAAAAAATATGTTATGAGGCTTGGAATGAGGCTGTAATCTACACATACTGACTGTCTGAGTAAAAGGTTCTCTAAATTTTCCTCGGAAAATGCTACGTTTTGTAAACCCTTCTAGAGACTCTGATAAAAAAAATCCATCTATCTACACATACAGTATATATATATATATATGCACAAGCATATGTGTGTATGTATACCTGTATATATGCCCACAAACATACATATCTAGCTAAATGTGTGTGGGTGTTCTGCGTCTGTGTGTGTGTTATCAAAGACTCATAATGCGCTTACCAAACTCATCATATTTAAAGAAAAATGTAGAAAACGTTTTAGTCAGACATTCACGATGTACAGAATACGGATTGCACTTTCTATTAACAGGCCTGACTATCGAAAATGTGATGCGTCAGGACTACCATTTCTCCATGAAACAATCTCATGCTCGTAGTCCATAACACTATTAAACCTAGTACCATAACATATTAAACCCCAAGAGTAATTAGGATATTTTAATTTGTTTAAATCCCTTACCGTGCAGTGGAAAATTAACTTCATATTTTTCTTATTTAACACTTAATTCATTGAGTCCCAAAACACATTTAATTCCATGCCAACCAGAACATGCAGCTGTGCGGCAGTAACGAAAGTACTTTTCCATTTCATCACAGTTCATGCGTCATTAGTGCACGTCAGCTTTCTTCCAATATTGCAGGCAAGTCCACTCTTTTTCCTAAAGTGTTTATGAAAATAGAGATGTTCTTAATTTTCTTAAAGAAACGCATTTTTATTAAAATTGCGATGCCAATATTTTGTCCGTTTTTTCACTTCATTAAACAAAGGAGGTATTCCATTTTCCCATAACCCCTAAAGACGAAAAATAAATCAACGAAAATTAGTTGATTATTTAGAATTTGGTGGATACACAGTATCTGCAAAAAATAGATGGGTGTCCATGTAAACACTTTAAATAGAGCAGGGGGTAGACCTGCCAAAGAAAAGTCATGGAAACTAATCTCAGCGCTCAGCCTGCTTAATTTGAGCCAGTGGTTTCAGGTGGAGCTCACCATCACTCACTTTTTGTGAAAACAGCAGTTCTTTTTCCTCAGCAGTCTTTGATCCAGAGCAAGAGAGACAAAAACCCAAAAAGGAGTAAGAAAGAGGTTAGGCTGAAAAACAGTGACAAAAGGAGAACGGAGGGATGAAAAAGAATCTGCAAGAATGACATAAAGGAAGGGCAGGGGAATGTTTGATGGGGTGTTAATGTAGTGAAATTATGACGACAGAGCCATGGTGTTCCACAAACAGCTTTGACAGTGTCGGGCGTGGGCTTCTGAGAGAATCGTTGGGCACCAACACTTAGGCTTTTGACACAGGGCTGCCCCCTTTTGTTAGCCTAGCACCATGGTGCAAGATTGTCTGCGTTGTAGGCAGGGTTGTTTTTGTGCAGAAAGGGACACCTTCCCAGGAGGCTTTTTCTAGAATGCAGCATACACAGAAAGAGGAAAAAAACGAGCAGAAGTAAAGATATTTCTCCTTGTTGCACCTCTTCTGGGGAGCCATTAGGTTTTGGTGCATACCCAGGTTTTCAAGATCTGGGGATGTGTCAAAATCCCTGCGTGTTGCAGGGGAACACCCACAGCAATGCCCATGGAATGCCTCCTTAATGCAGAGTAAGACAATGCATTGATTTGCACTGCCTTGCCATACTTAATATCTATGAGGCTGTTCAAAGCCATGCAAAGTGGCTTTGCGTGGCCTCATAGATATGATTTGGAGGTTTGCGCCATTTTTGCATCCCAAAAAAGTGACACACCTGCAGTGCAAGAGGCTCATAAATATGCCCCTTATTCTTTTACAAATAAATTACTGTCTCCCAGGTCTGTATGTGTAGAAATGAGTTTATTGGAAGAAAGGACAGCTCCCATGTACACCCCTATGTGGCAGATACATTTAAAGCAAATTCTTTTCACAAGAAAACAAAGATGGGCAAATTTCTTGTTTTTCAAAGAGAGACAATACAAGGCAGGTAAATATCTTGAAACAGCATTGAGACAAAAAAGAGTGAAAAGTAACCGTGCTGCTGAAACGCTTGAAGCAGTGCTATCAATATTAAGGAACCCCAAATAAAAAAAATATCGAAGTCAGCATGAGTGACACATTTACAACAGTCCATGGGAAGAAGAGGAAAGATCTTCCTAAGAAGATTGAGAACAAAATATCAGAATAAACCTCTCTAATCTGGGGCTGAACAGGGAGTTTGAAGTGAAATAAAAATGATAGTAATGTGCTTGAAAGATAGGTGAAGAAATCATTTTGTGTCTAGAAAAGAACACACAAACGAGGTATATGTAATTCTGGTTATAAGAATACGGGCCTCATTTATGAGGCCCTAGCTGCACACTGCGCCACTGGAACCTAATTTTTTTGTGGCGTAGTGTGCTAGCCCATATATACTAGTCCTGGATGGAATTTGCGTAGCAGCGCTAAGCAGAACAACACAGAGTTGGAAAAATCTTTTTCGCGCTACGCGGAGTTTTGCTAGCAGACGGAATATTTTGCTGCACCCATTCGAGTGGCGTTTAACACCACTGGCAACATGAAATACGTCCTCGCATTGGAATTCTGCATGGGCGCAGACATCTTGTTTGTTTTGCTTCTTATGTTGCTGAGCCCTACTTTTCTATCACTCTATATTCCTCTCATTCCTTTTCTCTTTCTCATTTTATATTTTAACTTTTCTCCTAATTTGTTTGTCTTTTTTTGCAACTTTTTAACTTTTTCATTTATTTGCTTTATTTTTTTCCATTCCTTTTTCCTTATCCTTCCTTATCTTTCCCCCTCCCCAAGGCACAGAAGGGGAGTGGCAGCTCCAGGCCCCCATCCATCAGTCACCTTCCTTGCGCGTGGCAGCAACGTCAAGGGGTGCAGCCCCGCACCATATTTTCTGCGGTGGAGGTGGCTGCCTAGGCGTTCTATGTGCAGAGCCACCTCCCCTCCACTTGGCAGCAGGCGGCAGGCCCATGTCTGGGTACGGCCTCCGGGAGTGCCAGCAGCTTTGGGGTCCAGCGCACCCAGCAACAGCTGATGCACCAGTGGGCCAACAGTCTAGATCGGGAGATGGACCTGCTCAACCTGTTAGTCGTCGAGGTTGTGGGGCTTGGTGAGTAAAAATTTATTATTAGTTGTGCTCTTTGCTAATAGTTTCCTCCCAAATAGCAAGCATGCTGCTCACATGCAAGTAAGTTAACTTTATGTTACAAATATAATATTACGTGATCGTCAGCTAGACCGGTGCTCAGCGCTACCTAACTGTACTTGATTTTGGTGCTTGCTTGGGCTGATTAAGAAGTAATTCAGAGACTCCTCCTGTGCCCTGTCTAAGATAGCCATCGTTAATATATTATTATTAGTGAGTCTGCATATTCTCTCACTTCTCTGTGCCTTTCTTTTTTGTAGCTTGTTCAGTGCCAACTGCCAAGCAATTTCCCAATAATCTGTAGTAGTTTTTCACGCATCCAATCACTGCATTGAACTGTAGACATCATTCATTGCAATTTATTGGAAATTCCAAAATGTAGTTTAGAAATTTGGAATAGGGTTAGGAAATTTGGAACATGATGGTCCCTGATACTATTATTATTATTATACAGGTGCTCTGATCCTCTGATGTAGAAATGCTACTGCATTTGCCTTTTCCTTTTAAAAAAATAATATTCTTGGCAAGATTATTTATTAACAGGACCACTAATCTTTTTTATTTTTTTTCTTACATCATCCAGCATCCAGGGGAGGGCTGGTGGTGAGATGGGCAAGGAAGCTGAAGGTGGCCCCTTCACAAGTGCTGGGGGAGATGGCTCTGCTGCCCCGTAAATCCTCCTGTTGTTGTTAATATTGATATTTATTTCCCTAACTTTTACTGCTCCACACAACTATTTCTACCTTTTTACTGTGCCTGTCTCCTAATTATTTTCCAACTCCACTTCAATGTATCTGTCTCGTATTTTTCTTCTCCTTGCATTATCCTATTTACCTATTTTTTATATTTCAATTTTCTTTACTTCAAACTGTCTGGCTATGCTAGTCTGTCTGTAGTTTCCTTTCTTCTGCTTCTGTCAGTGAGCTTTCCCTTTCCTCCTATGTATCTTATTTTGTGGAGTGGTGCTGAGGCTCAGAAAACACATGTACTGAAAATTACCATGCTCATGTAAGGTATTCTACACATGTTTCGTGAGAAGGCTTTCTTTTTCTTGCGACAGGTCAATCATTAAAAAAAGGAAAAAAATATGTTTTTGAACATGGTCATGTAATTGTTTGTACCCTCCAATGTTGTGTATGTATTATTAGTATACTAGGAGTTGTTAGCCGTGTACCATGATTGGACGTATGAAGAGGATGGCCCCATTGCATTAGCCAACAAAGACCATATACCATTGATTGACCAATTATTGAACCTTTTTATTTCTCTTGAAAAACTCAGATTCATCAATAGCTAGTTGTGCCCCTCCAATACCATTTGTTTTATTTGAGTACCTGGCTTTAAAAAAATTGCCAAACAACAAAATGCCAACCTTATATTTTGATAGAAGAGAATCTGTAACTGAAATATAGTGAGGTGCGGCGGTTGTATTTTGCTATCACAAAAAAACAATAGGGAAAGGGGTATTTGACGACTAAATTGTGTAATGATTCTTTCTAGCCACACCGACCACCAGTGCCAGGGCAAGCAGTGACAGCACCAATGCGGCTGAGTGAGCGGAAGAGTGGGAAGTCTCTGCGGTGGCAATTGAGGGCGGTGGTAAGTCCTATTGCTTGCTTATTGACAATTAGTAATATAGGGGCATATTTATACTCCGTTTGCGCCGGAATTGCGTCGTTTTTTTTACACAATTCCGACGCAAAACGAACTCCATATTTATACTTTGGCGTTAGACGCGTCTAGCGCCAAAGTCCATGGAGTTTGCATCATTTTTTAGCGTGGACACCTACTTTGCGTTAATGATATGCAAGGTAGGCGTTCACGTCTAAAAAATCGACTCCGAGGCATGTGCGCCGTATTTACACTCCCAGGCAAAATTCACGCCTGGGAGTGGGCGGGTCAAAAAAAATGACGTACGGCCGCTTTTGCGCCGTTTTTTAGCGCCTGCAAAAGGCAGGCGTTAAGGGACCTGTGGGCTCTGAAGGAGCCCAGAGGTGCCCTCCCATGCCCCCAGGGACACCCCCTGTCACCCTTGCCCACCCCAGGAGGACACCCAAGGCTGGAGGGACCCATCCCAGGAACATTAAGTAAGGTAAGTTCAGGTAAGTCATTTTTTTATTTTATTTTTGTGGCATAGGGGGGCCTGATTTGTGCCCCCCTACATGCCACTATGCCCAATGACCATGCCCAGGGGACAGAAGTCCCCTGGGCATGGCCATTGGGCAAGGGGTCATGACTCCTGTCTTTGCTAAGACAGGAGTCATTTCTATGGGGGTTGGGAGTCGAAAAAAATGGCGCAAATCGGGTTGAGCCGAAAAATTTGCCTCAACCTGACTTGCCCCATTTTTTGACGCCCAAGCCCCATATCCCCCTACGCCGGCGCTGCCTGGTGTACGTAGTTTTTTTCCACGCACACCAGGCAGCGCCGGCGGCTAACGCCGGCTAACGTCATTGATTAAATACGGCGCCCGCATGGCGCTTCAGAATGGCGATAGCCGGCGCTAATTTTTTTGACGCAAAACTGCGTTAGCGCAGTTTTGCGTCAAAAAGTATAAATATGTCCCATAGTCTCTAGAAGAGTGTACTAGTGTTGACTCACTCGTCAACACCCTGCTTTTGCAGATGCAGCGGGTGTTAGGTAAGTATTGGGCTCTTCTATCTGCAGCTCAGCAGACTAAGGTTTATAAAATGAACTTGAACTATCATGTGTATTGGAAAATTGAAAGAAGGATGGAAGTAGAATGATTGGGTGAAGTATAATATGAGTGAAAGGATGTGTGCGTGGATGAAAGGGTACTTGTTTATAATCATATAAGTGGGTGATGAGGAGGATGATAGGATGCATGGGTGGGTGAAGGGTCGATGAAAGGGTATAGAGGTGAAGGATGCCAGCCCAGGTGGGTGAAAGGGTATGGGTGAAAGGATTCCATGCCTGGATGGGTGAACGGACTCCTAGGGTCGGTTAGATCTCTTGGATGGGTGAATGGGTGAAAGGATGCATTGGTGGTTATTCGGTAAATGGATGTTGGTGAAAGGTTAGTAGAGAGCCATGTTTGGAATTTGGATGGTTTTAAATGTATGAGAGAATGTAAAGTTTAGCTTAAATGGTGTGTATCAAAGCCAAGGGTGAAGAATAAGAGTACAAGAAGCACACAT
Organism: Pleurodeles waltl; assembly: GCF_031143425.1. NCBI lineage: Eukaryota > Metazoa > Chordata > Amphibia > Caudata > Salamandridae > Pleurodeles > Pleurodeles waltl. The sequence goes on from NC_090448.1 coordinate 586,436,369, forward strand.
TTGCAATGACGAATAGATAAATGCTTCGAATAAAGAAACAAGGGAGATCTTCTGGATAGGGGCATTCTTCTCACCTACTTTACTTGCTTGGAATGGTTTTTATCAAAGGTTTGAATGGTATTTTAGAATATTCCCTTGACTCACAGTATTTTTCAAGCGAGGCAAATAATATGTATCCCAACATTCATTTCCCATCGTCTCCCTCGCTACGGCCTTTTACCAGTGATACCAATGATGACCTAACAGCTGCACGGTTCAATTCAGCAGAATCAGCACCGCAATGTTGGCTATGCAATGTGCGTCTGTAAGCATAAGTTAAGTTAATGTGTCAAACACTTTTCAATGCATGGCAATGCAAAATCAAGGTGTGTTTCCCTTTCCTCCCAGTGCCCACTGTGTCAGTCACTTCATAGTACTTCACTCCTTTAATCTTCCTTAAGTTCTGTCCCAGACTCCTGAGTAATTCAAAAATCCAATCTCTGCTTGCACTCCATTTTTCAAGCCATGTGATAAATATAATTCCTTATGGCTTCTATAATGGATTTACTTCTGTTTTATTTTTTCCCTTTCATCATTTGCCAACCACAGTGAATTTCACTACTAGCCAAACCTTACGCACATGAGGATGATGATGAGCGATGGATTGATCTGTAAAATGTGTTCTTTACCTACCTATCCTAATCCACTGTACCTTACTCTGTAGTTCAGTATTTTAAGAAGATTCCTTACCTTAGTGCAAAGCAAATGCATTTTTTTTTTAGAAAAAAGTAGTCAATACAAAGTGTGGTGGAGGAGCGGCATGAGGACCGTGACTAAAGTGGTCCATAGGTAAATGCCTTGATTTTCCTGAATGGGATAGTCTGTGACAATGCCAAATACAATCTATATCCCATTCCTTAATCCTTTCCTTGCACTGCAATGCATCGCTTTTCCCACTGCATACTTATGGCAGACAGGAGGTCTGCATAATTGATTAAATTATGTGGGGGGTTTCATTCATAGTACTCATCGGCCTTGTAGTCCAGGTACAAAGAAGAACAGGGTCATTGGAATAAAATAATTTTCTAGTACAGCTGCCCCGGCTGCAGACAGTAACGTGTACAATTACGGCGCTAGCTGAGCTAGCAATGCCATCATTAATTTAGCACAACAGTAGAGAGAAGAATACTTGTACTCCATAGCGCATATTATGGCTGTTATCACCTTAAAATTGAATGTCCTGAGGTGACCACATGTACTGCTACTGTACCACCACACTACATGATTTTAAACAAGTGTTTTGCTCAGAGCATTGTTTACAATGTCTCTTTTTTCTTTCTTGATATATCTATTCCTGCTGGTCGACCATCATTTCAGGAAGTAGCAGTCCGGTTGCAACGGACGAAGCTCGAGGCCATACGGGCTGAGCACCAGCGGCTGGTGATCCTTGAGGAAGAAGAGGATGTCAGTACTCAGGGTCCCAGCCAGGCCCCAGTGCCTCCAGCCTAGCAACACCTCTGCTGCAGTGCCAGGGCAGCCGCCCACCATCATATCATCTCTGCTGCCCCCCCTCCCTTCGTAGGCTGGTGAAGTTAGAGGCCCATCAGGCATGTGTGGAGGGGCTCCTCAGGAGAATCCGGGCTTGCCTTTAGTGCTCTCCTCTGCCCCTTTTTTAATCTTTTATTTTTGTGAGTGGGACTTGTTGTGGGTGAAGAGGGTGGGAATGGGTTTTAGCAGGACTTTTTTTTTTTATTATTCTATGCAACATGGACAAATGGACATTTTTAGGTTGGAACATTGGTTGGGGAAAGGGAAATTTTTTGAGGATAGTGGTGGGCCAGTTGTGGGTGGAAGGGACGGGTATTTTTTTTTTGTTTGGGACGGGATAAAATAAATAGTTATTTACAGTTCTTTATGCCTAAAGTCTTTTTTGGGGGTGTTTTACCTCCCAGGTCTGACTTTACACAGCATGTTTTCAAAATCTACTGATAGTGTATTCCTTTTAGCGCAGCATGTTTTACAAATCTACTGATAGGGTAAAACAATTATTTAAGCAGTTAGGTAACCTTGCCCAAATACTCTTCTAGTCTCTGCAGTGCATTCTGCAAAATTTTAACCATAGGAGTGGGGGCGGAGTGTTTGGCCATTGCCAAATATATTGCCTAAACTAAAGGTAAAGCAATGCTTCATAATTCTCTTATCTGAATGGATGAAGTTAGGGCTGCATGGTTTCTCATGGTACCATGGTCGTGTAGTAGTAACATGCTGGTGCACTAACAGTAAAGTCATCGGAAGTAAGGTCCCACTCCAACTAAGTGAACTCAAATGAAGATCCTGCACACTGAGTTGAGGTTGCTTCTACCACATCCACCCCACCAAGTGTGTGACTAATCAATGGTGAAAATTATTAGGTGCCATCTCAATCAATCACACAGCCCGGAGGAAGAGGGTTTGGGATTTGATAAATGGACGGGAGAGGGATTTTGGGAAATGTGTGTCAAAAAGACAAACACAACACAAACACAATATTTATCTAGGAAATTATCATCTGCCTGTTGTGGGAGGAATAGAAAAACATGAATATGTATGACACAGGAAACTTTACATTCTGTCAGCCCTAGTGAGACCCAAGATGTATATATCTAAAAATGTTCAGTCAGCTACGTTTGCAAAATAGTACATATAATTATTCTTGAGGTGAAGCTAACACACACAGTTCTAAAAAAATAATTTTGAAAGGAAAATGATACTAGTCTGTATTGCCAAATTGGGTGGTGCTTCCGCAATCTTCTTGGATTGTCCCGTCAATCTTCTTGGGTGCCTGCCTGAAGCGGTACGAAAGGTAACCATGAGTGTTATGGTGCAGGGGAAGAGAAGGCCTATGGATTGTAAAATAGAAATGATTATCATCATGATATTCTAGAATCAAGAATGATGGAATGAAGGTAAGCTTCATGAGGAGTAGTATACCAAGAAGACTCAGAGGTGGCAGAGCAAGAGCAAAGACCCTTGCAATCATCCACCAACAATCACAGACAAGTGTCAGCATGTGTCAAGATGATCAAACTCGCAACTGTCATGCTCATCATAACATTTAGCCTAGAGCACTCCATAATGTGACATAATTATCCATCACATGTCTGTCTCATCCAGTTTCCTACAACAAGCCCTCCATCCAACCACATAGTTTCAAGTTTGAGCCAGCCAGCAGACACGCACAGCAGCAGCACAGTTTCCAAATCAAGTAATTGATGCACCTCTCACCACCAGTCCACAGATTGGAGTAGGCTTCTTAGAATCATCCTCACATCACCCATGTTGATTTCCATGAAGTTGATAACTTCCTTCTTCCGGCAGTTGTTTAAGTTGTCAAATCACACTCAGATTCCTTCCATCATCACCCGGACTCTGTTTAAAGATTTTTATGTCCAACTCCATACCAACTCCTCCAGAGAGTCACAGTCTCACGGCCCAATTGAGATAGAGCGATCTTTTGCTGTTAAACAACAAGAGAAACCTTGAATATTTTTTTTTTCTGGACTAGAATTTTGTTTGTTAGCTAAATGGACTGGTCGGATCTTCTTTGACAAATGTGATACAGAAAGCAGCGCACCAGAAAACAAAACAGAGTAAAAACGCTGGCAAACAAATTTCGGTAAGTGTGAAAGGGGAAAAAAATTACCTTCAGGAAACAAATGATCATTCATTATTATTTTTATGTTACCACATTGTAAATCGATCATGACACAAACACAAACCAGTGTAATATATTTAAACAATATAAACACCCACTCTCACTATCTGCCACCATTAGACAGGATGAGTCAAACAAACCATCTCAATTCTCAACATTGAAACAAGTATCTCACATAACAATCGTTGAAGCATATATATAGCATTACCTGCCTGTTTCAATCAATCATAGTGGCACATTGGCCATTCTCTTCGATTCAGGAAACAAAAAACGAATTGACCAGTATGTTGCAAATCAAATATCTGAGGCAGTCCTGCTAAGGGACAAAAGAAAGGATAGGCACAGAATAGAGGCAGGCATTGTCTCTCAAATCACCTTGAAGTGATTTTGGGGTATTTGGGGCTTATTCAATGCACACTGGTCCAACTACAATTCGGCCATACATGTGCCTAAAACAGTTGTGGTCATTAGTCATTTAGACAGAAACACACAATATACAATAATACGGTTCCCACAGCTAGCTACTTTTTTTCCTCAAAGCAGTTCATAGTAGAAAGTGGAAAGTTCTATGGTGCCCCAGGTCTATATAGGGAAGTAGAGTTCATCCTCAAACTCAGGTGGTTTACTCAGAAGTTGGTCAGCTAACACACTACCATGACCTGAGTCTGACCAATCATCACTCTCATTCACCTCCTGTTGTACTTCAGGTTTGCTGTAATTTGGTGGCATAAAATGCTGATTCATTTTGATCATGGTCAATCTCTTGACAGTTTGGGGAAAGAGACTGGTCTTTCTCACTGTCACAACTGCACCAGCTGCACTGAACACACGCTCAGCGGATACACTGGCTATACGTGAAGCCAAATACTTAATTGCCAGCCTGCTGAACACTGTCCCTTGGCGCCTCTTCCCATACCAATACACCAATGGGTTTTGATCTAGCTAGACCTCCGTTGGGTCATCCAGGTAGGCCTGGACCATCCAATCAATACAGACAAAATAGATGCACTGTTCCTAGCAGAAAGGAAGGGAAACCCTCAGGTTTAGGAGTAAGAGCCCTCACACATCCAATTGGATGTCATGCTTCATCATCGGGGTGCTCCTCGTCAGACCGGCGCTGCAATGTCTGACGGGCTCCCCATAAGGGGGCTCTTTGCCGGAGATCTTTTTCGAGTAATTGGCATGAAGAACTACAAAGCAGGTCGTGATTCAAGAGCAAGAGAGAGTTTAAAATTGGTTCTATGTCCCGAAAAACTATTGAAAAACTAAATCACATTTAATGGGTAGTGAAGGAATAAGACCAAGGTTAAAAACTCTGTGAAAGTGATAAATTGAGGTAATGCTCAAACACTTTCCACAACTTAAAGGGGCAAGTAATTATCTTAAAGCCACCTGTACATAGGTCTACATGTTTCGCGTCTCACGGTCTAAAAAAAATCCACTGACGCTTCTTCAGGACCATACATCATAGGTAAATACTTCTCCTGAATTATAAGATCAAAACATTATAGAGTAGTTTATCCAAAATATAATAAATCAAACCAAATGTCGCAGTCACTTATAGTAAAGTGTACTATCCGTCCAGTCAACTAAACACATTAAGGTCGCCCTGGAAAAATTAAGATGGCATAAGTTATAGTTATAACAGTGACCAGTGCTGGGTTAGTGTACATACTGTGTGACAAACCGAATAACACGGTGTAAAAATACAGAAATGATAAAATGAAAAAATGAAAAAAGAGCTTACCGTCCCCTATTGTAGGAAGGGCTCCATAGGAGGCACATGCATCAGGTTGTCACTACTAGATAGAAAAAAGGGAAGATACCACAAATGCATACACTCCCTACAAATTATGACATAATGAATCCGGAAGGGCTGTAAATAATAATGCACGATCTAGAGCGTGCTAAGGCTCACTGAAGCGATAGCAGTAAAAGCGCACTCGAGTTCTACTTAGTAAAAGACCACTCGAGTAAACCTTGCAAACAAGCCAACAGGGAGAGAGGGGCAATAATACTCACAATTTGGAAGAGGCAAGCCCGTCTTTCGCACCTACCACGGTGTGTCCTCCTGAATCTGTACACGCTTGGGGTAGGTTCGAGTTTTAAAGGTCAGGAAACGCTGAAGTGCAGCGTTTCACCGATGCTTGGCTCGGAAGTCGTAAAAATAGAAAAGGGACTGATAGCACATTCAATTGCACTGAAAAAGGACTAAAAACTCCAGTTTTTGGGGTCATCTTTAAGAAAAACAATCAGGTTTATCAACAGGGCATTTCTAATAGAAAATTAAATGCGGGCTGATTCTGTAAAGATAAATTCAACAAGGAGGTTGAACAACCCAGAAAACATGAAAATACAAATGAATAATCCCTGCACCCAGGTCAGAGGACCATAAAAAAAATCCAGCTCAAATCAGCTCAATGGAAGGGATGTAATAAGTGCCCAGATTCATTCTCTGGGAGGGAACACATCCACTAAAATCATAAGTGTCAATCTCACAGGCCTATAATAGATGGAAAACAGAGGTTTCAAAGGCAAAAGGTAATGAGAGGACATTAATGGTCCTTCTGTGACAAGCTAATCCAGGATATGTCATCATTAAGACCTATGACTTGAGTCCGGAGTCTATATACGCAACGTTGTTCAAGCCTAAAAAGTGTACTAGTCGCATTGACCAGTCGAATGGGAGCGTCAAGGACCACCCACTTCAAATCATCTGGATCATGGGGGGCTTCTAGGAAATGTTTACAAAGTTTCGTAGTAGCACGTTTACACCTGATATTACTACGGTTCTCATTTATTCTTAACTTTACAGGTCTAGTTGTCATGCCCACATAGCGTAATCCACAGGGGCACGTAATCATGTCAATGCATTGTCTGGTGTTACAGTTTGTGTGTTTTGTAAGGCGCCAGTGGCCGAAAGTTTCTAAGTCCAGGGTCTTACAGGTGTTGGTCAATGGGCATACATTGCACTGCCCACATGGATAGTGGCCATTCACTGGAGGGAGTTTCCAGAGTCTCGATTGTGAATTGTTCAGGTGTGTACCACTAGATCCTTAATGTTCTGAGTCCTTTTAAATGCAAAAAGAGGTCTGGGGATGGTCTCTCCTCCACTTGTCAAAATTGCCCACCTTTTGTTGATTAATTTCTTAACAACATTGGTCAATGGGGTGAAGGTTGAGACACAAGTAAGGATTGGAGTACACTCCTTACTCCCACTGCATAGAAGAGCTTCGTGATTGTTATTACGGGCTCTCTTGCGAGCTAATTTCACAATATGCGCTGGATATTGGTGTGCATGAAGTTTTACCTGAAGATCGTCGGCTTGAACCTTATAAGCCGTCGGGGAACTGCAATTACATCGTAATCTAAGGAATTGCCCAAAGGGTAGATTATCACGTAAGGCTTTTGGGTGGTGACTGTCATATGTCAGTAAACTGTTACGGTCGGTGGATTTATGGTAGGTACATGTAAACAGTTTGCCGTTGTGAATACTGATTGACAGATCAAGGAAAGCCACCTGGGTAGTAGATACAGTAGATGTGAATTTGAGATAGGGATCAAGGGAATTAATCCAATTGTTAAAAGGATTAACTTCGGTTAGTGGGCCCTGCCATACAATCAAGATGTCATCTATATTACGTTGCCATAGCTTGATGTAGTCATGGAAAGGATTCGTATCAGTGAGGATAAAATGTTTCTCAAATTTGTACGTATATAAGCAAGCCAGGCTCGGAGCAAAGGTACTACCCATTGAAGTACCCCTAATCTGTTTGAAAATCTACTCCTCAAACTGGAAAAAATTGTTTTTAATTGCTAAATACGCACATTGCATGATGAAAGAAATAGGGGAGGACAAGTTCCCCGGATAATCACGCAATAAGGCTTCCACTGCCTGTAGTGTTGCTTTTTGGGGTATATTCGTATAAAGGGCTTCGACATCGAGGGTGATCCAATCAATAGTCATTGGTGCTCCACCTTGCTCGAGCTCTTTTCCCTTCACCTCTGCAGTAGACTTAAGCCCTGCCTTTAGAAAACAATCAAATGCAGATTTTGGGGCTCCTGCTCCCGTTCCTGTTGTTGTTGCTGGTGTTGATTTTGGCAACTGTGAGCTAAACGCACTGTCCGCAGGCTCCATGGAAGTTGTAGGCTGCACCCCAGAACTTTTGCCCTTGAGGGGGCCTCTAATTTCCAGCTGTTCTTTTTGTAGGTCTCTTGCTTGCTCAGCAATCCATGTCTTGTAGGTTGAAACACCCCATCTGAAAAAGGAATGAAAGTAGGCAGGAATTGTTTGTACAGTGAGTCAAGAATTGTGGCACAGATGTAATGTTTGGATGACACAATGGGGGTCATTACAACCCTGGCGGTCTCTGACGGAAGCACCGCCAACAGGCTGGCGGTGCTTCCCATGGTATCACGACCACGGCGACAGGTTTAATCCGCTAGCAGCGCTGCCCAGGGGATTACGAGTCCCCCTACCGCCAGCCTTTTCCTGGCGGTTTGAACCACCAGGAAAAGGCTGGCGGTACGGGGAGTCGCGGGGCCCCTGGGGGTCCCTGCACTGCCCATGCCACTGACAGGGCCCCGTGCAGCTTTTCACTGTCGCAACGGGTGCGACTGCACCCGTCTCACGGCCGCAACACCACCAGCTCCATTTGGAGCCGGCTCCTGTGTTGCGGCCGAGATCCCCGCTGGGCCGGCGGGGATCTCCTAATGGCTGCGGCGGCGGGAGTGCATTGGCGGCCGCCCGGCGGTACGATCTTGGCGGGTGCCTGCTGCCACCCGCCAAGGTCATAATGAGGGCAAATGTCTCTTTGAAGCCTTGTATTAACAGATTAAGTGAAAGATTAAGCTCTCCACCAACTCCTGCACATCTGTTTTTTATCCATACCTGCATATGTTTCAGGCACCTCCTTTAGCTGTTTCTGCAGTATATGCGCAAATGGAATAGCTCGACCCATGGGACGGTCCTTCTTGCTGACGTCCCATGTGAAAACTTCAAAAGGAAGCAGCACCTCTGTCAGGCATTGACCAGCCCCACTGTTCCATATCAATGATCATGCTTTTCACAGTTGCATCCGCTCTTTGCATGATAGACTCACTGATTGGTCTGCACTGTTCAAACGGACGTTGTAACATGTAATAAGTAGAATTACAATGTTTTGGCACCTCCTGTATGAGGGCATTAACTGGCATTCTATTATCATGCTGGATAATCCTCAACAGCTGGCGGGCTTTAAATGAATGGCTAAAATGTGTACAGATTCTTCTGCATGTGGACAGGAAGTTACTGACTCAAGTTTTTTTTTTTTGAGGAAGCCCTGTACAATTATGTTTATGCAGTGCGCCAAACACAGGACCCTGAAATAGCCACCATCTGACATGGCCTTAACTATATTTCTGTCATTGACTGTGGTAACAAATTGAATGTTAAGTGCTCTGGGGTGCATCCATTCAAAGACCTTGCTTATAAATTCATCCAAAATGTTTGCAGCTGTATGGGATTTCTCCATGGCAAACATAGCTACTGTTGCATGCTTCTGACCACCATTAAAAATTTCAGCTGTGCCAATACCTGCAGATATCATTTCTGTAACCCCCACAGAGATCCAGTGTGCAGTGATGCACATGTAATCAGTGGCTTGGCAACTGGTCCACATGTCCGTCGTCAGGTGGATTGTCTAGACAGCACTCTGCTGCAAAGCTTGTCCAACCAATTCCAACACATTGTGAGGTAGTACTGGAAGAGCATCTCTGGCAAAATTAGTCCGGCTGGGAACCTTCCATTTCAGGCAGATAGCCGCCACAAACTCTAGAAAACCCACTGCTTCCACAAAAGCAAAAGGGAAGAGATCAAACTCTAACATTTTAGCTAGCTTCCCATTGTACAAATGTGCCGGTGGGTGGTTGCGTTCATACTGCCTCTCCTGCCTAAACATGGCAGTAATAGTAGCCTGGATTTTTTTCTTTGCTGGTGCCACTGATACAGGCAACCACTGTAGGTTCCTGTCTTGGTGTTTCAGCTTGACTTTAAGTCTTCTTGTGCCTTTGTGATGTTTCTGATGTGGGTGACGATACTACTGCACTGCTAGGGAGAGGGCTGATTTGTGTAACAAAAATTTCACCCTTTTCTTCACGTTCACCTTCCTCCATGATCAGATCAGGTTCCCTGCTTGCAATGCCTCCCAGCAGAGTGCATGGTGTTTTCTTAAATGGGTTGTTTGGCCTCCGGTTCCAAAGTTTGTACCAAGCTTACCCCAACTAAAATTTGTCCAGAAAATGGAGCACATATCAATGTTTGGCTCCTTTTCACAGGTGCCAATTTCAATGTCTGAAGAAGTGGCGGTAGGTGAATGTTGTTTTGATGATGTTTGCCGCTCTGTAGTGCCTTCTACTTAGGTGGGTGTGGATGTAGGTCGCACTGGGGGCCTTGAAAATATGGAAGCTGGTGGAGGTGATGGTATCAGTACCACATCTCTCGGAGCAAGTTGAGAAGATGGGGTAATGTTTGACTCCAGTGGGGCTAGGCTATCATCCATGATGACTGGCTTGTCTTCAGACTCGTCATCCTCCTCTTCTTCATCCATAACTCTAAGGCTTTCAGGAACCTTCCTTTTCACTCCTTGCCTCTCCTGGCATGACTCAAACTGAGGTGGCATCCAAGTGGAGTCTTGATCATCAGAAGGTGGGGCTTGAGGAAGAAGATGGTGGAGATCTGGAAGACAGTGGATCTTGTGAAAGAGGGGCTTCTTTGGCTTCCTCTGCATGAAGCTCAACATCCTGATGTGCTCCTACCTGCGGCTGTTGTTGTTCACTGGCCTGAGTTTCCGGCAATGATTGGGTACTACTTTGAGAAAGAGATAAGTTCAATTCAACGTCACTGCTCATCAGCGTTCCTGTGATAAGAGAGGTTGCCTCTGTGCCAGACATGGGCTTGGGCCTACTTTGGAATGGGGCCGCTGATGTGGGAGTGATCCTCCTAGCTTGCTCTCCAGAGGCTGGTGCTGCAGGCACATGTCTTTGCCTAAAAAAGGTCTGGGGCGACATACCAGTGGTGGGAAGCCCCTTCTTATCACTGGCTGCATTTTTGGTAGCAGCTTTCTTTGGGGCCATCTTGAAGCTGTCAGTTGGCAGTAGTACTTAGCTTCACAAGCTGAAGATATATCCGTGTGGTTGTGAGTGTGGTCACGTGTCACGTCAAGCACAGGCCTTCTGTCTGACAGTACTGTGGGTGATGTCTCTTTCTCTTTGTGCACCTAAAGGAAATATGCAAGAAGAATCAACAAAATGTGACATTGTTGTTGCAGTTGCATTAGTAGTAGTAGAAACAAACGATATCATAGGATAGTTACTTAAATAAAATTATAAATAATTATGAAATACAGTGTATCCATTTGTACAAACAACACACCAACATTAACTTTCATTATCATGCACAGTCATGAAGGTAAAGAAAGAGCAACAACTACAGAACACAGAATTTACCTGTTAGCTTTATCTGTTTGTATCAAGTTGGCATGTGGCACTCAGGGAGATGCTGGTGACAAATGGAATAATAATAATCCTTGAATAGTGTGATGTTATTTAATGTAGTGCAACTGTACGCCTATGGCAGACATGGGGCTAATGGGGAAAATAGGAAAAACATAATTGATTTTTTTTTTTTATTAAAAACATGTAATTTATTTATTTATTTTAATCTAAAAGCAAACAAAATATTAATATTAGATTGATATTATACATTTAAACAAAAAGAGGTTGTGAAAAAAAATAGAAGAAAAGAATAAAAACATGTTAAAATAGATTGCAATTGCTAATGTACTAGGGGAAGGGAACTAGCATGAAAAACCATAGGAATTTGGAGGTAAGGAGTGGTGAAGGTAAAAAATACAAAAAAAAGTATTTAATAAAATTTTAAAAAACTGCTCATACAGTACATTTAGTAATAAGCATTGACCTACTAGGCCTGAATAAACTAACAAAATGGCTGCCAGCCACATGGTCAAACAACAACCAGCATGGAGGCATGGCCAGCACACTGAAGAAGAACACATGCAGGCCTAAAGCACACTGGCTGCCTACAGAAAATAGCTGCCAGCCACATGGTCAAATATTAACCAGCAAGTTAGCATGCCCACCACAACAAGGAAGAACACATGCAGGCCTAGGCAAAGGCATGGCTGGAGAGCAAAGATGTGGACAAGATCTAACAGGGCCCCAATTGTCCTATGGATATCCGCTGATAGGCATTGCACCGGGTACAGCTGCATAGTGGATTATTGCAGTTGTGCCTGGTAGCCTCTGTGGGCGACCGCAGTGAGGGCAGAAGAACGGGAGCCGAGACAGAGGAGGTGCCCCCCATCGCCTGCACACATGCAGAATGGAGATATGAGCGAGCGTGGGAGATAGCGGCGGCTGCATTGAGCTTGCGAATTCAGAGGGTCGGAGTCGGTGATGCTCCTGCTTTGCCCCTGGGCGGAAGAGAGAGAGGAATCTCGGGAGTGGAGGTGAGTGGACCCAGGATGGGAGACAGCTGCGTGGGAGGAAGGATTGAAGGAGACGCACGCTCCGCGACCTATGCTGCTCTGGCCAGCACACTCCTGGGCCCTGGATTGGAACAGACCCTGTGCTCCTCCAGGCTCTGATAGAAGGGGGGAGTCTGCTACTCGCTGAGCCCACTGCCAACCCGGTGGTCGAATTTGAGGGGAATGAGGCCAGCGGAGTCTCCCTGCTTTGCCCCCAGGTGGGGGAAGGAGGCATCCCGGGAGCGGAGCACTAATTGGCGGCTCTCCCAGGGAGAAGAAAAGGAGGTGAGAAGACACACGATCTGTGGCCTGCGCTATGCCAGTGAAATCGCTCCTGGGCCCGTGCTACCCCTGGACTCTGATAGGAGGGGGAAGCCTGACTCTTGCTGGTCACTGGTGTCCTCTGGAGGTGGAGGCGGGGGCCTGCCCCTACCTCACTGTGGCTTCATGGGTGGAGCTGGAGCTTGGGGGGTTGGGACTGATGATGCGCAGTCTCCCCCTGTTTGACGGAAGAACAGACTGGACACTGAGGGATGCCTAAATGGATGACTGGGCCCTCATTCCTTGCCTTCCTGGAAGGAGCAATGGTGGCAGCAGGTGTGTAGGACAATTCGAGCACTGCAGCCCAGACCTGGAGTCAATATGGTGCCAAACAGGTGAGCGAAGGCCTACGAGAGAGAGGGTCTGCAGAGTGACCCCCTGGGCTGATACATCTGCAGCTGCTGCCTGAGACGTGGGACCACTTGTGCTGATGCACCCTATTTGTTGATAGATGGTGCATGCAAGAGGGTCCTCATTCCTTGGATCTTCGCCATAGTGGATATCCTACAACACATGTGTGCCCACAAGGAAAGGATCCTGCCGGTGCACATCCACCACCTGACTTGTTGGGTTACACGACCGCTCTGACATCAAAGAGTGTTGTTGACTGGTGTGCTGGAGGTTGGCTGTCACTACCCTACAGATACCCAGCTTCATTGACCTGGGCCACACAACCTTAGAGACGGGCGCCATGGGGCATCTACACCCTGGCACTGGCAACAACCCCTGAGCACCAGGGTCTATTACATCAAAGTCTTTAACAAACAGTTCTGGGGCCAAGACACATTCAGCCGCACCTTTTCCTGTATTCATCTGTTGAGATCAAATATGTTTACTTTAGGCCAAGTTGTGCACGAGTAAAGAGGATCAGCCCCCTAATCCTCAATCACCAAAAGGTGCTGTAATAATGAATCAAAGCTCAGCACAAACTTAGTCCAAAATGTGAGTAGTGGAGGACCGCCTTAGAAAGCTTTATAACGTTGAAAAATGTCTTGAATATATATCACTCCATCAGTCAAATCCTTTATTGATAATTGGTAATTTTATTAATTCATTTACAAATGTCTATAAAACTCCAACCGTGATACAAAACAATGTCATAGCCAATGCGTTTCTTCTCTCAGGACCTCTTCAGGCCTAAACACATAGCAAAATAAATAGCCATGAGAAGCCATAATTTGATAATTGCTAAATAGCCACAAAAAAAACAAAAAACAAATTTCAGACAGTTAAATTAATTTAATCTATCTTCCTACAACCATCATAATATTCACCAAATGTCTGTCACCCGCATTGTCATTCCCAAAATTGTGCATGTTGTTGTTTTCACAATATATTTAAAATTCCATCACATACTATAAAGCCCCCCTAAATAAATTGTGAGAATCTTCAAAAGGTGTTTGTGTAGACGCTATTACCTTGATTGTCTACCCTTTTTATATATACTTTTTATCTCTCATAATTCTAACATGATATATATTAAATAACAGTCTAATTCACTTTAAACTCAGGACTAAAATCTACACACAACGTTGGTATATTAATGCTGTTTAAGTTCCGATTATATTGAACTGAGCAATACTATTGTTAAGGTTTTTTTTTTTTAAATAAGCAGCGCATGATTCTTGAGTATAATGTTGCACCATACATTTCATCTGTTGTATACCATAACCAAGTATTTTTTAACTCACAATGCCTTCCTTATATTGCCTTAAAGTTAACATTAACAAGAACACCAAAAGGAATTATTATATATATATGTAAACAGTTCAATTCCTACCGCAGAACGCAAAAAACATTGTTCCGTCCATGTGAATCTGATGCGGCGACAGAGAAGCAAAACTTCTCTCGTTCGAATGCGCCACTTTTAAGCTGTTTTTTTCATGGCCATCACCTGTTCTGATTCCATAGAGCCAGTGTTATGACACATTCCTAACTTGCGGACATCTTAGAGTGTATGATACACTCATACAGTTCGCTTATCAGTGAGCCATTTTTTCAAAATAAAGTCAGTCAATTAATGCTGTCAACACAGGTGAGACTACCTGCTTGCCTCAATCAATGATTTAAAAGTTTTTAGTATATCTGATTGACTTACAAGCAGATTGTGCATCTACACATGGCTACCCTACATTCTTTTCACGAGTGTCGGCAGTTTGAGTTTTGGCGGACATCTTTAAATGTACAGCAAAATACATTAATCAGTTTTTTACCTTACTGAAATGGAAGAAAGCAATTCCTCATATTAGCGCTGACATAACAGATCCCATATCTTCTCATGCCTGCCCATTCATGATCTACCTTTATTCATATCACAATAACTGAATGTGTATAATGCGCGCATCGGTGAACTTCATTTCAGCGGACATCTTGGAGTGTGCAATGCAACCTTCGGAATTGACAACCTTGTATAAATATACATATTTTGAGCAATCGTCTTCTACTGCACAATAATTCATTCTAATCTTATATTTTAGGCAGTTCTGATCAAATTGTGTAGAAATCATACAATGAAAAAATGTTTTACATGTTACTATATAATTTGTTTCCCATGTCTGTAATAAATAATATTCCAATTCCCAAAATTAGACCCTACGTCATAGTAATCATTAACCTTTGATTTCTCATCCAACAATCACATCAATGTGCCCTTTAATGGTTATATAAACTATTTTTTAATAATTGATCTCTATTATTTTCATTGTTCACTTATCATGCGTACACTTTCCTCTTAGGTGGTTTATTGCTGGGAAGTTATCATACGCAAGCTAAAAACATGAGACAATTAATATGTGGACACTTAGGGGGTCATTCTGACCCCGGCGGTCAGAGACCGCCGGGGCCAGGGTCGGCGGGAGCACCGCCGACAGGCCGGCGGTGCCCCGCAGGGCATTCTGACCGCGGCGGTTCGGCCGCGGTCAGATGCGGAAAACCGGCGGTCTCCCGCCGGTTTTCCGCTGCCCTTGTGAATCCTCCATGGCGGTGGAGCGCGCTCCGCCGCCATGGGGATTCTGACACCCCCTACCGCCATCCTGTTCCTGGTGGGTCTCCCGCCGGGAACAGGATGGCGGTAGGGGGTGCCGCGGGGCCCCTGGGGGCCCCTGCAGTGCCCATGCCAATGGCATGGGCACTGCAGGGGCCCCCGTAAGAGGGCCCCACTTTGTATTTCAGTGTCTGCTATGCAGACACTGAAATACGCGACGGGTGCCACTGCACCCGTCGCACCTTCCCACTCCGCCGGCTCAATTCTGAGCTGGCGTCCTAGTGGGAAGGCCGTTTTGCACTGGGCTGGCGGGCGGCCTTTTGGCGGTCGCCCGCCAGCCCAGTGCAAAACCCAAAATACCCTCAGCGGTCTTGCGACCGCGGAGCGGTATTTTGGAGGGGGGAACTCTGGCGGGCGGCCTCCGCCGCCCGCCAGGGTGAGAATCACCCCCTTAGATAGCTGTGCACTATTATTAGGATCAATTTATGCATCAAACACAGACCAAGCTTCATTCTTCCATCGGTTATCTGGCATTCTTTCCCACTGGAATGGCCTCCATTGGCTCATCAGAGGGGATTTCAACAGTGTCCTTGATCTGGGCCATTGATCGCTCCTTCCCACCATTGCCTACTGCACCTGCAATAAACACTGCGCAATCATTGTGGGATTAGATCCAGCAGTGGCAATTGATAGACATCTGGTGCCTGTGAAATACCACAGTAAGGGTTTACTCATTTTTTTTTACCCCACACCAATTGCACATGCGAATTGACAGAATCCTATGCACGGCGCAGTGCTGCAAACTGGCTATCTAGGTCACGCCCACTCTGATCACAATCCACAGTATTTACAGCTGATGCGGGATAACTCTGTCCCTGTTATCCCAACTTGGCACTTACAACCTGAGGTGCTGGAGGACGCCACCTTCTGGGCGGCTCTGGGAACAAGTGTGTACTCCTATGTTACGTTTGGTCACAGAACACATGCTTCACACCCAAAGTGAGACACGCGATAAACTCACAAAACACTATACACTCTTATACCAATCAACTGTGTCGGCAAGTGATGCTGAATTTGAAGCGCTTTTCTCCCCACTCTCCCTGCCGAGCCTTACAACTGAACAGCAGGCAGAGTTAGACGAACTCATAACGCTGTTTGAGATACAGAGCAGCATGCGCTCCCTGGCTACTGGGAAAACCCCAGTTCATGATGGCCCCCAGTTGAATTTTATAAATCTTATTCATCCCTGATTGGCCCCCGCTTATTGCGGCTGTATGAGGACGATTTGTCAGCGGCCACCCTGACTTCTTCTCAATGGGAGGCTTTTCTGATTTCCCTCCCTATGCCTGGTAAGGATCCAACAGAGGTGGACTCCTGTAGGCCATTAGCAATGCTTAATACTGATTACAAGATCCTGGATAAAATTCTGGTGACCCGATTGGCATTCCTGGTGCCTAAAATGGTTCACTTGGACCAAAACAAGTTTGTGCCAGCATTCAGCACTTCCCTGAATCTCAGGCGGTTCTTCTACATCATGAAGGATTCTGCACAGAACTGGCCTGAGGCTGGATGTTTAGTACTGGACATTGAAAAGGCCTTTGATTCGATGGAATGACCTTTTCTGTTCACGGTATTACATTGTTGTGGACTTGGGGCCCGCCTCCTACGGCTATCCAGCTGCTGTATGCTCAGCAACTGATCAAAGTTAAGACTAGCTCGACCATTTCTGAGCTGATTTTGATTGGCGTAGGGACCCTCCAGGGCTGCCTCCTTTAACCATTGCTATTTGCGCTGGCAATGGAGCCCCTGGCAGTGTAACTCCGATGACTAAGAGAAACCTGAAGTATCCCACTGGGCGACGGACCACAGATTGTGTCCCTTTATGCAAATGATCTTCTCCTGTATTTCAGAGACATTTACAACATTCCTGATGAAGTCATTGTCACACTGCAGCGTTTTGCCACCTTGTCTGGTCTGCGCGTAAACTGGGCAAAGTCATGCGCATTCCCTTTTACGTTGGATTCACAAGATCCTGGCCTTGTCTTCTGGTGTGCTAATTCCTTGTCAACCCAGAATGTTTTGATACCTTGGTATTCATTTGTATCATTCTATGGAGGATTTACACGACTGGAATCTTAAGTGTGTGGTCACATAGATCCGAACTCAGATGGCCTTCTAGCAAATGCTGCCGCTATTGTTGATGGGGCAAGTGGCCCTCCTGAAGATGGTGGTCCTCCCGCAGCTGTTATATTACTTCTCTAGCTTACCACTATATATTCCAGCAAGATTATTCCAGGAATTGAAACCCAGGATTAGAGAATTCATTTGAAACAATGGCCGCTGTAGAGTGTCACTAGCGAAATTGTATTCACCGCCTGATCAGGGCAGCCTCGCGGTGCTGAACCTGGAGCAATATTATTTAGCCTAGCAACTGCAATGGGTGGCTAAGTGGCTCTCTGGCTTACAGCTGTCGGACACACTTACTGCCCTGCCACCATAGACGCTATCCAAGGTATCTCTCCTGTGTCATCCAATCACACGTGTGGGGGCGTCGGACCCCCTACTGATGGGTGTGGTGCACCTCTGCTACCGTAGGAGCCTGCGTCTAATGCGGGCAATGGTTCCTTACACACCTGCGCTAACCCTATTGGGCACACCTAGAAATGCCCTGTGCACATCTGAGGCAGAGCTGGAGCCCTGGCACGCTGTTGGAATACACACCCTGGGAGATCTGTATAGTGATGGCAAACAAACCCCCTTCGTCAAGCTGGTGGAGGTCATGGGTTTGTCACCAGGTCAGTTTCTCCTGTACAATTTTTTAATAGCATCACTGATTCAGCACTGGGGAGACCTCTCCACTGAACCATTGACATACTTAGTGATAGAGTATCTACAGGTCATGGGACCAGATAGGCGTTTAGTGCGATGGCTCGCCAGCTCGCTGCGCATTCACACTGCTCCCATGCACGCTGCCCTGCAAGCCAGATGAGAGGGTGACCTTGCTCGACCGTGCACAGATAAAGAGTGGATAACAGTTCTGGAGGGCCCTACCAACATACCGCGCATCGTGAGATCTTGCTTGATTCAGTCCTAAATATTACTCAGGGCCTATCTCACATCTGCCAAACGTAACCGATACAAACATCGCACTGACCCAGCTTGTCCTCGATGTGCGCTGGTAGCAGCGGACCTGCTTCACATGTTATGGTCCTGCTTGTGTCTGCACTCCTATTGGCGGTGTGTGTTGCCTCAGTTCTCTGCCTGCATGGGGAACCTGCTAATGCACACATGGGAGACGTGATGGAGACGCCCGGATCTGTGACTCACCCTGGCCTACTGGGGTGGTCTGTATGTGTGCCTCATACTCTACTCGTGGACCTATCACCAAGTATTCTATTTTGATGTGGTCTCGATGAGTCATATCTGGCCTGGGGTTTGACACTGCACAACGGGGGGCCAGACTGGATGGGGCAGATAGGGAGGTAGGGGGAGGGAGATTGCTTGAGAGTTGCAGAAGTGGGCTCCAGTTACAGTTGTTTCGGTTGTTAATTGGGTTTTATCCACTATGACTATGCTGAATCTATTCTCCTTTGTTGTAAAGATAAGATTAATCATTCATTAAGGGACACCTTGACTAGACCAACACTCAGCATCACTGTGTACCCCGATGGTTGGAGACACATAACAGTCTTGGGTGTCGGCATGTTACTCTGTTTCAATTGTATGTCAATCCTGTTGTTAGCTGAGGTATGAAGCTCTGCAGTAGTACATGTTTGGATTTCACTGAATGTATTCAGGGCTGCGTCCTGACCTGCCCCCCCCCCCCCATTGTAATAACTGTGAACTGAGGGAAAACATTTTACATTTTTACATTTTTGAAATTTGAAATAAAAAAATTCAAGCAAAAAAATGCAGACCTAGGCACACTGGCTGCCTACACTAATTGGTCACCAACCATATGGTCAAACAACAACCAGTATGGAGGCATGGCCAACACAACAAAGAAGAACACAGGTAACCCTAAAGCACACAAGGTGATGGATGGAATGCTTCTAGCCCAAACTTCCAAGCCAGGTCCTCCCTGAACCGGAACATAAGCTACCTAGGAACAGTGTCACACTAGTTAGGTCTTCTCAGTCACATAGAGCCTCATTCCAGTGGTACAGTGAACATAGTACCCATGCCTGGGCATACATTGCATACTGAGGATGGCAAATGCCAAAAGAACAAGGTGATGGATGGAATGCTTGAAATAATCTCAGCCACTGGGAATGGCTCAAAGCCACATCCCAATCCATCATTTTTTTGCCCACCATGCCACCTAGGCTTGGACCAAGCCATATAAAAATAAGTTTTGTCCCTTCTCCTCATGGGAACAGTCAAGCCCGGACTGCCAAGCCAGGTCCTCCCTGAACTGGAACACAAGCCCTTCTACCTTTGTTTTGTTGATTATAAGGCATCGTTTGAGTCGATCAGAGTTAACTTTCAGGAAAACTTGCAAGCTGGAATATACCTCATCCCTTGCTGCAAACCCTGATACTCCTTCACACGGACACTTGGGTTAGAAAAAAGTTGTGAGATGGTACCCATCTGTCCTGAAAGATCCAGACCTACCAAGGCCTGAGTCAAGCGTGTCTTTTAGCCCCCACACTTTTCAATCCGTTTTTGGCTGACCATTCACCCAACCTAGATCAAATCAGTTCACATGCCCCAAAGGTGGGAAGCACCCTCCCCCCATGCCTATTGTATGCATACAAACAAGTCCTATTCAATAATACAAAAGTTGGTTTCAAAGACTTCTAAACCCACTTCTGCATTCTCCAAAACAAGTTCTATGGGGATCAATCTAAAGAAAACAAAAATTATGATAATGGGAAAGCCGCCCCCTCGCTCCAAGAAGTGGTATCTGGGAGACGAAGAAATTGATGTTACGTTTGAATACAAATACCTCAACCTGCTATTTGACAGATAGGCTTCCTTTAAGCAGCACATGGAGCAAATGCAGCTGGCTTCCAGCATCTAAAGCCAATAATCACTCCATCAATATAAACACCCATGATGAAGATTATATAGGTTAAACTAGTACCCACCACAGCCTATGGTAGTGAAGCTCTAAGTGGTAAAGATGATATCCATTTGGACAAGTTTATAACCAGTCTTTATAAGTCATTTTTTCAACTACCACGTCACTTGTCTCCAGCCAACAAAACTGTATTACAAATTAAAAACACTGCCTCTAGTAAATTGAATTGCCACCTTTGGGAGGAAATTGTAAGCAGAGACCATTCCTCGTTTAGGAGCTAGCTTTTTAGAGCCTCTACATACCTTGGCATAAATCAAGTATGAATCACAAGTCAAGTCCATTGTGTATACAAAGCAATGAAGTGCTCCTCCCTTCTGGCTCACAAACAGGCCCTTTCCAAACGGCGGCACACTTGGTTAACTATAGCATCCTATAAAACCCTAGCACCTCAGCCTTACCTGGACACAGGCACTAAAATCCACATTAAAGGATCCTTTTTGAAATATCGTTTGGGCTCTCTGCCATCGCTTTTACATTTGCCAGTATGGAAACACGGTGACAGCAAGGAAGCATGCTGACTATGTAGGGTAGCCCTTGAAACAATAATTCATCAAATTTGCATACGTACATCAACTTTGGAGGGCCAAAAAAACATTTTAAAGGCTGCATTTACCATCAGAAGGCTGTGTCGCTGCAGGCAGGCAGTCATCGCCTGCTTGGGTTCTTCTGATAGTCACCTAAATTGCAGATTGGTCAAATATGTGACATGAGTCGAACAGAAAATCAACAGGTAGGCAGCTGTACACACCCCCAAGCCAAGCCTGGAATCGGGACTTTTTTCACTAGAACCATTTCGCACTGCCATTTTATGGTAGCTTTTGCACTGACGAGATGGTCCCATCACGCAATTTAGCTGACTTGTTAATCTTAAATGGATTGGGGGGAAGTATCTCACAGCCACCTATCCTGATATTACTGTAATCCTATCTTGAGCTCTAAGCTTTGCCTTTCAACCACCAAGGACTCAAGGATAAACGAGCTACAAGTGAATTTCTTAGCGCCTATAAAGACTATGTAGTGTCAAACTACATCGTACAGCTGCCGATTGTACAAACTGCCTTCTAACATCTGCAGTGACTTTTAGATGTTAAAGTTTTACAGACAGAGATGCCGCAAACTAACAGTTAAGGAGAATGAAAAATTGTTACATTATTCTATATCATATTTTAGCTTTCTCTATTTTGCACATGTAGTTTTTCGTCTGAATGTTACCGTTATAAAGTATGTATTTGGTTCACTGACTGGTGCAATGGTTTTAATCAACTATGCACTTAAATAAATACATTGAAATTGAATACCTCCTTGTGTTTATTTGATGTCTCCACTTCCCTGTCCTTCCTTCATCACTTTCACTTTATACCTCTCTGGTCTCTCTCTATACCATCCCCTCTCACCTTCACTCCATTTACCTTTTGTGCCTTCTAGTCCAATAGCGTTTTCTTTCTCCACTACAGCCCCACAGGAAGCCAGCCAAGGCTAGGAATCATTCAGGACTGGAGACCAGTACAGGAGGAGGAGGTGTTAGGGCCACAAAGAGAGACCTGGATGGCTGTGGGAGGCTGGCCTAGTTTGTAGTGGGAACCAAAGGTACTTACACCTTATATCAGTTCCAGTTATCCCTTATTAGTGACATGTAGTCAGTGTCTAGAAGCCAGGCTGTCTAGAGGCATCTGTAGGCAGAGCATCCAAAGCTGAACTAGGAGACATGGAAAGCTCTTGCAATACCACTGTAGTCACACAGTACTCACACACATGAAAGACAATAATCAGTGTTACAAAAATAAAGGTACTTTATTTTAGTCACACAATGCCAAAAATACTTAGAGACTATACTCCCTTAGGGGGTAAGTAAATTACACAATATATACACTAGTAACCAAAAACAGGTAAGTAAATAGTCAGAAAATAGTGCAAACAGTGAAAATCACAATAGGTTGCAACGGGCATTGGGGAACACAAACCATACACTAAAATAGTAGAATGCAAAAGTTGTTTTTCCACCTAGAAAAGTGTAGTGTGTAGAGGGGTGCTGGGAGTGTAAGAAAACACCAAGGGTAAGTAAAATACCTCACCCTAGAGCTCAGCAAAGCAGGAGTAAAGCACAGCAAAGCAGGAGTAAAACACAGCAAGTTTCCTAAAATACACTAGAAGTCGTGATAGAAGATAGTGCAAGAACTAGAAGAGACTGCAAGACACCAACAATGGATTCCTGGACCTGAAGACCTGTGGAAGAAGGGGACCAAGTCCAAGAAGCACTGAAGAGTCCAGGGAGAACAAGAGCCCTTGCTAACCCGGATGAAGGTGCAAAAGAGAAACCACAGATGAGAAGACAAAGTCAGCATTGCACCAAGAATATGTGGGTTCCTGGTTAGTGCAGCAGACGTCCCACTCCGGATGGATGAATGCAGTCTGGTTTGAGTCTCAGGATTCTGCCAACAAGCCTTGGCTCACGCAAAATACGCAGTTGGCAAAAAATGGCGCTTCCTGGGACCAGGAGGGACCTAGGGCCAGATGTAGCAAAGTGTTTGCGCCTCGCAAACGGCGAAAATCGCCGTTTGCGAGGCGCAAAAGCCACTTTGCTATTCAGAAATGCATTTTGCGAGTCGGCTCCGACTCGCAAAATGCATTTCCGACTCGCAAATAGGAAGGGGTGTTCCCTTCCTATTTGCGACTCGCAGTGGGATGCAATTCCATTTGTGACCGCGTACGCGGTGGCAAATGGACTCGCAGTTACCATCCACTTCAAGTGGATGGTAACCCACTCGCAAATTGGAAGGGGTCTCCATGGGACCCCTTCCACTTTGTGAATGGACCCAAAAATATTTTTTCAGGGCAGGGAGTGGTCCAAAGGACCACTCCCTGCCCTGAAAAAATACCAAAACTAAAGGTTTCATTTTTTTTTTTAAGTGCAGCTCGTTTTCCTTTAAGGAAAACGGGCTACACCTAAAAAAAAAAAAACTGCTTTATTTAAAGCAGTCACGAACACAGAGGTCTGCTGACTACAGCAGGCCTCCATGTTTGCGAGTGCCTATACTCGCAATGGGGCCGCAATTTGTGACCCACCTCATGAATATTGATGAGGTGGGTCATTGCGACCCCATTGCGAGTCGCAGTCGGTGTCTGAGACACCGTACTGCATAGCAAATTGCGACTTGCAATTTGCGAGTCGGATGGACTCGCAAATTGCAAGTCGCAATTTTGGATTTTGCTACATCTGGCCCCTAGTGGCTTCTACCCAGGAAGGGGAGGCAGAAGGGGCTCTCAGCAGACCAGGCAGCACCCACAGGAGTCCCACAGCCCGGGGACAAAGGAGTTGCAAATGACAGTCCATGCAGCACTACACAAAGGGGTTCTACGCCACTGGAGAACCACTTAGGGAGCTGTGCGTCACAGGATAGAGTGCTGGGGACCTTGGCTGTGGTGTGCACAAAGAGCTTCTTGCAAGATCACACACAAGCCCTAGCAGCTGCAAAACATGCTGCGCATGGGGGTACTGTCTGGCGTGGGGAGGCAAGCTCTTACCTCCACCAAATTTGGACAGTTGGACCTTTGGACAGTCAGGGTCACTTTAGTCCACCATCTGTGTTCCAGGATCCACGCTCATCGTCAGGAGAGGGGACCCACAGCACTGGTTGTCGCTGCAGAGAGGTGCCTCCGCCACTCCATGGGAGATTGATTTGTTTTTTCTGGTGCAGGCTGAAGACAGGCAGTCCTCGCAGCATGCAAAACCTGGAAACTGTTGCAGTTGCTGGCAGGAGCTGAAGTTACAAGGTTGCAGAAGTCTTCTTCGCTTCTTTGTTTCAGTTTTGTAGATTTCCTGGAGCAGTCAGAAGTTGATCTGTTGGTAGAAGATGAAGTAAAGGATGAAAAGGATTCCTGCTGGAGTCTTGCAATCTGAATCTGAAGAAACACCCAGAGGAGAGACCCTAAATAGTCCTGAGAGGAGGATTGGTCACCTAACCAGGTAAGCACCTATGAGGAGGGGTCTCTGACATCACCTGCTGGCACTGGCCACTCAGATGCTCCCAGAGTGCCCCACCACCTTGGAATCCAAGATGGCAAAACCCAGGGACACTCTGGAGGAGCTCTGGACATCACCCCTGTGGTGGTGATGGAAAGGGGAGTGGTCACTCCCCTTTCCTTTATCCAGTTTCACACCAGAGCAGGGACTGGGGGTCCCTGGACCGGTGCAGACTGGATAATGCAAGGAGGGCACCATCTGTGCCCTTCAAAGCAATTCCAGAGGCTATGGGAGTATTCCCCTCCATGCCTGAAACACTTATTTCCAAAGGAAGAGGGTGTAACACCCCTCTCCTAAAGGAAACACTTATTTCCAAAGGAAGAGGGTGTAACACCCCTCTCCTAAAGGAAATCATTGTTCTGTCTTCCTGGGATTGAGCTTCTCAAGCCCCAGGAGGGTAGAAACCTGTCTGCGAGGTGGCAGCAGCTGGGGCTGCAGTGAAGACTTCAGAAGGCTGGAGTGGAATTACTGGGGGTCCACTGTGGAGCCCCCAGAGTGCATGGAATTGTGCAACCAATACTGGAAAAAATTCCTAGTTGTTAGGCACCTTAAATGGCCAAATTCAGAGTTACCACTGTGAAGCTGTACATAGGTTTCGACCTATGTGCAGTGCACACTTAAAACGGTGTCCACGCACTCAAGAAGTCTGGGAAAATGGGCCTGGATGAAGTGGGGGCACCTCTGCTAGTGCAGGGGTGCCCTCACACACAGGAACTTTGCACCCAGCCTTCAGGTTCAGAAGGCCTGACATATGGGTGACTTATAAGTGACCTGGTGCAGTGAAAATGGCTGTGAAATAGTGCATGCACTATTTCACACAGGCTGCAATTGCAGTCATGTATAAGCCTTTGTATGCGCTCCCTATGGGTGGCAACAGAAATGCTGCAGCCCATAAGGATCCCCTGGAACCCTAATGCCCTGGGTAGGTAGGTACCTGTCAGAACATTACCCATTAAATCAAACTTCCACAGGAGCAGATGCCTTTTATCCAACTCCCTCCAACAGATGCGTGCTCAGATTTTAACTGACTATCTGAACCCTGCATCTGCTGGGGGAAAGGGGAATGGGAATAGAAAAAGAGACCTCCTCCAGATCCAGTTCCAGCCTGTGTTTCCCACTTGAAGATAGGATATTCAGTGTGTGTCTCTGAAAACCTGCACCTTTCTTCTTATTGGGATTTCTTTAAAGGAAGGACCTGTATTCGGGTGATAAGAGCATAGATAGGCACATTCCTACAGTGCGTCCAACTGTACAGCCATTCACATTCACCCACTTCTATCGTTCTCCTAATCTGGATCTTTTGAGAGATTAACCTCACTCAAGGAGAACAATGTTAACTTAATATCTTCTTTTTTCCAGGAGTCAGAGGTTTCCAAGGTTTTCTGGAGAACAGTTAAAAAGTTCACAAATATACAAACTACTAATGTCTTTTACAGGAAACGAAAACTCCTTCTCAAGGTTCCGTTTTCTCAATCACAGCCTGTAGGAATTAGTATCAGCATTGAGGTTTGTCTCTAAGACTGTCAAGTCTGCAAAGCAAAGAGTTCTTGAATATATATGTACATATATATATTGGCAAATCTGGAAATCATACAAAAGGATTGGATTCCTTACTGCAGTTGCATGAAGTTCTGTTAAGCTAAAACAAATTCTCCTCAGAAAGCCGATAGTCAGTTGTTGGAAGAAGGAAAAAATTCAGCTTCTTCAAAAGGGAAAAAGTCGCTGGTGTGCACACCGTAACAAGAAAAATTATTAACTACTCAAAACTGGAAGAATTCTCTATGAAATGAAGCGCCTCAGGAACATTGCTCATTCTCCTCAGGACGACAGTTGAAGTGCAGGGCTCCTAGAGATAAAAAGCTGCAGGGAAGCTTCAGCAGGAGACTAAGGTAGAAACACTAGAGCGCTGACCTCACAAGGATTTGCAGCCACCATCTTGAGTGGCAGTTGAACCTGAAGAAGCTAATTCTAAGAACAGCCCCGCAAGAGCTGCAAGAGCCACCGGGAGGAGGACGCAGCTGCAACCAATGTGGGTACAAGGAAAAGGGAAATAGTTTTTGCTGAGGGAGGAAGTTAACAGTTCTGGCAGTAGTTTTCCTGACAGTACCATGTACTAGGCACTTATAAGGGGGGTCCATTGTGCCAATTTGTAGTGACGTACTGGGTTAACAGTATGTAAGTACAAATTTGGAACTAGAGAGAGCATAAGCACTGGAGTTCTGGTAAGCAGGGCTCCAGTGACACAGTTAAGCAGACTGCCAAGTAGGCCACAAACCATGAGCACTGGGGTCCTGGCTAGCAGTATCCCAGTGACACTGTTAAAACACACTGACAAACACTGGGGGTAACCATGCTAGAAACACACTGATAAAAAAATAGGGGTAACCATGCTAGAAAGAGGCTACTTTCTCACAATGGCCAATTCTCTTCTATTATGTCTGGATGCTGGTTCGGGTGGTGGTGGAGATTGCAGAGTAAGGGGGGGCAGCACTTGTGTGTCAATACAATTCCCTAACTCTGCTTTTTGTCTCCAAGGTATGCTGTTATAGTTGGAAATGAGCAAGTTTAGTGTTCTGTTTTTCCCTTTCTCACCTGTATGTACCTAACTGTCTTTCCCTTTGTTTATCACACTTCTGGTGTTCTCTCTTCTCATTTGTTTTCTAAATCTGGCTCATTTTCCTTTTCTCTGTCTTTTCCCTTCTTCATACCTCTTTCTCTTCCTCCTTATTTCTCTGCTACCTTTTTTCTATCAGATTTTCTACAAGCTACATCCTGTATTCCTCACCCATTCCCTCTGGACAGTCGTGCTGTCTCTCTGTCTTCCCGTCTCTCTTTCTCCTTCCTCTCCCTTAGGTTTGTGCCCTTCCTATCAATGTCTGTCTATCTCCCTGTCATGATGAGAAAAGCTAGCGGAGGGATGAGAAAACTAAGAAGAAAAGGCACAATTGTGAACAGTATTTGTCACTCCAGCTTAATAAAGAATTTCATGGACTTAAGACCTGTTTTGACATTCCATTAATTGCCTGTGGTGTCTAGTGCTGGCATCAGAGAGACATTCTTGGATGTCCTTGTCAGGAGTATATATGAGAGGGATTCTTGTGTGTCTCAGTCATGGATGCCTGAGGAGGTGTTTATAGTGTCCCTCTCAGGGGTGCCTGTGGAGGCCTTAATTGGTGTCCATCACAGGGACTGGGGAGGTGTTCTTGGGTGTCCCTCTCAGGGGTTTTTGGGGATGCATTCTTGGGAGTCCATGTCTGGTATGTCAGGGTAGGGCAATCCTCTGTGTCTTAGGTGTCCCTCATAGGGATGTCTTTCCCACGTAACTATATCATCTAAACATGTCCTCTGTCCAGACCACAACCTTCAAATCTGAAGATAAACTACACACACTGCTGCTACGTAACACTGCTGGCCACAAGGTAATTAAATTAGCAGTCACTCTGCCTATCACAAAGAGCATGGGTCACTTATCATCCGCTGAAAGGGACGCAAGTGCATTATTATCTGGTATCAGGTACTAGTTCATCTTGAAGAATTAGGTATCTCTGCACTGTCAGCTGAATAGTATATCCTTTTCAAGCCCGTTTTCATGAATGCTACATAATCCTGCATAATCTTCAACAATTTATGTTACCGAAGTGATGCGAAATGCATGAGATTTGCAAGTACACTACACCATATAAACAGAATGCCTTTTGTATAGATTGACCTGAATGTGAATGGCAGTTGTTTAAAACAGTTTCCTTTATAATTAACTGACAAATTCACTTTTGGTTGATTTTTTTTGAGCATGTGGACTGGTGGGGTAATTTTTTAGCATGAAATATGTCATTTTTAACTTTTTTTGGTTTACAGCAGAAGTTTGATCGTGAGGGTGGCTACACTTGCAACTTTTTTGGGGGAAAAACCTGGCAAATTCAGTGGAGTACTTTGGAAAATGTTTGTTATTGGAGGGAGGGCAAGCACCACTATTTGTGTTCCATCTTTATTTATTAATTAATTTATTTATTAATTTGGTTTGCTGTTGGACGAGCTAGGGTTTGGAGTTCGGGTTGTAGGTTCAATTTTGATTACACCTGGATAATTTGGTTTAACCTCATGTAACACCTGAAATTATGCAATTATACCATCTCACATAAACTAGATGTCTGTTTTTGGAAAAACCTGTTGTGGGAGCACGGGAGCAGTATGATAGACATTCAGCAACAAAGCGATCAATCCTACTGGGAGCATCATTTCTTTAATGAAGGCACAGATATTATAACTCACCATTTTATGGGAACATTTTTACTCATGCGGACAATTATTGTACATTTTTACCACAAAATACATATTTTTTTGGTTTACACAGCTGTAGTGCCATAGAGAGTAAGGCTACTGTACATACAATACCAATTTTCAATTCCTGCTCCGAAGACTTCTCCCTGTGCTTTGTCCAAGGCTTGGTAATTTTGGATTGTATTATGAAGGGAAACCACTGCTCTTCCTTTGTCTGTAACCTATGCTGCACCATCCACCCTTTAAAGTCGTAATTGTTTACTATTTTGGGAAAATCAAGTACACGGAGTTCAATTATTTGCAAAATGTTTGTGTTAACAGCACCACTATTTTGTTACTTCTGTGTGTTTTTTTCCCTATTTTCATATCATTTGTTTGTTGCTGATGACCTGAGGTTTAAGCTACAGAGGATACAGGGAGGTATAGGTACAGGTACTCTTCATGTGAGATCATGGGATAATGGATGTTTTTGTATGTTGGAGGCCTGGAGATAATTACATTTCCTTTTTAGCCCTGTGACTTTTTAACTTTGTCCAGATTTTTCTTCATACTATGGTATTTTTATATTCTGTGGCCTACTTTGTTGTAGGCCTTAGATGTATGTCTAAGGCCTGATTTATAAATTGCATTTTCTAGTAAATAAAGTAGTACTACAGTAGTAGTACTCCTTACTACAACACACAGTGCACAAGCCTACAAGTGTAAACATACACCGCCACCTCTCCTATCTTTTTATGGGGAGATCCTCACACATATAAGTTTACCACTTAGTAGTAAATGTGTGAGCGATCAGCGGGAGTGACTGGAAAAGGGTACATACTGACTACTAAATGAGAGATGTTGAGGGGAGATTAAGGAGGGGTTTAGGAACGGCTAGGGAAGTGTTACAAGGAGGGCCATGGGCCCACCCACAAAAGAGAAATCCCATTCCTATTCAGAAACTGTACTTCTAAAGTTACTGCAGCCAAAAAGGACCCAAACAGTAGTAGTTGTATCACAGCTCAGAGCTAGAATAATTCCAGCACCACATATGGCCAACCACTGGTACTGCAATAACCTCCCATGAAAAACAGGTGACTTAAAACCATTAGGAATGTTAATTTACATTATTTAAACTAGTTAATTATATAAACAAATGCAATTAATTGTTTAGAAAAAAATCTAACAATAAAACAGATTTATTATTCTATTTTTAAATATGTTAATAATCTTTTTTTAATATACAAATTAATATAGCATTTGTATTAAAACCCTTTAAAACTTTTTAAAATCTAAATATTATTTTAACAATTATTAATATGTAATTAAAATAAAGTTCTTCTATCTGCGTGGGAGTATTTTTAATTTAAACTTCAGTAAAATAATTTTATTTGTATTGAATTAATCCGAAATAATTACATTTTATTTTTAAATTGAGTTTGTGGTGCTGCAGTGCTGTAGCTTTGTTGTATTTTGTCATACATCTAAAATATTTTAAAACAATTTACATTAGTATTTAAACTAAAAATATATACAGAACATTTTTAAAGTTTAACAAACTCTTCACTTTTCCCTATATTTTACCATGTGAACTTCTCCATCACTGGGATTTGTCTGATATTAGAGTGCTAATCACTATGGTAATTGTGAACATGGTATTGGCGGTAATGAAACTGTATGGTCAGTGTCAAATACTGTGGTAGTCCAGTGAATTACATTGCTGTCAGAAATATGGATGCTGAGCAGTGTTTTGGTATAGTGTGAATATAGATTGAGGTCACAGTACCACAAACCATGGAAACTCAGCTGTGTGAACACCTCCAGGAATACACAAAGTGCAATCAGAGTGCCCTACAGGGAAAGCTAAAGTGTAATTACTACCAAACAAAGAAAGATTATATGTAAGCCAAGTTGACAAAATACTCAATGTAAAGTGTACAAAATACACATATAATGTACAAAAAAAGCAGGTCACAGCTTGTATAATGGCGATATACTATCAGCGAGGCCCTGTTTACGGGGCAGGATGAGCCGAACTTCATCTCTGAATTCCGCTATGCTTGATTACAAGTGGGTCTGTTTTTTCACACCTGATGTTTCCAGGTGTACAGTAATTCCGCATGGCAAAATTGTATGAGATTTTGGCTGCAGCTATAGCCAATACTCATGCCCAGTTTTTTTCTGACATGAAATAGCATACAATGCTCTCACAAACCAGAAATAAACCACTCCTTCCACCCTTTACCCCACAGTAACAGTAAATTAGTGTGCAATGGACTGTGTGATAAATCCGCCCCAATACCATGCAACTATTTATGAGGGCCTAGGTAACAAGTCTGAAGATAAAGTTTAAGCAGAAGAATTTTAATTTATTTATTTTTTGACTGCAGAATAGAAATGGGTGGTCCGCAGAGAACTAGGGAGGGAATTCCATTTTTAAGGAGTGTAGTAACACATCATGTTTTTTTATGGTGGCATCTCAGCCTTAGCCAGTATTGCGAAGAACACGAGTACTTATGGAATGAGTACATTTCTTGAACCTACAGTTGAGTGCACCCCTATCAATAGGAATTCCGTCATGAGAGAATCAGGGATTGTAAATCACACCCATTTATTTTTATTTGGCACTTGGGCCCAAATTTACAAGCCCCTTCTGCTGCCTTTCAGTCACTTTCTGTGACACTATAGTGGTGCAAACCTTGAAATTATATCTATGAGGTCACGCAAGACCACTTTGCATGGCTTTGAATGTTCTCATAGATATGGAGCAAGGTAAAGCAGTGTAAATAGCTCTGTTGCCTTACTCTGGCCGAGGGAAGCATTCCATGGGCGCTGTGGATGTGCCAAAACCTTACGCCTCTCCAGGGGAGGCGCAACAAGGAGAAATATCTTTATTTCTCCTCGTTGTTTTCTCTTTCTGTGTGTGCTGCATTCTGCAGCACGGATATAAAGAGGAAAAGGCCTCCCAGGATTTTTTTTGTGTAGGACGGCGCCCCTTCCTGCACAAAAACAATCCTGCATGCAATGCAGACACTCTTGCACCATGGTGCAAGGGTGCCTGCATTGGTGCTAGGCTGCCAAAACGGCACCAGTGCAGGAATGCGCCGTATCCCATAGATATGGTGCATTCCTGCCCTTTCCCTTTGACGCAGAGCAGCAAGGTGACTTCTTGTGCAATTCTGCATCAAAAGCCTATAAATATGGGCTTTGGTCTTTAAAAACTACTACACCATCAACTTCGAAACGTTCATCATATTTTTCTGAAAAGGAATGTGATTTGACTTTGGAACATGCTTGCATTGTACTTTTTATGTTTATATGCTCCGGGGTGCTCTTTCTTGTAAGAAACTATAAAATTGTACAGAGGTTGGATTGTTCTGGGAGCTGGGATTGCATCAGTGTACTCCACAGAACCTGCTCTTTGCTGTAATTCCTTTCTGTCAGTTTTTCATGTGCCACAGTCAAGGTCAGTGCCTTGCTGTGGAAAGAGAAGGCAGCTGAAAATTCGTCCCACCTTGCATGCTGTGGGGATTCAGAACTCCAAGGCAACAATTTTATTTTATTTCCCTCTCTTGAACCCCCATAGAGGTTACAAGTAATGTGGAAATAATGGAGGTCTAGAGTTTTTCAAATGGACACTTCACCTTCTGAAAGGACGCAAAATGTTTCAATGAAATTACATGGAAAAAAGACTCAAATAATTCGCACTCAGTGCAGATACATAGATCTCTGCATTTTATTCCTCAAAAGCATTTCATCAGAAATATTCCCACTACCTCTTTGTCCCCCTGGAATTACGATGCCCGGAGTTTTAGAATGTCTAGAGACAGGGTCGCCTGTTTTATTTCTGCGCAATTCATAATAGGGCCCTAATCATTCATTTGAACACAATTTATGCATCCATCCACCACCCAGCACCCTTTTCCCATTACTCAACTCATTAGTCTTCGCGTTTCTGTGTCCTTTCAACCTCCCCACATGTGTCTGAATGTGTACTGTCTGTGACCGTTTGTGTTCCCTATATGTGTTTTCCATGTGGAGAGAATTGACAAGTTTTGGATAAAAAAAATATTGTGGCAAACATTGTGTTTATTGGGTTCTCATAGCCAACCAATCAGGATGGGAGATATCTCGTACCCAGCAATTTAAAACCATTTGATGTGCAGATGTCACTAATATATGGTTGTGGTATGTTTCCATACAACACAAAGGGTCCTGCGACCAAATGATAGGTAACAAGCATTTTTCTGTTAGTTGGTTTCCAAATTTTCCAAATGCACTGCATCCAGTTTAGTCAGTTTGGGCACCTTGATCTCACACAATCCCATAAATGTATGGTGCACTAAGGATCAGGAAACCCAGATTATGTTTACAGATATGTATGTTTGTGAGTATAGATATACTGTATATACATATATATTACCTAGTGGCAGTCCCCAAAGGGTCATGCACATCCCTGATTAGAGGTGTTGGCTGGAGGGTCTGGCAACATATAGGGCCTGATTCTAACTTTGGAGGACGGTGTTAAACCGTCCCAAAAGTGGCGGATATACCACCTACCGTATTACGAGTCCATTATATCCTATGGAACTCGTAATACGGTAGGTGGTATATCCGCCACTTTTGGGACGGTTTAACACCGTCCTCCAAAGTTAGAATCAGGCCCATAGTGTGTTAGAACACTTTCACCACTTTCAAAACGCTCTGACTCATGGCATTTTGGGGCTGTTGCAGTTGCACACAGGAACTGCTGAAAAATTTAGTAGGGTTATATCTGGGAATGTTCACCTCTTGGTTAGGACGTGTTCAGGAGTCACTCCCAACCACTAACCAGTGCCATGCATAAATGTGGCATCTTCAGGCAACATTTTCCAGACCGGCAGAATATCAGAAGAGTACTGGATCTGCTGTCTGTGACCTGGAAGGAGCCTTGAAGAACTGGACCTGCTCCCTCTTGTGCCCGCCACAAAGAAGTGGACCTTAAGGGTCAGTTTGCTGATC
The DNA here is from genome assembly GCF_031143425.1 of Pleurodeles waltl. Classification (NCBI taxonomy): domain Eukaryota; kingdom Metazoa; phylum Chordata; class Amphibia; order Caudata; family Salamandridae; genus Pleurodeles; species Pleurodeles waltl. The sequence continues at coordinate 586,470,233 of NC_090448.1, forward strand.
TCCTGTGTGCTACAGGGAGACAACAAGCTGCAAGATGTCTTTACCAGGAAATACCCATCTGAGCAGTGGCAACTGAACCTGGACTGGACCCTGTTCTTGGCCTCTGCCTGACACTCGTTGAGTCTCTACGTGCTTCTTCTGTGGTCTTGGGGAGCTTTAGAAGCTTACTTTTGTAGTGGATTGGAGCTTATAAGACTAAGGGCCTGATTTAGATTTTGGCAGAGGGGTTAGTCCCTCACAACGGTGACTGATATCCCATCCGTTGAAATCTAAATCCCATTGTTTCCTATGGGAATTAAGATTCCGTGGTCAGGGTATACGTCACTGTTGTGGCGGAGAAACCCCTCTGCCAAAATATAAAGCAAGCCCTAAGTCAGAAGGTAAAATCTTTTATCAGGAGGAATCTGGTTGATATGTCACCATTGCGGTCTGCTTCAAATTGCACCTAGGACCTGGTCTACCACAGCCATTGGTATTTTTGGTTTCTGGTGTTACTTCTACCTAAAACTTTAAAAATTCATATCTCATGTTCCCCTGATTGGATTTGTGTGTACTAAATATGACTCTGTTTTTCTAACTTGGTTTGGGGTTTTCAGTGTTTTGCATTTTGACTTTATTGCTGTTTTTGGTACTGCAAAGGTACTTTACACATTGCTCCAAGTGAAGCCTGTCTGCTCTGTGCCATAGCTATCAGGGGACTTAGCTCAGGTTAATTTAGTGGCTTTGTGATAATTCCCTGAAGTGAGTCTTCACCCATCCAAAATAATATCCAATTTCTTACAATATCAAACTCAAGAATATATGGTGAGTAGAAAAAACTATATTTCTTCTATTTCTGAACACACAAAAGAAAACTATTGGTACAAGTCAGATGTCCTGTTCTTGATTGTTTGGCCTATAGCATATGATGGACTTTAAATTTCTCAGATTTTTTCACAATTTATTTTCGAAAACATGGTTATTACCTCCATTATGGCTTCCACAAAAACAAACCTACCAAGGCTTCAGTGGAGGTTTTTGACTTATGGAATGAGGGTACGCCCTAGCCAATCTGCAGCCCCCCTTTAATAGTTGTTCAATTATTTAAACATACTCAACACTTCTGCAAAATATCAACACCTGGCTGTCTCTGACTCTCGTTCAGAGACAGGGTCAGGCAGCCAGGTACTTTCCGGCCAATCCTGTGCAAGTGTGCTCACATGACATGTTTGGGGAGAAAGTTGATATTGTCATGCAGGGCTTACCACCCTACAACCCACATTTACATAAAAAGAGGTAATAGCCTCATAGGGGTGCACAGCATAGTGAAGAAAAAGTCTGGTTGGGCAGTGCATGCTTTAACTCTGCGTGTTATGCACCACTTTTTTTGTATTTACTCCACATTTTTTTCATGTTCCTCAGATTGGATGATTGTGCCCATGCAGCAGTTTGTCTTCAGTGTTACTACAGTAGGCAGACTAGTCCAGTGACTGTGTTGACCATACATCAGCTAGGTGAATAGTTGAATGTTCATATCGTCAAAGCAACTTCCAGCCTTAGAATCAGAGCAGAAAAAATCGGAGTGATTTGGATTCAGTTGTGCATGTACTTAATTTTGTCCTGTTGCAGCAATGTTCAGTTTATTGGCCATGCTGACATGAAACTGATGTCAGAGATAAGGTTTTCGCCAGAATGTCACAGATCTAAAAGAGAGCAGTGAGCAATGCAGCAGGTGCAGAGGCACTCCAAAGCAGATTAATTATTGTTTATTGTTCTTTCACAATACAGACAACGCGTTTTAACCACACGGTCTTGATCACGGCCGTAAGTCCATTTTAAATATTCATCTTTTAAGCTTCCTTTCTCGCACCAATGCATTCTGGTACCTGTGGTTTGACCTGACCACATTTAGAACCAAGTCCATCCCAGAAGGAAATTAACCCAGAGAAACAAGATTTGGTGGTGGACATTAAATTTCACATTATGGCCCTCATTCTGACCCTGGCGGTCTTTGACCGCCAGGGCGGAGGACCGCGGGAGCACCGCCGACAAGCCGGCGGTGCTTCAATGGGGATTCCGACCGCGGCGGTAAAGCCGCGGTCGGACCGGCACCACTGGCGGGGTCCCGCCAGTGTACCGCGGCCCCATTGAATCCTCCGCGGCGGCGCAGCTTGCTGCACCGCCGCGGGGATTCTGACCCCCCCTACCGCCATCCAGATCCCGGCGGTCGGACCGCCGAGATCCGGATGGCGGTAGGGGGGGTCGCGGGGCCCCTGGGGGCCCCTGCAGTGCCCATGCCACTGGCATGGGCATTGCAGGGGCCCCCGTAAGAGGGCCCCTACATGTATTTCACTGTCTGCTGCGCAGACAGTGAAATACGCGACGGGTGCAACTGCACCCGTCGCACAGCTTCCACTCCGCCGGCTCGATTCCGAGCCGGCTTCATCGTGGAGGCCTCTTTCCCGCTGGGCTGGCTGGCGGTCTGAACGAGACCGCCCGCCAGCCCAGCGGGAAAGTCAGAATTACCGCCGCGGTCTTTCGACCGCGGAACGGTAACCTGACGGCGGGACTTTGGCGGGCGGCCTCCGCCGCCCGCCAAGGTCAGAATGAGGGCCTATATGTGCCCATCAAACGCAGTTTTGCATCGAAATGTATAGTGCTGGCTTGCGACATTCCAGCTCACCAGATGGGTGCCAAATTGATGGAATCCTGCAAGCCGCGTTCAGGTTGGACTAGTGTCAGAAGAAATTACGTTAGCGGGTAGGGGTGGCATTACGGGGAAGGGAGTTTTGCCTCAAAAAATAATGCTAGGTTGGTTAGAAGCAAAAAAATGCTGTTAACCAGCCTAGCATCATTTCCTGATGCAAAACCATCCATACCACATGACTCCTGTCTTATAAAAGACAGGAGTTATGCCCACCACCCCAATGACCAGCACAGGAGACCAGTGGTGTCCCATGGGTATGGCCTTTGCACCCAGGGCCATGTAGGGGGGCCCATTTCAGGGCCCCCAATGGCACTTAAAAAATGTTTAAAAAATGCTTACGTATACAATACCCTACTTACCTGGGATGGGGTCCCCTATTCCCTGGTGTTCCTCTGGTGTGGGTAGAGGTGTTCCTGGGGTTTGGGGTGGACACCTATGGGCTCATTCCATGGTGTTTGACCATGGAATGGGTCCACAGGTCCCCTAAAGCCTGGTCTGACCCAGGCATTAAATAATGGCATTAAGCAGGCTTAGTGCCATTATTTAGGCCCGCCTCCCAACTGTGCACCTTTTTTGCATGGGAAGATAAATAAGGCGCTAGGGGCTGTGAGTAATTTTTGGGAGGGGAACACCTACCTTGCATCTCATTGATGCAAGGCGGTTTCATGCATCCAAAAAATGACGTTAACTCCAATATTTTGACGCTAGATGGGTCTAGGGTCAGAATATAAATATGGGGTTAAGTTTGCGCTGAATTTGCATCATAAAAAATGATGCAAATTTAGTGCCAACAGTATAAATATGCCCCATGATGTTTTAAACAAAGGGTTATCTTTTTGTCCTCAAGCTCTCTGTAACTCTGTAAATACCATCATTGATATATGTAAATTTGAAAGAAAACTGAAATTGGCAAACGTTCATGCATGAAATCCGATAAAGGAGAGAACCTTAACAACCACAGAGACACGAATAGTTGATCAAATGAGAAACCATCAAATAACTGATTTTAGGAACATCCTAGTGATACAGGACCAGGACAGTGTGGGAATTTCACAAATACACAGCTTTTGGAGCATTGCGGTGTTGATGCAGATACACATAGACACAGTAAAAGAAGGCCAAGCTCTAGATTGTGTTTAGTATTTCTATGGTTTGGTACGTTTAAAATGTGAGCCTAACTATAACGTCCCTGTACCCTTTCACTGTTTTAAAGTGAATTTTTATGGTTTTTTAAATTCTATTTCCTAACTATAACATCCCCGTAACTTTTGTTTTTTTCAGTGAATTTCTATGTTTTTTTAACGTAAAGTAGTTTTCATTACTATGGCCCTCATTCTGACCCTGGCGGTCTTTGACCGCCAGGGCGGAGGACCGCGGGAGCACCGCCGACAGGCCGGCGGTGCTCCAATGGGGATTCCGACCGCGGTGGTAAAGCCGCGGTCGGACCGGCACCACTTGCGGGCTCCCGCCAGTGTACCGCCGCCCCATTGAATCCTCCACGGCGGCGCAGCTTGCTGCACCGCCGCGGGGATTCCGACCCCCCCTACCGCCATCCAGATCCCGGCGGTCCGACCGCTGGGATCCGGATGGCGGTAGGGGGGGTCGCGGGGCCCCTGGGGGCCCCTGCAGTGCCCATGCCACTGGCATGGGCATTGCAGGGGCCCCCGTAAGAGGGCCCCTACATGTATTTCACTGTCTGCTGCGCAGACAGTGAAATACGCGACGGGTGCAACTGCACCCGTCGCACAGCTTCCACTCCGCCGGCTCGATTCCGAGCCGGCTTCATCGTGGAAGCCTCTTTCCCCGCTGGGCTGGCGGGCGGTCTGAAGGCGACCGCCCGCCAGCCCAGCGGGAAAGTCAGAATTACCGCCGCGGTCTTTCGACCGCGGAACGGTAATCTGACGGCGGGAATTTGGCGGGCGGCCTCCGCCGCCCGCCAAGGTCAGAATGAGGGCCAAAGTCATAAACACTGATCTTTGCCATCTGTAAAACATTCAGTCACCTTGATTTTCTTCCCCTTTTTGAAACAGTCATTGAGAAACATTTTCAGTAAGTTGGCTATTCAATATTTGCGTGGAATGTTTGGTGTTATGTCTTTTGAAATTCTCTAGATAACTGTGCTAGAAAACTCCAACATCTTTGGCATTTTAAGCTTTTTGCAGCTGCTGGTTCACTGACTAAAGCCCATTGTCAATGATGACATTCTTTTTTTAACTGACTGGATCAGATTTTGCAAGCCTTCCTGAGGCACCTGATGTTTGAGGTTGATCCCTCATGCCTTCAAGTCATGGAGAAGTGTGATTGCACACTTTTTCTGCTCTGTTTGTAGATACATTAAATAATATACTAAATATCTATCACACAACCAAACTCTTAGGTCTAGATTTCCTTTTAAAAAACTGTAAAGTACAGTGCTGTATGAAAATGTTCAGCTCTACACTGCACAAACGGGAAACATTTTCAGTGCCATATTTACAGTGTTGTAGTAGTATGATGCCATCAGCCACAGCACAAAGGCAATAGACTAGTGCCTTGCACCCCTTTTGTCTTTGAGGTACACCTATCAGAACAAATTCTTATGTGATGACAACCTGCCAAGGGTAAGCTACAAGCAGCGAGTGACAGTTTAAGTGTGATATCTAGAACACCGCAGAACAATGAGTGTGTGGCTGACAGAAAATGATGCACTAATCTGGGGATGATTTCAACAATTATAGAGAAGCATGTGAGAAAGGACCAGGATTTAGTGATGAAGTGATTATAAGGGCTCTGGAGAGTCAGAAGGTGTGAATTGTCCAGAGAGTGTTTTCGTGCACAACAGACAGTGAACAACCTGGGCAAGAGGGGTAGCGTAAAGGACATGGTTATGAGAATGGCATCCAACAAGAGTGCTTGTGACTGTAAACCTTCTTGGTTTGTGGTGTAAACGTAATTGGTGAATGAAGAGGTGGTTTGAGGTCTGAGACACATGCCTAGGTGGGCCTAAGAAGGCTTGGTCGTGTAATGTCTGGTCTGTGTTCCAAGGTACTAGGAATAGCAATTCAAAGCAGACCAGAAGGGTTAAAGATCATGTTATGCTCTACTTAGGGAACTAGTTGAAAATCTGTTTACAGGGATGAGGGGACATCAATCACTCCTGATGCATTAGTGGGATCCAAAGTTCAAGTTGAAGTTCACATAGGTGCAGAGCACCAATTATTCAGATGCATAGAGAATGCAAGGTCACAGTTCAAAAGCAGTGCAATGCACCAATCGCTCAGATGTGAGGTGCAGGTCACAGATTAAAGGGGAGAAGGATACAAAAAAAAACCTCCATGGGATGAAAGTATGGATTATGATTCTAAAGGTGATAGCAGGTACAAGTTGAATTACAATGTACTTTTGCATGTCTTAGAACTGAAGGAAATTTCTCTGACCTGCATTCACATTTAACTGTGAGGCACTGCACACTACATTCAATACTCAAAGCCGGATTGGCCGTACCGGGCATCAGGCATTTCCTCGGGAGGCTGGAAGGGTATGGGGCTGCTTTTGTTACTTAGGTCTGGTTTTGTAGCAACGCAGCAGTTTTAAAAGCACTTCAGGTTTCCTTGTACATCCAACAGTTTTCAATGAACAATAAAAGTGCCAAGATTACTCTGGTGATTAATGTACCTGCTAGAAAGAGACTGGTGTTTTGTCCATGGCAGTGTTGACTCATCTAGGGTAGCACAGAGGGTTAATATTCCTGCTTCAAAGAACTAGTACTATGCAGATATCAGAACTGTATTTTGCATGCAATGCGTAGTGGGATACCGCTTTTGTCAGAGAGATCATTTTGTTACTGTGCAGTTCATAAGTTACAATCATAATCTAGCACAGTGAGGTATGAACTGACATCTATGAACTGAGAACTGCATGCAAACTCCATGGTACAGGTTAGAAAGTTGTTTTTCCAGTTTTTGATGATCCTCATTTTGCTAAAAAAGGGTTTGTTTGGGTAGAAATAAATTATTAGGAAAGTCAACCCTAGCCACTGTGTTACATTCTGAAATGTGCGTTTATGCTTCCTCAAACAAAACGCTTTTAATAAAATGCCTACCAGTATGGATGATATGTGAATCTTACACCCTATAGTCCCCTTTGTCTTATGTAACATTTTCTATACATTAATTTACACACATTATTTATTGGCTCTGTTTGTGTGTGTAATGTAAAGTGCTCCAACACCCTATGCTGATAGGAGAGGCACTATACAATAAATGAAATGCATGTGAAAGAGGGGCTATGGAGAGGTGAGACACTGTTAGAGGGTGATGGTGAGGAAATCATTGAAGAACCCCAATAAAGATTGCCTATCCCGGTGCACTGTAAGATCATCATATACTATGCTCTAAAAACTAATACAAATGAATATATAATGACAAATGTGCTGCTGAATGCACAGTTTTTGCCATTTTTTCCCTATGTTTTCTTGGGGGGGGGACACCTCAAGCCCTACAGTAGTGGTTAGGTTCGGTCACTATGCACCCTACGGGGGCTGGTCTGACAAAATTTGCCAGGGCTGCTTTGGGTTCCCAGTCCAGCCCTGTCAATGCCTTGACATAATTAGTAAGCACTTTATTCATGCAATAGCAATACATGCCTACCTCACGCCACCTACACTGCTCCAAGTGCCACCTTCTTTTCAATAGGTGAGTTGGTGGGCAGAAGCTGGTATTGAGGGCGTCATTGTATGCAAATATGGTAGGTGTAGTTTTTTAGACATAGGATTTAAACCCAAATGAGCTGTGGTGTTGTGTCTGGGTGCAAGGACCTTGACAGGGTTGTATACATCTTGGGTGCAGTGCTCGTCTTTGACACGCAGAATTAAAGGTCTTTAGGTGAGAAATACTATGAGGGGACAGAAGGGCCGATAACTCCCACATCATTGGATCCTCGAGATGATACTGTTTTATGTATGTTAATAAACAGCATACATGATACAGCAATAGCCCAAATAAGTTATGTATATTGCTTTCTGATCCATCCCTTCCATCATACCTCCAATCCAGAAAGTAGTGACCCTAATTTTCTACTCTTTTCCCCACAACTATCTTTTTTCTTTCTGTTCGTCATTTCTTTATTTCTTTTTCACTTTCTCCCCAGTTGTTTTCTTTCTTATAATGTATTTATTTTCATACATTTAATTTCTTCTCCTCATTCATATTCTTATTCTTACATGAACGTGCTTTTTACCTTTTAAAATTCTTTTTTTTGTGTTTTATTCTTGCACTTTTTCTCTTTCTGCATTGCACTTACCACTTTCTGTCCCTTCACCCTTTCTACATACCTGACATCAATTTGCTCTTTCTGTTTGCCCTATTTTCCTTTTTATCTATTTATCTTTATACTTTAGTCTTTTTTCTGGATGCTATCGTTTGTATCTTTCCCAAACGAATTACACAGCACGACGACTTTCAGTCTTTTTCTTACAATTCCTTCGTTTCCTTTTTTTGCTCATTACCTTTGCTACTTTCTGACTCTTTTGTTCCCTTTTTACTCTCTATTCCCATCTTTGTGTAATTCCCTTTTTTATGTCCGGTTTTCATTTTCTCCTATGTTCTTCATTCCTGGCACCCACCCACCCAATCCTTCCCTCCCACCCCAATCAATCATTCAGTCCTTCCTTCCTTCCTTCTTCTCTCCCTCCTTACCTTCCTCATATATTGCATATAAATATTTGACTGAGTGGCAGAATGGTAATTAAGCTATTAACATTTCAGCAGAGGCATAATTTCCGAAGTGTTTCTTCCCCTTGGCCTGAGTAATATAATCTCCGGAGAGGAAGTGTATTTTGGCACAGCTTCCTATTCTAGACACCTAATTCACATACAATAGCTGGCTTGTCTCAGTAGTCATACCAATTACAGCGTTAAAAATATTCACAGCCGGAGAGTTTTGTCAGTTCACAATAGCTACTTGAATTGAAACCCCGTTGATTAGCTATGGAGCTTGTCTTTCCGAACTCTTCTGGTGAGAAAACTCTTCTAAAACAAAGTTAGATGTTGAAAACAAAGTTAAGGGCAGGCAATGTTATTTTGGGCAATTATCTCTGCAGGTGATAGTAAGCCAAGGCATGTATCTAATATCAGCACTGTTATTGGGAAAATGCCTCCAAAAACTTTATTGTACACAAAACGATGAAACTATTTTCACGCAAGCACACGCACGCACATACACACCATACAAACATTTATACATAAAGGTAACTAATTTCTGACTACACTCTACAGAAACCTTATGTGTGATCTGAAAGTATGATTCATTGCTAGATGGAGTACAAGTTGCAAAAAGTGTAATGTAACTGTATAGTTGTTGAATTGTATTTAGCTGCATTGCACCACTTTGTAACCCTTTGCGCTACACTATACCTGCGCCAGGCATAATGTACGCAAAGGTGGCGTTCCCTGTTAGAGGGGCCAAGAGAATGGCGCAAAGAAATATAACAGATTTATTTGCGTCATTTATTTCGCCACTTTTAATGTCTGCCCAGAGCAGGCGTTAAAAGCAGGCATGCCATTGTTTTCAATGGCCCTCAACAGGCTTTGCAGGATTAGCGCCAAAATCTTTGATGCTAATGCTGCAAAGCTCCGAACTAGCATCAAAAATGTTGACACTAGTTCCCCTAACTACCATCATGGTGCAACATATCTTAGATACGGTGCACACATGGTGGCGTTAAGTGGGGTGCTAAGGGGTGCAGCACCACTTTTCTTCAATCAGGCCCTAAGGGCCTTAGAGTTTGATGTAGAGGGTACTCAGTCATAAACATGATTGAATTCCCTGTCCGAGTACCCTTCCCACCAAACCGTTTGTCTACCCACACTATTTTGAGTCAGATGGACCATTAGTTTTCCTAGGGCAGTGCTCCTCCTGGCTTAGCTGAAGGAAAACTTACTCTGGCCACCACAAATCTACTCCGGCACCCTATGTGGACCAGATGGTCTGATGTCTTTCTTTTCTGTCCACCACCAACAAAAAAAACTAGCAGTCACAGACAGGAAAAAAATGACCACCCCAACCATTGGAGGAAACTCCCATGGTGTGGAGATCATTAGGGTGTTTTGTTTTTCAGAAACAAACGCTTGAGGGAATTTTTTCCAGGAAAAAAAACAAATTACTGAACAGCACCAAACGTTTGTGCCGCAGTGATCTTAAAATAAGGCAGGCAGTAGTTCGCCACAGTGGTAGAGGTAATGGCCTCTGAAAAAAGGGTGGGCCAAAGCCAAATCTGCCCCTAAGTCTTTCTTTTCTGTTATTGGCATTGATCACCTTTAGACAGTTGACCTCAAAGCATGGAGCTTTAAGTGAAACAGAAGTATGCTCTCTCTATTGACATCTACGTGGATCTATGATCAGTGCCTCACTTTGTGAGCCATTCAGTTTTAGACTTTCCATTGTTTCTAGATGGTTGTAGCCTGTGTAGAGATGAACCTTTTCACCTTGTTTATGGAGGTATAAACTACACAGTAGAAGTGGTGGGGTGAGATCAAAGGAATCTCTTTGGTGGTTTTACTTACACAAATATACAAAAAGAGTTTAATATACATATACAACTAAGATTTCTGGCAGTTGATTTCAACTGGTGTGACTTCCATCACATTACCGGATCTCACCAGACCAGAGAGAAGCTGGGTGAATGTATATACTTCAAGCTCCAATTCTAGCAGAGGACAAGGGGTACTGCACTGTTGACCCATCTCAGCTTCCATTGCCTCCCTAGGTCTCAACATATCAAAGGTAACTGTGAGAGATAGGTGCTATCACACAACCGCCTATGTTTCCATACCTCCCTGGTGTCATCACTGGCATGTGGGGAGGAAAATAAGGGCCATATTTATACTTTTCGACTCACAACTGCGCCAACGCAGTTGTGCGTCGAAAAAGTTAACGCCGGCTAACGCCATTCTGAAGCGCCATGCGGGCGCCGTATTTATACAATGACGTTAGCCGGCATTTGCCGGCGGAGCTGCCTGGTGTGCGTTAAAAAAAATGACGTACACCAGGCAGCGCCGGCGTTGGGGAACATGGAGCTTGGACGTAAAAAAATGGGGCAAGTCAGGCTGAGGCGAAATTTTCGCCTCAACCCGATTTGCGCCATTTTTTTTTACTGCCATTTTTTTTTACTCCCAACCTCCATTGACATGACTCCTGTCTTAGCAAAGACAGGAGTCATGCCCCCTTGCCCAATGGCCATGCCCAGGGGACTTCTGTCCCCTGGGCATGGTCATTGGGCATAGTGGCATGTAGGGGGGCACAAATCAGGCCCCCCTATGCCACAAAAAAAAAAAAAAAAAAATACTTACCTGAACTTACCTTAATGTCCCAGGGTGGGTCCCTCCATCCTTGGGTGTCCTCCTGGGGTGGGCAAGGGTGGCAGGGGGTGTCCCTGGGGGCATGGGAGGACACCTCTGGGCTCCTTCCAAGCCCACAGGTCTCTTAACGCCTGCCCTGACCAGGCGCTAAAAAACGGCGCAAAAACGGCTGGACGTCATTTTTTTTGACCCGCCCACGCCCGGGAGTGTAAATACGGCGCACATGCCTCAGAGTAAATTTTTTTGACGGGAACGCCTACCTTGCATATCATTAACGCAAAGTAGGTGTCCACGCAAAAAAGTGACGCAAACTCCATGGACTTTGGCGCTAGACGCGTCTAACGCCAGAGTATAAATATGGAGTTAGTTTTGCGTCGAATTTGCGTAAAAAAAACGACGCAAATCCGGCGCAAATGGAGTATAAATATGCCCCTAAGAGTCTAGAGTTGCTGCATCACCTCCCAGTGCCTTCTCCTGCGTCTCGCAGGCATTTGAAAAACCATCTGCTGTCTTTTCCTGAAGATTCAACAATCAACCATGGCCTCACAGAATGCACATAGGCTCTGCTTACGCCCTGGGAGTGGTATGTCTTATCTACGGCCTAAAGAAAAATGGGCACATCACCTCCATCCTGATAGAACTCTATTGGCTCTACTTGCCAAACTGTGCTGTCTTCTAAACCAACCACATAATTTACAAAGCCATCAGAACCAGCAACCCACGTATCTTGCAGACAAACGCACCATTTCTGGTGCTTTCTTAAATCCCACAGCCAGGACACCATCAGGTTGGAAACTAAGAGGTGTACAAATTTCAAAACAATGCAGCAGGGTGTTTCCATCTATGCACCCTGAATTTGGAAGAATATATCCATATTATTAAGGACTGCCCGAATGCCGCACCTACTTCGGAAAGAGTTGAAGACTCACAACTTTAAAGAAGACTGTTGCACCTGGCCCTTTTAACAGGATCATCCCCATCCTTTTTGCCTCCTTCCTATTAATTTTTCTGAACAGTTTTTTTGGCTTTTGGACTCTGGGCACTTTATCACTGCTAATCAGTGCTAAAGTGCATATGCTCTCTGTGTAAATTGTATTATTGATTGGTTTATTCCTGATTGGCATATTTGATTTACTAGTAAGTCCCTAATAAAGTGTATAAGAGGTGCTAGGGCCTGTAAATCAAATTCTACTACTGGGCCTGCAACACTGATTGTGCCACCCACATAAGTAGCTCTGTAAACATGTCTTAGACCTTGGAAATCTGGTTTCACTGTTGCAAGGCCTATCTCCCTCATGGGTTAACATGGGGGCTGCCTTTAAATAACTTTAAAGAGCAACTTCCATTTGAGAGCAGATAGAAATTTGGAGTTTAGGGTCTCTGAGCTCACAATTTAAAAATACAACTTTTAGTGAAGTTGTTTTTTAGATTGTTATTTTAAAAATGCCACTTTTAGAAAATAGGCATTTTCTTGCTTAAACCATTCTGTGACTCTGCCTGTTTGTGGGTTCCCTGTCTGGGTCAGTTTGATGGTTGGGCTGTTTACACCTCTCCTCTAGACAATGACACAAAGGGAGCTGGGGTGTAGCCTGCATATCCTGATGAGTCATCTGAGCTAGAGTGGAGAGAGGAGTGGTCACTCACACCTGAAAGGACTGTGCCTGCCCTCACAATGCAGTCTCCAACCTCCTGGTGTGTATCTGGGGCCTAGCTTGGACAAGGAAGGATCTTATAACTTTGCTTTGAAGTTTGCCAACTTCAAAGGCAGAAAGGGGTATAAGTATTGGACCCAAAACCTCAGACCTTTAGAACCATTCTGTAATCAGGAGGAACCTCTGCCCAGGAAAAGAGCTGAAGGAGGAGTACTGTCCCTTTGTTGTGTTGCTTTGCTGGACTGGCAGGCAGTTGCTGCTCCTGCCTAAAAAGAGTGCAAAGAGTGAACTTTGCTGTTTTTCCTGCTTGAGAAAATTCTCCAAAGGCTTGGAGTAGAGCTTGCCTCCTGTTGGAAGTCTCAGAGACACCAAAGACTTCAGTTTCTTTGACCTGCAGCAATGGGAACTGGGTGTTTTGTGCTGTTCAAAAGGAGAAACCGCATTGACGCCGGCAACGACGACACTGTCCTGCACCATAAACTGCCAATGCTGCACGGAACCGCACTGCCCCACTTTGCACCACGACCCTGGTCTCACCGATGCTGTCATCGAACTCTTCACAGAGACGCTACTTGTAGCTGCAACCTGTGGGCCCCGCAGTCCAGCATCGCCTGCTCCCACCTCAGCCTGCACATCCCCAGCGACGACACTCCTGATGACATTGGCGCTGCTGCCTGCACCGTGGCCTGTGGACTCCACTTGTGAGGTACACAAAGCACCGTCACGTTCTGCACCGCAGCCCCGATCCACCGACGCCAGCACCATCGACTCCAGTGTCACCACCAGGCATCCCTGCCTCCACCGTGGCCTGTAGACACCGCTCCTGAGGGTCACGAAGCACCATTCCGTCCCGCTCCGCTGGCTTAGGCTTACCTTCAGCACTTCAGCAACAATGACGACACTGCCTGCACCATGACCTGGTGACACCCCACGTCACACTGCCCTGCTTCACACAGCAGCCCTGGTCTCACCGACTCAGTGGACGGCGTCACTGAGCCGCTGCCTGTACCGTGACCTGTGGGCACCACACGTCGCATTGTCCCACTTTGCACCACAGCCCTGACACCATCCACGCCACCACTCCTGACTTCATCAGCCCGGAGTTCGATCTGCAATGCATGTGACTTCCATGGCCCGACGACCCCCTCACCGACTCCGGAACTGACACCGCGACACCAGCGACGCTGCTCTCTAGATCTCATTGTGAGGATCACAATGCCCTGCAATTCCAAAAGTACTGTTTGGGAGTCTTCCTGACACTGTGGCTGGCCTGCGATGTCACAGCCTGCCTGAACTGTTGGTTTTGTTGATCAAGACACCATGATAGCCCCAGGTGGAGCTATCGACTTCAAGGAACTGTATTTTTAAGTTAAATCTTACAAAATTCATATCTATAGCACCATAGGTTGGATTTTTATCATTTTGGTCTTGTTTCACACAGATAAATATTGGCTCTTTTTCTAAAACTGTTGTTGTGTCCTTTTGTAGTGTTTTCACTGTGTTCCTGTGTGTTATGTGCAAATGTTTTACACATTGCTTCTGAGATAAGCCTGATTGCTCATGCCAAGCTACCAAGGGGGTAAGCAGGGGTTATCTGAGCGGGTATCTCCCTTATCCTGACTAGGATGAGGGTCCCTACTTGGACAGGGTACAAACTGACTGCCAACTAGAGACCCCATTTCTAACAAACACTATGGCCCTCATTATGACATTGGCGGTGTTAGACCTGACAGTCTTAGGGTGGTCACCCCTTACTTTATGCCTGCCTCCCCCCACTTTTGAGATACTGTTTTTGCTGGTTTTCAGACTCTGCTCACTTTACCACAGCTAACCAGTGCTAAAGTGCATATGATCTCTCCCTTTAAACATGGTAACATTGGATTACACCCAATTGGGCTATTTAATTTACTTATAAGTCCCTAGTAGAGTGCACTATATGTGCCCAAGGCCTGTAGATTAAAAGCTACTAATGTGCCTGCAGCACTGATTGTGCCACCCACTTCAGTAGATCCTTATCCTTGTCTCAGGCCTGCCATTGCAAGGCCTGTGTGTGGTGTTTCACTGTCAATTCGACTTGGCATTTAAAAGTACTTGCCAAGCCTAAAACTCCCCTTTTTTCTATATATAAGTCACCCCTAAGGTGTGCCCTAGGTAACCCCTAGGGCAGGGTGCTGTGTAGGTAAAAGGCTGGACATGTACCTGTGTAGTTTACATGTCCTGGTAGTGTAAAACTCCTAAATTCGTTTTTACACTACTGTGAGGCATGTTCCCTTCATAGGCTAACATTGGGGCTGTCTTCATACATTGTTTGAGTGGTAGCTGCTGATTTGAAAGGAGTAGGAAGGTCATATTTAGTATGGTCAGAATGGTAATACAAAATCCTGCTGACTGGTGAAGTTGGATTTAATATTACTATTTTAGACATGCCACTTTTAGAAAGTGAGCATTTCTCTGCACTTAGGGGGTCATTTTGACCTTGGTGGTCTTTTGTAAAGACTTCCGGGGGACCGCCGTGCGGAAGACCACCAGTGGTGGCACTTTGCCTCTCGGCCTATTATGACCGTTGGCAGCTCTCCGTCCTTTTACGGACGGAGAGCCGCCAACAGCCATACTGGCGGGAGGCGGGGAAGTGGAGGTTGCTCCACCGCCACGCCAAAAGAACACCGCCCAGAGAATCACGTCCTGTGATTCGCCGTGGCGGTGTTCTGTTGGGGGTGTGGTGTCGGCAGAGCTGCCCCCATGGCTCCCATCCCCTCCCGGAGGATTGTCGGACCAGGTAAGTCGATCGTTCCGTGAGGGGAGGGGGTGGGGGGGTGTTGTGTGTTGTGTGGGTGCATGGGGGAGTGCGTGTGTGTATGTAGAGGGGGTGTGTGTGTGCGTCTTTGCTTGAGGGGGTGTTGTGTGTTTGGGAATGAGTACGTGTATGTCTGTGGGTATGTCTGTATGGATATGTGCTGTATGTTTGAATGTGGGTGTGCGTGTCTGACTGTGTGTGTGGATGTAGGCATGTATGTCGGCGTGTGTGCGTGTAAGTGTATAGGTGGTGCCTGCGTGCGTGTCGTGTGGGAATGGGAGCTGTGATGTTGGGGGTCGGGGTGGGGAGGGGGGCCCTGCCACCTTTGGGGGGTGGCAGGGGTGGTGGGGGGGTAGGGGAGGGAGTCAGGGTGGGTGTGGGGGAGACCCCTATCAGTGCCAGGGAAGGAATTCCCTGGCACTGATAGTGCTTACCGCCATGGATTTCATGGCGGTTCATACCGCTGGAAATTCACGGTGGTAAGCTGGGTCCAAATACCGCCGACGGTATAGTGACGGCCGCCGGGCTGGAGACCCAGGTCTCCAGCCCGGCGGGCGGAACGGAGAACCGGCGGATGACCATGGCGGTAACCGCCATGGTCATAATTCCACAAAGTAAGACCGCCAGCCTGTTGGTGGTCTTACCGCCAGTTCTCTGCCTTCCGGTGGGTCATAATGACCCCCTTAAATCTTTCTGTGTCTTACAATCCACGTCTGCCTGGGTTTAGTTGACAGCACCTTGTGCATTCACTCAGACACACCCCAAACACAGGATACTCAGCCTCCCTTGCATAAATCTGCATTTTGATTAGGTCTTCCTGTGCTGGGAGGGTGGAGGGCCTGCTCTCACACAAAGGACTTCCACACCCCCTACTGGGACCCTGGCACACAGGATTGAACTGAAAGGGGACCTGGTGGACTTCTAAGCCACTCTTTGAAGTCTCCCCCGCCATGCGGGCGCCGTAT
This sequence comes from Pleurodeles waltl, assembly GCF_031143425.1. Taxonomy (NCBI): domain Eukaryota; kingdom Metazoa; phylum Chordata; class Amphibia; order Caudata; family Salamandridae; genus Pleurodeles; species Pleurodeles waltl. Next base: position 586,486,666 of record NC_090448.1, read on the forward strand.
TTATACAATGACGTTAGCCGGCATTTGCCGGCGGAGCTGCCTGGTGTGCGTTAAAAAAAATTACGTACACCAGGCAGCGCCGGCGTTGGGGAACATGGAGCTTGGACGTAAAAAAATGGGGCAAGTCAGGCTGAGGTGAAATTTTCGCCTCAACCCGATTTGCGCCATTTTTTTTTACTGCCATTTTTTTTTACTCCCAACCCCCATTGACATGACTCCTGTCTTAGCAAAGACAGGAGTCATGCCCCCTTGCCCAATGGCCATGCCCAGGGGACTTCTGTCCCCTGGGCATGGTCATTGGGCATAGTGGCATGTAGGGGGGCACAAATCAGGCCCCCCTATGCCACAAAAAAAATAAAATAAAAATACTTACCTGAACTTACCTTAATGTCCCAGGGGTGGGTCCCTCCATCCTTGGGTGTCCTCCTGGGGTGGGCAAGGGTGGCAGGGGGTGTCCCTGGGGGCATGGGAGGACACCTCTGGGCTCCTTCCAAGCCCACAGGTCTCTTAACGCCTGCCCTGACCAGGCGCTAAAAAACGGCGCAAAAAAGGCTGGACGTCATTTTTTTTGACCCGCCCACGCCCGGGAGTGTAAATACGGCGCACATGCCTCAGAGTCAATTTTTTTGACGGGAACGCCTACCTTGCATATCATTAACGCAAAGTAGGTGTCCACGCAAAAAAGTGACGCAAACTCCATGGACTTTGGTGCTAGACGCGTCTAACGCCAGAGTATAAATATGGAGTTAGTTTTGCGTCGAATTTGCGTAAAAAAAACGACGCAAATCCGGCGCAAATGGAGTATAAATATGCCCCTAAGAGTCTAGAGTTGCTGCATCACCTCCCAGTGCCTTCTCCTGCGTCTCGCAGGCATTTGAAAAACCATCTGCTGTCTTTTCCTGAAGATTCAACAATCAACCATGGCCTCACAGAATGCACATAGGCTCTGCTTACGCCCTGGGAGTGGTATGTCTTATCTACGGCCTAAAGAAAAATGGGCACATCACCTCCATCCTGATAGAACTCTATTGGCTCTACTTGCCAAACTGTGCTGTCTTCTAAACCAACCACATAATTTACAAAGCCATCAGAACCAGCACCCCACGTATCTTGCAGACAAACGCACCATTTCTGGTGCTTTCTTAAATCCCACAGCCAGGACACCATCAGGTTGGAAACTAAGAGGTGTACAAATTTCAAAACAATGCAGCAGGGTGTTTCCATCTATGCACCCTGAATTTGGAAGAATATATCCATATTATTAAGGACTGCCCGAATGCCGCACCTACTTAGGAAAGAGTTGAAGACTCACAACTTTAAAGAAGACTGTTGCACCTGGCCCTTTTAACAGGGTCATCCCCATCCTTTTTGCCTCCTTCCTATTAATTTTTCTGAACAGTTTTTTTGGCTTTTGGACTCTGGGCACTTTATCACTGCTAATCAGTGCTAAAGTGCATATGCTCTCTGTGTAAATTGTATTGTTGATTGGTTTATTCCTGATTGGCATATTTGATTTACTAGTAAGTCCCTAATAAAGTGTATAAGAGGTGCTATGGCCTGTAAATCAAATTCTACTACTGGGCCTGCAACACTGATTGTGCCACCCACATAAGTAGCCCTGTAAACATGTCTCAGACCTTGGAAATCTGGTTTCACTGTTGCAAGGCCTATCTCCCTCATGGGTTAACATGGGGGCTGCCTTTAAATAACTTTAAAGAGCAACTTCCATTTGAGAGCAGATAGAAATTTGGAGTTTAGGGTCTCTGAGCTCACAATTTAAAAATACAACTTTTAGTGAAGTTGTTTTTTAGATTGTTATTTTAAAAATGCCACTTTTAGAAAATAGGCATTTTCTTGCTTAAACCATTCTGTGACTCTGCCTGTTTGTGGGTTCCCTGTCTGGGTCAGTTTGATGGTTGGGCTGTTTACACCTCTCCTCTAGACAATGACACAAAGGGAGCTGGGGTGTAGCCTGCATATCCTGATGAGTCATCTGAGCTAGAGTGGAGAGAGGAGTGGTCACTCACACCTGAAAGGACTGTGCCTGCCCTCCAATGCAGTCTCCAACCTCCTGGTGTGTATCTGGGGCCTAGCTTGGACAAGGAAGGATCTTATAACTTTGCTTTGAAGTTTGCCAACTTCAAAGGCAGAAAGGGGTATAAGTATTGGACCCAAAACCTCAGACCTTTAGAACCATTCTGTAATCAAGAGGAACCTCTGCCCAGGAAAAGAGCTGAAGGAGGAGTACTGTCCCTTTGTTGTGTTGCTTTGCTGGACTGGCAGGCAGTTGCTGCTCCTGCCTAAAAAGAGTGCAAAGAGTGAACTTTGCTGTTTTTCCTGCTTGAGAAAATTCTCCAAAGGCTTGGAGTAGAGCTTGCCTCCTGTTGGAAGTCTCAGAGACACCAAAGACTTCAGTTTCTTTGACCTGCAGCAATGGGAACTGGGTGTTTTGTGCTGTTCAAAAGGAGAAACCGCATTGACGCCGGCAACGACGACACTGTCCTGCACCATAAACTGCCAATGCTGCACGGAACCGCACTGCCCCACTTTGCACCACGACCCTGGTCTCACCGATGCTGTCATCGAACTCTTCACAGAGACGCTACTTGTAGCTGCAACCTGTGGGCCCCGCAGTCCAGCATCGCCTGCTCCCACCTCAGCCTGCACATCCCCGGCGACGACACTCCTGATGACATTGGCGCTGCTGCCTGCACCGTGGCCTGTGGACTCCACTTGTGAGGTACACAAAGCACCGTCACGTTCTGCACCGCAGCCCCGATCCACCGACGCCAGCACCATCGACTCCAGGTTCACCACCAGGCATCCCTGCCTCCACCGTGGCCTGTAGACACCGCTCCTGAGGGTCACGAAGCACCATTCCGTCCCGCTCCGCTGGCTTGGGCTTACCTTCAGCACTTCAGCAACAATGACGATACTGCCTGCACCATGACCTGGTGACACCCCACGTCACACTGCCCTCCTTCACACAGCAGCCCTGGTCTCACCGACTCAGTGGACGGCGTCACTGAGCCGCTGCCTGTACTGTGACCTGTGGGCACCACACGTCGCATTGTCCCACTTTGCACCACAGCCCTGACACCATCCACGCCACCACTCCTGACTTCATCAGCCCGGAGTTCGATCTGCAATGCATGTGACTTCCATGGCCCGACGACCCCCTCACCGACTCCGGAACTGACACCGCGACACCAGCGACGCTGCTCTCTAGATCTCATTGTGAGGATCACAATGCCCTGCAATTCCAAAAGTACTGTTTGGGAGTCTTCCTGACACTGTGGCTGGCCTGCGATGTCACAGCCTGCCTGAACTGTTGGTTTTGTTGATCAAGACACCATGATAGCCCCAGGTGGAGCTATCGACTTCAAGGAACTGTATTTTTAAGTTAAATCTTACAAAATTCATATCTATAGCACCATAGGTTGGATTTTTATCATTTTGGTCTTGTTTCACACAGATAAATATTGGCTCTTTTTCTAAAACTGTTGTTGTGTCCTTTTGTAGTGTTTTCACTGTGTTCCTGTGTGTTATGTGCAAATGTTTTACACATTGCTTCTGAGATAAGCCTGATTGCTCATGCCAAGCTACCAAGGGGGTAAGCAGGGGTTATCTGAGCGGGTATCTCCCTTATCCTGACTAGGATGAGGGTCCCTACTTGGACAGGGTACAAACTGACTGCCAACTAGAGACCCCATTTCTAACAAACACTATGGCCCTCATTATGACATTGGCGGTGTTAGACCTGACAGTCTTAGGGTGGTCACCCCTTACTTTATGCCTGCCTCCCCCCACTTTTGAGATACTGTTTTTGCTGGTTTTCAGACTCTGCTCACTTTACCACAGCTAACCAGTGCTAAAGTGCATATGATCTCTCCCTTTAAACATGGTAACATTGGATTACACCCAATTGGGCTATTTAATTTACTTATAAGTCCCTAGTAGAGTGCACTATATGTGCCCAAGGCCTGTAGATTAAAAGCTACTAATGTGCCTGCAGCACTGATTGTGCCACCCACTTCAGTAGATCCTTATCCTTGTCTCAGGCCTGCCATTGCAAGGCCTGTGTGTGGTGTTTCACTGTCAATTCGACTTGGCATTTAAAAGTACTTGCCAAGCCTAAAGCTCCCCTTTTTTCTATATATAAGTCACCCCTAAGGTGTGCCCTAGGTAACCCCTAGGGCAGGGTGCTGTGTAGGTAAAAGGCTGGACATGTACCTGTGTAGTTTACATGTCCTGGTAGTGTAAAACTCCTAAATTCGTTTTTACACTACTGTGAGGCATGTTCCCTTCATAGGCTAACATTGGGGCTGTCTTCATACATTGTTTGAGTGGTAGCTGCTGATTTGAAAGGAGTAGGAAGGTCATATTTAGTATGGTCAGAATGGTAATACAAAATCCTGCTGACTGGTGAAGTTGGATTTAATATTACTATTTTAGACATGCCACTTTTAGAAAGTGAGCATTTCTCTGCACTTAGGGGGTCATTTTGACCTTGGTGGTCTTTTGTAAAGACTTCCGGGGGACCGCCGTGCGGAAGACCACCAGTGGTGGCACTTTGCCTCTCGGCCTATTATGACCGTTGGCAGCTCTCCGTCCTTTTACGGACGGAGAGCCGCCAACAGCCATACTGGCGGGAGGCGGGGAAGTGGAGGTTGCTCCACCGCCACGCCAAAAGAACACCGCCCAGAGAATCACGTCCTGTGATTCGCCGTGGCGGTGTTCTGTTGGGGGAGTGGTGTCGGCAGAGCTGCCCCCATGGCTCCCATCCCCTCCCGGAGGATTGTCGGACCAGGTAAGTCGATCGTTCCGTGAGGGGAGGGGGGTGGGGGGGTGTTATGTGTTGTGTGGGTGCATGGGGGAGTGCGTGTGTGTATGTAGAGGGGGTGTGTGTGTGCGTCTTTGCTTGCGGGGGTGTTGTGTGTTTGGGAATGAGTACGTGTATGTCTGTGGGTATGTCTGTATGGATATGTGCGTGTATGTTTGAATGTGGGTGTGCGTGTCTGACTGTGTGTGTGGATGTAGGCATGTATGTCGGCGTGTGTGCGTGTAAGTGTATAGGTGGTGCCTGCGTGCGTGTCGTGTGGGAATGGGAGCTGTGATGTTGGGGGTCGGGGTGGGGAGGGGGGCCCTGCCACCTTTGGGGGGTGGCAGGGGTGGTGGGGGGGGTAGGGGAGGGAGTCAGGGTGGGTGTGGGGGAGACCCCTATCAGTGCCAGGGAAGGAATTCCCTGGCACTGATAGTGCTTACCGCCATGGATTTCATGGCGGTTCATACCGCTGGAAATTCACGGTGGTAAGCTGGGTCCAAATACCGCCGGCGGTATAGTGACGGCCGCCGGGCTGGAGACCCAGGTCTCCAGCCCGGCAGGCGGAACGGAGAACCGGCGGATGACCATGGCGGTAACCGCCATGGTCATAATTCCACAAAGTAAGACCGCCAGCCTGTTGGTGGTCTTACCGCCAGTTCTCCGCCTTCCGGTGGGTCATAATGACCCCCTTAAATCTTTCTGTGTCTTACAATCCACGTCTGCCTGGGTTTAGTTGACAGCACCTTGTGCATTCACTCAGACACACCCCAAACACAGGATACTCAGCCTCCCTTGCATAAATCTGCATTTTGATTAGGTCTTCCTGTGCTGGGAGGGTGGAGGGCCTGCTCTCACACAAAGGACTTCCACACCCCCTACTGGGACCCTGGCACACAGGATTGAACTGAAAGGGGACCTGGTGGACTTCTAAGCCACTCTTTGAAGTCTCCCCCGCCATGCGGGCGCCGTATTTATACAATGACGTTAGCCGGCATTTGCCGGCGGAGCTGCCTGGTGTGCGTTAAAAAAAATGACGTACACCAGGCAGCGCCGGCGTTGGGGAACATGGAGCTTGGACGTAAAAAAATGGGGCAAGTCAGGCTGAGGCGAAATTTTCGCCTCAACCCGATTTGCGCCATTTTTTTTTACTGCCATTTTTTTTTACTCCCAACCCCCATTGACATGACTCCTGTCTTAGCAAAGACAGGAGTCATGCCCCCTTGCCCAATGGCCATGCCCAGGGGACTTCTGTCCCCTGGGCATGGTCATTGGGCATAGTGGCATGTAGGGGGGCACAAATCAGGCCCCCCTATGCCACAAAAAATAAAAATAAAAATACTTACCTGAACTTACCTTAATGTCCCAGGGGTGGGTCCCTCCATCCTTGGGTGTCCTCCTGGGGTGGGCAAGGGTGGCAGGGGGTGTCCCTGGGGGCATGGGAGGACACCTCTGGGCTCCTTCCAAGCCCACAGGTCTCTTAACGCCTGCCCTGACCAGGCGCTAAAAAACGGCACAAAAACGGCTGGACGTCATTTTTTTTGACCCGCCCACGCCCGGGAGTGTAAATACGGCGCACATGCCTCAGAGTCAATATTTTTTTGACGGGAACGCCTACCTTGCATATCATTAACGCAAAGTAGGTGTCCACGCAAAAAAAGTGACGCAAACTCCATGGACTTTGGCGCTAGACGCGTCTAACGCCAGAGTATAAATATGGAGTTAGTTTTGCGTCAAATTTGCGTAAAAAAAACGACGCAAATCCGGCGCAAATGGAGTATAAATATGCCCCTAAGAGTCTAGAGTTGCTGCATCACCTCCCAGTGCCTTCTCCTGCGTCTCGCAGGCATTTGAAAAACCATCTGCTGTCTTTTCCTGAAGATTCAACAATCAACCATGGCCTCACAGAATGCACATAGGCTCTGCTTACGCCCTGGGAGTGGTATGTCTTATCTACGGCCTAAAGAAAAATGGGCACATCACCTCCATCCTGATAGAACTCTATTGGCTCTACTTGCCAAACTGTGCTGTCTTCTAAACCAACCACATAATTTACAAAGCCATCAGAACCAGCACCCCACGTATCTTGCAGACAAACGCACCATTTCTGGTGCTTTCTTAAATCCCACAGCCAGGACACCATCAGGTTGGAAACTAAGAGGTGTACAAATTTCAAAACAATGCAGCAGGGTGTTTCCATCTATGCACCCTGAATTTGGAAGAATATATCCATATTATTAAGGACTGCCCGAATGCCGCACCTACTTAGGAAAGAGTTGAAGACTCACAACTTTAAAGAAGACTGTTGCACCTGGCCCTTTTAACAGGGTCATCCCCATCCTTTTTGCCTCCTTCCTATTAATTTTTCTGAACAGTTTTTTTGGCTTTTGGACTCTGGGCACTTTATCACTGCTAATCAGTGCTAAAGTGCATATGCTCTCTGTGTAAATTGTATTGTTGATTGGTTTATTCCTGATTGGCATATTTGATTTACTAGTAAGTCCCTAATAAAGTGTATAAGAGGTGCTAGGGCCTGTAAATCAAATTCTACTACTGGGCCTGCAACACTGATTGTGCCACCCACATAAGTAGCCCTGTAAACATGTCTCAGACCTTGGAAATCTGGTTTCACTGTTGCAAGGCCTATCTCCCTCATGGGTTAACATGGGGGCTGCCTTTAAATAACTTTAAAGAGCAACTTCCATTTGAGAGCAGATAGAAATTTGGAGTTTAGGGTCTCTGAGCTCACAATTTAAAAATACAACTTTTAGTGAAGTTGTTTTTTAGATTGTTATTTTAAAAATGCCACTTTTAGAAAATAGGCATTTTCTTGCTTAAACCATTCTGTGACTCTGCCTGTTTGTGGGTTCCCTGTCTGGGTCAGTTTGATGGTTGGGCTGTTTACACCTCTCCTCTAGACAATGACACAAAGGGAGCTGGGGTGTAGCCTGCATATCCTGATGAGTCATCTGAGCTAGAGTGGAGAGAGGAGTGGTCACTCACACCTGAAAGGACTGTGCCTGCCCTCACAATGCAGTCTCCAACCTCCTGGTGTGTATCTGGGGCCTAGCTTGGACAAGGAAGGATCTTATAACTTTGCTTTGAAGTTTGCCAACTTCAAAGGCAGAAAGGGGTATAAGTATTGGACCCAAAACCTCAGACCTTTAGAACCATTCTGTAATCAAGAGGAACCTCTGCCCAGGAAAAGAGCTGAAGGAGGAGTACTGTCCCTTTGTTGTGTTGCTTTGCTGGACTGGCAGGCAGTTGCTGCTCCTGCCTAAAAAGAGTGCAAAGAGTGAACTTTGCTGTTTTTCCTGCTTGAGAAAATTCTCCAAAGGCTTGGAGTAGAGCTTGCCTCCTGTTGGAAGTCTCAGAGACACCAAAGACTTCAGTTTCTTTGACCTGCAGCAATGGGAACTGGGTGTTTTGTGCTGTTCAAAAGGAGAAACCGCATTGACGCCGGCAACGACGACACTGTCCTGCACCATAAACTGCCAATGCTGCACGGAACCGCACTGCCCCACTTTGCACCACGACCCTGGTCTCACTGATGCTGTCATCGAACTCTTCACAGAGACGCTACTTGTAGCTGCAACCTGTGGGCCCCGCAGTCCAGCATTGCCTGCTCCCACCTCAGCCTGCACATCCCCGGCGACGACACTCCTGATGACATTTTCGCTGCTGCCTGCACCGTGGCCTGTGGACTCCACTTGTGAGGTACACAAAGCACCGTCACGTTCTGCACCGCAGCCCCGATCCACCGACGCCAGCACCATCGACTCCAGTGTCACCACCAGGCATCCCTGCCTCCACCGTGGCCTGTAGACACCGCTCCTGAGGGTCACGAAGCACCATTCCGTCCCGCTCCGCTGGCTTGGGCTTACCTTCAGCACTTCAGCAACAATGACGACACTGCCTGCACCATGACCTGGTGACACCCCACGTCACACTGCCCTGCTTCACACAGCAGCCCTGGTCTCACCGACTCAGTGGACGGCGTCACTGAGCCGCTGCCTGTACCGTGACCTGTGGGCACCACACGTCGCATTGTCCCACTTTGCACCACAGCCCTGACACCATCCACGCCACCACTCCTGACTTCATCAGCCCGGAGTTCGATCTGCAATGCATGTGACTTCCATGGCCCGACGACCCCCTCACCGACTCCGGAACTGACACCGCGACACCAGCGACGCTGCTCTCTAGATCTCATTGTGAGGATCACAATGCCCTGCAATTCCAAAAGTACTGTTTGGGAGTCTTCCTGACACTGTGGCTGGCCTGCGATGTCACAGCCTGCCTGAACTGTTGGTTTTGTTGATCAAGACACCATGATAGCCCCAGGTGGAGCTATCGACTTCAAGGAACTGTATTTTTAAGTTAAATCTTACAAAATTCATATCTATAGCACCATAGGTTGGATTTTTATCATTTTGGTCTTGTTTCACACAGATAAATATTGGCTCTTTTTCTAAAACTGTTGTTGTGTCCTTTTTGTAGTGTTTTCACTGTGTTCCTGTGTGTTATGTGCAAATGTTTTACACATTGCTTCTGAGATAAGCCTGATTGCTCATGCCAAGCTACCAAGGGGGTAAGCAGGGGTTATCTGAGCGGGTATCTCCCTTATCCTGACTAGGATGAGGGTCCCTACTTGGACAGGGTACAAACTGACTGCCAACTAGAGACCCCATTTCTAACAAACACTATGGCCCTCATTATGACATTGGCGGTGTTAGACCTGACAGTCTTAGGGTGGTCACCCCTTACTTTATGCCTGCCTCCCCCCACTTTTGAGATACTGTTTTTGCTGGTTTTCAGACTCTGCTCACTTTACCACAGCTAACCAGTGCTAAAGTGCATATGATCTCTCCCTTTAAACATGGTAACATTGGATTACACCCAATTGGGCTATTTAATTTACTTATAAGTCCCTAGTAGAGTGCACTATATGTGCCCAAGGCCTGTAGATTAAAAGCTACTAATGTGCCTGCAGCACTGATTGTGCCACCCACTTCAGTAGATCCTTATCCTTGTCTCAGGCCTGCCATTGCAAGGCCTGTGTGTGGTGTTTCACTGTCAATTCGACTTGGCATTTAAAAGTACTTGCCAAGCCTAAAACTCCCCTTTTTTCTATATATAAGTCACCCCTAAGGTGTGCCCTAGGTAACCCCTAGGGCAGGGTGCTGTGTAGGTAAAAGGCTGGACATGTACCTGTGTAGTTTACATGTCCTGGTAGTGTAAAACTCCTAAATTCGTTTTTACACTACTGTGAGGCATGTTCCCTTCATAGGCTAACATTGGGGCTGTCTTCATACATTGTTTGAGTGGTAGCTGCTGATTTGAAAGGAGTAGGAAGGTCATATTTAGTATGGTCAGAATGGTAATACAAAATCCTGCTGACTGGTGAAGTTGGATTTAATATTACTATTTTAGACATGCCACTTTTAGAAAGTGAGCATTTCTCTGCACTTAGGGGGTCATTTTGACCTTGGTGGTCTTTTGTAAAGACTTCCGGGGGACCGCCGTGCGGAAGACCACCAGTGGTGGCACTTTGCCTCTCGGCCTATTATGACCGTTGGCAGCTCTCCGTCCTTTTACGGACGGAGAGCCGCCAACAGCCATACTGGCGGGAGGCGGGGAAGTGGAGGTTGCTCCACCGCCACGCCAAAAGAACACCGCCCAGAGAATCACGTCCTGTGATTCGCCGTGGCGGTGTTCTGTTGGGGGTGTGGTGTCGGCAGAGCTGCCCCCATGGCTCCCATCCCCTCCCGGAGGATTGTCGGACCAGGTAAGTCGATCGTTCCGTGAGGGGAGGGCGGTGGGGGGGTGTTGTGTGTTGTGTGGGTGCATGGGGGAGTGCGTGTGTGTATGTAGAGGGGGTGTGTGTGTGCGTCTTTGCTTGCGGGGGTGTTGTGTGTTTGGGAATGAGTACGTGTATGTCTGTGGGTATGTCTGTATGGATATGTGCGTGTATGTTTGAATGTGGGTGTGCGTGTCTGACTGTGTGTGTGGATGTAGGCATGTATGTCGGCGTGTGTGCGTGTAAGTGTATAGGTGGTGCCTGCGTGCGTGTCGTGTGGGAATGGGAGCTGTGATGTTGGGGGTCGGGGTGGGGAGGGGGGCCCTGCCACCTTTGGGGGGTGGCAGGGGTGGTGGGGGGGGTAGGGGAGGGAGTCAGGGTGGGTGTGGGGGAGACCCCTATCAGTGCCAGGGAAGGAATTCCCTGGCACTGATAGTGCTTACCGCCATGGATTTCATGGCGGTTCATACCGCTGGAAATTCACGGTGGTAAGCTGGGTCCAAATACCGCCGGCGGTATAGTGACAGCCGCCGGGCTGGAGACCCAGGTCTCCAGCCCGGCGGGCGGAACGGAGAACCGGCGGATGACCATGGCGGTAACCGCCATGGTCATAATTCCACAAAGTAAGACCGCCAGCCTGTTGGTGGTCTTACCGCCAGTTCTCCGCCTTCCGGTGGGTCATAATGACCCCCTTAAATCTTTCTGTGTCTTACAATCCACGTCTGCCTGGGTTTAGTTGACAGCACCTTGTGCATTCACTCAGACACACCCCAAACACAGGATACTCAGCCTCCCTTGCATAAATCTGCATTTTGATTAGGTCTTCCTGTGCTGGGAGGGTGGAGGGCCTGCTCTCACACAAAGGACTTCCACACCCCCTACTGGGACCCTGGCACACAGGATTGAACTGAAAGGGGACCTGGTGGACTTCTAAGCCACTCTTTGAAGTCTCCCCCACTTCAAAGGCACATTTGGGTATAAAAACAGGGCCTCTGCCCTACCACCTCAGACACTTCCTGGAGAAGAAACCTGAACTAGAACCTGCACCCTGGCAAGAAGAACTGCCTGGCTGCCTAAAGGGCTCACCTGACTGCTTCCTGAAGAGGCCTGCTGCCTTGCTGTTGCCCTGCTGTCTTGCTGCTCTCTTGCTTTGCTGCAGAAGTGCTCTTCAAGAGCTTGGATAGAGCTTGCCTCCTGTTCCCTGAAGTCTCAGGACCAAAAAGATTTCTCTCCTGCAGCTGAAATCCCTGTGTGGTGAAAATTCAATGCACCACCTGGCAAGAACGACCGCACGTCGAGTCCGGAACAACGCAGCCCAACTTCACGACTGAAGATCGATGCAGCGCCATCGACGTTACCGGAACTTCAACGCACACCCCTATGGATCGATGCAAGCTGACTCAGAACGACGCCTCCCGACTTCCTGAGAGGAATCGACGCAGCGACTGCCGTGCGGAAGGAAATTCCTTACATTGCCTTCTGGAAACGACGCTGCCGCTGTGACTTCGCTCTGCAAACCCAGGATTCCATGCATCATCAGTAGGGCATCTGAAAACCCCGCAACCCGAAGGGGATCCAAGTCCGAGCCCCGGAAATCAATGCAACGTCTTCCCCGCGTGAAAAATAATGACGCAAGTCTGTGTGCAAAGGGGCGAAACCGACGCATACTCACCATTTTCCACGCAGCTCCTCCTGTGCGGTCCCTTGCGAGGATTTTTCAACACAAATCAGGTACTTTGCCCTGCAAGAGACACTTGTAGTTTCTAGGAGAACTTAAGACACTTTTTATTGCTTTTACAGTAATATTTTAACTCTAAAGACACTTGATATCACTTTCAGTGATATCCCTACATTTGTTAATTTAATCTTTAATTGTTTTGACCTGCATTTATCCAGATAAATATTATATATTTTTCTAAACACTGTGTGGTGTATTTTTGTGGTGTTAAATGATGGTATTGTATGGGTTATTGCACAAATACTTTAAACATTGCCTTCTAAGATAAGCCTGACTGCACAGTGCCAAGCTACCAGAGGATGGGCACAGGATCATTTGTAATTGTCTGTGACTTACCCTGACTAGCGTGAGGGTCCTTGCTTGGACAGGGGGTAACCTGACTGCTAACCAAAGACCCCATTTCTAACAGGTAGTAAATCCCACTTACTGACATGCTGACTGCCGCCAACATATTGCCGCCGCAGCAGATATCCGTTTACCATATTATGACACACACACCAATCCGTCACTATTCAGCCACAGACACAAGTCCGGCACACCAAAGGTCAATGATAAACTGGCGGTATCCAAACCCACACTATTACGGCAACAAAACAACGCACATACCATTATGACCCACAAATTACCACGGCGGACATTCAACCGCTGTAAACCATTGGCAGTACATACCGCTGCGCTCAAAATACACGCACATATACAAAACAACACTACTTTGGTCAATTTAAATAACACACTCCTGACACCCATACACACACTACACCCACACCACTATAAAACACACACCCACATTACCCACAACCCTTTATGGCTACAAATAATTGCCCCAGAGAGAGACAGCAAGACCACTCACACAACCTGAGCCACATACCACTCACACCTATACACCACTTACGCACCCCACTTCACACACCCCAACACATTACCCTACACGCTTTCACCTACACACCTTACACAACAACCATGGCACCACAAGGACGCCCCCATTCCTCAGAGGAGGAGCTAAGGGTCATTTTGGAGGAAATCATCAGGGTAGAGCCTCAGCTATTTGGAGCACAGGTGCAGCAGATATCAATAGCTAGGAAGATGGAGCTATGGTGGAGAATCGTGGACAGAGTCAACACCGTGGGACAGCACCCAAGAACCAGGGATGACATTAGGAAGAGGTGGATAGACCTGCGGGGGAAGGTACATTCCATTGCAGCAAGACACCAACTCGTTGTATAGAGGACTGACGGTGGACCCCCACAAGTAACAACATGGGAGGAGCAAGTCTTTGCAATCATGCATCCTGAGGGCCTGGAAGGCGTAAAAGGAGGACTAGACTCTGGTAAGTCAACTCTATTCTACTACCACCCTCCTACCTGCATGTCATCACATACCCTCACCCACACACCCATCACTCCACCACCTCCAACACACCTCACGATCACATCCCCCTCATTCCAATGCCAAGCCCTGCATGCACTTCCAATGCATTGACATCACTCATGGCCCTGCATGGACACCTATCACCAAAGCATGCACACTAGAGAGAATCAGCTAGCCCACAATATACCAGCTTACACAAGTGAAAACTGTCACGGCAAATACAACCAAATAGGGCAACCCACCGATGCACAATATGTCACACAGAGAAACAATAACACTTCATTTACATCCCCACAGGTATCTCAGACAATGTCACCAGAGAAGAGATGCCAGCACTATCCAGTCTCCCAACTGAAGAGGCCCACAGTGATGATAGCATCACTGGTCGCCTGGATCTGGATGACCAACTTGGCCCATCAGGGACCTCTGGACAGTCGGTTACTCAGGCCCAGTCACACACCACCACAGAGCCTCCCCCATCTGGAAACACCACCATAGCACCCACCCAGCGTACCCACACCTCTGTCCCCAGGACACGTCAATCAGCAGTGTGTCCACCTCTACAGGGACCCCAGGGCACACTTCATACCCAAGACATTCAGGCTCCTGGGGTCAGTGGCAGTGGGCAAAGGGTTCAGGGGACAGAGGCACAGGACAACAGGGAAACGGGGAGGAGTGTTGTGCGCCAGAGGGAGGACAGGCCCAGGGAACTGACTCTCCAGGACGCACTCACCGAGATCCTGGGAGCATATCAACATTCCCAGGACACGATGGGCCAAATCCTGGACAACGTGCAGGAGAACAGGCGGCTGCAGGAGGGACAGTACCAGGCCGTCAACACCACCCTGGTCTCCATTTCAGTGGTGCTATCAGAGTCTCACAACAGCGGGCCCCTGCCACTAGCCAGACATCTGAACTGCCTTCCACCTCCGTTGCCGCTAGTGGACGGGAGGCCCCGCCACAGGACTCACAGGCCACCAGCAGCTCTGCAGAAGGAGAACCACCCCGCAAACATTCCCTGTAATCTAGGCAGAAGCCAGAGACTGTTGCCAAGACCCCGCTAGGAAATTAGACTTTCCTGATTGTCACCTTTGTGTCCCACTCAGTCACCCTGTCCACCTTGAACTTGCCATTGCTCCCCTTCTATGTCCCTATGGACAATGCACCTGTGCTACAAATAGGCTGGAACAATGCCCTGGACTTTCCTCCATCATCACCCCATCCCCTTGCACTTGCCCCTCTTCTTTTTAGCACTTCAATAAACATCCTTGGAAAAACAAGTATGGAGTATGTTACATTTTTAACGTATGTGTTAGCTTTGCAAGGTTAAAACATTGCAATTCATCTGTACAGTAATTGTGCACATAGGAAATACCTGTATTTGACTGCAGTGATCACACCAGGAGCGATAGGTGGGCACCAATATCTGTAAGTGGGCGTAAACGTAGGAAATACCACCACCATGCCAGTGCCAAAGATATACAAAATATTGACAATGAAATGTGAAGTAACACCATCTTACCTCTGTGTCATTGGAAGTATTGTTGTATCACTGCTGTTCTGTTGTCCTCATCCTCATCATCCGCCTCCTCATCCTCACTGTCCATAGGCCCACTGCTGCTATACGGCCATCTCCAGCCTCCTCCTCCTGCAGAAAAGGCACATGGCAACTCAATGCAAGGTTGTGCAACATGCAGCATGCCACAATTACCTGGCAGACCTTCTTGGGTGAGTAGCACAGGGATCCACCTGTTAGATGGAGGCACCTGAACCTGGCCTTTAAGAGGCCAAAGGTTCTTTCGATTATCCTTCTCGTTCGTCCATGTGCCTCATTGTAACATTCTTCTGCCCTTGCCCTGGCATTCCTCACGGGGGCCAGTAGCCATGATAGGTTAGGGTAACCAGAGTCAACTGCAAATATCGAGGGACAACATTTAAGCACACACTATCCCATATGGCCCACACCATACCCATACACTAACACCTATTGGGTGGCAACCAGGGCTCACCTATTAGCCACACCCTGTGCCTCTGTAGTTGGGCCATCACATTTGGGATGCTGCTATTCGTCAGGATAAAGGCATCATGCACCAAACCAGAACACTTAGGGGCATATTTATACTCTGTTTGCGCCGGAATTGCGTTGTTTTTTTTTACGCAATTCCGACGCAAAACTAACTCCATATTTATACTTTGGCGTTAGACGCGTCTAGCGCCAAAGTCCATGGAGTTTGCGTCATTTTTTTGCGTGGACACCTACTTTGCGTAGGCGAGGTAGGCGTTCCCGTCTAAAAAATTGACTCCGAGGCATGTGCGCCGTATTTACACTCCCGGGCAAAATTCACGCCCGGGAGTGGGCGGGTCAAAAAAAATGACATACGGCCGCTTTTGCGCCGTTTTTTAGCGCCTGGACAAGGCAGGCGTTAAGGGAC
Source organism: Pleurodeles waltl (assembly GCF_031143425.1). Classification (NCBI taxonomy): domain Eukaryota; kingdom Metazoa; phylum Chordata; class Amphibia; order Caudata; family Salamandridae; genus Pleurodeles; species Pleurodeles waltl. The sequence goes on from NC_090448.1 coordinate 586,502,826, forward strand.
CTGTGGGCTCGGAAGGAGCCCAGAGGTGCCCTCCCATGCTCCCAGGGACACCCCCTGTCACCCTTGCCCACCCCAGGAGGACACCCAAGGCTGGAGGGACCCATCCCAGGGACATTAAGGTAAGTTCCGGTAAGTATTTTTTTAAATTTTTTTTTGTGGCATAGGGGGACCTGATTTGTGCCCCCCTACATTCCACTATGCCCAATGACCATGCCCAGGGGACAGAAGTCCCCTGGGCATGGCCATTGGGCAAGGGGGCATGACTCCTGTCTTTGCTAAGACAGGAGTCATTTCTATGGGGGTTGGGAGTCTAAAAAATTGGCGCAAATCGGGTTGAGGCGAAAAATTTGCCTCAGCCTGACTTGCCCCATTTTTTGGCACCCAAACTCCATATCCCCCTACGCCGGCGCTGCCTGGTGTACGTCGTTTTTTTTCACGCACACCAGGCAGCGCCGGCGGCTAACGCCGGCTAACGTCATTGATTAAATACGGCGCCCGCATGGTGTTTCAGAATGGCGTTAGCCGGCGCTAATTTTTTGGACGCAAAACTGCGTTAACGCAGTTTTGCGTCAAAAAGTATAAAAATGGCCCTTAGCATTGACATGGGAGATGTACTGGTCCACTAAGCACACCATCTGTACACTCATGGAGTGGAAACTCTTATGATTTCTGTACACCTGTTCACTGTGATGGGGGGGGAGACAAATGCAATATGAGTTACATCAATCGTCCCAATTATGTTGGGGATATGTCCCATTGCATAGAAGTCAGCCTTCACTGTGGCGAAATCTTCCACCTGGGGAAAAACAATGTAGCTGCACATGTGTTTAATCAGGGCAGACAACACTCTGGTCAGCACTATTGAGAACAATGGCTGTGACATTCCTGCTGCCAAGCCCACTGTCACTTGGAAAGAACCAGTTGCCAGGAAATGGAGAACTGATAAAATGTGCACGAGAGGGGGGATACCAGTGGAGTGACGGATAGCAGATATCAGGCCAGGTTCCAATTGAGCACACAGCTCATTGATTGTGGCCCTGTCAAGTCTATAGGTGAGGATGATGTGCCTGTCCTCCACCAGGAGTCTGTAGACGGGGCTATGTCTCCATCTCCTATTCATCCATAGTGGTAGCAATCTAAGGGAAAAAGGAGTGAGGAGCTGGTCACAAACTGAACATTGGAGCCACAACAGTACAATGCATGATGTCAATGTGTATTGGGTAACTGGGATTTGTCCTGTATGTCCAAATTTTCACTGTGACACAGTTATTATCCCCCACCCGAAATGGCGTCTGCCTGTCCTGTGTGGAGGGACAGGTGGAAGTGAGGTATTTCCGCTGACGTTGTGCGACGTTACAGGAGGCGTTGGGAACCGCCGTGCAACTCCTCATTGGTTAACGTTGGGCCCTATGGGGTACAGTGGCCAATGGTGACCTACGCCAGTGGTGACAGTATGCACGGACGTGACCACCATTTTCTATCTGATTCCTTACTTGCTACCTGACATTCAACAGGAGAGGACCTACACTGCATGTGCTGCTGTGACCTGTGTCTGGAACCTACCATGGCCCATGTGACTGGGGAAAGGGCCCCTGCCTCCACCTTGGCAGAGTTGGAGCGACTGGTGGATGGGGTTACCCCAGTACAGACTGCTGTATGGGCCTCCAGACCAACAGGTGAGTACACTGTGAGCACGATGCATGTGGCATGAATGCTTGGAGTGGTGTGTGTGAAGGCCTCGTGCAGGGGGGTGGGTGGATGTCCTCTGGGCGGCGTATTGGTTGTGTGCTGGGCCATGTGTGTGCAAATGGTGATATGAAGGGGTATGGTGGGTCATAAGTGTAACAGGCAGGACTGTCTGATTGATACTATTTTCCTGTGTGTATTACCTCTGCAGATCAGCGCCCATCAAAAGAAATGTGTATGGCGTGCCATCGCCAAGGATGTGCAGACCCTGGGGGTCTACGGCAGGCAGAGCACCCACTGTCAGAAACGGTGGGAGGACCTGAGATGCTGGGCATGGAAGACGGTGGTGGCCCAGCTGGGAATGGCCTCTCAAACGAGGAAGGGGTGCCCGTCGAACCCTGACCCCCCTGATGGCCCGCATACTGGTGGTGGCCTATCCTGAGCTGGATGGGCGCTTGAGGGTATCACAGCAGCCACAAGGGGGTGAGTACAGTGCCCATCATTACAACTTAGGCATTGTAGGGTGGTATCCGGGTTGGGGATGTGTGTCAGTGGGTGCCCCTAGCCCAGGCCTGACACTGCAGAGTAGGTCACCTGGTTGCAAAGGACCTGAAGGGATAATCCTGCTACCTAGCTCGTAGGCATCCACAACTGGTCAGGGCTACGTGGGTCCCAGGTGTGCTGCACTTGGCGGTGTGTGTCCCTCCCCATGCCTTGGTGGCTAGCAAAATAACTGGTAGTGAAATGCATAATGTGTAGGGCTGTTCCCTGTGTGTGAGAGTGGTGTGCACGCCAATGGTGGTGTTGGTGCAGCCATTGACCAGTTGTATCCTTTGTCTCTTCCCTAACCCTTTCTATTTTGTCACCCTGTCATTATGTGCATTAGCATCATCTGGCGGAGGAGCAGAGGCACCAGAGACGGAGGGAGCTGCATCCCACATGGCCCAGGAGGGTGAATCTATGGAGTCTGAAGGCACCAGTGGGATGGAGGATGAGAGGAGCTCCACGACGGGGACAGGAGGAGACACCAGCGACAGTGACTCCTCCTCTGATGGAAGCTCCCTTGCGGTGGCGGGCACCTCTGTGCCCACTGCAACAACAAGTACAGCCACCACCCCCCCTACCAGCACCGCCCTCCCAGAAGCCCCTCAGCATGTTTCCTGTGCCTGATCACCCAGGAGGGTGGGCATCTCCTTCGCTGAGGCACCTCAGGCCCTGCCCCAGTCAGCCCAGTTGCCCTCGGTGAGGAGGCTATTGACCGCCTGAGTTCCCTCACTGTTGGGCAGTCAACCATTTTGAATGCCATCCAGGGTGTCGAGAGGCATTTGCAACAAACAAATGCATACCTGGAGGGCATTCATTCTGGTGTGGCGGCCCAACAGAGAGCATTTCAGGCTCTGGCCTCAGCACTGATGGCAGCCATTGTCCCTGTGTCAAGCCTCCCCCTCCAACTTCCTCTAACCAGACCCAATCCCCTCTACCTTAGCCTATCCCAAGCACACCATCAGACCAGCATGCACACACATCAACACACAAAAGTGGCTCAGGCAAACATAAGCACCACACATCCCACAGGCTCTCACACAAGCACCATACCCATGCAGACACACCAACATCCACTTCCTCCACTGTGTCCCCCTCCTCTACGTCCTCCACCTCCCTCCCTGTCTCGTCTCCACTCACACCTGCATGCACTACATCCTCAGCCACTGCCTCCATCACCAGCACGCCCATCACAATACACCACTCACTAGCAATCACCAACCCCACAACCATGCACACAAACCCTGTGTCCTCTCCCAGTGTGTCTGTGAGCCCTCCTCCCAAAGTACACAAACGCAGGCACACACCCACCCAACAGCCATCCACCTCACAACAGCCTCCAACCCATGCACCTTCACCCAAACTCAGCAGACGTACACCTCCTATAACCACTACCTCATCCTCCACTCCCACACCTCCTCCATCTTCCCATCCTAGTGTGTCAAAGAAACCTTTCCTGGCTAACATTGACCTCTTCCCTACACCTCCCCCCAGTCCTTCCCATAGGGCCAGCATGTCTAGAGCCCAGACCAGCACCTCAGCCACCAAATCGGCATCCAGTGTGGTCCCTGCAAGTCCGGGAGGATCGAAAGGGGAAGCCATTAGGGCTGCCAGGGTGCCACCTACTGAAGCTATGCACCACCCGATTCTGCCACCTGCCAAGGTAAAGAAGGGGCCAGCATGCAGAAGGGAAAAGACGCACCACCCACCCAGCAAGGCCTCATCCAGAACCAAAGTAGACAGTGCCAAGGTCCCAGCAACGACTACCAAGGTGGGGAAGGGTCATCAAAGCAAAGGAAAGTCACCTCAGGGCACTGAGCCTCCTGGTGACCCCCATTTCTCATGACAAGCCAGCAACCTGTACCACGGTGAGCACCGCTGCAATGACCGCCACCTGCACTGCCACCTTCACCGCCACTTGCACGGAAGCTGCCACAACTACAGTCACCAGCATCATCCCCAGTGGGCAGCCGCACGAGGCTGCTGGAGAGAGCCTGGTGTCTCCCTCCACCACGGGCAGCACCGGCAGCATCTCCGCCGCAGACACCGCCGCACCCACCGCCACAGCCACCGCCACCTGCCCCGCCACGTGCCCAGCTAGTGCCACTACAGAGGACATCAGCAGCATCCCCAGTGGGCAGCCATCAGAGGCTGCAGGAGACATCATGGACCCTGCACACACTACATGAGGCACCACCACCAGCACTGGCACTACCAGCAGTTTGCAGCCTAAGTCGCCGCAGGGTGGAGTGTGGCTCTGCCTCCATGGAGTATCATGCTACCTGTTCCCTGAAAATCTCGTGGCTCAGACACCCAGGTGAGGGAATGGGAACTGCCACACCCCAGGTGCAGCATCACTGGGCACAAAGCCCCCTCCAGAACCAGTGGAGAGATGCATCCAGTAAACCAGTCCTTGGCAGAATGAAGCACTCTGGGCACAAAGCCCCCTCCAGAACCAGTGGAGAGATACATCCACTAACCCAGTCCTTGGCAGGATGAAGCACTCTGGGCACAAAGCCTCCTCCAGAACCAGTGGAGAAAAGCATCCACTAACCCTTGTCCTTGGCAGGATGAAGCACTCTGGGCACAAAGCCCCCTCCAGAACCAGTGGAGAGATACATCCACTAACCCAGTCCTTGGCAGGATGAAGCACTCTGGGCACAAAGCCCCCTCCAGAACCAGTGGAGAGATACATCCACTAACCCAGTCCTTGGTAGGATGAAGCACTCTGGGCACAAAGCCCCCTCGAGAACCAGTGGAGAAAACCATCCACTAACCCAGTCCTTGGCCAGATGAAGCACTCTGGCCACAAAGCCCCCTCCAGAACCAGTGGAGAAAAGCATCCACTAACCCAGTCCTTGGCCGGATGAAGCACTCTGGGAACAAAACCCCCTCCAGAACCAGTGGATAGAAACATCCACTAACCTAGTCCTAGGCAGGATGAAGCACTCTGGGCACAAAGCCTCCTCCAGAACCAGTGGAGAAAAGCATCCACTAACCAGTCCTTGGCCGGATGAAGCACTCTGGGCACAAAGCCCCCTCCAGAACCAGTGGAGAGATACATCCACTAACCCAGTCCATGGCAGGATGAAGCACTCTGGGCACAAAGACCCCTCCAGAACCAGTGGAGAAAAGCATCCACTAACCCAGTCCTTGGCAGGATGAAGCACTCTGGGCACAAAGCTCCCTCCAGAACCAGTGCAGAAAAACATCCACTAACCCAGTCCTTGGCAGGATGAAGCACTCTGGGCACAAAGCCCCCTCCAGAACCGTTGGAACATGTCACAGACTTGAGAGACTGTGCCTTTGCACTCCCCAGGACCAAGCAGTGGGCAAACCACCCACTTGAGAGACTTGAGAGACTGCGGTTTTGCACTCCCAGTACCAAGCAGTGGGCAAACCACCCACTAGAGAGACTGTGGCTTTGTACACCCCAGGACCAAGCAGTGGGCAACCCACCCACTTGAGAGGCTGTGGCTTTGCACTCCCCAGGACCAAGCAGTGGGCAACCCACCCACTTGCGAGACTGTGGCTTTGCACTCCCCAGCAGCAAGCAGTGGGCAGTGGACCCACTTGAGAGTCTTGAGAGACTGTGGCTTTGCACTCCCCAGGACCAAGCAGTGGGCAGTGGACCCACTTGAGAGACTTGAGAGACTGTGGCTTTGCACTCCCCAGGACCAAGCAGTGGGCAACCACCCACTTGAGATACTGTGGCTTTGCACTCCCCAGGACCAGGCAGTGGGCATGGAGCCCCCTCGAGGAGCAGTGGCGTCATCCCATCATCCGGCTGAGGTGCCCCCCCTCCCCTTCCCCCTGAGGTGCCTGTTTTTTTTCCGACCTGATGCCCCTGCAGTGTTGTCTCCATTTTGAGGCAGGTGTGATGTGTGGGCTTCACCCATGCTTTTTGGGACCACTGGCCACGGACATTTCATGGGACAGTGTACTGACTTGTGTACTTGCTGGATATATTTGTATATACTGATTATTTGCTGTTCCCTTGGGCTAGCTGATTGTTCGAATATTACACTAGTTAAACTCATTTCGTTTAGTCCTTGCATTCTTCCAGGGGGTGATGGGGTGTATCTGTGATATGATTGGATATGTGTGGGTGTATTGTTGTGGGTGGGGGGTGTTGCGTGTTGGATGTTTGTGTCACTCTCTTTTCCCTCCTCCTCTCCCCTGTGTGCTCGGTGCAGTACTCACCGTGGTCGTCGACGCCGACGTTCGTACTCCTGGTAGATGAGAAGATATACCAACATTGGTAACACCTGTAGTTCGGGCTCCATGGCGTCCTGGTTCCTCGTTGGGTGTCGAGAGGTGAGTGGTTTCCCTTCCAAAGACTGTTTTCACCATGCTTTTGATGGCATTGATACCACCCCGGAAAAGCTGGAGGATTGGTGCCTTCTAATAGTGTGGGCGGAACACTGTGTTCCGCCAGTCCGTTGGCGGTTACCGCCGCGGTGTTTGTTTCTACTGCCATGGCGGTCGGTGTGGTAAAGTGGCTGTCTGTGTTGGCGGTTTCCACCATGGTCGTAATTAAATTTTTTAGACCGCCGGCCTGTTAGCGGTATTACTGCCGTCTTATCACCAACTGCCAGGGTTGTAATGAGAGCCTATATGTTTTTGGGCTCTACGACTCATGGAGGCCCTTGCACCCATGGGTGAGGATAGACACACACGCTTCAGCATCAGCCAAAACCCTCTCTTGACCTGCTCATTCTTCCCTGGGCGAAATGGGCAACACAATTCAAGAAATAAGTACGGGCAAGACTCCAGGTCTGGATGGCTTTCCTCTTGAATACTACCATAAAGTTACAGAAGTTGCTGCATTGCATCTACTATCTCTGTAATTGGAAGCTGTGCAGAGAGGTTCCTCCTCCCCTGAATTAGAGCAGGCAACATTCACGGTGTACCCTAACACAGTCTATCCCAAGGACAACTGTGTCTCCTAATGTACATCTCCCTGATATTAAGGTTTTTGCAAAGGTCCTGACGAGCAGGCTCCAGCAAGTCTTGCACATCCTCGTGCGTTCAACTCATTGCAGCTTCATATCTAACTGTAGCACCCATCACTGGATTAGACTAGGAAATGATGTGCTTGCTCTGGTCCATCTCCTACCACAGTCTGCCACACAGTAGCCAGTCACCTTTGAAAAGGCCTTTGATACAGTTCTTCTCAATTTGTGGTTCTGTTCTCAGTACTGAAGGTATTTTCGGCTCCTATACCGAGAACCATCAGCACAGATCCTGATTAATGGGGTCCTCTCCCTAACGTTTCCTACTCAGCTGGGAAAGAGGGAGGGCTGCCCTTTGTCCACCTTCTTTTCGCTCTTGTCATAAAACCCTTAGCTAAAATCATCTGATGTGATACACCAAAGCACAGATGGCACTGGAAAGCAGCCACAGAAGACAAAGATCGTCTTATATGTGGATGACATACATCTCGCCCTATCCAACCCCGGACTTCGGTACCTTGTATCCTGGAGATCCTGAGGATGTATGAGGGGGCCTCAGGCCTCCGCCGGTAGTCCGATATACCAACTCATCGATTAAGTTTTAAATACCCGATGGTGCACAGCTCTGTTGTGCCAGAACTCACTCAACACCTTAAACTCATCTTCTATTAACTGAAACTATTACAGATCTCCATAAGTGGGACAAGCTCCCACTGAACAATATGGAAGGAGCCCACTGAACAATATGGAAGGAGTAGCCCTCGTGAAAATGATGGCATTGCCAAGCTGCCTGTAAATACTGCAGAACATCCCACGTTCCATCCGTAATACATAGTTTGAGGGGTTAACGGTCTTGATAAGCTATTTTTTGTAGAAACTCCAGCTCCCCCAGTATAGCACTTGACAAATGCCAGCAATCTATTTTTGACTGAGGGTTGGACTCTATTAATTGGCCTCCCAACTCTTAGTTATAAATGACTGGTGTAATGGGGGCTGGAACGACCCAGAGTATTAGCTTAAGCTGACACTATTGGGGCTGGATAAGGTGATGGGCAATTTTATGGTTAGCCTATTCCGAACCGCCCTATAGAATCCACAAAAATGACTCTCTTGATCTGGTGGGCTGCAAATAGGTTCTCATGATGGTAGAAAAAGCTGGCTCAGTAAACACTGCTAAGGTGCCACAACTGGTTGCAACACACAACACAGCTATAGGGAATTTGTAAGTGGGATAAGGTAGGGATCACTGCTCTAGCAGGTGTATGGAGTGGAACACACCCACTATTGTTCCAAGACTTACAAAGCCAATTTAAATTGTGACAAACCAAACTCTATAAGTACCTACAACTCCACCATGCATTAACCACATTTATGAGGAATTTACCAGTCTCTCAGAATTTAGTCCACTAGAGGCCAAATTATTGCTGGGTTTATTGGGCTGTGGTAGAATATCCTCAATATTCCGGTCATTCATTTGCAATGCATCTAATACATTTCAAAGTCTGCAGCAGTAATGGGAATGGTTGGGGGGTACTCTAGAAGAAGAAGAGTGGAGGGAAGCATGTATGGCCCCTCTGGAAATCACCATTTCCTCCTGCCTTCAATTGATCCAATTACATCATTTTCACATGACACACCTTAATTCCACATCGCCTTGGCAGTGCAGGTGTATTATTGAATCTTAGATGTCCCAAATGCGAACATCCTGAGTAAGATTTATTTCATATGGAGTTGCAATGCCCTTGCATTGCTAGATATTAGCAAAGGATTGCAAATCTCTCACCAGGGTATTGAGAGACTGATAGAATTGTCACCTAAGATAGATTTGTTGAGCCTTACTTGAAGAGGCAGGGACACAAGAGGAGACTGTACGTTGGTGGGTATGGCTATGCTAATAGCCAAAAGGGATATTGCATGCAACAGGAAGTCCCCCAGTAAACCGACATTGTCAGCATAGAGATCTGCAATGGATTGGTGTGCACAACAAGAGGGACCTATGTAATTCAGAATAGAAAATGCCCCAGGAAAAATATTCCAAGATACCAGGTAGGAGGTAGGAGTTCTATAGCTTGCAGACTAACACAGAGATGCACTTTGATGTGGCAGAGGTACTTTAGAGAAGAGAGGAGGGGAGATATATGTGGAGGTTGCACCGTTCTTCTGTTTACCAGGTTGAATTGATACAACAAAGTCTAGTAAAATATGATTATAAAAAATACTTCATTCTCTGAGTTTTTCTGGGTACAGTGCTTGCCTTAAACTGGATTATAGTGTTATATATGGAAGGATAAGAGGAGAACCATAGTACACCGACCACACACATACTCAGTCCTCAGAGCCCAAGTTCAGTATGGCCAAAGACTTTTGCCTTCTTGAAAATGCCCAATGTTGGTGGGGTTGGCCCTGGGAACTTTTACATCATTGGTTAGAGAGTGCCCAGGAGTCATCCCCAGACACTAGCTAGTGTTCAGTGTAAATGGGGCACCCCATCAGAACACTTTCTGGACCTGCAGAAGATCCGAAAAGGACTGGACCAGCTCACTGTGATCTCAAAGGAGCCCTGATAGACTGCACTTGCTCTCTCATGTACCTAGGACAAAGAAGTGGACTCTAATGGTCATAAGGTGAACTTATGTGTAGCAACAGGGACAAATAAAGCTGCAAGAGGCCTTTTCCTTGGAGTGCCCAGCTGACCAGTAGCAACAGGACCTGAACTGGACCTTGTTGGTTCCTTCTGTTGGAGTGAGTCCTGTTCTGTAAGTGCTGCCCATGAGATCCTGGGAGCTTTAGAAGGGACCCAGTGAAGCTGCTCCAGAAACCCTGAAACCTTAGGACTTAAATGAGTAAGGGCTGGATTTGAAGGTTGGTGGCCAGGTACTCCACCAAGGAAGTGACAGATATCTCATCTGCCTTTTTACAAGTGCTATAGGAAATAATGCACTTGTAATACGGTGGACAGAATATTCCTCATGTTTGTGACAGATTAACCCATCCACCAAACTCTAAATTAGGCCCATTGTCAGAATCTATCATTATCTGATCTTCTTCCATGCCAGTCTCTGGAACAGAGTGACTATCACAAGAAAAAATAAAGCTTACAGCCAGACAAGGGGATAAGCTCAACTTTTCAGTATTGGACTCCTGCCTCGTCACACCTTTCTCAGCAACTAAATAACAGAAGTGGATCAATTCTAGCAATGGCTTATTATAGGGTTTAAAAGGCTAATACCCCAAAAAATCATTCAAATTAATCTCAAAATTAAAAACCCTTAGATCAACAAAAATGTACAAAAAATAACAACTAAACAAGATCCTCTTTACCATCAAAGGAGAAAAGAACACATTTGACAGACTGCATCTCCAACTCCACAAAAAATCATGTGCCACAAATAGAAAAAGATGATATTACTGCATAAATATCTCCAAAGCTAAATGTCCATCATTAGAATTACATAGGATCCTCTCATAATTACATCATTCTGTATGCATTCCCCACAACATAGTACACTCACAAGATGTCTGTCATGCCACCACTAATGAGCTTCTCCTAAAATAAGGAACCTGGAGCACTACTGCATGAGCAAGATGACCCACTTCCAGCATACAAAATAGAGCAAAAGGCAAAAGATATAGCAGTCTGTAGCATCAACACCTGAATTCAAACAAATGGTCAAGCCAAGGGGACTTTTTGGATTTGTCTCAGATCCCTCCTCAGAAGAAATGTTCAAAGACATCTTACTTAACACTTTGGCAGCCACTGCAGCAAGAAGCATCTTCATCTAGTTCATCGCTTCAATAACCTTACCTTCAGATCTCAAGATCTTCTCTATCAGACCACTCATCAAAAAAGAATACTAGTTCATCAACTCCTCCTTATTGTCAATTGCCCTTTCCTATGACAACTAAAAAGCTGTGTTTTTCAGTGATCTCCAATTTCATGGAAGGGGACAACCTACTGTCAGACCACCGAATAAATGTCCACCCAGGCACAGGCATCCAGATATCGACCTGAGATGATTTAAAAGTTACAGCAGAAAGAGAAGGAGAAATTCAGCAATAGCACACCTTTACTGGATTTATTGGCTGCCTTTGACATTGTACACCACCAGACCATACTACTAAAAGAATTGTCCCAAGGTGGAGCTCCTCCTAACTCAAAGTCAGACACTGCACTGATTCACTACCCTTTTCCTCTCAATCTCTCTGACTACACACTTTGGGTTCCACAAGGTTCAATCCTCCTTCCACTCCTGTTCAATCACTACTTACTGACGTTACCATAATTGACCAATTTTACAAGTTTTGAAGGTATTCCTTCACATGTATTCCATAGTTTGAATAGAAATCATGTTGTTCTATGTCCAGAAGGTTGTTCTCGCTCTTTGTCTCGTCTCTGTGATCAGTCAGTTGTTGAGTGCCCAGCTAGCTGATAACACCAAGCTGGCTCTGAACAGCCTGCCTGTGGCCTTTACAAAGAACATTTGAAGCTCTGCTTGCATGAAATTGAGAGCATTATTTACAAGCCCTTTCCGCCACTGCTTCATCATTATTATTTTATGCACAGGTGAAGGTTGCATTGCACTACACTGCTCCATATTTACATACTGATGCATTGCACCCAATGCACAGTTTGTAAAACCCTGCATCTCATTATACCTGCACCAGGTATAATGTATGCAGTTTAGACGTTCCCACGGGAAAAGCCAGAAATTGACACAGGGTTTTTTCCTATGGGAGGCTTCTCGCATTGCTGGAGTTGCGTCAGTTTTACATCGCTACTCAAGCAATGCATGAGTCAGAAATTCTGTAGCATTTGTGAAAATGTGCGCCATGGAGCTCTGTATTGTAAATGAAACGCATCTATGGCGTCATTAGAGGATGTGTGGGAAGTGCAAGAACTCTGAAACAATGATGGCAATGCATCAGATTCTTGTAAATGAGGCCCTGAGTTTCCTGCGAAATTGACAATTTTTTCTCTCTGCCTAGTACTTGTCTGTTACCAGCTCAAATGCACTCTTTCGATTCTTTTGGGAAGGCAAGGTCTCATATTGTCAAATGTCAAATACAAGAATTAACATATTAATCTTGTTGTCACTTATTTCCATAAAGCTTTATAAAACATATTAATACATATACATGAATAACTTATGTATTATCAAACTATTAGTAAACAAATGTTATACTTTACACATGAGAAACCAGTACTAAATGCAACACATGTTTATAAATAAGAAATGTGCACCAAAAATAAATGCGCATATCAAGTTTATGAAATGTAACTAGTGTACTTAAGCAGAAAAGGCAAAGCTTATATCACACCCAGAGTAAAGTGTCTATTTTCTATTTACTATGTATTACAATTTACTAACATGTATGTACAGAATTAAATTAAAATATCTGAAACTTTTAACAAAACGTTAGATTTGTTCTAAATTCTATGAATATAAAAAAAGATGAATTACTTGTGTGTGTGTATATATGTATATATACACATATATGTGTATGTATGTATGTATCGACTAATGTCAAACCCTTTTATTTTGTGAGAGTGCCCAGTCAGGGCCTTTTTGATGTGCAAGTGTGGTATGCGACAGCTCCTCCACCTCATTAACTCAGAGTGACCTATCCTACAAACACCTAGCTTCCCTTTGTCTCACTGTCTGGGAACAAAACACTAAGGGGGTCATTCTGACCCCCGCCGGCGGCGGATGCCGCCGGTCTTGTGGGAACCGCCAGAAGACCGTACCGCGGTCGAAAGACCACGGCGGTCATTCTGAGTTTCACGCTGGGCTGGCGGGCGACCGCCAGAAGGCCGCCCGTCCGCCCAGCGGGAAAACCCCTTCCACGAGGATGCCGGCTCCGAATGGAGCCGGTGGAGTGGAAGGGGTGCGACGGGTGCAGTTGCACCCGTCGCGATTTTCAGTGTCTGCCACGCAGACACTGAAAATCTATGTGGGGCCCTGTTAGGGGGCCCCTGCAGTGCCCATGCCAATGGCATGGGCACTGCAGGGGCCCCCAGGGGCCCCACGACACCCGTTCCCGCCAGCCAGGTTCTGGCGGTGGAAACCGCCAGAACCAGGCTGGCGGGAAGGGGGTCGGAATCCCCATGGCGGCGCTGCTTGCAGCGCCGCCGTGGAGAATTCCCAGGGGCAGCGGGAAAGCCGGTTTCCCATTTCTGACCGCGGCTGTACCGCCGCGGTCAGAATGCCCATGGAAGCACCGCCAGCCTGTTGGCGGTGCTTCCGCGGTCGTTGGCCCTGGCGGTCCATGACCGCCAGGGTCAGAATGACCCCTTAAGACCAACTGCCAACTGCACCTAGTCATGTAACCCAGTATCCAGGCAGCAGACACAAAATGGTTGGAGCAAGATAATTCAACTTCAGAAAAGTGGCATTTTCAGAATTGTGATTAAACATCCGACTTCACTGTTAAAGAGGGCTTTTAATTACAATGTTTTAGACAACTACCTCTACCTGTCAGCCTTCTCCCAATTGGAAATTACAGCTTATTAAACGTAATAAGGTAACCCCCAATGTTATCCCATGGGAGAGATAGGCCATGCAATAGTGAAAAATGAATTTAACCATTATTTAGTAGCAGAACACGTAAAACATACAAGTACATATCCTACTTTTAAAATATACTGCCCTCTGTGCTATTTAAGGTTTTGGGTCTTGAAAACGTTTTAGTTTGCCAAGTAGAAATGGCAGTGTAAACATGCACACACAAGCTGTAATGACAGGCCTGAGACAGGTTTGAAAGGTTACTTAAGTAGATGGCATAACAAGTGCTGCAGGTCTACTTGTAGCATTTAATTTACAGGCCCTGGGTACAGATAGTACCACTTCAGAAACAATCTATAAGTAAATTAAATATTCCAATTGGGCATGCGCCAGTTCCACCATGTTTAGAGGAAAGAGAGCACAAGCACTTTAGCTCTGGAGAGCAGTGGTAAAGTGCACAGAACCCTAAGGCCAACAAAAACTAATTCAGCTAAATTGTGGGGGGTAAAAGCAAAAAGTTTGGAAACCACCCTGCAGAATGGGCCAGGTCCAACAATAGTAACTACCTTTTTGATGTTTTAACCTCACTATTATTCAATCGGCTGCTTGCCTGGTTCCTTACACTTCTACCAAGATGTGTAAGATACTATTTTATGTCTGAAAGCAATCTCAAAGTTTGCTCAATCATCATGTATTAAATTGTCTCACGTGTGCATTGTATACCGCTATGTCGCCAATGCAAAAGGTAATTCGCATAGTGCAAGAATTATAATTTCATTCTAAGCCTATCATGACTGAGGGCTGGGCTTGTTTTCGACTTATTTTGAAAAGTAACTGTGCATGCTTGCTTACCATTTTTGACCAGGGTACGTCTCACAATCTGTCAGTGGACTTGAAATTTTGAACAAGCTCTGATGAAACAGCAGCTTATAATAAACACAATAGGCCTGATTCACAAAAGCAAACATTTGGTCTCAGTTTAGACCAAAAGTCTAAGCTTATGCCTTTTTTGTATTCACAAAGGTAAGTTGCGAGTAGTATCTTTATGTCTTCACTGTGTCAATGCCTACCATCCCCCACCCAGCTCCAGCTGATACTCCTCAGCCCCACCCAATCCCAGCCTTGTTGCTCACACAAAAGCAGACCTGCAACAAACAAACCTTTTCAGACCTTTCAACATGTCACTGAATGTATTTGTTGGTCCAACCCTTGCCGTGTAACAACAGGATTTGAGGAAAAGGAGCAGGAGAATAGAGAGGATCTTCAGACAAAGGATAAACATATTTGGGATGTCCAGGCAAGATGTCATTGCCAGATACCAGTTTCCCCCAATCACATCTTGCAAATGGTTTGTGAGTGGGAGCATGATCTTGACTCTGTGACCTGTCACTCCCATGCCATCCCAGTCTATGTCAAGATCCTAGCAGCTCTCCATTTTCTTGCTACAGGGTCATTCCAGAGGGTTTCTGGTGACCTTGTGGGCATCTCCCAGCAACCCAGGCGCCATATCTGCATCAGGTACTGAGCTGCACCAATAGGAGAGCACATCGCCACATACAAATGCCCCATACACTAGCCAGAAAGCAAAAGGGAGATAGGGATTTCTACCTCATGCCCCACTTCCTACATGTGCTGGGTGCAATTGATTGTACTCATGTGACTCTTCAGTCACCTCCCCACAATTCACACATTTTCTGCAACGGACACCACTGATACTCCCTCAATGTGCAGGGTGTCTGTGATGCCAGTGGTAGCTTCAGTGTTGTGCATGAAGTGTTCCCAGGCAGTACCCCTGATAGCTTTGTACTCTGCAGATCACCTTTTGCCCAGCGGATGGAAGCAGGAGAATTTGGCAACATGAAGCTACTGGTTAAGTGCCAAGCACCACACAAGTATAGCATGTATTATAGTTTTTTTAGATGAACAACCATTAGACAACACTAATTCTTATGCCACATACATGCCCCAACAGACACAGTATTTACAATTTCATACATCATGTACTGCACTGATGCAAGAGGGACATTTACAAATATCACTCCATTTTCCCCCTCAGGTGATGCTGGATATCCACTCTGCCCTCACATCCTCAAACCATACAGATGTACAACCACTGTACCTCAGCAGAGGAAAAATAGGGCACACAGACATACACGAGGCATCATTGAGCACACTTTTGGTCTCCTGAAGTCAAGATTCAGATGTCTCAACCATACAGAGGGTGTGCTGCAGTCCTCACCTCAAGTTGTGTGCAAGAATATAGTAGTATGTTGTGTTTTGCACAACATAGCATTAAATCATGGCTTACACATACCTCTGGACCCTCATCTAGGTCTGAATCCAGCCAATTGGGCCACTGTACAAAGCAGAGAGCAAGGCTTGCAGGTGCGTGACCAGCTGGCTGACACTTTCTTTACCTAAGTAACAATGTTGTGTCACGAACTTCATGTGGTTTGCCATCTAATATCAATGATGACAGTTGGACATTTGACACTCTGTCCATATATTCCATCCTGAGACTACTTGGTAAGCCATACATGATGTCTGTAAACAACTGCCGTGGCCAAGAGTCAAAAGATTGGCCACGCAATACGTTATGTGCACATCAGGGATTAGCGTAGACGTCTCTTAGGACTTCATTGACTCTGGGGAGTAAAGGTTTGCATGTGTCAGGGGTCTGCTTCACAAAGGGCCCCTCCCCTCGAGGTGAAGGTGCCACATCACAGGGTGTGTCATTGTGCCCAAGGGGAAATTGCTGCCAAGTGTGTTCCTAGTGTAGTGATCCTACCCCAAGTGCGGTAACTCAGCCACAACTGTATGGCCTTTGCTACAAGGGCAGAGGCCCTTTGTGACCCAGGCCCCTTGTATGTGTGTGTTTGGCAAATCATGTGGCAGTGTGGTTATATGTCTGACATATGAACACCATGGAACAAGTTGACTAGTGTAGAGACATGGAAAGTCCATGCTCATTGCTGACATGTGTAGCATCTGCTCATGGGATGTGCCACTGTAGGCCCGTGGTTAACCATAGTGGAGACTGGTGCTTTTGTTCCTGTTTCACTATGGAATAACAGAGACTACAAAACCCAGAATACATCATGATCATCTGGCCTGGATCAGCATATCAAGAATGGATTTGGGAAATTTGGAAGGGCTCCATGATCCCAAATGATCTTCCTTACGAATCATACTAACACCTACTGGTCACATTCATAATGTGTAGCCATTTAGTATTGTGTGTAATGGAGAATGCGTCACACATGCATGTCTCGTGTACCCCTATGATGACATGTCACTGTCTCTTGTCAACCCTACAGGTACCTTGTAAGACATATGACATGGAGGGGCTGCCACTATCTGGGCAGGTAAAGTTATCCTAACACACACAATCTGCTCCAAAGGTACATCTAGACCTATCGCAGGTACAAAGACACTCTATCCTGCAGCACGCAGTGATTAAACCCCATTGGCAGCATTCTACAAAGAGCCCTAGGTAGGCACTGTGAATATACACCCACTCTGTGCACCCCAAGGAACTTCTCTTGTACAGAAAGGGCAGCAGACACTCATGCTGCCCTTCCTGCAATACGTGTACATGTATTGCCTGCACTAGCACCAGCGGCTGTCCATTCATTAGCATGGGGGCATAGCCCCATGTAAATGATGGAATCTCTTTGCACTGCAGCCATGCCACTGATTAGATGCAGGTCCAGAGGCAAAAAAAGCTATCAGGAGGTGCACTTACAGTGTGCCACATAGAAGGTGGGTCACTGTCAGTGAATACCTTGATGGGAGCCTCCTGTAGGGTAGACAGGTGGTCCTACAGACCCCACAGACAAAGGTGGTCATTCTGACCGTGGTTACCGCCATATGGCTGCTCCGCGGTCAAAAGACCGCGGTGGCCATTCTGGCTTTCCTGCTGGGCCGGGGGGCGACCGCCAAAAGAGCGCCCGCTGGCCCAGCGGGAAAGGCCCTGCAACAAGGAAGCCGGCTCCGAATGGAGCCGGCGGAGTTGCAGGGGTGCGACGGGTGCAGTTGCACCCGTCGCGATTTTCACTGTCTGCTAAGCAGACAGTGAAAATCTTTATGGGGCCCTGTTAGGGGGCCCCTGCACTGCCCATGCCAGTGGCATGGGCAGTCCAGGGCCCCCCAGGGGCCCCACGACACCCGTTCCCGCCATCCTGTTCCTGGTGGTAAAAACCGCCAGAAACAGGATGGCGGGAAGGGGGTCGGAATCTCCATGGCGGCGCTGCTTGCAGCGCCCCCATGGAGATTCAGCCCATGCAGGGGAAATCCGTCGGGAAACCGCCGGATCCCCTTTTCTGACCGCGGCTTTACCGCCGCGGTCAGAATGGGCTGGGAAGCACCGCCAGCCTGTTGGCGGTGCTTCCGTGGTCCCCGGCCCTGGCGGTCTTGGACCGCCAGGGTCGGAATGACCCCCATAGTTTTGCAGTTGGGTGAAGTCACTCACTGCACTTGCCTTAAGGGCATCACTAACTCCCCCTCAAATGTGCATGTGGGTTGACATCTGCACTGTGCTACATGGAGCAGCTGCTTTAATACAGCTCATTCTTCCACTTGACTGCGTTGCCCTCAATCTATTGTGGCACACTTTCCCACTCTGCACATTTTTTACACTTGGCCATGGTGCAAACAGTGAAAGTGTGTTTCATGTGTAATGCAGACCCAGTTACCAATGTGGACAGCAGCATGCATCTGTTTCTCTGGGACCACATAATGCTGACACTACCTATTAATAACCTTCTCAGTAAGTATGTCCGGGTGCCCGACCTGGGGTCATTCAGCCATGTTGGATGAGGTGGGTTCAACAGTACAGCAGGATGGCAGATGATCCTGCTTGGAGCTGGTCTGACTATGAATGACCATTAAATGGATGTCAGCCCCTCCAAATGTTGAAGGGAGTTTGAAGTACTGCTCACTGCTGTTCTATGAAATTCCAGACCCCGACACTTGGAAGTCTCATTGTAGACATTCTGCCCCAAGTAAAATGATTGAGTGGCCTCTGCCACTAGTGCGTAGGCTGTTTGCAGGGCCACACTGGCCAGGTGGGAAATGTGGAATTTCACCATGCGCCTGGAAGCATGGGGGCTGGTTTTGTGGCTCTGTGGTGGGTCTGAACTGGTGCCACAAGATGTGCCCCCAGTAACAAAGCAGTACTGCTGCATGATCCACATACTTGCATTTCCTGTCATCGTGTGGGGGCTGGTCTGACATACTTGATCGTGCTGCTATGGTTTCCCAGTCTTGCTCTGACCACCTGGCCCTATGTGTCCAGGAATGAACATCACACCCTGCACCTGCTTTGGTGATACACTACAGTCTACTCTGATGAAAGTGCCATATGTTGACCACAAGTACCATAATGTAAAGGGACAAATTGTGCTGGCCATAAATGTAATGTAGTGTCTACTCTTCCATTCCTCCATTTGATTTCCTGCCCTTTTTACACCTGTTTACATATATTACACTTATTGGCCTTGTTTACCGCCTGAGTACTGATTCTACGCTCTGAATGCAGAGTCTAAGCTCCAAGTCCGTACATTACAATCCCAGTGAGGAGAGTACTCTCCGGGTGTGGTTAATCTGTACTCCAGGGCATAGAATCCGAAGATAGACCGAAAACAAAGGAATTTCCACAGGAAATGACACAGTGGAAATGCAAGGCAGGAAGTTCATGACAGGAAGTTGTAGGTAGCCATTTTGTTGTCATTCTGAGTCATTCCCACCTACAGAGAGAATCCTCTGCCATCCTAATGCTCTGTGTACCCTTACTGTCCCCAAAATGGCTGAGGGAGTTGTTAAGAAGGCACCCCCTTCAGTGAACATGAATTCGACATTTTAGTTAGGGGGGGTGCTGGATAATTACCCCCAGCTAGGGGGCCTGAGGACCAGCTGAGCAATGCAGCATGCCCGTCTCTGGGCAGACACTGTGCAGCTCTGCAGTGCAGTGGGTGTGTTCTACCAGTGGGCCAGGACATGCCGCAAGCGCTGGGAGGACCTGAAACGCTGGGCTCAACTGAGGGCCCAGGAACTATTGGGCCAGTCCTCCTAGCCCTATGTACGCCGGCCTGCCTTACGTCACAGGGCAGAAGGGTCCTGAGGACAGGCTGGCCGACCCTCCATGCCCAGCTGGAGGAGTTGGTGCAGCAGAGATCTGGTAAGTGCATGGACTCCATCATGTGTCTGTCAGTATGATGTGAGTGGTGACTTAGCCTTGCCATCATGTGTCTCGTGTCACTGTGTATACAATCTGAGCAATTGCTGCAGTAGTCATGAGGCCAATGTCTCATTGGAGCCCACTGGATGCGCAAACCAGGGTGCATTCTGAGACTTGTAGTATTCTGAAAACTACTGGGGAAATGGGGCTCACTTGTGCATTTGTAGGAAGAATTGCAATGCCATCACCATGATCGGTGATCCAGGGGCATTATCACTGCTGGGTGGAAGGGCAAAGGGATGGGCTAGAAAATGTCCAGTGTGGGGTCAATATGTTTTTGGGTGTTGGGTGTGGTATCATGCATGCTTTTTGTGTGTGTCTCATGTCTCCTTTCACATAATCACAGCAACTGCTGCAGTAGTCATAAGGCCAATGTCTCATTGGAGCCCATTGGATGCACAAACCAGGGTGCATCCTGGGACTTGTAGTGTTCTGAACACTACTGGGAAAATGGGGCTCACTTGTGAATTTGGAGGAAGAAATGCAATGCCAAAACCATGACTGGTGATCCAAGGGCTTTATTACTGCTGGGTGCAATTGCAAAGTGATGGGCCAGACAATGCCCAATGTGAGGGCAATATGTTATTTAGGGTGTTGGATGTGGTATCATGCATGCTTTTTGTATGTTTTTTTGTCCATGTATAGTATCATTATATGTATATTGGAGTAAAGGCTGACTTTGGGATATTTGTCTCGCACAAAATGGTACCAAAATTTCCAAGGGAAACCAAGTGCACACATCTCCACAACAGTGTCTAGTATGTCACATGTAATGTCTAGCTAGCTGTAC
The DNA here is from genome assembly GCF_031143425.1 of Pleurodeles waltl. Classification (NCBI taxonomy): domain Eukaryota; kingdom Metazoa; phylum Chordata; class Amphibia; order Caudata; family Salamandridae; genus Pleurodeles; species Pleurodeles waltl. Next base: position 586,523,541 of record NC_090448.1, read on the forward strand.
CAACTATGCACACATGCCAACTAGTTTACAGCACCAACAGGCAGTCTTGTCATGCCAAATGTGCCACCTGCCATGTAGATTGGCTGATGTTGTCAGGGATCCTCCATTACATTGACCCACAGCTTAGCAAAGGTCATAACCAAGGACAGGTTTGTATATGTACACCCATTCAAGCATTTGTGTGGAATCAGACCATGCCACACATCAGTTGACATGCGATAGTCAGTGTAAGACTATCCAGTCTGCACATTACAGGATGAGCATATATACATGCTTAGGTGTGGACAGATTGTTCCAGACTGTGTCCCATCTCCACTTGTAGGCTTTGGTAGAAGACTAGGCAACAAGGACAGGACACACTGGGCCCAATTTACAGAGGTAAACTCAGACATTTGTTCTAAGTTTACAGCAAACGTATTTGTTCACCTGTGTGAATTGGGCCTCAGTATTGCAATAATGCTGAAGGTGAGGCTTTGTCACTATAGAAGTGTATACACCTCACAATTGTGTCAGATGTCAATGTGTGAGTAATGTCAGGACATTACAGTGATAGTGCACATGCATTTTGATTCCAAGTCACCTATAATGGGTTAGTGAGATCAATTGAGACCAAAGTCAGCACTTGCTTGATGTACTAATGTGCTGTGCCCTGATTTGTATACCAGCTACATAATGTTCTCACTACTATTTCATTGGACTCGACAGGCCAGGAAGACCAGGGAGAGAACCATGGACAGAGAAGAGCATCCTTGGGAAGTTGGTGGGCACAGCCTCTGTCACATACAGAAGAGGAAGAGGAGGAGGAGGGACCTGGAGCATCTTCAGGCAGGGGGGTTGCACCCACCCGGACAGACTCAACATCAGCCTCAGACCAGGTGGAGGCTGTGGACACTGTAGTGGTAGCAATGATCTAGATACCTCTAACTGGGTGGGAGGGGAGGATTTATACCCTCCCCCTGAAACAGAATAATGTGACCTGCTGGAGGTGTCCCCAGGGTGGGCCGATTCTATACCTGGGCCTGACTCTGACCCCTCTCTACCTCTTGAGGCCCCTAGTCCATTGGGGGCCACAGTAGCACCCCCTGCCGCTTGTTCCCTTCCAAGTGCCTGCCCCAGTGCCCCGAGGAGCATCCCTGTCCCTGATCCCCGACATTCCTCATGTGACACCCAAACCCCTACCTGTTATGTCACCCCTGTGGCTGCATCCTGGGAAGCATGGAATTTCCTCTCTGCTCCTAAAGCAGATCCTTAAGGAACTGATCAGGTCCTTGAAGGAAAATGCTAGTGCTATGGCCGTTCTTAATCCCACCCTCACTTCCTTGGGTACAGCCATGATGTCTGCCCTGTCCCAGCGTCCCTCCAATACCACCCTCCATGTGTCTCCCCGTTTGTCCTCCCACTCTGTTTCCCTCTGTAACCCTCGTGCGTCCCAGTCCTGTGGGGTGTCATGTCCTCCACCGGCCAACCAGGAAGAGGCCACAGAGGCAGAGGAGCTTGCTGTATTAAAAAAGGAGGATGACATGTGGCTGGACAATTTACGGCGACTGGACATTTGGTTTTGACCTTGTACATGGACTGATTCCCTTGACGTTTCCTGACATGTTGTATTTATTTTGTCTGACCTCCCTCCGAGTCCCCTGCCCATTCTATATGAAGAACATTATTTAGTTTTGTTTCTCCCTTCCCAATCGACATTTCTTCTTTCTACTCATATAAAAAAAAAGCAAAAGCACTATGTTGTGTAGTTCATTGTATTTGCTGGAATCAAAGTATGGAAGTATACATCTGGAGTGGTTTAGCTATGCCTTCAACATGATACCTTTGTACACAGATGGTTTTGCCAATGCACATGTCTTAGCCACGTTTATCAACACATATATGGCCTACAACTACATTAAGCAATTGACCATCATCAACGTTTACTCAACTCAATTTAAATGTGGAATAAGTATTTTATTTACATTGTTCAGTGCAAACATATGTTACATTGCTCAAGTGGGATCTTGTTTGCGCCTTCTCAATTTTGGTGGTGAGAAACGTTGTAAAGTTGGGCGTTTTCTTGTGTTCAGAGGTTAAGGTGGGTTTGGTGCCTGTGCAGGGTGGGTGCATCCTGGACAGGGGGGTGGTGGTGCCTGTAAGGGAGGGTGGTGCCTGGACAGGGGGTAGTGATGCTTGGACAGGGGGAGGTGGTGCCTGTACAGGGTGTAGTGGTGCCTGGACAGGAGGGTGGTGCCTGTATGGGGGTGGTGGTGCCTGGACAAGGGGTGGTGGTACCTGCACAGGGGTGGTGGTGCCTGTTCAGGGATGGCGGTGCCTGGACACGGGTGGTACCACCTGGAAAGGGGTGATGGTGTCTGTACAGGGGTGGTGGTGCCTCTACCGGGTGGTGCCTATACAGGGGGTGGGGATGCCTGTACAGGAGGAAGATGTGACTGTGCAGTTTGGGCTGTGTGCAAGGGGAGTGTTGCCATCATAGATAAAGGGGTCCCTGTGCAGGTTTCCTAACCAGGGGCTGGGGGTGAGATGGTGCTGGTAGATGTGTTTGCTCCTCTCCATGAATTGACTGTGAAGCGGATTTGGTATAATTTTGAGTATCCCCTCCATCATCTTCATAGCTATTGCATTCTGGCTTGCACTCTCCTCCCTCTGTTTGGCCATGATGTCATTCAGCCTCTTCACCATGTATTTTCAGAATGTATCTATCCTCTCTAACATATGGGTCATTCTGTGTACCAACTGTGGAAGTTGGAGCATGTCCTGTAGTGAGGCAGACTTGTCAGACAGTGTTGCCCCAGTGTCACAAATGTCCTGCCCTGCCTCACATCTGACTGCTGTTGGAAGAAATCCTCCTCCCACTTTCCACTATGAATATCTTCCAGGGCCACTGGGACAGCATCAGATGTGACTGGCAGGCCAGCCAGCAGTGGAGGGGTGGTGGGAATGGTGCCAGTGGGAGGTTGTGAGGAAGAGATTTGCATCTAGGAGCTACCTGCTCCTAACCCGGGCTAGCATTGTACCTCAGATGTTGGTGAGAAGTCCTGGGAGTAGCCCGAGTAGGAGTCTGACCTGGATATGAGGGCTGTGAGGAGGTGATAGTTGTTTTGTGGGGTGTGTGGAATGGGCAATCCCTGGGGATGAAGGAGGAGGCACCCTGCTGACCAGAGCAGATGTAGGCTTTGATGGTATGCTCCGTGGCCCAACAATAATGGCCAGGGGATTGGCATCTACATCTGTTAGAATCAGGCCCTGATCGTCCTCCTCCTCTACTTCCTCCTCCTCCTCCTGTGCAGTTCTGCCAGCTGACAAGGCAACTTGTAAGAGGAGAGGGTTCTCCCCTTGGATTGCCTGTCGCCTGCCACTGGTAGATGGTCCTTCCTCCAGACTCAACTCATCGTCCTCACCACCTGTAAGCCAAAGGTTCAAACAGGCTAAGTATTTGCCTTACAACATCATGCGGTGCAACACAGGGGTTGACCAAAATTATCTTCAAATCAACGGATGTTTTACATGTGACCTGGTTTGTGTACATCTACACATGATAGCTCACACTATGGCATTGAGGTGTTCAATGCAGATGTGAAATACAAAAGCAAACTCACCAGTTCCAACCTCAGCTATGGGGAATATTGAGGTCCCCCTTAATGTCAGCTGCTGGACTGGGCTCCTTGAGTGTGTTGCAGAAGATATGGTCCTTGATCCAGCATCTTGTGAAAGAAATGACACCGTAGTTAATGCCCTGCATGATTTATAAGATGAAAAAACAGCCTTGATACACACATCACTTAATATGTTGGGTACATTTTAAACAGCAACTTCAGATGTAATGCTGAAGTTGGAATATATGCTCATCCCCTTTCACAAGGATGTTGTTATTGTACATGGGTAAGGTTTCTATAGTTTACAACACTATATGGCTGGTGGACAGGTGGCAGTGGGTTTGACTGCTGCAGCCAGGATGTCTCCTAAATCCCTGGATGGTGTGATCTGGATCACTGAAGTAGTCTTGGCAGAAACTGTATTGTAACATACTTATCCCTAACTAAGTGCAAACAATTATGGTGATGGTTCTACATGTACATGTCAAAGGTATAGACCAGTGATCTACAAGTTACAGGTGGCCCTCATGTCAACCAGCTATCACACTTACAGGCAAACACTTATTTGGAGGTTGCTGAGAGCTACAGAACGAAAGTGGCTAGGGTGTCTGCAATGCCTATATTTGGATACACCTTCATTTTTAGGGGCATCATGCATCCTATGTATGATGTGGTATCTGCTAATCGGTAATGGAGGCTTCCACAACATGCAGGGCTGGTTCATCTTTGCACATCAAATTATGTCAGTGCAGTGTAGAGTACATGTTTGATATACACACTTATCAATTGGATATGGATAACATTCATTCTACTCCCCCCCCTCCCCCAGACAGGACAACATTGCCCATTGTGGACTGTGAGGTCAGCCATTTCTGCTGTGCACTCCTCTTCTGGCGTGTGTTCCCAATGTACGTGAACGATATCATGATCTACTTTACCTGACTCTGGATAGGAGTATGTAAAGCACACATCCTGAAGTCCTGTATTCCAAGGTTTATTCATTTGTGCCTATGGGGGAAGGTGAGGCAAAGTGAAATAAACATTGGTCTAGGACCACACAATTTGGCCAAGTGGAGAAGCTGGGCTGATCCCCAACTTTACTAGTTTCATGTTGTGCAGTTCACCCACTAGATGTATGGGATTCAGCTCTTCCTCATCCACCTTACCAGCTCCATCCCCACTCCCCAAACACAAGTCTGCTGGTATCAGATCAACCCTCATCTACAGCATTACTTTAGCTGTTGGTTCCTGGGATTTTGTCAGCAAGTATTTATGTCATGGGCTTACAGACAAGTTGTGACTAGTTCTGTCTATGAGATACTTGGGGACATATTTATGAGCCCCTCAAAGCACCAGAACATCACTCTTTGTATGACTCCAGCTGCGCACACTAGTACATCATGTCTATGAGGCTAGGCAAGCCAATTTGCATGGCTTGGAATGGCTTTCTAGCTATGGAGTGTGTCAAGGCTGGACAAATCAGTGTTGCCTTACTCTGTACTTGAGTGGCATTCCATGAAAGGGGGGTGTTCCCACACAACACCTATTGATTGTGACACTTCCACATAGTGACAGAACCATGTACACCTCAGGAAGAACTAACACCTTACACCTCCTGAGGTGAGTCATAATGACTTGTAACATAAAGACTTGCTGTACTGACCTACACAAAATCCATCTACATGAGGGCCAATATGAACCCTTAGGTAGCTACTGTACACTTACATTTTGACTCAGGCTTTCATTGTCCAACATGTTAGGGTGTGGTATACTGTTATGAGCCATATGTGAGCATATGGAGATGAGTGACAACAGTGATATCAGACACACAACACATGTGGCTGAGATTTAAACCACAGATTTGGAGCATGAGCATTTGGTATAGTCATGTTTATGTATCCTTATCAGTGTCTGACATCAGTCCAGTGTGTGGTGCCTGACCAGATGTCACACCCATACAAGTTGTAGAGGTCTCTGCAGGCTCTGTCTTTCTGTACAACATCACAGGACCTTCAATGATATGTGTGTTTTCAGTTTACATTCTAGTTGACACGTGATTCACAGCATTAACTAATTACTTTCAATGGTTTAGCACAGCTTATAGATTCCATGTGATGTATCTATGAGTTGACTAATCACAAAGTAGAAGTTATTGCCCTCTCCTGGCCATATTTAGGTACCAGTTTGTGCTGGTGGTATGGGTTGTTGTGCTCCATGACGTTGCCTCCCTGATGGTGCAGGGATCTCTGCTCTAGTGTGTGACTGTATTGTGACTGAAAGTGGTAATAAAAGGAAAAGGTTATCAGACACAAACAAGATATTTGAATATGTGCAACCCGTCACATTTGTAAAAAATTGCATCTACATGCCAACAGCAGTGGTAAGTGAATGAGGGGCATTATCTATTGCCATTTACCAGTGTTACATGGATGAGGCAGCATGATGGGTCACTGTTTGAGACTGAGGAATTGGAACTTATAATTGCCATCACAAAGGATTCTGTGACTTGCCGTTCAGTGGACTAGCTGAGACACATGAGGGTCTAATGCACCATGCAGATTGCACATACTTGGGACAACATTCATGATCACATTTGTGAAGTATCACTGGCATTGCTCATTTGGTGTCATTGTTAGTATCATCACATGTTACCTGGCACCACATTGAGGTCATCACTCCCAGGCAGCCCATGGAGCAGGTGCGTGTCTATGGTGGAGAGGACGTCTCTCTCAAGTGGGTTGAGTTGGAGGCGGGCTCCAGTTGATACACCAGGAAGAGCTCTGGCCACCTCTATCCTAGTGTACTTCTCCTTCACCCTCCTCTTCTCATCCATCCACTTCTTTTTGATGTCATTCACTGTCCGTATTTCTTTCCCCAATGCAGTTAACACTGTGGCTAATTGCTGCCATAGGGCTGCCTTATGTGCAGACCTGCTGCTGTAGGGTGGGAGATTATGTAGTCTCTTGTAGTTCCTGCTGATGTATTGGAGGATCATATTGGTCTCCTCCACCATGTAGTTCTTCTTCCTCCTAGTATGTAGCATAAGTTCTGTAGATGCAGAGCAGGCAGGCGCAGCGTTGTTGTGGAGAAACCAGAACCTTTCATGTGGGCTGCTTTTATCTGTTTTTGGTGCAAACTGCAGGTTGCATTGATAATGTACAGGTGCATGTAATTACAATGATTCTGTCCAGACTGTGGATGATCCACCCAAAGTATGGCTGATCCGCCCGAGTGCGGGCAAAAATATACTACTCGTAACTTACCTTTGAAAATACCAAACTTTTGGTCTAAACTTTTGGTTAGACTTTTGGTCTAAACTTACCTTTATGAATTAGTAACTGTTAGACCAGACAGCAGTAGGGTTGTCTTCTCGCCAACTTTTTCCCTACCTCCCTCCATTTTCTGTCCTTGTTTATACTAGTTTTAGTATCCTTTTACTGAGACTTGCTCACTGTCTCATGCTGTACTTTCAATCACACTCCCACCTTCTGTTCCTGTTCCTAGTAACAACTGATATCCATTCAGTGGATCAACAGCAACTTTTTCTTGTCTCTAGATAGATTTACTGGTAGTGTCTAGTTAAGGACATATTTTAAAGGGGAATTATGCTTGATTTATTATCAAATAGAAAGATGCTCCGGTGGTGCAGAGTGCTGCTTGGGCCTTGTAATGAGGCCCACTGTGTCCTTTATACAACACTGCATCCCCACACTGCCCTTTCATGCATGATCCATTTATGCACTCACCAATTTACGCATCCATCCATACACTTATTCACTTATCCAACCATGTACTCAATCACTCATTCACCCCTGCACTCACTCATTTATCCATTCATAGGCATTTACTTCAGAAACCTCAAACCTATAGACTTTGTCAGTGCTTGTCACCTCATGAGACAGACACCCTGCAACTCCCCTATCAACAAATCCACAAAGGAGACAGGTGCTGAAGAGGGCTGCCTACTCAAAGTTTCAAGTTCAGGCTACACTTAAAAAAATACATGGAAGGGTTGAGGACCACTTTAAGGTAGGGTTCCAGTGGAAAGAACATTTTAGCTCTTGAAGCTTCCAGATGCCCAACATCCTTGGTGCAAGGGTAAGAATGTGCTTCTGTGGCTTTGGGAATTTGAGGCAATGCGGATGCCAGCATTCCTCTAGGAAGAGTTCAAGATGAGTTCCCCTCCCACTCTCCCCGTCATGGGGTGAAAATGTGAACATTAACCCTTTCAGAAATCTTGTGGGGTGGTGTGAAGGGTGTGTACACGTTTCCTACTCATTTGCACAGTGTTTCCTTGGCCTGAGCTCAGATCTCTGTTTTCCACTTTGTGGGGTCATCTGTTGGTGATGTCATCTTGCAGGCTCAGCTTTGAACAAGTTACATTGGTGCCACTCCAGGTCCTGTGTCTAATTGTATTATTTCTAGTGATGCTCACCTTTGCTTGGTGGCTAAAAGAAACAGGTTCCTCAATGATCATGGTCCCCTTCTCCACATCCTTCCAGATCACCAGATCCTTTGACATGGCCTGGGTCACATCCCAAAGCTAGATTCTTCCTTTCATAGGAATTAGGAAACTATCCTGCTAATGCTGTGCACAGAGTCCACTTCCCCATAAAAGATGCTTCTTCCTTCCTTATGTGTCTTCAGACCTGAGGTGATCTCCTACGATCACATCAGTAACTTTGTGTGTTTGACAGACTATCAAGCACAAAAATAACAAGCTACAAAAATATTGTAGCAAGAGTTTCAACTACCATGACATCCTAAAGTTATACAGGTAAGTATGGATGACCTATCCTTAATTGCACATCTATGTATTTAGAAGATTATTTAATGTCAAGGCACATACGTGGATTTAAGTACATTAACCCTGTCCTTACCTATATATACTTACAGGAGCGGGCTGCAGTGCTTTGTAGGGGTGGGGTGGTTTGCTGGGGTAAATGAAGAAAAAAAAAACACTTACCTGCTTTGTCACTGCTGCCCCCACCACTGCGCCGCTCCTTTGCTCTGCGGCCAATCCTGACGCTGCTCAGAGCAGCATTAGGATTGGCTGGGAGTGCCCAGCCAGGGTGCTCCCATCCAGACTGGGAGCCTGTGCCTGCTCTCTCAAGCCCGGCAACACAGTGCCGGCCTGGAGAGAGCACTGTGTGCATGTGTGTTTGGCTGACCTAAGACGGCCAGCCAAGCATACATGCGCAATGAGGGGGAGTGCAGAGAACTCTCCATCAGTGCTTGTCACAGCCCGTGGCCCCACCCCTTTTACTACAAAATGATAATAAACGTAGTCTATTATCCTTTTGTAGTAAAAGGTTTGCAGCTGATGCTGCTGGTGGGGAGTGACGCTCCTCTGCCCTAGCGGAGGAGCTGTGACTGTATACTTACCTTCACAATACCATTTATGGTGAATCTTCTGACTACAACATTTTTGTAGCACAACATTTTAAGCTCAATAGTCTGATATTATATCACAACATTAGATATTATGAAAGGCTGCTAGTAAAATGTGGGCTAGAGTGACAGGGTGAAAGAATGGCTTTCTCCAGTTTGAGCTGCTTTCTCTGGGTGACTGTTAATAACATTGACAAAGTTAGTAGGCTCTCGAGGATTTCTCTCTAGAACTACCCAATCCATACCCAGAGCTGGAGGTGCATCAATAAAATATATTTTTTAGGTACCAACTTGAAACTCCCCATCAACACTTGCTACTCATTATGATATATCTGAAAACCTGTAGCTTCACATTTTTTGGAATAAAATGCAGATTTTTAGAATATGTTGTGCTTTATTCATAGTTTGAAGCAAAAGTGAGTCGCTAAAGCCTTGATTACTTACAAACTCATTACTTGGATTTACTTTTCTTCATTCCACTATTTATGAAACATCTGCCTTGCCCCAACAGCGTAGGCCCCTGATCATGAGAGCATTGGCAGTTAACAAAGTAGTAGTGGGATGTGAGGAAGCTTCTCGTGCAAGTTGAAGGGAGGGTCTTGCCACTGCAGTGGCATAATTTCCTCTGGTGGTAAATAGGTTGTGGGATGCCTGTCTTGTGTGGTGTGCATACTTCAGTTTTGTAAGGATTGGAATGAAGAAAAATGAATCAGAGCAAGTAATCAAAACAGTCATAAAAGCACAAACATCTAATGCAGGCAGACACTGTACTCCCCTCCTCCCACACCAACAGGATTTTGGGTGATGAACTCTGGGGATATACCGTGTGCTTGGAGTGGTACAGAACCTGAGATACTGAAGGCAGAATGCCAAGCACACAGAAAGTACTGAATTGCTCCTTGCAGCCGAGCGACAGAACAAACATGTGTCCAAAGATAATCAGGACTTGTTGTGCCAACTCTAGATGACAAGGAATTGATTGATTTTGTGTGAACACTATTGAGGACTGCATCTACTAAAGTGCATTGAAAGAGCTGGTGCAGACAGGCAGATAGCGCGTTCCGTTCCAATCAACCTTTGTTTAGATTTCCAACTGAGGACCATGGCCTGGTGAACAGCTGATTACTTGCTGGTGCTACAGATTACCTATTCAGCATTCAACCATTCCTGTGCCTTGCCAGAGAACAGTAAGTATCTGCCATGCTACAGGTCCCAGAAATGGGGGCAAGAAGCATCTGTCATGTTGTATCAGACGAGATATTGGAGGCTGTTGCAATACTGCACATATGTTGAGTGCAGGCGGTTAAATTGAGCTTGTGCTGCCACATTGGTGTTCGTCCTCATGACCGATCCTAATCTGGCCACCACCCTGGTCCCAGACTGTCTTTGTGGAAGATGCTCACTTAGTGCAACATCCACAATCAAAATCTCATGAAAAGTGGCCAACATAAATGCTATTCTCTTACAAGAAAGGCACAATCCAATTGTCTAATAATATTCAAGTACTTAAATCAAGCAAAAGTGACCTTCTAAGGTGTTCGTAGATGCTGTTGCCCAATTAAAGGAAAAACAGAAACAGCAAGATGCACTGATGTTATTGTAGCAGTGGCCAGGTAGTCAGCCAGTCAGTCGTTCAAAAATCGTTATTCGGTCAAAATATCACCTTAAAAGCACGTAATGAAACAAACATAATTTTCACTTTGGCATATCACAATCAACACATGAAATGACATAATTACGAGAGAAAGAAAAACTAAAAGACATTATAGTTTAAAAAAAACGCAGAGACAAGCTCTAGAAATGAAAGACAATCAGAGCTTTATAGAAACTCATCCCAATAGTGGCCATGGTAAAAGAGCATTTTATTTGGATACAAGGAGACTGTATGTTTGAAATACAAAACTACTTCATTACAAGTAGGTAATTTACAACCAATCAATTTGAGAGATATCAATATTAAAATATGTACATTACATCCAGACGCAAGTCAACTAATATCCATGAGCACATGGTGTATTTTGTTCTCAATTTTTAGGCAGAGGAGATAACATTTCTAACTTCATAACATAGCGAGGGAGAATTTAGGCGCTGTAAATGGTGCAACCCTTCTTGATGTGCATTAAAATTGAGATCACACAAAATAGGATGTAAAAAATGAGATCTTAAGGTGCAGTACAGTGTGCAAAAGCCCATAAAGTGCTTCGTAGATTGAATGGAGACTCCATCACATGGGCAACATGGAAGTGAGGCAAACTAAATGCCTGTCTGGGGGAAAGCCACTGAATAGTGAATCATGCTTACACAAGTATGATAAAATCTTAATTCAGGATTCTCCATCCAAGATAGGTATGGTTCCAAGCCTGGGGTGGTTGAAAGTGGCACATATTGAGCAATGGAAACCATATCAAGAGGTTTTATTATTCTAGCTGTCTTCCTATATGCAAGGAACCTTTTTTTAACCAACCCTTATCGTGGGGGCCAATACTACCTAAGGTGGCAAAAAGTTGCCTCAAGCCGAGATCTCAAAGGGCGTTCTTAACATATGCCAGCAAGGGAATATCAAGGCTAATATATAAGTGGTATAGAGTAGGAAATATACATAAATATTTTACATCACAGTGAGGACATTAATGAATCACTGGAAATGTTTTTGTTTTAGCAATTACATTTATAACCCACATTTATGTTCGTCTCACTTTGTCTCACTCCTCCTCCTAGACAAACCCATATAGTATATACAATGCACAACACCAGACAAAAGGTACTGAGGGGCATATTTTTACTCTGTTTGCACCGAATTAGTGTCATTTTTTTTTAACTCTAATTCGGTGCAAAACTAACTCCATATTTATACTTTGGTGCTAGACCCCTCTAGCACCAAATTTATGGAGTTAAAGTCATTTTTTGAAAGTGGAGACCTACTTTGCCTTAATGAGATGCAAGGTAGGCGTTCCCGGTGCAAAACTTTTTGGGGCAAAACTGCCTTAGTGCAGTTTTGCACCAAAAAGTATAAATAAGGCCCTGAGTGCGTAAGCACTCTAAACTTCCAATGCAATTTGGAGAGGTGGGCTGGGCTACCAAACACTTTTTCAAAGGCAGTCCTCTGTTCGATGTAATGATCATTTTTACCGTGAATAATAGCAAATTGTTCATACTGAGTAGGTATAATACTCTATCTGAATCTTTCAGTTTAGAAATTTGTGCTCACTCCTCAGATTGTTGGTCAACACGTTTCGGCCCTCCATCTATGGATCTCATCAGACATGGGAAGCGGTACCTTTACCATGGTCCCGAAAATTAATCTGACCATGTAAATATGTATGAGTGAGACCATCCGAGATTCTTTCAAGCCAAATATCAATGTAAGCGCAGGGTGCCGCCTCTATGGCTCATGTCAAATATAGAAGGCTTTTTAGGGAAACTTCATACCGTGTTTGAGTAAAAACACAGCTAGCGGTGCCTGTCACCTGCTGATGGGGACCGCCAGAAGACGCAAGTCCGGCATGGTTTCGAGATCCAGCTGCTCGTTTGAGACTGCAACACCAGGCTGCCATATTACTTAGGTTAAGCTAATCCTCTACAACCTTCTGGGAAAAACTAATCCCATACTTTTAGCCGTAATAATATAGAAGCCAAGCTTACATCATACTCTAAATAATCTAAACCCAATTCATGGTGGGATATAAGGCTGGGTGTTGTTTTGGGGATTGCCAGGAGTCTGCAAAATAATGTTTTTCCAGCTGCCTGTAGGATACCCCGACTTGCATATCCCCAAACCCCTGTGCCGGCTGAGAGGCATTTGCTCCTATATAACATAGACATCTGTTTGAGTGGCTTATAGCCTAACTTTTTCTCAAAGCTAAAAATCACTTCACAAGAAGCTGCCATCTTCTGGGACCTTTGGGTAATTATCCTATCCCAGGTCGAATTGATGTCAAATAAAATGCCCAAATAGTTAAAATTGGATATCTTAGTGATAGGGGTCCCCCAATAAAAATAAAAAAAGTTTAGAACTAGTATTTTTTGGCCCACAGGTCAATATAAAAAAATGTATTTGGTTACTCTGCAAATTTTGATTCCTTATGAAGTCATTAAAACCATCTAAAAGGGCCTGCAGTCCATTGGCTGCACGTGCAATAAGTACCACGTCGTCTGCATACAAGAGCATAGGGACTAAACGGGAGCCATTTTTTGGGATGTCTGTGGCACAAGAATTTGAAACTGAGTCTAAAGCATTAAATAAAAATAAAAATAAGAAGGGTGCCAACATACAACCCTGTCTTACCCCTCCTTTAATCCTTATGGGACGAGTACAATCACCAGTTTGGATGTAATGCTCTTCAATAGACGTATCCCAGTGGGGGCATTGTAAAAGGTCTACTAGGGGAGGGTCCATACCTGCTACTTCCATCAACTCCCTCAATTCCCCTCTATCCACTAAGTCAAAGGCACAGAAGTGGTCCATGAAAGCTATGTGAATGACTGCTCTCCTGGCCTCAATATATTTTCCTAAAATTAGGGATAGGTTAAGTGCTTGTTCAACTGCCCTGAGGCCAGGCTGAAATCCAAATTGGACTTCTGAAAGGAACACATTGACCTCAGCCCAATCTTCCAATTTAGACAGAATGACTTGCTCTAGGATCTTAACAGAGGAGTCTAATAATGAGATGGGGCGATAGTTTGCAGGGAGTTTCCTATTGCCTTTGTTAAAAATTGGTACAGTTATTGATTCCTTCCATGAGTTGATGGGACCCTCCCTTACAACACTCTAAAAACATTTCTAATTAGAGCAGCCCAAAAGACAGGGTTATGTTTAAACAAATCAACAGAAACCCCATCAGGGCCAGGTGCCTTCCCAGCCACAGAACAACAAATGGCTTTGGACACGTCTGCCACGGAGGTGGACTTTCTTAGAAGTAGTTTGGCAGGTGAGAGCAGCACAGGATAGCCTGTAAGGGGAAGTTTCTCCAATGCTAAATAAGGGGGGGGGGGGGGTAAAAGATTTAGGAGAAGTGCACACACCAGTCATGTTCTGAGATAAGACATTCAACGCCCGAGGTTGTACCATCAGTAAAAAAGGGGTGATTTATTACCTCCCAGAAAGCTCTGTTATCCCTTAATTTGTCAGCCTCTTCCAGGTCTTCCCAGACTTTCCTCGCTGACTTAATAACATCTGGGTTACCTGGAGTCATATTGGTGGTCCTTTTAAGCGCTTTATAAACTATAGTGCAGTCTGAGTTGCACCACCTCTGGCCTGATTGGTCTTTTTGGGGTTTGTCTCTAGTTAGTGCTCAGGAAGCAGATGTACAGAGTGTTATGAAGCTGTTATGATTCTAGTATGGGTAGCAACTTCTGGGAGACAGCGCAATATGTCCTCATAATTATTACCCAGGTCTGTGAAGAATTTGTTAGGATCAATATGTTGCCATCATTTCATATGTACCCTCTGTTCGCGATATATTATAAAGCACGCCTGGTACTTAACCTCGGTCTAGGTTGCAAAGGAAGGGAGAGACTAATAATGATCTGGTAATGAACGCTGAGGGGTGCACCTCATGACTCCCCAACTTGGAAATCAGATCAACAAAGTAAAATAAAATCAGTCACACTTCGTTTGCCTCTACCAACAAATGTGAGGAGGTTAATAAAGCTTGGACCATATAAATCTGATGAGAAGAACACATTATAAGTCAGTATTAAATGGCTCAATGGTTTCCCAAATGCTGTATGTATAAAATGGCCTATGTTTTCGCCCTTTGTGTCCGTGTTTCCAAAACCATGATTACCACTGTGAATACACTTGCCAATATTACAATTATCTACCCACATAAGTGAAACATGACTTTTGTCACTAGACAATACTTTTACCACAGTGGGTTCCAATAGTTCTATAATGCTGGCTGGTTGTGAAATAAAAAAGTTGTAAGAAAAATAATTAAAATCTTGTTGACTGAGTTTGACCGTGGCAACTTTAAAATATGATACCTGGGGTTATAGCAGTAGAGACAAGGATAATCAGACAACCATTCTCCCTTCTAGCAACTGACAGGACAGCAGGAGAGCAAAAGGATTTAAAATCCTCAACATGAATGCGGTTGATGGCCCAACTCTCTTGGCAACAAAGTATGTCAAAGTCTTGGATAAAGATATCCAATTTTCATTGATTAATTTCTGGTGTATTATTGTAATGTTCCATGATAAAAACTGGAAGTCCACAGACGTCTTGACTGGAAATTAGTGCCTTCTTGGTTTAAAAATCACCTGAGAGTAAGTGTGAGGGTCAAGAACAGATGAAGAATGAATAAGGGGGCCGGTATTTGGGGGATGTCTGAGCTAAAAGACATCACTCATCAATCTTAGGTGGGAAGCTTCATTTGGAATAAAGGGAGGAGGCAAGTTGCATTGCCCAAACTTCAATTGCCAGTGGACAAAGGGGGCTTGGGTGCCCCTAACTTTGAACAATATTACTTCGCAGCTCAACTACAGTGGTCTGCTCAGTGGCTAGCCGCAATGCTGACAGATGAGCGGGGGTAACAACTAGTGGCCCAAAAGATGAATCAGGAAACACACTGCTCCCGGGACTGCAAAAGGTCCAGGAGTTGTGGGGCCAAAACAGTCTCATAAGCTTTGTAGAATTTGACGGGTAGTCCGTCGAAACCTGGGGTTTTGTGCATGGCTACTCCTCTAATGGCCCGTGAATTTCTTGGATTATAATGGGGCCATTTTATTCTTCCTTAGCCAAAGAATCAAGAGCTGGGAGTGCCATCCCAATGAGGCAGTCTTGAATGTGCTCCTGGATGTCAACGGAGGGATCATACATTGTCTGATAGTGTGTAGTGAATGCTGCATGTATCCTGATTAGCTATAACTTGTGTCAGAGATGTTCTGAGCATGGCCATTGGAGTATAAGGGAGCGTGGCTAGCAGAAACCAGGCCAAAAGTCGAACCAACTTATCCCCTTCTGCATGTATTCATGTCTGATATGCCTGGAAGTTTAGGAGTCGCAATTGTTTTATCAACTGAGCATGGCACTCCAATGGCCCTGTCAATGATGGCTGCTTTGTCGGGTCCACCCTGGCCATCACCTCCAGAGTGCCTAGGGATGCTTCAAGGTGCATTAAGTCACTTTGCAAAGTTGTCCAAGCGCCCACCACTGCGTGAATGCAGTGGTTCCTCACTGCTACCTTGAGTACCTCCTACTCAATTTGCCTAGTCGTAGCTGAGTCCAAGTTCTCTGTGAAATAGTGAGCTAGAATTTTTTGGGCAATCTCCTTACGGCAGAGTCCTCAAGCATGGCAGGTTGTAGAAGCCAGGTTAGGAATGGTAGTTGTGTGCCTCCAAATCTAAGTGTATGCGCAATGGGTTGTGATCAGAGAAGGTCTTCTCCAAGTATTCTGCACCTGCAACCAATAATTGAAGAATGGAATGGCAGAGAATACGGTCCAACCATACATGTAGTTCTGTCTGACCACTCCAGCTGGAGCACTCGCCAGCTATCCTGGAGGGACCAGTGCATTAACCACTGCGAAAGACAGCATTTATTAATGTGGAGGTAGGTAAGGTAGGATGCGATCTATCCAGGTAGGGATCAAGGGGCATATGTACGAAAAGTGCAGCTGCACACAGTGCAGCATCACTTTTCTTGCACCCCTTAGCTCCCCCCTAACGCCATCATGTGAGCACTGTATTTAAAATATGTTGCACCATGGTGGTAGTTAGGGGACTAGCATCAAAATCTTTGACGCTAGTCTGGCGCTTTGCAGGATTAACGTCATAAATGTTGACGCTAAACCTGCAAAGCATCCAGAGACCCTCTGTAACCAATGGAAGCCTCCTTTTAATGCCTGATCTGAGCAGGCATTAAAAGTGCTGAAAAAATGGTGCAAGGAAATCTCCTTGTGCCATTTCCCCCCCCCCCCAATGGGGGAACGCCCTCTTTGCGTACATTATGCCTGGTGCGGCTTTAATGTAGAGCAAAGGGTTACAAATTGGTGCAATGCATGCATTGCGCCACTTTGTAAATATGGTGCAGCATTTTTGGCCTTTTAACTCCACATTAGTGTAAAAAAAATGACGCTAATGTGGTGTTAGAGTGGCGCTAGGGGCTCTTAAATATGCCCCCTGGTGCACAGCTAAAGTCTCCCCCTATAACCCAGGGGGATGTGGCCATTGGGTGAGCATGGTGGATAAATGTGTAAAAAAAGCAGACTGTGACATATTTGGGGCATAAGTGCTCCCAAGCAGCAGAGGTATACTGTCAAGTTGACCCTCCACCAGGACGTATCGCCTCTCTGGGTCTATTTCTCCTGCTAGGCAACTAAGGGGAACCCCAGGCCTAATCCATATTAATGTTCTAAGTGCAAACCCTGAATATGTTGTGCTATAGCACCTGTCTGGCCAGCGTTTTTGTAATTGGACCTTCTCTCCCTTCACAATATTTGTCTCCTGGAGGAGTGCAATCTGAGCACCTCTCCTTCTAATGTATTGCTGTGCAGCATGTCTTTTGCATGCTGTCCCCATTCCCTGGGCATTCCAGGTTAGGATGCCAATCTGAGCCATGTTGAGCTAGGGTGGGGAGGGCGCCGAGAAGGAAAGGGTAGGGGGAGCGAACACAATCAGGAGTACGGGGGGCTATCACGAGAAGGACCAGTGAACATGTCAGGGTAGACTTACTGTCCAATGGAAGTACCGTAGTGGAGTCATCCACTTCAGGCTGCATGATTAATTGACCAAACACACCAAGAAGACCCCATAACTTCCATACCAGGGTAAACCCAAACCAGGTAGCCACTCAAGCTGTTAACCGAGGTCCCATAGTGGGAGTCTCTAGAACTTACAGTCCTATGTAACACAACCTCTCGAGGGGGAAAGAGAGGGAATAAGCGTTGCTGCACTAGTCCCAGTACAATATTGAGTGTCCCCCCCCCAAATGGGGGGCAAAAGACACCCAAGTATTTGAGTTCCATTTCTTGACAATAATAAACAATGCAATGTCGCTAATGAATTTTAGATGCAGTAACTATTGCAGGGGCTGCTCCTCTGCAGTGGCAGAGGGGTGTTGTCCCCCTGGCTCAGCCAGCAAATGAAAAATAAAATGATAGCTTGCTGTCATTTTCTTTTTCATAATTTTTCATCTACTGGTTCAGCCAGCAAGTGCAGGGAGGGGAAGGGCTGGGTCACGGGGAGGTAGGAGGGGGAGGAGGGGAAAGTGCATTAAATGCTCATGTATGTTTGGCTGGCTGTTTAAGACCAGCCAAACAAACATGTGCACTCAGGTTTCTCTGACCAGGCTGTATACACAGCCAGGCTAGAGAATCAGCCCAGCCCCTAGGCTTGTGTCTGAGCGGCACTGACTGCTGCTCAGACCAATCCTGACACTGCTTACATGCTATGTTTAGCATGTAAGCAATGCCAGGATTGCTGGGGAGCCTGTGTTGGTGTCCCAGTGAATGCTGGGACACCACAAGAGGAGCAAGGTGGCAGGAGATGGCAGTGGTAAATGGGCAGCACCAGGTAAGTGTTTTCCTTTTTTTTCAATAAAATGATGTTTCCCCCATTGTACCCCTTCACCCACCCTTGCCATGTGTGGTGGCCGCCGCTGAACCATTGTCGTTGGGTTAGTACCAGATGCATTGGCCCCTAGTGTGATTAGGAGCCTGTATGTCGTAGATGCATCAGCTTGCAGAAGATGGGTCAATGTCCTTGTATCTGTATCTCAAGGAAAGGGCTTTATAGCATGGTGTCAGCTATCTGAGGGGTGACCTTCGCAAGAACCAAGGATTCAGTACTCCCCTGTGATGCACAGGATTCTGATGCCTTGCTTCCGGGGCGCTGGGTGGAGGGGATCGTTGGTCAGCTCACCATGAGGTGGCAGAGGACAGAATCTGGGACTGGTCCTCCTTCACCTGCTCTGAGGAGCCCCATTGACATGCATGGGTCCATTGTTGCATGTGCATCTCTTCCTACATAGGCCCAGCTTGGCCTCTCCGGGGTTCCGAGGTGGGGATATTGGAGTTGCTTCCTCATATCGATGTTGTTCCACCCAGTCCGAGGTGTCTGTTGACTTGGTGAAAAAGTAACTTGATTGGTTGACCATCACTTTCAACTCGGCAGGAAACAACAGTGAGTTTTGGAGGCCTGCTTTGCGGCGTTTCTTTTCCACCTCAAGGAACAAAGCCTGTCAATGTTGCACTGCTACAGTATAGGCTGGGAAAAGGCAGACACAGGCATTCTCATGTTAAGTCGGGCCTGTGGACCACAGTGCCTGAAGTATGGTTTCCTTATCTTTATAATTCATTAGTTTTGCTGCTACTGGGTGTGGGGGTTCTCCTGCTGGAGGCCTGCGCGCCAGAACCCAATGGGCATGCTCCACCAAGAAATACGGAGAGTTTGCTGGGTGCAGCCACCTGTTGCAGCCAACTTTCAAAGAACTGTACCAGGTCCGAACCCTCTGCTCCTTCAAGAAAACAATAATTCAGATGTTATTGCAGTGTGAATGTCCCTCTGAGTCCTCCGCGCTACTTTTAAGATCCTGAACCTTGGCCATGAGGGATCGAACGGTACACTCTAGGTCCAAATGGCAGGGATGAAGATCACTGAGTGTCTTCTCTGTAACAGTGATTCGAGAAGCAAGTTTGTGGTGGTCTTCTCGTAACAGCCCATATCAACCGCCACTGCATCAATTCTGCCACACAGTTCTTGTTTGGTCCCAGTGACCCCTTCCAGGATCTTGTCAGGTTTTGCATCCGTATGGGTAATGGAGGTAGTTACTGTCATAGGAGCAAAATCATCTGGGGGCTCCATAGGTCGACAGCCAGTTGACCGGGGGACCATCTTTCCTCATCTCTGCATTAATGCTTTGGAGTCACCAGGCATGGGAGGAGACCGTGATAGGTGCCCAAGGCCCAGCAGTAATGGGAGTGGTTGCAGCCAGACTCCGCACTTGCAATCAGACCTGCCAGACCCCTGATCCTCACAGTGAAGGCGAGATGTCAGGGTGCCATGGCAGTCTGGAGCACAGATGCAGTCTCTTTGGGGGAGCAGAAGTGGGGCCAGGCTCCCCCCTCGCACTCATACAGGTCACCGTAGCTGCCAAGAAAGAGGGTGGTGGTCATCTGAACTTGAGGGCAGTTCACACTGGTTGCAGAGTGTGAAGCTAGGACCCACCTCACCCCTTGCAGTTATGCAGGATACTGGGGGCGGGGGTATGAGCAGTAAATACTCCTATGCAGGCCCTACACTCTACTCTAGGATCTGTAGCACAGGTAGGCCACCCAGCGCTTGACCCCTGGCAACCTTTGTGATTCTCTCTTGCTTGTAGGCAGGGCCTCAGCCCCGGTTTAGGTGAGGTGGGCTCAATCAAGATATACAGTGGCCCTAAGGTCCCTTGTAGGGGGAATAAAGGGGATCAGTCCTTGTGGAATGCAACTATTCTTGGTCTGCGCATCCCCTTGCACGGAAATTAATAGCTCATCAGGTACTCACTATAAGCGCTCCTGGGCGCCACTGGCCAATGTTGACTCCAGCACTTCTCTCCCGTCCTTGGAGCCACGCAATCCTAGTCCCAACTCTGATTTGGTGAGTGATCTCTCACTGCTGCAACCCCTGAGTGCCAGCAAGGTGGGACTGTGCTTACTGCACATTTGGCACCTTCAGTCAGTGCAATCATGGGGTGTGGGCCTGTTCTACCCTCCACAGGTTGCGTCGGGTTCACATGAGTGCTGACACATACCGCCCCAGAACTCCATCTTGCAACCAGCCTCCGGCACCACAGAGAGAGCAATGAATGCCTTTCAGTCACCCCTGTCCATTCCCAACCGATCTTGCATTGGGAGAGAGCAGATGGCAATGGGTGTTGCCGAATCGCGGATCTGCAGCGGGAGCTGCGCTAAAAGCTGACCACCATCCCGCAGCCACACCCCCCAGGCAAAGTTAATTACAAAACAAAGACCTTACTAGATGTCCCCTGTCATCCCCTTGAGATCTATGGGGAGCTGATTATTAATACCCCTTCAAATAAGACAAAAACCAAGAGCCGTGGCCCAGACCAGCCTCTCCCGGTCATGGACAGGCACAGACAGGCGCTCTCTCGGCCTGGTTCTTGGCTGAGCACTTGTCCGGGCACAACCCACATGTGTCCTCTGCTGCAGGATGCCTCTGCCATACTCATAGTGCTTTGGTGCTCTATTTAGTTCCATGTGACCGACAGGAAAGCTGGGGGATGAAGTCCTACCCCAGTGAGTACGGAAGAGTTCTGATTGGCAGTTGTGGTCAGGAAAAGAGGCTTGCGAGGCTCTTGTAGTGCTGGATGCCTCTGGCATACTTTTAGCACTCTGGGACTCTATTTAGCCCCATGTGACAGCTAGGAGAGCTGGGGGATGGAGTCCCAGTCCAGTGAGTACGGCAGAGTTCTGATTCTCAGTTGCCGGTAGGGAAACAGGCTTGTGAGGCTCGAACGCTGCGGGACGCCTCCAGGGTACATGTAGCACTCTGGTGCTCTATTCAGCCCTCCGTGACTGCCAGGAAAGCTGGGGAAATAAGACCCACCCAAGCAAGTACAGCAGAGTTCTGATCACAGTTGCATGCAGGAAAACAGGCATGTGAGGATCCCACACTGCGGGACACCACAGGCATACTTGTAGTGCTCTGGTGCACTATTCAGCCCCATGTGACTGCTAGAAAAGCTGTAGGATGAAATCTCACCTCAGCTAGTACAACAGTGTTCTTATCTGCAGTTGTGGACAGGATAAAATGCTTGTGAGGCTCCTGCACTGTGGGACTCCCCCGGCATACTTGTAGCCCTCTGGCACTCTATTCAACCCAATGTGACTGCCAGGAAAGGTGAGGGATGAAGTCACACCCCAACAAGTACAGCAGAGATCTGATCTACAGTTACAGGCAAGGGAAACAGACGTGTGAGGCACCAAGTGGACATTTATAGGGTCTTCTAACCAGGGGAAAGCCTGATTTTTAGGAAGATGTAATGGTTTACAAACTTTACAAAACAAGAGCCAAAACTATATTAGGACCCTAAAATTATTGCATCTCAAAATGTTGAGGACAGAAATATCGACCTACATATATATCTAGTCCAGTATGTTGACTACCACTATATATGTTTTTGTAAAGCAAATGACAGTATCCTTGGCTTTAAAATTGTGCATGGCTACTACTCATGCTATAAATTCCCACTCTTCTAATTTTTAGGATCTCTGATTTGGGCACATTCTACATGGATTAGTGTGCCACCTCTGATCACCCCCTTTTTGGTGAACTAGCACACAGCAAACCACTGCCCCGATGGTTAGGCTGGTGCTGCAGCTACCTATATCTTTTTATAACTTTCCCAAAACATAGACACACATATACACACACACAAAATAATCTACACTACAAATATATTAAAATACTTTTTATAATTATGGCCCATAGCTAGTGCAGATGTAGGAAAACATACTATTACAAAGATAAACATAATGGTTGTTAAAAGGAATATTGCAAATATAAAAAAAACAGCAACAAATAAGACAATGTTCATTAAATTAAAGCATTGATTGATGGAACTAGCCCGTGGTGAACCACTTCTCCTTTTTAGCCTCTAGCTCATTCTTCTTAGTACCAAAGTGCAAACACATATTTCAAATGGCCTTCCACGCATACCTATGAATAATAAAGTTGTTTTGGATACATCAGCTACTGTGCAAAGTGGTCTGAGTTTGTCTATGTTTTGGATTGGCATATTTTGAAAATACTAAGGGGCATATTTATACTCATAGTCATTTTTTACGCTAATTCAGCGCAAACTCAATGCCATATTTATAATTTGATGCTAGACCTGTCTAGCATCATAATATTGGTGTTAAGGTCATTTTTTGTGATGTGTGAATCCTCCTTGCGTCAATGAGATGCAAGTTAGGTGTTGCACCCGGGCAATAACACTGATTTACGTCAAAATGTAATGCCTGGGTTAGGGCAGCGTTAAAATTAGTCAAAATCATCACTACTTAAGGAGAACACACAGAAGCAACATTTCCAACCTACAGGAGAAGATGGAGGTGATGCTGATCCAGCTTGCAAGACCACTCAGACGACAGCAACAACTACAGAAATCACCACCACCACAACGCAGCCCACAAAGGCAACACAGAAGGCAGGAGAGGGTCTTCAGAACCAGGACAACCTTCCTTGGCCTCAGGGACCAGGACATCATTAGGATCTACAGACTGAACCAGCAAGCCATACTAACACCTGCTGCACCACACTGAGCCACATATCACAGCTAGTCTGCAGACCCCACACAACATACCACCTGTGACAAAGCTGCTAGCTGTTCTGCACATGATGACAAGTGGCTCATTCCATTGCTAGTGTCTCACAGCCGTCATTCTCTGCATTCCTGCCAAAGGTGTTAGACGCTATAATCTCCCTGCCACCCCGCCACACAGCTTCACCAAAAACCAATAAAAGCAGCAGGAGACCAAACAGGGGTTCTATCAAATCCATGGCTTCCCACAAGTGCTTGGTGCAACTGACTGCAACCATGTCCGGCTTGTAGCACCTGCAGCAACAGAGCACTTATACCGGAATCGCAATCACACACGTTCCATTAATGTGCAGGCCATATTGGACCACCAGGGACTATTCATAAACATTTTGGCCAAGTATCCTGGGAGTGTCCATGATGCCTTCATATTCTGGCACAGCAGGATCAATTAACAATTCCAGGATGGACAATATGGTGTTGAGTAGCCATTTTAGTTATAGCTTCATACACGTTATTTTAGCGAACTAGGCGTGCCGCTGTGCACTTTAACCTAGATATATTTTATTCAGCTTGTTTATTATCTTCATTACATACAACAATGCCCTAACGGGCGAAAACAAATTGTTTATATATCATAAAACAACATAGGTGAAAACAAACAAATTATTTATTCATACAAATATAATATTCATTTATTTACTTATACATAAATACCAATTTAATATATTCATCCTATGTGGACAGCCCATCTGATAAAACAACACACCAAAGGACATGTAGTGTGAGAAAAAGTGCTCGTGATAGATAGAAAGATGAATAATACATATTCCAATGGATCAAAAACCTAGATAAGAAACATTAAAAACAGTTGGTTGGTTCTTTTCTGTTTGCTGCATTAAATCCATTCCAAATTCTCAGAGAGTCTAAATCAATTGCTTCAATCCTCCAAAGATACTATGCAGAAACCAATCCAGACTATGATATGTCCGTCGACGTTTCGACCCCTCTATATCTTGGGCCAAATCCCAGCTCTTCTTCAGGACTAGTACGATAGACAAGTAAAATAAGTGAAGAAGTCTGAGGATATATTTAAGGGACTCCCATCGTACTAGTCCTGAAGAAGACCCATTGTGGAGCTGGGATTTGGCCCAAGATATAGAGCAGTTTATGAGACAGATATCCTGGTTTCACTCACCAGACAGCACTATGCATGTTGGCCCTGCTACAATGAATTGGCATGATTATTGCACTACATTTCATTAAGAACTTGAAGAGAATTGTTGGTTCAAATAGAGTGCTTACAAACCTGAATGGGTTGCTGAAAAGAAGAGCTCATGGAACCTGTGCCTGCTTCCAATGTACCCTCTATTAAGACAGATCTCAGTTAAGACTAAGGGCCTGATTCTAACTTTGGAGGACGGTGTTAAACCGTCCCAAAAGTGGCGGATATACCACCTACCGTATTACGAGTCCATTATATCCTATGGAACTCGTAATACGGTAGGTGGTATATCCGCCACTTTTGGGACGGTTTAACACCGTCCTCCAAAGTTAGAATCAGGCCCTAAGTATGTTACTCTGGAAAAAGGAGTTGGTACCATTAGCAAAACCAGGAAAATCAAATAGACTTAAAATATAGAGGTACAAAAAACAAGTTAGTAGTCTTTTTCATGCCAAAATTTGTCCAAAGAGATGTGTATTTGTAGCTGTCTCTTTCCAGTATTCTATGGTTTAATCTTTAGGAAAAGATATTTTCCAAAAGATTAACTTGGTTGCAAATTCCAAAATTGGTCCAACAAATAAAATAATCTTAGTGAATGCCATAGCCCACATCAAGAAAAGTGTTCATCCATCAAAATCATAACCCTAAATGCTTTGACTTGGGGGTTGGTACCATGAGTGAGGTCAAGAGACAATAAGTAGTGTTGACTAACACCCCGGTCATTAAATGTGCAGATGCTATCACCCCATCATTCTTGGTTTCTCTCCAGCAGTTCTTCCTAAGCTCTAAGTACCATAATAAATAATAAGAGCAAATACATTATTTGCCAAGTAAATACATAGAGGAAGAAAAATTGTAACACTCAATGCACCCAATATGTGATAACTGAATTTGGAGATAATGTTGCATGAGTATTTATATTCGATTTGCAGCTATGTCCCAATAATTCTGTGACACTGGTAGTCTTTTTTCTCCATCCTGTGGGTTAAACCTATTTAATAAAGTTAAACACTTAATGGAAAGAAAATGTTTATGTATTCAAGTGTCATTAAGAACTAGCATAACAAGATGAACTATGAGTGATAGGCTTTCCGGATATAAACCTTCACCTGGACCAAATTATAACCCAGTCGATTGATGTCATTGTTATTCCACCCGTTTTTATCATTGTTTCAACCATTAAATTTAAATAGTGTTTTCTCCAAAGAGAGGCAACATCACAAAACAAAATAAAATGATGGACGGACTGTTGAAACTTTTCAAACACTCACTCTCAGTCACAGACCTGGGTTTAATACATCGTTATTTTGCTAGCCATGTCACCCCAGTTTGGACCCAGCCATATGCAAATCAGTCTTGACCCTGTTCCCTATGGGAACAGTCTAGCCCGAACTGCCAGGCCAGGTCCTCCCTGGACAGGAAACAAGCATCCTGGGACCTGATTCAGGGTATCACCCTTCATCAGCCAGGCATCTTGAATCCAGTGGCGCAGCGAGCAAGGGACCCTAGTCTGGGAATACCCTAGCCACAAGGCAACATCACAAAATAAAATGATGGCCGGAGTGTTGAAACTTTTCAAACACTCACCCCCAGTCCCAGATCTGGGTTTAATCCATCGTTATTTTGCTCTCCACATCACCCCAGTTTGGACCCAGCCATATGCAAATCAGTATTGAGGAGTTAAATGGAATCTTCACAGTATCATCAATTGAAATGAGTGCTTAAGTGGTACAAATAATTATAAGTGACGATTCACTTTTGAACTCAATCTTCTTATCTGTAGAAGGAAGCACCATGAAATAGGAAATGTTTTTCATAATTTACCTATGAGGTTACAATTTAGTAACTGTGTTTGAAAAGTCGTAAAAGTATTGCTTAATAAAGATGGCTTTATGATCTGTGCCAAAATCCAGATTCATGGTTTATTTATTGTTCTCCCGAACACAGAATTTAAATAACTCAAGATGGGATTACACAATTGAATTCATGCATTTCTTAAAACATGTGGCAAGCCTAAAGCATCTACCATAAACAAATAGTTTTTAGTATTATAATCCGGTACAAGACCTAATTGTAGTAAGGTGTTCCAGGTAACTCCTGCAAAAACCCTTCCTTTCCCTCCTTCAGGAAGCCAAAGAACACAGATTCTGTTGGTGGTTTCCATTTTTAAAATTCCTTCATGAATTTCTTTAGCCCACTAACTATAATGAATGCCAGTCTTGTTTGTTCTAAAAGAGTTTTCTAATCCACAATTTAAACATATGAGACCTTTCTATTTAAAGTCGCTGTGCCTGTTCTCATTTATGAAATTTCATGTTTCATTAAGTCTAAATTCTGGTAAACTTTACTTTGGTATTTTCTCTATAAACAGCTCCTTGAGACTTGAGTGTTTGTTTTGCGATGGAAAATGTTTCCCCATTGAGAAGCCTCTTTATTCACACCAATTTGAAGGATGTTCCCATCTCAATCCCCATCTCCATTCTAAACCGAAACATACTTCCAGCCCTTGACAGGCGTGCATCTCTGACCATACGGAGGGTGGAATTAGGGCCAGCTTTGGACGTAGACGAGCTGGGCCCAAGTCTAGGGCGCACTGACCTGTCAGTATGAAGGTTGTGGATTAAGCAGTCTCCCTCTGACCTGCCTCCAGTGATTCTGTCTAAACTGCTTTAATCGTTTCACTCCTAACATGCTGCAAGCACCTTGTTTAATAGCTATTAACTTCCCAAATCCCCCTCATCTCCCTCTCACCCCTTGCCATCCCGCATGTTCATATCCCATGTCACCAGGGTGAAGGAGGAAAGATGTGGGTGTAGGAGGCTGGACTGGCTTGTAGTGAGTACCAAGGGGTACTTGCACCTTGCACCAGGCCCAGTTATCCCTTATTAGTGTATAGGGTGTCTAGCAGCATAGGCTGATAGATAATGGTAGCTTAGCAGAACAGCTTAGGCTGAACTAGGAGACGAGTGAAGCTCCTACAGTACCACTTAGTGTCATATGCACAATATCATAAGAAAACACAATACACAGTTATACTAAAAATAAAGGTACTTTATTTTTATGACAATATGCCAAAGTATCTCAGAGTGTACCCTCAGTGAGAGGATAGGAAATATACACAAGATATATATACAAAATACCAAAAATATGCAGTATAGTCTTAGAAAACAGTGCAAACAATGTATAGTTACAATAGGATGCAAAGGGGACACATAGAGATAGGGGCAACACAAACCATATACTCCAAAAGTGGAATGCGAACCACGAATGGACCCCAAACCTATGTGACCTTGTAGAGGGTCGCAGGGACTATTAGAAAATAGTGAGGGTTAGAAAAATAGCCCACCCCAAGACCCTGAAAAGTGAGTGCAAAGTGCACTAAAATTCCCCAAAGGACAAAGAAGTCGTGATAGGGGAATAATGCAGGAAAGACACAAACCAACAATGCAATAACAATGGATTTCTAATCAAGGGTACCTGTCGAACAAGAGGACCAAGACCAAAAGTCACAAGCAAGTCGGAGATGGGCAGATGCCCAGGAAATGCCAGCTGTGGGTGCAAAGAAGCTTCTACTGGACAGAAGAAGCTGAGGTTTCTGCAGGAACGAAAAGGGCTAGAGACTTCCCCTTTGGTGGACGGATCCCTCTTGCCGTGGAAAGTTGTGCAGAAGTGTTTTCCCGCCGAAAGACCACCAAGAAGCCTTGCTAGCTGCAAATCGTACGGTAAGCGTTTTTGGATGCTGCTGTAGCCCAGGAAGGACCAGGATGTCGCAAATTGCGTCAAGAGAGAGAGGGGACTTCGAGCAAGACAAGGAGCCCTCTCAGCAGCAGGTAGCATCCGAAGAAGTGCCAGAAACAGGCACTACGAGGATGTGTGAAACAGTGCTCACCCGAAGTTGCACAAAGAAGTCCCACGTCGCCGGAGAACAACTTAGGAGGTCGTGCAATGCAGGTTAGAGTGCTGTGGACCCAGGCTGGACTGTGCACAAAGGATTTCCGCTGGAAATGCACGGAGGCCGGAGTAGTTGCAAAAGTCGCGGTTCCGAGCAATGCAGTCTGGCGTGGGGAGGCAAGGACTTACCTCCACCAAACTTGGACTTAAGAGTCACTGTACTGTGGGAGTCACTTGGACAGAGTTGCTGGATTCGAGGGACCTCGCTCGTCGTGCTGAGAGGAGACCCAAGGGACCGGTAATGCAGCTTTTTGGTGCCTGCGGTTGCAGGGGGAAGATTCCGTCGACCCACGGGAGATTTCTTCAGAGCTTCTAGTGCAGAGAGGAGGCAGACTACCCCCACAGCATGCACCACCAGGAAAACAGTCGAGAAGGCGGCAGGATCAGCGTTACAGAGTTGCAGTAGTCGTCTTAGCTACTATGTTGCAGTTTTGCAGGCTTCCAGCGCGGTCAGCAGTCGATTCCTTGGCAGAAGGTGAAGAGAGAGATGCAGAGGAACCCGGATGAGCTCTTGCATTCGTTATCTAAAGTTTCCCCAGAGACAGAGACCCTAAATAGCCAGAAAAGAGGGTTTGGCTACCTAGGAGAGAGGATAGGCTAGCAACACCTGAAGGAGCCTATCAGAAGGAGTCTCTGACGTCACCTGGTGGCCCTGGCCACTCAGAGCAGTCCAGTGTGCCAGCAGCACCTCTGTTTCCAAGATGGCAGAGGTCTGGAGCACACTGGAGGAGCTCTGGACACCTCCCAGGGGAGGTGCAGGTCAGGGGAGTGGTCACTCCCCTTTCCTTTGTCCAGTTTCGCACCAGAGCAGGGCTAAGGGGTCCCCTGAACTGGTGTAGACTGGCTTATGCAGAATTGGGCACATCTGTGCCCAAGAAAGCATTTCCAGAGGCTGGGGGAGGCTACTCCTCCCCTGCCTTCACACCATTTTCCAAAGGGAGAGGGTGTAACACCCTCTCTCAGAGGAAGTCCTTTGTTCTGCCATCCTGGGCCAGGCCTGGCTGGACCCCAGGAGGGCAGATGCCTGTCTGAGGGGTTGGCAGCAGCAGCAGCTGCAGTGAAACCCCGGGAAAGGCAGTTTGGCAATACCAGGGTCTGTGCTACAGGCCACTGGGATCATGGGATTGTGCCAACTATGCCAGGATGGTATAGAGGGGGCAATTCCATGATCATAGACATATTACATGGCCATATTCGGAGTTACCATTGTGAAGCTACATATAGGTAGTGACCTATATGTAGTGCACGCGTGTAATGGTGTCCCCGCACTCACAAAGTCCGGGGAATTGGCCCTGAACATTGTGGGGGCACCTTGGCTAGTGCCAGGGTGCCCACACACTAAGTAACTTAGCACCCAACCTTTACCAGGTAAAGGTTAGACATATAGGTGACTTATAAGTTACTTAAGTGCAGTGTAAAATGGCTGTGAAATAATGTGGACGTTATTTCACTCAGGCTGCAGTGGCAGGCCTGTGTAAGAATTGTCAGAGCTCCCTATGGGTGGCAAAAGAAATGCTGCAGCCCATAGGGATCTCCTGGAACCCCAATACCCTGGGTACCTCAGTACCATATACTAGGGAATTATAAGGGTGTTCCAGTAAGCCAATGTAAATTGGTAAAATTGGTCACTAGCCTGTTAGTGACAATTTGAAAGAAATGAGAGAGCATAACCACTGAGGTTCTGATTAGCAGAGCCTCAGTGAGACAGTTAGTCACTACACAGGTAACACATTCAGGCACACTTATGAGCACTGGGGCCCTGTGTGACAGGGTCCCAGTGACACATACAACTAAAACAACATATATACAGTGAAAAATGGGGGTAACATGCCAGGCAAGATGGTACTTTCCTACACAACCCCCCCCCCCCAAACGAAGGACAATAAGACCAGCCATGACCTGATGAGTCTTCATTGTCTAAGTGGAAATATCTGGAGAGTCCATCTGCATTGGAGTGGCTACTCCCAGGTCTATGTTCCACTGTATAGTCCATTCCCTGTAGGGATATGGACCACCTCAATAATTTAGGATTTTCACCTTTCATTTGTTTTAGCCAAAGTAGAGGTTTGTGGTCTGTTTGAACAATGAAGTGAGTGCCAAACAGGTATGGCCTCAACTTCTTCAGAGCCCAGACCACAGCAAAGGCCTCCCTCTCTATGGCAGACCAACGCTTTTCTCTAGGGGTCAACCTCCTACTAATAAAAGCAACAGGTTGATCCTGGCCTTCAGAATTAAGTTGTGATAGGACTGCCCCTACTCCTAATTCAGATGCATCAGTTTGGACATAGAATTTTTTAGAGTAACAAGGGCTTTTCAGGACAGGTGCAGAGCACATGGCCTGCTTCAGCTCCTCAAAAGCTTTCTGACAGTTTGCTGTCCATAATACCTTTTTAGGCATTTTCTTGGATGTGAGGTCATTAAGAGGGGCTGCAATGGAGCCATAGTTCTTAATGAACCTCCTGTAATACCCAGTGAGGCCTAGGAAGGCTCTCACCTGAGTCTGAGTGGTTGGGGGAACCCAATCAATAATTGTTTGGATTTTCCCCTGTAGTGGTGCAATCTGTTCCCCACCAACAAGGTGTCCCAGATAAACCACCTTACCCTGCCCTATCTGGCACTTTGAAGCCTTGATAGTGAGGCCTGCCTTTTGCAGGGGCTCCAAAACTTTCCATAGGTGGACCAGGTGATCATCCCAGCTGGAGCTAAAGACAGCTATATCGTCCAAATATGCTGCACTGAAAGCTTCCAGCCCTTGCAGGACTGTGTTCACCAACCTCTGAAAAGTGGCAGGTGCATTTTTCAATCCAAAAGGCATTACAGTGAATTGGTAATGGCCTCCATGGTTGAAAATGCTGTTTTAGGTTTAGCATCTTCTGACAATTTGATCTGCCAATACCCTGCAGTCAAATCAAAAGTGCTTAGATACTTGGCAGATGCCAGTGTATCTATGAGCTCATCTGCCCTGGGTATAGGGTGAGCATCAGTTTTGGTTACCTGGTTGAGACCTCTGTAGTCTACACAAAACCGCATTTCCTTCTTTCCATCTTTGGAATGGGGTTTTGGTACAAGTACCACAGGAGAAGCCCATGGACTTTCAGAATGCTCAACCACTCCCAGTTCTAGCA
The DNA here is from genome assembly GCF_031143425.1 of Pleurodeles waltl. Lineage (NCBI taxonomy): Eukaryota > Metazoa > Chordata > Amphibia > Caudata > Salamandridae > Pleurodeles > Pleurodeles waltl. The sequence continues at coordinate 586,555,089 of NC_090448.1, forward strand.
TTTTCTGCACCTCTTGCTTTATGCAGTCCCTGACATGGTCAGGCTGCCTATAGATTTTACTTTTGACAGGTAAACTGTCTCCAGTATCTATAGTGTGCTCACACCAAGAAGTGGTACCTGGCACAGTAGAGAAGAGTTCAGAAAACTGACCCAGGAGATTTATGCAATGGTCTTTCTGCTCAGCAGTAAGACAATCAGCCAAAACTACACCTTCCACAAGAGCATCTTGTTCTGTGGAAGAGAAGAGATCAGGTAGAGGATCACTGTCTTCTTCCTGTCCCTCATCAGTTGCCATGAGCAGGGTGAGATCAGCCCTGTCATAGTAGGGTTTCAGGCGGTTGACATGGAGCACCCTAAGGGGACTCCTGGCAGTGCCTAAGTCAACTAAATAGGTGACTTCACCCTTTTTCTCAACAATTGTGTGGGGTCCACTCCATTTATCTTGGAGTGCTCTTGGGGCCACAGTTTCCAAGACCCACACTTTCTGCCCTGGTTTGTACTGAACCAAAACAGCCTTCTGATCATGCCATTGCTTCTGGAGCTCTTGGCTGGCCTGAAGGTTTTTACTGGCCTTTTTCATATACTCAGCCATCCATTATCTGAGGCCAAGCACATAATCCACAATATCTTGCTTTGGAGCTTTTAAAGGTTGTTCCCAACCCTCCTTGACAAGTGTTAGTGGACCCCTAACAGGGTGACCAAAGAGGAGTTCAAAGGGGCTGAAGCCCACTCCTTTCTGGGGTACCTCCCTGTAGGCAAAAAGGAGGCATGGTAACAGGATATCCCATCTCCTGCGGAGTTTTTCAGGGAGACCCATAATCATGCCTTTGAGAGTTTTATTAAATCTCTCCACCAGTCCATTTGTTTGTGGATGATAGGGTGTAGTGAACTTGTAAGTCACACCACACTCCTTCCACATGGCCTTTAAGTATGCAGACATGAAATTGCTTCCCCTGTCTGATACTACTTCCTTTGGGAAGCCCACCCTAGAAAATATTCCCAGGAGGGCTTTTGCCACTGCAGGTGCTGTAGTGGTCCTTAAAGGAATTGCTTCAGGATATCTTGTGGCATGGTCCACTACCACCAAGATAAACCTATTGCCTGAAGCAGTAGGAGGGTCAAGGGGGCCAACTATGTCAACCCCTACCCTTTCAAAGGGAACCCCAACCACAGGCAGTGGGATAAGGGGTGCCTTTGGAGTGCCACCTGTCTTGCCACTGGCTTGACAGGTTTCACAGGACTTACAAAATTCCTTTGTGTCCTCAGACATCCTAGGCCAATGAAACAAGGGGACAAGTCTGTCCCAAGTTTTCATTTGTCCCAGGTGTCCAGCTAGAGGAATGTCGTGGGCTAGAGTTAGGAGGAACTTTCTGTACTCCTGAGGAATCACTAACCTCCTGGAAGTTCCAGGTTTAGGATCCCTTGCTTCAGTGTACAAGAGGTTGTCCTCCCAGTAAACCCTGTGAGAGTCATTGACATCCCCATTAGCCTGTTTGACAGCTTGCTGTCTTAGACCCTCTAGTGTGGGACAGGTCTGCTGTGCCACACTCAGCTCCTCCCTGGCAGGCCCCCCTTCACCCAAAAGCTCAGCAGTGTCTGCTTCAAGCTCCTCTGGTGTAGGTTCTGCACAGGGAGGGAATTCTTCTTCCTCAGAAGTTGAATCCACTGTAGAAGGAGGGATAGTAGGAAGTGGTTTGCTTCTACTAGCCCTAGCTTTAGGGAGCACTTGGTCCATTGTTCCAGGATCCAAGTTTCCCTGTCCTTTTTGCTTTTTGGCCTGAGCCCTGGTTAAAGCAAAAATATGCCCTGGGATGCCCAGCATTGCTGCATGGGCCTCCAACTCCACATCTGACCAAGCTGATGTCTCCAAATCATTTCCTAGTAGACAGTCTACAGGTAAATCTGTGGCTACCACAACTTTCTTTGGACCAGTAACCCCCCCCCCCAGTTGAGATTTACAACAGCCATGGGGTGGCTAAGTGTGTTGTTGTGAGCATCGGTTACTTGGTACTGGTGACCAAGTAGGTGTTGTTCAGGGTGGACCAGTTTCTCTATGACCATAGTCACACTGGCACCAGTGTCCCTGTAGGCCTGAACCTCAACACCATTTATTAGGGGTAGTTGCTTGTACTTATCCATATTAAGGGGACAAGCAACTAAGGTGGCTAAATCAATAGCCCCCTCAGAGACTAATATAGCCTCTGTGGTCTCCCTAACAAGATCAACCCCAACTAAGTTACCAATAGTGAGCCCAGCTACTCCCTTGGATTGGCTATTAGTAGGTTTGCTCCCACCACCACTGCTATTAGTAGGGACACTAGGTGTAGCAGTAGGGGTTGTAGTGGTAGGAGGCTTGGTGCTGTTCTTTGGACAACTGGGATCTGTTGTCCAATGGCCTTTTATTTTACATAAATAGCACCATGGTTTCTTTTCTTTGTTTTGATTAAAAGAGGATTTGGGCCCACCACCCCCACCAGAGTGTTTTTGTGGGCCTGATGAAGACTCATTTTTAGATTTGTCCCCACCCTTGCCAGAAGACTTACCATCCTTCTTTTTGTTGCCATCTTTGTCACCCCCTGTATGAACTTTTCTGTTCACCCTTGTTCTGACCCATTTGTCTGCCTTCTTTCCCAATTCTTGGGGAGAGGTCAGATCAGAGTCCACCAAGTACTGGTGCAACAAATCAGACACACAATTATTAAGAATATGCTCTCTCAGGATCAAGTTATACAGGCCGTCATAATCAGTAACTTTACTGCCATGTAACCACCCCTCCAAGGCCTTCACTGAATGGTCAATGAAATCAACCCAGTCTTGTGAAGACTCCTTTTTGGTCTCTCTGAACTTTATCCTGTATTGTTCAGTGGTTAAGCCATAACCATCGAGGAGTGCATTCTTAAGAACTGTAAAATTATTGGCATCACTTTCTTTCACAGTAAGGAGCCTATCCCTACCTTTTCCACTAAATGATAGCCATAGGATAGCAGCCCACTGCCTTTGAGGGACGTCCTGTACAACACAGGCTCTCTCAAGTGCAGCAAACCACTTGTTAATGTCATCCCCCTCCTTATAAGGGGGAACTATCTTATGCAGATTCCTGGAATCATGCTCTTTTGCAGGATGACTATGGGGAATACTGCTGCTGCCACCATGGGTTTCAAAACCCAACTTCTGTCTTTCCTTTTCTAGTTCTAAAGACTGTCTATCCAAATCCAGCTGTTGCTTTTTAAGCTTCAGTCTGGTTTGTTCCACCCTCAACTTATTGAGTTCCCTCTCTAACATTCTGTCATCAGGGTTGGTGGGAGGGACATTTTTAGACACAGAAGTATGATGAGAATGAACAGAAGGAGACCTGTCCCTTACAGAGGGCACCCTAACAGCTTGGCTGACAGTGTAATGTGAGAGCACACCATCTGTATGATGTGACTCCACCTCAGTACCAACTATGCTAGACTGTCTAGTAATGGGCAGGCTAGAAAGTTTATTTCCCAAATCTTTTCCTGGGGGAGTCTCTGGATCAGATTGGGAACCATTAGCTACTTTTTCAACAGATGGGGCACTTTTAGCCTTATCTTGTTCTCTAAGCATGTTAAGTAACAATTCCAAGAAAGGATTCTTCCCTACACTCAAACCTCTCTCTATGCAGAGACTCCTTGCTCCTTTCCAGCTAAGGTGATCATATGCAAGTTTGGACAGATCAACATTTTGGCCTGTGCCAGACATTTTTAGAGAGAGTTAAAGTGATAGAAAAAGAGAAAAAGTTTGTCAGAGCTTTTAGAAAGACAGAGAAAAAAACTTTAAAAACTTTTTAGAACTTTTTAGAAAGTTAGAAGTACTTTTCAGCACTTAGAAAAGAGTGAAAAGAGGAAATGCAAAACTTTTTGGTTATGTGTATATACACTGAACTTGTTTTGTATATTTTTCTCTTATGAAAAGTACAATGACAAGAGTGGTAAGTAGTCTCAAAGCACTTATCCCACCGCTGCACAACCAATGTAGGAGGCTGGACTGGCTTGTAGTGAGTACCAAGGGGTACTTGCACCTTGCACCAGGCCCAGTTATCCCTTATTAGTGTATAGGGTGTCTCGCAGCATAGGCTGATAGATAATGGTAGCTTAGCAGAGCAGCTTAGGCTGAACTAGGAGACGAGTGAAGCTCCTACAGTACCACTTAGTGTCATATGCACAATATCATAAGAAAACACAATACACAGTTATACTAAAAATAAAGGTACTTTATTTTTATGACAATATGCCAAAGTATCTCAGAATGTACCCTCAGTGAGAGGATAGGAAATATACACAAGATATATATACACAATACCAAAAATATGCAGTATAGTCTTAGAAAACAGTGCAAACAATGTATAGTTACAATAGGATGCAATGGGGACACATAGGGATAGGGGCAACACAAACCATATACTCCAAAAGTGGAATGCGAACCACGAATGGACCCCAAACCTATGTGACCTTGTAGAGGGTCACTGGGACTATTAGAAAATAGTGAGGGTTAGAAAAATAGCCCACCCCAAGACCCTGAAAAGTGAGTGCAAAGTGAACTAAAGTTCCCCAAAGAACAAAGAAGTCGTGATAGGGGAATAATGCAGGAAAGACACAAACCAACAATGCAACAACGATGGATTTCCAATCTAGGGTACCTGTGGAACAAGGGGACCAAGTCCAAAAGTCACAAGCAAGTCGGAGATGGGCAGATGCCCAGGAAATGCCAGCTGTGGGTGCAAAGAAGCTTTTACTGAACAGAAGAAGCTGAGGTTTCTGCAGGAACGAAAAGGGCTAGAGACTTCCCCTTTGGTGGACGGATCCCACTCGCCGTGAAGAGTTGTGCAGAAGTGTTTTCCCGCCGAAAGACCGCCAACAAGCCTTGCTAGCTGCAAATCGTGCGGTAAGTGTTTTTGGATGCTGCTGTGGCCCAAAAAGGACCAGGATGTCGCAAATTGCGTCAGGAGAGAGAGGGGACGTCGAGCAAGACAAGGAGCCCTCTCAGCAGCAGGTAGCACCCAAAGAAGTGCCAGAAATAGGCACTACAAGGATGCGTGAAATGGTGCTCACCCGAAGTCGCACAAAGAAGTCCCACGTCGCCGGAGAACCACTTAGGAGGTCGTGCAATGCAGGTTAGAGTGCCGTGGACCCAGGCTGGACTGTGCACAAAGGATTTCCACCGGAAGTGCACGGAGGCCGGAGTAGCTGCAAAAGTCGTGGTTCCCAGCAATGCAGTCTGGCGTGGGGAGGCAAGGACTTACCTCCACCAAACTTGGACTGAAGAGTCACTGTACTGTGGGAGTCACTTGGACAGAGTTGCTGGATTCGAGGGACCTCGCTCGTCGTGCTGAGAGGAGACCCAAGGGACCGGTAATGCAGCTTTTTGGTGCCTGCAGTTGCAGGGGGAAGATTCCGTCGACCCACGGGAGATTTCTTCGGAGCTTCTAGTGCAGAGAGGAGGCAGACTACCCCCACAGCATGCACCACCAGGAAAACAGTCGAGAAGGCGGCAGGATCAGCGTTACAGAGTTAGGTAGTCGTCTTAGCTACTATGTTGCAGTTTTGCAGGCTTCCAGCGCGGTCAGCAGTCGATTACTTGGCAGAAGGTGAAGAGAGAGATGCAGAGGAACTCGGATGAGCTCTTGCATTCGTTATCTAAAGTTTCCCCAGAGACATAGACCCTAAATAGCCAGAAAAGAGGGTTTGGCTACCTAGGAGAGAGGATAGGCTAGCAACACCTGAAGGAGCCTATCAGAAGGAGTCTCTCACGTCACCTGGTGGCCCTGGCCACTCAGAGCAGTCCAGTGTGCCAGCAGCACCTCTGTTTCCAAGATGGCAGAGGTCTGGAGCACACTGGAGGAGCTCTGGACACCTCCCAGGGGAGGTGCAGGTCAGGGGAGTGGTCACTCCCCTTTCCTTTGTCCAGTTTCGTGCCAGAGCAGGGCTAAGGGGTCCCCTGAACCGGTGTAGACTGGCTTATGCAGAATTGGGCATATCTGTGCCCAAGAAAGCATTTCCAGAGGCTGGGGGAGGCTACTCCTCCCCTGCCTTCACACCATTTTCCAAAGGGAGAGAGTGTAACACCCTCTCTCAGAGGAAGTCCTTTGTTCTGCCATCCTGGGCCAGGCCTGGCTGGACCCCAGGAGGGCAGATGCGTGTCTGAGGGGTTGGCAGCAGCAGCAGCTGCAGTGAAACCCCGGGAAAGGCAGTTTGGCAGTACCAGGGTCTGTGCTACAGGCCACTGGGATCATGGGATTGTGCCAACTATGCCAGGATGGTATAGAGGGGGCAATTCCATGATCATAGACATATTACATGGCCATATTCAGAGTTACCATTGTGAAGCTACATATAGGTAGTGACCTATATGTAGTGCACGCGTGTAATGGTGTCCCCGCACTCACAAAGTCCGGGGAATTGGCCCTGAACAATGTGGGGACACCTTGGCTAGTGCCAGGGTGCCCACACACTAAGTAACTTAGCACCCAACCTTTACCAGGTAAAGGTTAGACATATAGGTGACTTATAAGTTACTTAAGTGCAGTGTAAAATGGCTGTGAAATAACGTGGACGTTATTTAACTCAGGCTGCAGTGGCAGGCCTGTGTAAGAATTGTCAGAGCTCCCTATGGGTGGCAAAAGAAATGCTGCAGCCCATAGGGATCTCCTGGAACCCCAATACCCTGGGTACCTCAGTACCATATACTAGGGAATTATAAGGGTGTTCCAGTAAGCCAATGTAAATTGGTAAAATTGGTCACTAGGCTGTTAGTGACAATTTGAAAGAAATGAGAGAGCATAACCACTGAGGTTCTGATTAGCAGAGCCTCAGTGAGACAGTTAGTCACTACACAGGTAACACATTCAGGCACACTTATGAGCACTGGGGCCCTGTGTGACAGGGTCCCAGTGACACATACAACTAAAACAACATATATACAGTGAAAAATGGGGGTAACATGCCAGGCAAGATGGTACTTTCCTACACAACCCTCCCCCCCCAAACGAAGGACAATAAGACTAGCCATAACCTGATGAGTCTTCATTGTCTAAGTGGAAATATCTGGAGAGTCCATCTGCATTGGAGTGGCTACTCCCAGGTCTATGTTCCACTGTATAGTCCATTCCCTGTAGGGATATGGACCACCTCAATAATTTAGGATTTTCACCTTTCATTTGTTTTAGCCAAAGTAGAGGTTTGTGGTCTGTTTGAACAATGAAGTGAGTGCCAAACAGGTATGGCCTCAACTTCTTCAGAGCCCAGACCACAGCAAAGGCCTCCCTCTCTATGGCAGACCAACGCTTTTCTCTAGGGGTCAACCTCCTACTAATAAAAGCAACAGGTTGATCCTGGCCCTCAGAATTAAGTTGTGATAGGACTGCCCCTACTCCTAATTCAGATGCATCAGTTTGGACATATAATTTTTTAGAGTAACAAGGGCTTTTCAGGACAGGTGCAGAGCACATGGCCTGCTTCAGCTCCTCAAAAGCTTTCTGACAGTTTGCTGTCCATAATACCTTTTTAGGCATTTTCTTGGATGTGAGGTCATTAAGAGGGGCTGCAATGGAGCCATAGTTTTAAATGAACCTCCTGTAATACCCAGTGAGGCCTAGGAAGGCTCTCACCTGAGTCTGAGTGGTAGGGGGAACCCAATCAATAATTGTTTGGATTTTCCACTGTAGTGGTGCAATCTGTTCCCCACCAACAAGGTGTCCCAGATAAACCACCTTACCCTGCCCTATCTGGCACTTTGAAGCCTTGATAGTGAGGCCTGCCTTTTGCAGGGGCTCCAAAACTTTCCATAGGTGGACCAGGTGATCATCCGAGCTGGAGCTAAAGACAGCTATATCGTCCAAATATGCTGCACTGAAAGCTTCCAGCCCTTGCAGGACTGTGTTCACCAACCTCTGAAAAGTGGCAGGTGCATTTTTCAATCCAAAAGGCATTACAGTGAATTGGTAATGGCCTCCAATGGTTGAAAATGCTGTTTTAGGTTTAGCATCTTCTGACAATTTGATCTGCCAATACCCTGCAGTCAAATCAAAAGTGCTTAGATACTTGGCAGATGCCAGTGTATCTATGAGCTCATCTGCCCTGGGTATAGGGTGAGCATCAGTTTTGGTTACCTGGTTGAGACCTCTGTAGTCTACACAAAACCGCATTTCCTTCTTTCCATCTTTGGAATGCGGTTTTGGTACAAGTACCACAGGAGAAGCCCATGGACTTTCAGAGTGCTCAACCACTCCCAGTTCTAGCATTTTCTGCACCTCTTGCTTTATGCAGTCCCTGACATGGTCAGGCTGCCTATAGAATTTACTTTTGACAGGTAAACTGTCTCCAGTATCTATAGTGTGCTCACACCAAGAAGTGGTACCTGGCACAGTAGAGAAGAGTTCAGAAAACTGACCCAGGAGATTTATGCAATGGTCTTTCTGCTCAGCAGTAAGTCAATCAGCCAAAACTACACCTTCCACAAGAGCATCTTGTTCTGTGGAAGAGAAGAGATCAGGTAGAGGATCACTGTCTTCTTCCTGTCCCTCATCAGTTGCCATGAGCAGGGTGAGATCAGCCCTGTCATAGTAGGGTTTCAGGCGGTTGACATGGAGCACCCTAAGGGGACTCCTGGCAGTGCCTAAGTCAACTAAATAGGTGACTTCACCCTTTTTCTCAACAATTGTGTGGGGTCCACTCCATTTATCTTGGAGTGCTCTTGGGTCCACAGGCTCCAAGACCCACACTTTCTGCCCTGGTTTGTACTGAACCAAAACAGCCTTCTGATCATGCCATTGCTTCTGGAGCTCTTGGCTGGCCTGAAGGTTTTTACTGGCCTTTTTCATATACTCAGCCATCCTTGATCTGAGGCCAAGCACATAATCCACAATATCTTGCTTTGGAGCTTTTAAAGGTTGTTCCCAACCCTCCTTGACAAGTGTTAGTGGACCCCTAACAGGGTGACCAAAGACGAGTTCAAAGGGGCTGAAGCCCACTCCTTTCTGGGGTACCTCCCTGTAGGCAAAAAGGAGGCATGGTAACAGGATATCCCATCTCCTGCGGAGTTTTTCAGGGAGACCCATAATCATGCCTTTGAGAGTTTTATTAAATCTCTCCACCAGTCCATTTGTTTGTGGATGATAGGGTGTAGTGAACTTGTAAGTCACACCACACTCCTTCCACATGGCCTTTAAGTATGCAGACATGAAATTGCTTCCCCTGTCTGATACTACTTCCTTTGGGAAGCCCACCCTAGAAAATATTCCCAGGAGGGCTTTTGCCACTGCAGGTGCTGTAGTGGTCCTTAAAGGAATTGCTTCAGGATATCTTGTGGCATGGTCCACTACCACCAAGATAAACCTATTGCCTGAAGCAGTAGGAGGGTCAAGGGGGCCAACTATGTCAACCCCTACCCTTTCAAAGGGAACCCCAACGACAGGCAGTGGGATAAGGGGTGCCTTTGGAGTGCCACCTGTCTTGCCACTGGCTTGACAGGTTTCACAGGACTTACAAAATTCCTTTGTGTCCTCAGACATCCTAGGCCAATGAAACAAGGGGACAAGTCTGTCCCAAGTTTTCATTTGTCCCAGGTGTCCAGCTAGGGGAATGTCGTGGGCTAGAGTTAGGAGGAACTTTCTGTACTCCTGAGGAATCACTAACCTCCTGGCAGTTCCAGGTTTAGGATCCCTTGCTTCAGTGTACAAGAGGTTGTCCTCCCAGTAAACCCTGTGAGAGTCACTGACATCCCCATTAGCCTGTTTGACAGCTTGCTGTCTTAGACCCTCTAGTGTGGGACAGGTCTGCTGTGCCACACTCAGCTCCTCCCTGGCAGGCCCCCCTTCACCCAAAAGCTCAGCAGTGTCTGCTTCAAGCTCCTCTGGTGTAGGTTCTGCACAGGGAGGGAATTCTTCTTCCACAGAAGTTGAATCCACTGTAGAAGGAGGGATAGTAGGAAGTGGTTTGCTTCTACTAGCCCTAGCTTTAGGGAGCACTTGGTCCATTGTTCCAGGATCCAAGTTTCCCTGTCCTTTTTGCTGTTTGGCCTGAGCCCTGGTTAAAGCAAAAATATGCCCTGGGATGCCCAGCATTGCTGCATGGGCCTCCAACTCCACATCTGACCAAGCTGATGTCTCCAAATCATTTCCTAGTAGACAGTCTACAGGTAAATCTGTGGCTACCACAACTTTCTTTGGACCAGTAACCCCCCCCCCAGTTGAGATTTACAACAGCCATGGGGTGGCTAAGTGTGTTGTTGTGAGCATCGGTTACTTGGTACTGGTGACCAAGTAGGTGTTGTTCAGGGTGGACCAGTTTCTCTATGACCATAGTCACACTGACACCAGTGTCCCTGTAGGCCTGAACCTCAACACCATTTATTAGGGGTAGTTGCTTGTACTTATCCATATTAAGGGGACAAGCAACTAAGGTGGCTAAATCAATAGCCCCCTCAGAGACTAATATAGCCTCTGTGGTCTCCCTAACAAGACCAACCCCAACTAAGTTACCAATAGTGAGCCCAGCTACTCCCTTGGATTGGCTATTAGTAGGTTTGCTCCCACCACCACTGCTATTAGTAGGGACACTAGGTGTAGCAGTAGGGGTTGTAGTGGTAGGAGGCTTGGTGCTTTTCTTTGGACAACTGGGATCTGTTGTCCAATGGCCTTTTATTTTACATAAATAGCACCATGGTTTATTTTCTTTGTTTTGATTAAAAGAGGATTTGGGCCCACCACCCCCACCAGAGTGTTTTCGTGGGCCTGATGAAGACTCATTTTTAGATTTGTCCCCACCCTTGTCAGAAGACTTACCATCCTTCTTTTTGTTGCCATCTTTGTCACCCCCTGTATGAACTTTTCTGTTCACCCTTGTTCTGACCCATTTGTCTGCCTTCTTTCCCAATTCTTGGGGAGAGGTCAGATCAGAGTCCACCAAGTACTGGTGCAACAAATCAGACACACAATTATTAAGAATATGCTCTCTCAGGATCAAGTTATACAGGCCGTCATAATCAGTAACTTTACTGCCATGTAACCACCCCTCCAAGGCCTTCACTGAATGGTCAATGAAATCAACCCAGTCTTGTGAAGACTCCTTTTTGGTCTCTCTGAACTTTATCCTGTATTGTTCAGTGGTTAAGCCATAACCATCCAGGAGTGCATTCTTAAGAACTGTAAAATTATTGGCATCACTTTCTTTCACAGTAAGGAGCCTATCCCTACCTTTTCCACTAAATGATAGCCATAGGATAGCAGCCCACTGCCTTTGAGGGACGTCCTGTACAACACAGGCTCTCTCAAGTGCAGCAAACCACTTGTTAATGTCACCCCCCTCCTTATAAGGGGGAACTATCTTATGCAGATTCCTGGAATCATGCTCTTTTGCAGGATGACTATGGGGAATACTGCTGCTGCCACCATGGGTTTCAAAACCCAACTTCTGTCTTTCCTTTTCTAGTTCTAAAGACTGTCTATCCAAATCCAGCTGTTGCTTTTTAAGCTTCAGTCTGGTTTGTTCCACCCTCAACTTATTGAGTTCCCTCTCTAACATTCTGTCATCAGGGTTGGTGGGAGGGACATTTTTAGACACAGAAGTATGATGAGAATGAACAGAAGGAGACCTGTCCCTTACAGAGGGCACCCTAACAGCTTGGCTGACAGTGTAATGTGAGAGCACACCATCTGTATGATGTGACTCCACCTCAGTACCAACTATGCTAGACTGTCTAGTAATGGGCAGGCTAGAAAGTTTCTTTCCTAAATCTTTTCCTGGGGGAGTCTCTGGATCAGATTGGGAACCATTAGCTACTTTTTCAACAGATGGGGCACTTTTAGCCTTATCTTGTTCTCTAAGCATGTTAAGTAACAATTCCAAGGAAGGATTCTTCCCTACACTCAAACCTCTCTCTATGCAGAGACTCCTTGCTCCTTTCCAGCTAAGGTGATACTATGCAAGTTTGGACAGATCAACATTTTGACATGTGCCAGACATTTTTAGAGAGAGTTAAAGTGATAGAAAAAGAGAAAAAGTTTGTCAGAGCTTTTAGAAAGACAGAGAAAAAAACTTTAAAAACTTTTTAGAACTTTTTAGAAAGTTAGAAGTACTTTTCAGCACTTAGAAAAGAGTGAAAAGAGGAAATGCAAAACTTTTTGGTTATGTGTATATACACTGAACTTGTTTTGTATATTTTTCTCTTATGAAAAGTACAATGACAAGAGTGCTAAGTAGTCTCAAAGCACTTATCCCACCGCTGCACAACCAATGTAGGAGGCTGGACTGGCTTGTAGTGAGTACCAAGGGGTACTTGCACCTTGCACCAGGCCCAGTTATCCCTTATTAGTGTATAGGGTGTCTAGCAGCATAGGCTGATAGATAATGGTAGCTTAGCAGAGCAGCTTAGGCTGAACTAGGAGACGAGTGAAGCTCCTACAGTACCACTTAGTGTCATATGCACAATATCATAAGAAAACACAATACACAGTTATACTAAAAATAAAGGTACTTTATTTTTATGACAATATGCCAAAGTATCTCAGAATGTACCCTCAGTGAGAGGATAGGAAATATACACAAGATATATATACACAATACCAAAAATATGCAGTATAGTCTTAGAAAACAGTGCAAACAATGTATAGTTACAATAGGATGCAATGGGGACACATAGGGATAGGGGCAACACAAACCATATACTCCAAAAGTGGAATGCGAACCACGAATGGACCCCAAACCTATGTGACCTTGTAGAGGGTCGCTGGGACTATTAGAAAATAGTGAGGGTTAGAAAAATAGCCCACCCCAAGACCCTGAAAAGTGAGTGCAAAGTGAACTAAAGTTCCCCAAAGAACAAAGAAGTCGTGATAGGGGAATAATGCAGGAAAGACACAAACCAACAATGCAACAACGATGGATTTCCAATCTAGGGTACCTGTGGAACAAGGGGACCAAGTCCAAAAGTCACAAGCAAGTCGGAGATGGGCAGATGCCCAGGAAATGCCAGCTGTGGGTGCAAAGAAGCTTCTACTGAACAGAAGAAGCTGAGGTTTCTGCAGGAACGAAAAGGGCTAGAGACTTCCCCTTTGGTGGACGGATCTCTCTCGCCGTGAAGAGTTGTGCAGAAGTATTTTCCCGCCGAAAGACCACCAACAAGCCTTGCTAGCTGCAAATCGTGCGGTAAGCGTTTTTGGATGCTGCTGTGGCCCAAAAAGGACCAGGATGTGGCAAATTGCGTCAGGAGAGAGAAGGGACGTCGAGCAAGACAAGGAGCCCTCTCAGCAGCAGGTAGCACCCAAAGAAGTGCCAGAAATAGGCACTACAAGGATGCGTGAAATGGTGCTCACCCGAAGTCGCACAAAGAAGTCCCACGTCGCCGGAGAACCACTTAGGAGGTCGTGCAATGCAGTTTAGAGTTCCGTGGACCCAGGCTGGACTGTGCACAAAGGATTTCCACCGGAAGTGCACGGAGGCCGGAGTAGCTGCAAAAGTCGTGGTTCCCAGCAATGCAGTCTGGCGTGGGGAGGCAAGGACTTACCTCCACCAAACTTGGACTGAAGAGTCACTGTACTGTGGGAGTCACTTGGACAGAGTTGCTGGATTCGAGGGACCTCGCTCGTCGTGCTGAGAGGAGACCCAAGGGACCGGTAATGCAGCTTTTTGGTGCCTGCAGTTGCAGGGGGAAGATTCCGTCGACCCACGGGAGATTTCTTCGGAGCTTCTAGTGCAGAGAGGAGGCAGACTACCCCCACAGCATGCACCACCAGGAAAACAGTCGAGAAGGCGGCAGGATCAGCGTTACAGAGTTGCAGTAGTCGTCTTAGCTACTATGTTGCAGTTTTGCAGGCTTCCAGCGCGGTCAGCAGTCGATTACTTGGCAGAAGGTGAAGAGAGAGATGCAGAGGAACTCGGATGAGCTCTTGCATTCGTTATCTAAAGTTTCCCCAGAGACATAGACCCTAAATAGCCAGAAAAGAGGGTTTGGCTACCTAGGAGAGAGGATAGGCTAGCAACACCTGAAGGAGCCTATCAGAAGGAGTCTCTCACGTCACCTGGTGGCCCTGGCCACTCAGAGCAGTCCAGTGTGCCAGCAGCACCTCTGTTTCCAAGATGGCAGAGGTCTGGAGCACACTGCAGGAGCTCTGGACACCTCCCAGGGGAGGTGCAGGTCAGGGGAGTGGTCACTCCCCTTTCCTTTGTCCAGTTTCGTGCCAGAGCAGGGCTAAGGGGTCCCCTGAACCGGTGTAGACTGGCTTATGCAGAATTGGGCACATCTGTGCCCAAGAAAGCATTTCCAGAGGCTGGGGGAGGCTACTCCTCCCCTGCCTTCACACCATTTTCCAAAGGGAGAGGGTGTAACACCCTCTCTCAGAGGAAGTCCTTTGTTCTGCCATCCTGGGCCAGGCCTGGCTGGACCCCAGGAGGGCAGATGCCTGTCTGAGGGGTTGGCAGCAGCAGCAGCTGCAGTGAAACCCCGGGAAAGGCAGTTTGGCAGTACCAGGGTCTGTGCTACAGGCCACTGGGATCATGGGATTGTGCCAACTATGCCAGGATGGTATGGAGGGGGCAATTCCATGATCATAGACATATTACATGCCCATATTCGGAGTTACCATTGTGAAGCTACATATAGGTAGTGACCTATATGTAGTGCACGCGTGTAATGGTGTCCCCGCACTCACAAAGTCCGGGGAATTGGCCCTGAACAATGTGGGGGCACCTTGGCTAGTGCCAGGGTGCCCACACACTAAGTAACTTAGCACCCAACCTTTACCAGGTAAAGGTTAGACATATAGGTGACTTATAAGTTACTTAAGTGCAGTGTAAAATGGCTGTGAAATAACGTGGACGTTATTTCACTCAGGCTGCAGTGGCAGGCCTGTGTAAGAATTGTCAGAGCTCCCTATGGGTGGCAAAAGAAATGCTGCAGCCCATAGGGATCTCCTGGAACCCCAATACCCTGGGTACCTCAGTACCATATACTAGGGAATTATAAGGGTGTTCCAGTAAGCCAATGTAAATTGGTAAAATTGGTCACTAGCCTGTTAGTGACAATTTGAAAGAAATGAGAGAGCATAACTACTGAGGTTCTGATTAGCAGAGCCTCAGTGAGACAGTTAGTCACTACACAGGTAACACATTCAGGCACACTTATGAGCACTGGGGCCCTGTGTGACAGGGTCCCAGTGACACATACAACTAAAACAACATATATACAGTGAAAAATGGGGGTAACATGCCAGGCAAGATGGTACTTTCCTACACAACCCCCCCCCCAAACGAAGGACAATAAGACTAGCCATGACCTGATGAGTCTTCATTGTCTAAGTGGAAATATCTGGAGAGTCCATCTGCATTGGAGTGGCTACTCCCAGGTCTATGTTCCACTGTATAGTCCATTCCCTGTAGGGATATGGACCACCTCAATAATTTAGGATTTTCCCCTTTCATTTGTTTTAGCCAAAGTAGAGGTTTGTGGTCTGTTTGAACAATGAAGTGAGTGCCAAACAGGTATGGCCTCAACTTCTTCAGAGCCCAGACCACAGCAAAGGCCTCCCTCTCTATGGCAGACCAACGCTTTTCTCTAGGGGTCAACCTCCTACTAATAAAAGCAACAGGTTGATCCTGGCCCTCATAATTAAGTTGTGATAGGACTGCCCCTACTCCTAATTCAGATGCATCAGTTTGGACATAGAATTTTTTACAGTAACAAGGGCTTTTCAGGACAGGTGCAGAGCACATGGCCTGCTTCAGCTCCTCAAAAGCTTTCTGACAGTTTGCTGTCCATAATACCTTTTTAGGCATTTTCTTGGATGTGAGGTCATTAAGAGGGGCGGCAATGGAGCCATAGTTCTTAATGAACCTCCTGTAATACCCAGTGAGGCCTAGGAAGGCTCTCACCTGAGTCTGAGTGGTAGGGGGAACCCAATCAATAATTGTTTGGATTTTCCCCTGTAGTGGTGCAATCTGTTCCCCACCAACAAGGTGTCCCAGATAAACCACCTTACCCTGCCCTATCTGGCACTTTGAAGCCTTGATAGTGAGGCCTGCCTTTTGCAGGGGCTCCAAAACTTTCCATAGGTGGACCAGGTGATCATCCCAGCTGGAGCTAAAGACAGCTATATCGTCCAAATATGCTGCACTGAAAGCTTCCAGCCCTTGCAGGACTGTGTTCACCAACCTCTGAAAAGTGGCAGGTGCATTTTTCAATCCGAAAGGCATTACAGTGAATTGGTAATGGCCTCCAATGGTTGAAAATGCTGTTTTAGGTTTAGCATCTTCTGACAATTTGATCTGCCAATACCCTGCAGTCAAATCAAAAGTGCTTAGATACTTGGCAGATGCCAGTGTATCTATGAGCTCATCTGCCCTGGGTATAGGGTGAGCATCAGTTTTGATTACCTGGTTGAGACCTCTGCAGTCTACACAAAACCGCATTTCCTTCTTTCCATCTTTGGAATGGGGTTTTGGTACAAGTACCTCAGGAGAAGCCCATGGACTTTCAGAGTGCTCAACCACTCCCAGTTCTAGCATTTTCTGCACCTCTTGCTTTATGCAGTCCCTGACATGGTCAGGCTGCCTATAGATTTTACTTTTGACAGGTAAACTGTCTCCAGTATCTATAGTGTGCTCACACCAAGAAGTGGTACCTGGCACAGTAGAGAAGAGTTCAGAAAACTGACCCAGGAGATTTATGCAATGGTCTTTCTGCTCAGCAGTAAGACAATCAGCCAAAACTACACCTTCCACAAGAGCATCTTGTTCTGTGGAAGAGAAGAGATCAGGTAGAGGATCACTGTCTTCTTCCTGTCCCTCATCAGTTGCCATGAGCAGGGTGAGATCAGCCCTGTCATAGTAGGGTTTCAGGCGGTTGACATGGAGCACCCTAAGGGGACTCCTGGCAGTGCCTAAGTCAACTAAATAGGTGACTTCACCCTTTTTCTCAACAATTGTGTGGGGTCCACTCCATTTATCTTGGAGTGCTCTTGGGGCCACAGGCTCCAAGACCCACACTTTCTGCCCTGGTTTGTACTGAACCAAAACAGCCTTCTGATCATGCCATTGCTTCTGGAGCTCTTGGCTGGCCTGAAGGTTTTTACTGGCCTTTTTCATATACTCAGCCATCCTTGATCTGAGGCCAAGCACATAATCCACAATATCTTGCTTTGGAGCTTTTAAAGGTTGTTCCCAACCCTCCTTGACAAGTGTTAGTGGACCCCTAACAGGGTGACCAAAGAGGAGTTCAAAGGGGCTGAAGCCCACTCCTTTCTGGGGTACCTCCCTGTAGGCAAAAAGGAGGCATGGTAACAGGATATCCCATCTCCTGCGGAGTTTTTCAGGGAGACCCATAATCATGCCTTTGAGAGTTTTATTAAATCTCTCCACCAGTCCATTTGTTTGTGGATGATAGGGTGTAGTGAACTTGTAAGTCACACCACACTCCTTCCACATGGCCTTTAAGTATGCAGACATGAAATTGCTTCCCCTGTCTGATACTACTTCCTTTGGGAAGCCCACCCTAGAAAATATTCCCAGGAGGGCTTTTGCCACTGCAGGTGCTGTAGTGGTCCTTAAAGGAATTGCTTCAGGATATCTTGTGGCATGGTCCACTACCACCAAGATAAACCTATTGCCTGAAGCAGTAGGAGGGTCAAGGGGGCCAACTATGTCAACCCCTACCCTTTCAAAGGGAACCCCAACCACAGGCAGTGGGATAAGGGGTGCCTTTGGAGTGCCACCTGTCTTGCCACTGGCTTGACAGGTTACACAGGACTTACAAAATTCCTTTGTGTCCTCAGACATCCTAGGCCAATGAAACAAGGGGACAAGTCTGTCCCAAGTTTTCATTTGTCCCAGGTGTCCAGCTAGGGGAATGTCGTGGGCTAGAGTTAGGAGGAACTTTCTGTACTCCTGAGGAATCACTAACCTCCTGGCAGTTCCAGGTTTAGGATCCCTTGCTTCAGTGTACAAGAGGTTGTCCTCCCAGTAAACCCTGTGAGAGTCACTGACATCCCCATTAGCCTGTTTGACAGCTTGCTGTCTTAGACCCTCTAGTGTGGGACAGGTCTGCTGTGCCACACTCAGCTCCTCCCTGGCAGGCCCCCCTTCACCCAAAAGCTCAGCAGTGTCTGCTTCAAGCTCCTCTGGTGTAGGTTCTGCACAGGGAGGGAATTCTTCTTCCTCAGAAGTTGAATCCACTGTAGAGGGAGGGATAGTAGGAAGTGGTTTTCTTCTACTAGCCCTAGCTTTAGGGAGCACTTGGTCCATTGTTCCAGGATCCAAGTTTCCCTGTCCTTTTTGCTTTTTGGCCTGAGCCCTGGTTAAAGCAAAAATATGCCCTGGGATGCCCAGCATTGCTGCATGGGCCTCCAACTCCACATCTGACCAAGCTGATGTCTCCAAATCATTTCCTAGTAGACAGTCTACAGGTAAATCTGTGGCTACCACAACTTTCTTTGGATCAGTAACCCCCCCCCAGTTGAGATTTACAACAGCCATGGGGTGGCTAAGTGTGTTGTTGTGAGCATCGGTTACTTGGTACTGGTGACCAAGTAGGTGTTGTTCAGGGTGGACCAGTTTCTCTATGACCATAGTCACACTGGCACCAGTGTCCCTGTAGGCCTGAACCTCAACACCCTTTATTAGGGGTAGTTTCTTGTACTTATCCATATTAAGGGGACAAGCAACTAAGGTGGCTAAATCAATAGCCCCCTCAGAGACTAATATAGCCTCTGTGGTCTCCCTAACAAGACCAACCCCAACTAAGTTACCAATAGTGAGCCCAGCTACTCCCTTGGATTGGCTATTAGTAGGTTTGCTCCCACCACCACTGCTATTAGTAGGGACACTAGGTGTAGCAGTAGGGGTTGTAGTGGTAGGAGGCTTGGTGCTTTTCTTTGGACAACTGGGATCTGTTGTCCAATGGCCTTTTATTTTACATAAATAGCACCATGGTTTATTTTCTTTGTTTTGATTAAAAGAGGATTTGGGCCCACCACCCCCACCAGAGTGTTTTTGTGGGCCTGATGAAGACTCATTTTTAGATTTGTCCCCACCCTTGTCAGAAGACTTACCATCCTTCTTTTTGTTGCCATCTTTGTCACCCCCTGTATGAACTTTTCTGTTCACCCTTGTTCTGACCCATTTGTCTGCCTTCTTTCCCAATTCTTGGGGAGAGGTCAGATCAGAGTCCACCAAGTACTGGTGCAACAAATCAGACACACAATTATTAAGAATATGCTCTCTCAGGATCAAGTTATATAGGCTGTCATAATCAGTAACTTTACTGCCATGTAACCACCCCTCCAAGGCCTTCACTGAATGGTCAATGAAATCAACCCAGTCTTGTGAAGACTCCTTTTTGGTCTCTCTGAACTTTATCCTGTATTGTTCAGTGGTTAAGCCATAACCATCCAGGAGTGCATTCTTAAGAACTGTAAAATTATTGGCATCACTTTCTTTCACAGTAAGGAGCCTATCCCTACCTTTTCCACTAAATGATAGCCATAGGATAGCAGCCCACTGCCTTTGAGGGACGTCCTGTACAACACAGGCCCTCTCAAGTGCAGCAAACCACTTGTTAATGTCATCCCCCTCCTTATAAGGGGGAACTATCTTATGCAGATTCCTGGAATCATGCTCTTTTGCAGGATGACTATGGGGAATACTGCTGCTGCCACCATGGGTTTCAAAACCCAACTTCTGTCTTTCCTTTTCTAGTTCTAAAGATTGTCTATCCAAATCCAGCTGTTGCTTTTTAAGCTTCAGTCTGGTTTGTTCCACCCTCAACTTATTGAGTTCCCTCTCTAACATTCTGTCATCAGGGTTGGTGGGAGGGACATTTTTAGACACAGAAGTATGATGAGAATGAACAGAAGGAGACCTGTCCCTTACAGAGGGCACCCTAACAGCTTGGCTGACAGTGTAATGTGAGAGCACACCATCTGTATGATGTGACTCCACCTCAGTACCAACTATGCTAGACTGTCTAGTAATGGGCATGCTAGAAAGTTTCTTTCCTAAATCTTTTCCTGGGGGAGTCTCTGGATCAGATTGGGAACCATTAGCTACTTTTTCAACAGATGGGGCACTTTTAGCCTTATCTTGTTCTCTAAGCATGTTAAGTAACAATTCCAAGGAAGGATTCTTCCCTACACTCAAACCTCTCTCTATGCAGAGACTCCTTGCTCCTTTCCAGCTAAGGTGATCATATGCAAGTTTGGACAGATCAACATTTTGGCCTGTGCCAGACATTTTTAGAGAGAGTTAAAGTGATAGAAAAAGAGAAAAAGTTTGTCAGAGCTTTTAGAAAGACAGAGAAAAAAACTTTTAAAACTTTTTAGAACTTTTTAGAAAGTTAGAAGTACTTTTCAGCACTTAGAAAAGAGTGAAAAGAGGAAATGCAAAACTTTTTGGTTATGTGTATATACACTGAACTTGTTTTGTATATTTTTCTCTTATGAAAAGTACAATGACAAGAGTGGTAAGTAGTCTCAAAGCACTTATCCCACCGCTGCACAACCAATGTAGGAGGCTGGACTGGCTTATAGTGAGTACCAAGGGGTACTTGCACCTTGCACCAGGCCCAGTTATCCCTTATTAGTGTATAGGGTGTCTAGCAGCATAGGCTGATAGATAATGGTAGCTTAGCAGAGCAGCTTAGGCTGAACTAGGAGACGAGTGAAGCTCCTACAGTACCACTTAGGCCCTCATTCTGACCTTGGCGGTCGGCGGAGAGGCGGCGGTCGGACCGCGAACAGACCGGCGGTCATAAAAATGGCATTCTGACCGCGGCGGTCACCGCCGCGATCGACCGCCACTTCCCCACTCCGACCGCCACGGCGGTCATGACCGCCGGGCTGGAGTTTGCGCACTCCGGCCCGGCGGTCGTCCCAAGACCGCCAACGGTATCATGACCCTGCCTACCGCCGCGGTTTCTGGCGGTCGGGAACCGCCATGCGAACCATGGCGGTAAGCACTATCGGGGCCAGGGAATTCCTTCCCTGGCACTGATAGGGGTCTCCCCCACCGCCCACTACCCACCCGAGTCCTCCCCCCACACCCTCCACCCCCCTGCCACCCCCCAGAGGTGGTACGAACCCCCTCCCCACCCCCACCCCGACATGCACATACATGCACCCCGACATGCACACACCCCCAACATGCACATATACACACCCCCTACACACACATACACAACGGGGACACATACCCGCACACATACATGCAGACATGCGCACCTGCCGAACAGCACACATTACCCATAGACACAGCAGCACCCCCCGCCCGCATACACGCACTCACACACCCCCTCTACACACTCACACGCACACCCCCATGCACGCCCACATCACACAACACCCCCCCTCCCCTCACGGACGGTCAACTTACCTTGTGCGTTGGTCGTCCGGGAGGCGACGGGAGCCATGGGGAGGTGACCGCCAACAGAACACCGCCAACAGAAGACCGCCACACAGATATGTGGGTCGTAATTCTGTGGGCGGTGTTCTGCTGGCGTGGCGGTGGAGGTTGACCAGTCTCCACTTTTCCGCCGACCGCCAGTGTGGCTGCTGGCGGATTCCCGGCGGAACGCTCCCAGCGGTCGGAATGCGCACAGCGGCATACCGCCGCGGTCGGCGGTCTTCACCGCGGCGGTAACTCGGCGGTCTCGCGAAAAGACCGCCAAGGTCAGAATGAGGGCCTTAGTGTCATATGCACAATATCATAAGAAAACACAATACACAGTTATACTAAAAATAAAGGTACTTTATTTTTATGACAATATGCCAAAGTATCTCAGAGTGTACCCTCAGTGAGAGGATAGGAAATATACACAAGATATATATACACAATACCAAAAATATGCAGTATAGTCTTAGAAAACAGTGCAAACAATGTATAGTTACAATAGGATGCAATGGGGACACATAGGGATAGGGGCAACACAAACCATATACTCCAAAAGTGGAATGCGAACCACGAATGGACCCCAAACCTATGTGACCTTGTAGAGGGTCGCTGGGACTATTAGAAAATAGTGAGGGTTAGAAAAATAGCCCACCCCAAGACCCTGAAAAGTGAGTGCAAAGTGCACTAAAGTTCCCCAAAGGACAAAGAAGTCGTGATAGGGGAATAATGCAGGAAAGACACAAACCAACAATGCAACAACGATGGATTTCCAATCTAGGGTACCTGTGGAACAAGGGGACCAAGTCCAAAAGTCACAAGCAAGTCGGAGATGGGCAGATGCCCAGGAAATGCCAGCTGTGGGTGCAAAGGAGCTTCTACTTGACAGAAGAAGCTGAGGTTTCTGCAGGAACGAAAAGGGCTAGAGACTTCCCCTTTGGTGGACGGATCCCTCTCGCCGTGAAGAGTCGTGCAGAAGTATTTTCCCGCCAAAAGACCTCCAACAAGCCTTGCTAGCTGCAAATCGTGTGGTAACCGTTTTTGGATGCTGCTGTGGCTCAGAAAGGACCAGGATGTCGCTAATTGCGTCAGGAGAGAGAGGGGACGTCGAGCAAGACAAGGAGCTCTCTCATCAGCAGGTAGCACCCGGAGAAGGGCCAGAAACAGGCACTACAAGGATGCGTGAAATGGTGCTCACCCGAAGTCGCACAAAGAAGTCCCACGTCGCCGGAGAACAACTTAGGAGGTCGTGCAATGCAGGTTAGAGTGCCGTGGACCCAGGCTGGACTGTGCACAAAGGATTTCCGCCGGAAGTGCACGGAGGCCGGAGTAGCTGCAAAAGTTGCGGTTCCCAGCAATGTAGTCTGGCGTGGGGAGGCAAGGACTTACCTCCACCAAACTTGGACTGAAGAGTCACTGGACTGTGGGAGTCACTTGGACAGAGTTGCTGGATTCGAGGGACCTCGCTCGTCGTGCTGAGAGGAGACCCAAGGGACCGGTAATGCAGCTTTTTGGTGCCTGCGGTTGCAGGGGGAAGATTCCATCGACCCACGGGAGATTTCTTTGGAGCTTCTAGTGCAGAGAGGAGGCAGACTACCCCCACAGCATGCACCACCAGGAAAACAGTCGAGAAGGCGGTAGGATCAGCGTTACAGAGTTGCAGTAGTCGTCTTAGCTACTATGTTGCAGTTTTGCAGGCTTCCAGCGCGGTCAGCAGTCGATTCCTTGGCAGAAGGTGAAGAGAGAGATGCAGAGGAACTCAGATGAGCTCTTGCATTCGTTATCTAAAGTTTCCCCAGAGACAGAGACCCTAAATAGCCAGAAAAGAGGGTTTGGCTACCTAGGAGAGAGGATAGGCTAGCAACACCTGAAGGAGCCTATCAGAAGGAGTCTCTCACGTCACCTGGTGGCCCTGGCCACTCAGAGCAGTCCAGTGTGCCAGCAGCACCTCTGTTTCCAAGATGGCAGAGGTCTGGAGCACACTGGAGGAGCTCTGGACACCTCCCAGGGGAGGTGCAGGTCAGGGGAGTGGTCACTCCCCTTTCCTTTGTCCAGTTTCTTGCCAGAGCAGGGCTAAGGGGTCCCCTGAACCGATGTAGACTGGCTTATGCAGAATTGGGCACATCTGTGCCCAAGAAAGCATTTCCAGAGGCTGGGGGAGGTTACTCCTCCCCTGCCTTCACACCATTTTCCAAAGGAAAGGGTGTAACACCCTCTCTCAGAGGAAGTCCTTTGTTCTGCCATCCTGGGCCAGGCCTGGCTGGACCCCAGGAGGGCAGATGCCTGTCTGAGGGGTTGGCAGCAGCAGCAGCTGCAGTGAAACCCCGGGAAAGGCAGTTTGGCAGTACCAGGGTCTGTGCTACAGGCCACTGGGATCATGGGATTGTGCCAACTATGCCAGGATGGTATAGAGGGGGCAATTCCATGATCATAGACATATTACATGGCCATATTCGGAGTTACCATTGTGAAGCTACATATAGGTAGTGACCTATATGTAGTGCACGCATGTAATGGTGTCCCCGCACTCACAAAGTCTGGGGAATTGGCCCTGAACAATGTGGGGGCACCTTGGCTAGTGCCAGGGTGCCCACACACTAAGTAACTTAGCACCCAACCTTTACCAGGTAAAGGTTAGACATATAGGTGACTTATAAGTTACTTAAGTGCAGTGTAAAATGGCTGTGAAATAACGTGGACGTTATTTCACTCAGGCTGCAGTGGCAGGCCTGTGTAAGAATTGTCAGAGCTCCCTATGGGTGGCAAAAGAAATGCTGCAGCCCATAGGGATCTCCTGGAACCCCAATACCCTGGGTACCTCAGTACCATATACTAGGGAATTATAAGGGTGTTCCAGTAAGCCAATGTAAATTGGTAAAATTGGTCACTAGCCTGTTAGTGACAATTTGAAAGAAATGAGAGAGCATAACCACTGAGGTTCTGATTAGCAGAGCCTCAGTGAGACAGTTAGTCACTACACAGGTAACACATTCAGGCACACTTATGAGCACTGGGGCCCTGGGTGACAGGGTCCCAGTGACACATACAACTAAAACAACATATATACAGTGAAAAATGGGGGTAACATGCCAGGCAAGATGGTACTTTCCTACAGTGGGTCATTGATGAGAGTTGACGGAGGAGCAGAAATGTTTGCGTTCAGAGGCCTGAGCTAGCCGCTGGCCTGTAAATAGAAAAGGGACCCCTTTAGTTAGTGGCTGCAGCCTGGTACCAAATGTGTTCCCTCCCCGGATGCTATCTGCGCAAATGGCGGCCCTAGGTGGAATGAGCTTGCTAGACGTTGTGAAAAAGTATGGATAGCGTGAAGGAGTTCGCCCATTGTGACCCACTTTCAATGTTGTGATCCCGAACTGGCTGTAAACGGGTTTACAAGTAACATGGTAAAACCGCACGACGGATGTTACCCACAGACACGGGTTAAATGGACTAGTACCGTGGGGCTCTGGTGCGGAAACGGTGATTGCCATCGGAATCTGGAGTGGACTTCCACACCGAGAATACGACGGTATTTCCCGTCCTCAGAATTACACATCCTTCACTGCCAGTAATCCCAGGTGCAGATTAAAGACTGCATTGATATTTTTGGGTGTCTCTGAATGAGGACCCAAGCTAGATATCAGTACACTGGGGAGTCCACAACATGCCCAATGTTACACCATAACGGTGTGCTATTAATGAGCGAACCGAGTCACTGGTGTAAATGTCTGTTTTTGTGACTACCAAACGAGTTTAAAGTTGCAATTGGCTTTCGAAATCGGGCCATCACTCTTTAAGAAATGCAGTTTAATTGCACAAGTACAACATGAATCTGCTGACAGCTCTGTTGAAGCGTCTATGTAATGGATGCCGTCACTAACATACTGCGAACCAGGGCCGGCTTTAGGACTAGTGGCGCCCTGTGCGACAGTTTATTGTGGCACCCCCCCCTCATGACCTCCTCCTCGGTTTCACTCACCACCACCCAGCAAATGTGCTCCTCATCTCTCCATCGCTCCCCTATTACATACATTCATGTGTTTTAAAACACTGGTAAAGACTGGCTTTACTAATCCACTCCGCTAGCTACATAAAATATTGGGGCATATTTAAGAGCCCCTAGCGCCATTCTAATGCCAAATCTAGACCCGCAAGACCCCAACAACTACAGACCAATCACAAATGGACCTTTCCTCTGCAAATTGATAGAAAGAGAAGCATTTGTCCAGATGTCACAATTCATTGAAGACAATTCTATACTTTCAGACTTCCAAACTGAATTCCGCCCAGGAAGAGGCACTGAATCTGCACTCACAGCAATCTGGGATGATCTTAAAAACACAGTCGGCCGCAATGGAGTTGCTGCACTACTTCTCTTGGACCTCTCGGCTGCCTCTGATATGGATGACCATGACACCCTAATTCAAAGACTCCACGAAGCCGGCATACAAGGGACTGCTCTCCTATCTTCAAAAAAGATCTAATATCATCTACTCGCCCCCTTCTCATCCAAACCCTACCTCACAATAGCAGGAATCCCCTAAGGATCAATCATCTCACCTTTGCTTTTCAACATCTACATGATATCATTACCAGAACTGGTCAATGATTTTCATCTCACATGTTACAACTATGCAGATGACACACAAATACTACTTAAATTAGGATGCCCCAAAAACCATGAAAACTCAGAAATCTTCAGTTGCCTCAGAGTCGTTGATCAGTGGATGACCTGGAGCCATCTCAAACTAAATACCTCCAAAACAGAACTACTCATATGTGGTGACTGGAAAAGTTATGACCCTCTGTGCGTCTGGCCTGACGATCTCGGACCACCTCCTCAATTATCCAAGAAGATTAAAAACCTTGGAATCACCATGGATTCTAAGTTAACTATGAATGCCCAAGTGGACAAATTAGCACAAACAAGCTTCATCACCTTGAAGACTCTACGACGCATCTACCCCCACCTCGGATTTCCACACAATGTGCAAGCTACTATCTCGCTTGTACTATCCAAACTGGATTATCCCAATAGCCTCTACCATGGATCATCTCTATCTATTATGAAAAAACTACAACCCATTCAGAACTCCGCCGCCAGGCTACTATTACATGTAAAGCCTCAAGCCCACATCTCCCCTGCCTTGAGAGCACTACACTGGTTACCCGTTGCCAGAAGATGCACTTTCAAGCTGCTTTGTATCACCCACAAAGCTATACATGGAACAGGACCACTTTTTATCAGAAACAAAATAACCAAATACATCCAACAAAGAAACCTCCACTCAAGATTAGAACACCACCATACAAGAAAAAAACTATAGGTGGTACATCCTTCAACGTTCATGCAGCCAAACTATGGAATTCATTACCCCCAACTATAAGAGCCACAGATAACTTTCTTGTCTTCAGAAAACTACTCAAGAGTTGGCCTTTTTCCTTCATAACTACCATATTCAAACAACTATGGACTGCATTTGCCTATGTTGATAAATATTTTTTTTCTGGTTATGTGTCTATTTCTAGTTATGTACAGTTCTTTAGAAAATATGTATCGCTACTATGTCATAACAATAAAATACACACACACACTCTTTAAACCTGTTTGACTACGTATATTTACCCATGGTTCTTATTATACATTGTATGTACATATATGTGTGCATATGTGTGTGTA
This sequence comes from Pleurodeles waltl, assembly GCF_031143425.1. Classification (NCBI taxonomy): domain Eukaryota; kingdom Metazoa; phylum Chordata; class Amphibia; order Caudata; family Salamandridae; genus Pleurodeles; species Pleurodeles waltl. The sequence goes on from NC_090448.1 coordinate 586,582,155, forward strand.
TTCATGTATGTATGTGTGTGTGTGTATGTATATATATGTATGTGTGTATGTTGTTCTGTGCTTGCCATGCTTGTGGGTCATTGCATGGCTCCTGGGTGGGTTGTTATACTAGATATCTATGAATCTCTGCTCTCATCTTATCACACTTATCTACGCATCATCATATGTCATGTCACTATCAATCTATCCTCCATTCCCACTCTGACTCATCCCAAACCCATTCTACTACTTTCATCTCCTAAATAACTCTGCCTAAGCTCTTCCCTCCGCTTCCACATCGAACTCACCAAACCTCACTCTACTAACATGACCTCCCAAACAACCCTACTAAATTCTCTGTCATTTATCTCACCCTGCTACTATGATCTCCCTAACCCTTCCACAGACTCTTCCCTCCTCCATCCCTCTTTACTCATCCCAAGCCTTTGGGATGAGTAAATGAGGGATATACTCCCAAATAACACTTCTGGATTTCTTTCCTCCTCCACCCCTCCATTACTCCAGTCATTCTAACTAACAAACTCTCATATCTGTGGCTCAAGTTAACTCATAATAACACTAAAGCTATACTCATATTTCCCGATACTAATCCATCACTAATTCTTGTTGGGTTCCGGAGTAGCGTGCTACTTGCCGAAAAGCGCTTCAATGCCTCGTCAGAGGTAGTAAGCGATATATAAATACTATTACAATACAATACAATATTGCACAACATAGACCCTGAAGCATTGTCCTATGTAGATATTTATCTCACGGATGATGAATTACTGCAACATTTAAGATGGGTAGCCCGCATTGGTGTGGGATTTGCCGAGTTCAGCTACAAATTTAATAAAAAAAATAAAAAAAATAGCCCTCCTTAGCGTCCTGTTTCTGGAATAAGAGATACCAAGCGAAGAAAAGAGTCTAGCTCCACAATTCTTGGAAAAATGTGTACAGTTACAGCCTCCAAATACTATTAAAAAAACTCCAATCCCTATAGGGCTTCCTAAATTTTGGCAGAACTTACATTCCTGATTGTGCATCACGCATAAAAATTTATATGACTTAATACGTCCAGACTTTTCCAGTAAATTTTGGATAGTCGAACACACACACATTCTCACAGCTTTGCAAACAGACATGCTTGCAGCACAACACTTACATACAAGGGACAATAAAAAACTTCTGGTGATCAGAGTAATTGCTGGTGCTATTGGTTTCACCTATGTAACTTTCAGTGAGGGTGAGACAGTCCTGATTACTGACAAATTACATTTGTATTCAGCAGCAGAACACAGCTTTGCTCCCACTGAGAAAATTCTCACTTTTGTTCAGATGGTCATCATTAAAGAAATACCACTATCCCAGGGGAAATGCCTTATCGTTGCCTCTCCAATTACAGCCCTTGAGGCTGTTACCAAACCAGGGTTCCAAATGCTAAAGCATCACATCCACATTGGATTCAATGGGCAAAGTCTTTGACAGCCACTGATGTTGACCATATTTTTACCCAAAATTACAAACTCAAGAATTTTTGCAATATGAACTAGAATACCTAGTTCCAGCAAATATACTGCCTATTGATCAATATCAAAGAGTCACGTACACCGATGGCTCAGTACAACGTGCAAGAGGCACAAAACATACTCCGTTGCTTACACAGTTGTAAGTGGGTAATGGAGGATAATAAATTCTGTCCCCAGCATACATTCAAACAGACCCTAGGGGATTCCACAGCACAATTAGCAGAACTAAAGGCTCTGGTGATTGCACGGGAACACACGGATCCTGCACAGCTAACACTTATTCTCTGTGATTCATACTATTGTGTTCATTCCTTCAATGAATACCTGCATTAGTGGCGCCAGAATGGGCTCAGAGATTCTAAAGGCAACACCATCAAACAAAGACTTCTCAGGGGGAAAGTGGTGGATCTGAAGGAAACGCTACCAAATGTCCATGTTTTACATACACTTGGACACCAGCGCGTTGGAATACATGTTGCTGGGAATACACTGGCTGATGAAGCAGCCAAATCAGCAGTAGCTACGGCTGCTGTTGCTGTTGCTGCAGTAACCCGTTCTGGAACGAAACCGGACGATGACATATGGGCTGCTGTTAAAGCCACGGCTGAAGGCACGCCCTACCCAAAAGCATTTCCCACTAAATATTCCTACAGAATGGGAGGCTTCCTTGAAGCCAAAGTAAAAATATCAGGCATGGGTGTTCGAGTAATTCCCAACAAAGACATGAGATCAGAGTTGATTAAAGCAGAGCATGAGGGGGTTGCATCTGCCCATGCTGGTGTGGCGGCTACAATAGTACAATTGCAAGCACATTATTGGTGGCCAGGTCTATACAAACAGACCAAGCAGTATGTCCTTTATTGTGACATCTGCCAACAAATCAAGGGTCCTACTGCTTACAGCCACCACAGACACCCCTCCTCATTTCCAACAAACCTTTACAATGTGTGCACTTGGACCATTGTGGTCCCCTAACACTGAGCAGTGCATACAAATACATTTTATTCACTGTTGACACTTGCTCCAGTTTTCTATGGGTGTGGCCACAATGCTCGGCTGACGCTCGGACTGTTATTAAAGATTTGCAAGTCTTTATCGGCACATATGCAGTTGCAGATTTCCACTCAGACCAGGTCCCTGCTTTTGCCTCAAGGGCATTCAGGAACACCATGGCTTCGTTAGGGGTCCAACTCCATTACTCGCCTCCATTTCATCCCGAGGGAAATAGTGTTGTGGAACAACAAAACCGTGATTGAAAGCAGTCCTTAACAGCCAGAGGCCCTCATTATGACATTGGTGGTAAATCCCACTTACCACCACGCTGATGGCCGCCAACTTACCCCCGCAGCGGCGGATATCCGTTCACCATATAATGACACACACACCAATCCGACAGAATTCAGCCACAGACACAAATCCGCGAGACCAAAGGTCAGTGCTAAAGTGGCAGTTTCAAAACTCACACCATTGCGCCAACAGAACAACGCCCATCACATTATGACCCACGAATCACCACAGCGGACATTCAACGACGTTAAACCATTGGCGGTACATACTGCTGTGCTCACAATGGACACCAAGAACCAAAACAACACCACATTGGACAATTCAAACAACACACACCTGACACCCATACACACATCACACCCACACACCCACACCACTATAAAACACACACCCACAGTACCCACAACCCTTTACGACTACAAAGCATTGCCACCAGAGAGACACCAAGACCACTAAGACAACCAGAGCCACACACTACTCACACCTATACACCACTCACACACTCCACATCACACACTCCAACACATTACCCAACACACCCACACCAACACACCTCACATAATAACCCATAGCACCAAAATGACACCCCCGTTTCACAGAGGAGGAGCTAAGAGTCATGGTGGAGGAAATTGTCAGAGTAGAGCCACATCTATTTGGAGCACAGGTGCAGCAGATATCAATAGCCAGGAAGATAGAGCTATGGCAGAGAATCATGGACAGGGTCAACGCTGTGGGACAGCACCCCAGAACTAGGGACGACATCAGGAAGAGGTGTAATGATCTACAGGGGAAGGTACGTTCCATAGCAGCAAGATACCAGCTCGCTATCCTCCCCCACAACTCATAGCATGGGAGGAGCAAATCTTGGCAATACTGCATCATGAGGGCCTGGCCAGAGTCAGAGGAGGACTGGACTCTGGTAAATCAACTCTCTACTATTTCCACCCCCCTACCTGCATGCCATCACATACCCTCTCCCTCACTCCCATCACTCCATTACATCCCACACACCCCACCATCACATCTCACTCATCCCAATGCCAAACCCAGCATGCTGTACCAATGCATGGGCACCCCACGCAGCCCTGCATGGACACTCAACACTAAAGCATGCACACCATAGAGAACTAACAATCCCACCATACACTAACATACACAGTGTAAGCTGGCAGGTCGAATCCAACCATAGAGGGGAAGCCACGGATGTACAATATGTCAGACACGTAAACCATAACACATCATTTACATTCCCACAGGTATCCCAGCCAATGTCAGCGGAGAAGAGGTGACAGCACTATCCTGTCCCCCAACTGAAGAGGCCCACAGTGATGACAGCAACTCTGGTCTTCAGGATCTGGATCACCAACCTGGCCCATAAGGGAACACTGGACAGACGGTTACCCAGGCCCAGTCACACACCACCACTGAGCCTCCCCCATCTGGAAGCACCACCACAGCACCCACCCAGTGTACCCACACCTCTGTCCCCAGGACATGTCAAACAGCAGTGTGTCCACCTCTACAGGGACCCCAGGCCACACCTTGCCCCCAAGACAATCAGGGACCTGGGGTCAGTGGCATGGGCACACGGTTCAGGGGACAGAGGCACAGGCCAACAGGGAAACTGGGAGGACTGCAGTGTGCCAGGGGGAGGACAGGCCCAGGGAACCGACTCTCCAGGAGGCACTCTTCGAGATCCTGGGAGCCTATCAACATTCCCAGGACACGATGGGCCAGATACTGGACAACATGCAGGAGAACAGGCAGCTGCAGGAGGGACAGTACTGGGGGATCAGGGAGGACTTGCAGGCCATCAACAGCACCCTGATCTCCATAGCAGGGGTGCTGGCAGACATGGCCGACATTATGAGGGAGGCAGTCTCACACCAGCGGGCCCCTGCCACGAGCCAGACATCTGAACAGCCTTCCACTTCCGCTGCCACTAGTGGCCAGGAGGCCCCGCCACAGGACCAACAGGCCACCAGCACCCCTCTCTCTGCATAAGGTGAACCACCCCGCAAACGTTCCCTGCGATCCAGATAGAAGCCAACACCCCCGCCAGGAAATGAGATTCTCCTGACAGTCACCTTGTCCACCTTGAACTGCCTTTGCTCCCCTTCCTATGTCCCCTTGGACAATGCACCTGTACTACAAATAGACTGGAACAATACCCTGAACTTTTCTCCATCATCACCCCATCCCATTCATCCCATTGCACTTGCCCCCTATATGTTAGCACTTCAATAAACACCCTTGTAAAAAAATCAATTTGGAGAATGTCATGTATATCAAATATGTATTGATTGAAACAGGTACAAACATTGAAAATGAACTGTGCATAGAATGAGCATAGATTAATGACCTGTAGCTGGCTGTCGTGATCACACCAGGAGTATATGTCAAGTCACCAACATCTGCAAAATGAATTGCCAGAGGGAACAGTAAGTGGGCATAGAAGTGGGAAATATCAGAATGCCATTGCCACACAGATTACAACCAAAGTCACTGAAATGTAAAGTAACACTGTCCTACCTGTGTGTCATTGGAAGTATTGTCCAATAACTGACATTCTGTTGTCCTCATCCTCATCCTCACTGTCCACAGGGTTTACTGCTGCCACACGGTATCTCCAGTCTCCTCCTCCTGCAGAAAAGGGACATGTCGTCTGAGGGCCAGGTTGTGCAACATGCAGCATGCCACTACTATCTGGCAGACCTTCTTGGGTGAGTATCACAGGGATCCACCTGATAGATGGAGGCACCGGAAACTGGCCTTCAGGAGGCCAAAGGTCCTTTCAATGATCCTTCTTGTTCGCCCATGCACCTCATTTAACGTTCTTCTGCCCTTGTCGTGGCATTCCTCACAGGGGTCAGCAGCCATGATAGGTTTGGGTAACCGGAGTCACCTTCAAATATTGAGGGATAACATTTAGCCACACACTATCGTATATGGCCCACACCATACCCATACACCAACATCTACTGGGTGGGAACATGGGCTCACCTATTAGCCACACCCTGTGCCTCTGTAGTTGGGCATCACATTTGGGATGCTGCTATTCCTCAGGACAAAGGCATCATGCACTGACCCAGGATACTTAGCATTGACGTGGGAGGTGTGCTGGTCTGCCAAGCACACCATCTGAACATTCATGGAGTGGAAACTCTTACGATTCCTGAACACCTGTTCATTCTGGCATGGGGGACAAATGCAATATGTGTTGCGTCAGTCGCCCCAATTATGTTGGGGATATGTCCCATTGCATAAAACTCGGCCTTCACTGTGGCCAAATCCTCAACCTTGGGGAAAACAATGTAGTTGCACATGTGTTTTATCAGGACAGACAACACTCTTGTCAGCACGTTTGAGAACATTGGCTGTGACATTCCTGCTGCCAAGCCCACTGTCACTTGGAAAGAACCAGTTGCCAGGAAATGGAGTACAGATAGCACTTGCACAAGAGGGGGGATCCCAGTGGGGTGACGGATAGCAGATATCAGGTCAAGCTCCAATTGGGCACACAGGTCTGTGATTGTGGGCCTGTCAAGTCTACAAGCATGGATAATGTGCCTGTCCTCCAGTGTTGCCAAGTAAACCAGGGGTCTGTACACGAGGGTATGTCTCCATCACCTATTCATCCGCAGCGGTAGGAATCTAAGGGACACAAGAGTGAGGAGGCTGTCACAAACTGAACATTGGAGCCACAACAGGAGTTTGCAATCTGTAAACTTGTAATGGGTCAGTGTGATTTGTCCAGTATGAGCCTATTTCTCCTGTGACGCAGCATGAATTCATAGGGCTGCCCCCCCCGAAATGGCGTCCGCCTGTCCTGTGTGGAGGGGCAGGTGGAAGTGAGGTAATTCTGCTGACATTGTGCGCTGTGGCGGGAGGCGGTCGGGAACCGCAGTGCAACTCCTCATTGGTTAATACTGGGCCCTATGGGTTACAGTGGCCAAAGGGGATCTAGGCCGGCAGTGACGGTATGCACCACCATGGACGTGACTGCCATTTTCTATCTGATTCCTCAATTGCTACCTGACCTTCCAAAAGAGAGGGCCTACACTGCATGTGCTGCTGTGACCTGTGTCTGTAAACTACCATGGCCTGTGTGACCAGGGAAAGGGCCCCAGCCTTCACTTCGGAGGAGTTGGAGAGACTAGTGGATGAGGTCCTACCCCAGTACGGACTGCTGTATGGGCCTCCAGACCAACAGGTGAGTACACTGTGGGCACGATGTGTGTGGTATGGATGCATGGGGTGGTGTGTGGGAAGGCGTCATGTAAGAGTGGTGGGTGGATGTCCTCTTTACGGAGTACAGCTTGTGTACTGGGCTATGTGTGTGCCAATGGTGATGGGAACAGGTATGGTGGGCCATATGTGTAACAGGCTGGACTGTTTGTCTAATGGTATTTTCCTGTGTGTATTGCCTCTGCAGGTCAGCACCCATCAAAAGAAGGGTATATGGCATGCCATCGCCAAGGAGGTGCCGACCCTGGGGGTCTATGGCAGGTGGAGCACCCACTGTTGTGCACGGTGGGAGGACCTGAGACGCTGGGCACGAAGATGGCGGAGGCCCAGCTGGGGATGGCCTCCCAACGAGGAAGGGGTGCCCTTCAAACCCTGACCCCCCTGATGGTCTGCATACTGGCGGCGGCCTATCCAGAACTGGATGGGCGCTTGAGGACATCACAGCAGCCACAAGTGGGTGAGTACAGTGCCCATCATTACAACTTGCGCCTGTTGAGGTGGTATCCAGATGGTGAATATGTGTCAGTGGGTGCCCCTAGGCCAGGCCTGACATAGCAGCGTGGGTCCTCTGGTGGCTAGGGTTCTGAAGGGATAATCTTGCCCACCTTGCTTGTAAGCATCCACTACTGGTCAGGGCTGCATGGTTCCCTGGTGTGCTGCAGTTGGCGGTGTGTGCCCCTCCTCATGCCTTGGTGGCTAACGATATCAGTGGTGGTACAATGCATAGCACGTAGGCATGTTCCCTGTGTGTGAGGGTGCTGTGTACGACAAAGGTGGTGTTGGTGCAGACACTGACCCAGTGCATCCTTTGTCTCTTCCCCCCTTTTTTGTTTTGTCATCCTGTCCTTATGTGCATTAGCATCATCTAGCAGAGGATCAGAGGCACCAGCAACAGAGGGAGCTGCATCCCACAGGACCCAGGAGGCAGAGTCCAATGACGCTGAGGGCACTGGTGGGACGGAGGCCGAGGGAGCACCACAGCGGAGACTGGAGGGGATACTTCAGACACAGATACCTCCTCCTATGGAAGCTCCTTGGTGGTAACGGACACTTCTGTGACCACCCTAGCTACAGGTATAGCTGCCACCCCCGTACCAGCACCGCCCTCCCAGCATCCCCTCATCGAGTTGCCCGTGCCAGCTCACCCAGGAAGATGGGCATCTTTTTTGCCCCAGGCACCTCAGGCCCAGCCCCATTTAGCCCTGTTGCCCTTGAGTGAGGAGGCTATTGACCTCCTGAGATCCATCTCTGTAGGGCAGTCAACCATTGTGAATGCTATCCAGGGGCTGGCAGCCCAGATGCAACAATCTAATGCATTCCTGGAGGGCATTCACACTGGATTGTCGGGCCAGCAGAGATCAATTCAGGCACTGGCCTCCTCTCTGATGGCAGCCATTGTCCCTGTTTTTACCATCCCCCCTCCAAATTCCACTTCCCAGTCCCATTCTCCTCAACCCCAACTCATCCCAGGTACACATACAGATGAGCATGCACACAAGACAACACCCAAGAGTGGTACAGGTAAACACAAGCACTACACTTCATCCCACAGGCACTCACACAAAATTAATTTGCAGACACACCAACATCCACTATTTCCACTGTGTCCTCCTCCTCCCCCTCCACCACCTCCCTCCCAGCCACATCCACACTCACACCTGCATGCACTACATCATCATCCACTATCAGCATCATCACCACACCAAGCAGAACACACACCTCAATGGCAGACACTTCCACAACAGCCATGCACACGTCCCCTGTGTCCTCTCCCACTGTGTCTGTCCCCCGCCTCCCAAAGTACACAAACGTAAGCACTCAGACACCCAACAGCCATCCACCTCACAACAGCATACAGCTCATGCGCCTGCACCGAAATCCAGCAAATAAACACCTCCAACAACCACTCCCTCATCATCCACTCCCATTCCTCCTTCCTCTTCACGCCCCAATGTCCCTAAGAAACTTTTCCTATTTACCATTGACCTCTACCCTACTCCTCACCCCGTCCTGCACGTATGGCCAGGGTATCACAAACCCAGCCAAGCACCTCAGCCACACAGGCCACGGGCCCAGTTCCATCCGCACCTACTAGTGGTAGAAAGGAATCTAGGCCACATTTACTGAAGGGGAAGGAGCCTGCACCGGCAGGCAGGAAGGGCAAGGAGCCAGCACCAGCAGGCAAGAAGAGCAAGGAGCCTGCACCTGCCACCCGAAAGTGCAAGGAGCGTGCCCCAGCAGGCTAGAAGGGTAAGGAGCCTGCACCTGCCACCCAAAAGGCCAAGGAGCCTGCACCAGCAGGCAAGAAGGGCAAGGAGCCTGCACCTGCCACCCAAAAGGCCAAGGAGCCTGCACCAGCAGGCAAAAAGGGCAAGGAGCCTGCACCGGCCACTCAAAAGGCCAAGGAGCCTGCACCAGCAGGCAAGAAGTGCCAGGATCCCACACCAGCAGCTGTCACGGAGCCCCCACCACCAACCATGGCTGTGCATCCATCCGAGGGTGCAGGGGATGTGCAGGAGCCTCCCACCCCCACAGTGCATCCATCCGAGGATGCAGGGGATGTTCAGGAGCCTCCAACCACCACCAGCACCACCACAGTGCATCCATCCAAGGAATCAGGGGATGTGCAGGAGCCTCCCACCACCACCAACACAGTGCAGCCATCACCACCGGTGGATGCAATGTATTCCTGCCTCCATGGGCTACTGTGCAACCTGTCCACTCCAGAACCAGTGCGCAAAACACCCACTCCAGAGACTGTGGCCTATCACTCCCCAGGACCAAGCACAGGGCATTTTGCCCCCTCCAGAACCAGTGGTCTTGTTTCTGCTCCCGGCTGAGGTGCCTCCCTCACGCTGAGGTGCCCGCCTATTTGCCAACTGATGCCCCTGCAGTGTTCTCTCCATGTTGATGCAGGTGAAAAGTGGGGCCTTGGACTTTGGCCTGTGGCCATGTGGCCAACGCAAACTGAGGACTGGGTATTGTCCCTTGTTCTGTACATTTGAAATATCTGTAGCATTGGCTAACTTATTAGTTTTTTACTGTGTTGATATTATTACAATCACTTTGGTAAATTTGTTTTGTCCTTGCATTATTCAGCCGATTTAGGGGGATGAACTTGTTTTCTTTTGCATCTGGTTTGGTGTATGGGGTTTGTGTCTGGGGTCTGTGTTGTGTGTGTGTGTGTCACTCTCTTTTTCCTCCCACCCTCCCTTGTGTGCTGAGTGGCTGTACTCACCATCGTCGTATTCACCGGCCTTGGTGTTCGTGGTGGAGCAGAACGTAGAATATCATCAGAAATACATGCAGTTCTGGGTCCATGGAGGCGTGATTTTTCCCTGTGGCTCCAATAGTGAGTTATTTCCTTTCTGAGCTCAGGTTCCGCCAGGCTTTTGATGTCATTGTTACCGCCCCGGAAAAGGTGGTGGATTGTGTTGTTGTAATATGGTGGGCAGAACTTTGACTTCCGCCTGGCTGTAGGAGGCTACCACCGTAGTGGATGTTGTTTCCGCCCTCCGCCCTAGCGGTCGGTGTGATACATTGTCTGTCTTTCGGAGATCTTTCCACCATGGTCATAGTTTTGCGGTAATTACCACTGGCCTGTTGGCGGTATTACCGCCACTTTATCACCGACAGCAAAGGTCGTAATGAAGGCCAGAGTCTTAGGTCTGGGTGGTAGTTGGCTTAATCACCTGCATGGAGTCCAGAGAGCACTTAACAATCTGCCTAGAAGGTCCCTGGCGGGTAGTACTTCAAACCTGTCCGGTCCTTCTTATCGTGCACCGGTCCCAGTCTTGGGAATACACGGTATCAGAACTGTCATTCTACCACCATTGGCTAGTGCTAAAGAAAACCACTTTGTATCTATTGACAATGTCAAGTTACACTATGTGGCCGATCCTGCACAGCAGACCAAGAGGAGCAACCAGTAGTTCCCAAATCCCTCTCACTACTGGTCAAGAAGTCCCTCTACAAGTTTTGATCAGCAACGCTGACACCTCTCTGAGCTTGGGGAGGGTGGAAAATGATTCTGCATTAGTTCCACTAACATCTGTAGCAAAACGACACAGAAATTACTGATCGATTTGACACAACTTCAACACAGATGGATGGTGTCATTTACTATGAACCACAGCAGGAGACCCATACCAGTTCTCCTCCTACAAATACTGCTCCAGCTTTTCCACGAACTGCTTCTGGATACTTTGCAGTCATCAATGATACTTTCTTGGACTAATTTGCCTCTTCTACATTTGAACTGCCAAAAACATGTAAGCTGATGAACTGGCTTAAAACAAATTACTTTATTCTCCCATGGAACTATCTGTGGCTTTCCTTGACTGTGTTAGCTTTCCTCCTTTGGATTGGCTTTGTCATAACATTCTTTCTATTAATACATGGTCATTTTCTTCCTGAAAGATCAACAGATGAACTAGTAGATGAGGTCCTAAAACTCCATTTTTCTTCTCACAAAGTCCGCAGAGACTTGTCTTTCGTGAACATTTCCGCTATACCAATTCCAGATGCGATTGTTTGGGATAAAGTCACATTTGATATTTATGGCTCCACGGAGATCGTTCAAATATCATATGTGTTTAAACTTTCAATGAACAATGTAATAATACCTGGAGTTGTTTCTGATGACTGGGATGTGAAAACAGTTGATTCTTTGATGACTGAATTGCAGTATTTCACTGTATTTGAAAGTGAAGATGTTTATCAATCTAAAGAGAATTATCGTGATATGTTTTGCTATAATTATTATGGGCACCATTTAATTCACAGAGCAATTACCCCAAAGACAATTTTAAATTACACACAATGGAAACATGGTCCAACTCCACCACAAGGGAGTTATAAAACATATTCTGAAAAATGTACATATTTTTCTGGGCACAGTGTTAAAAATGCTGAGTTATATTATTTGAAATTGCCATTGATGGAAAATGTTCATATAATATTGACAGATACAAAATTCATTTATTCAGACTCCTTTGTTTCCCGGTTGGTTATAGAAGGCTATGAATATTGGCTGAATCGATTGACTTAAAAAGTGTGTGGGTAACACTAAATTGGCAAATAAGGTGGAAGGAAGCTTTGTTTAGGGCATGCCTGATACCTGTTCAAATTATATATTTAAATGAAACTGTGCAACAGGCAAGCTGTTTAGGCTTAGCAAAGATTAAGGAACTGAATGCGCCCAGTATTCCTGCCCCTGCAAATTTGACAAATGGCAAAAGTATAAATAAATGCAACTGAATATCAGCTCGATGAATGGGTCCCGAATGGCACATTTAGGCCCTCATTCCACATTGGCGGTAAATGCCACCTACCGCCGTGCTGGCGGCCGCCAACATACCCTGACCGTGGCGGTATACCGCTATGGGTATTATGACCCACACAGAGAAATCTGCCTTTATACAGACACCCACACAAGTCCACCAGACCATAGGTCAGTGATAAACTGGCGGTACTAAAACCCACACCATTATGCCAGCAGAAATATGCCCTCAATATCAGGATCCAGGAATCACTGTGCGGTCTTTCAACCGCGGTAAACCATTGGCGGTACACACCGCCGCGCTCAAAATACACACAAGCAAAACTACATCACTTTGGATAATGCAAAATAAACACACCTGATACATATACACACACCACACCCACACACTCAGACCACTATAAAACACACTCACACATTACCCACAACCCTTCCTAAGAAAAAAAAGATTACTAACTGACAGAGAGACAAGCCAGGAGCACCCACTCAATCTGAGCCACAGAACACCATCACCCATACACCATCCACGCACCTCACGGCACACCCCCCAAAACATCACCCAACACACCCTCACACATACCACTCACACCACATCCATGGCACCCGAAAGACACCCCAGGTTTTCAGAGGAGGAGCTAAGGGTCATGGTGGAGGAAATCATCCGGGTAGAGCCACAGCTATTCGGATCACAGGTGCAGCAGACATCCATTGAAAGGAAGATGGAGCTATGGCGGAGAGTCGTGGACAGGGTCAACGCCATGGGACAGCACCCCAGAACAAGGGATGACATCAGGAAGAGGTCGAACGACCTACAGGGGAAGGTGCGTTCCATGGTTGCAAGACACCAGGTAGCTATACAGTACAGAGGACTGGCGGAGGACCCCATCTCCTCCCCCACAACTAACAACATGGGAGGACCAAGTCTTGACAATAATGCATCCTGAGGGCCACGCAGGAGTGGCAGGAGGACTGGACTCTGGTGAGACAAATCTTTACTACTGTATCCCCCCCACTCTACCTGCATGCCATCACAAACACCCACCCCTACCCTCACTCCATCACTCCACCACCTCAAATATACCCCACCATCACAACCCACCCATCCCAATACCAAGCCCTGCATGCCACACCAATGCATGGACAACCATCATAGACCTACATTGACACCCATCACTAAAGCATGCACATTAGAGAGAATCACCTTGCCCACAAAATCACCACTCACACAACGCAAAGCTGACAGGGCAATCACAACCATACAGGGAAACACACCCATGCACAAGATGGCACACACAGATACAATAACACTGCATTTACATCCCCACAGGACCCCCACTCAATGTCACTGGAGAGGAGCTGCCAACAACATCCAGTCCCCCCACAGAAGAGGCCCACAGTGATGACTGCACCTCTGCATGCCTGCATCACAATGACCAACCTGGCCCATCAGGGACCTCTGGACAATTGGTTACCCTGCAACAGTCCCAACCCTCCACAGAGCCTCCTCCCTCAGGAAACACCAGCACAGCACCCACCCAGCGGGCCCATACCTCTGTCCCCAGGACACGTCAATCAGCAGTGTGTCCACCACTACAGGGACCCCAGGCAACACCACAAACCCAAGACAATTATGGACCTGTGGTCAGTGGCAGTGGGCACACGGTTCAGGGGACATAGACACAGGACAACAGGGAAGCTGGGAGGTCTGCTGTGCAACATGGGGAGGACAGGCCCAGGGAACCCACTCTCCACGAGGCACTTGCAGGGATCCTGGGAGCATGCCGACATTACCAGAAGACCTTGGGCCAGACACTGGCCAAGTTGCAGGAGACCCAGCGACAGGAGGGACAGTACCTGGGGATCAGGGAGGACCTCAAACACATCCACACCATCCTGGTCACCATTGCAGGGGTGCTGGCTGACATGGCCAACACCATGAGGGAGGCAGTGGCACACCAACGGGCCCCTGACACTAGCCACACTGACGAACAGCCATCCACTTCCGCCGGCGCTAGTGGACTGGAGGCCCTGCCACTGGAGCAACAGACCACCAGCACCCTACCCCCTGCAGAAGGAGAGCCACCCCGCAAACGGTCCCTGAGATCCAGGCAGAAGCCAGAGAACATTGCCAAGACCCCCGCCAGGAAATAAGACTCTCCTGATTGTCACCCTTGTGTCCCACTCTGTCACCCTGTCCACCTTGAACTGCTATTGCTCCCCTTCCTATGCCCCATTGGACAATGCACCTGTAATACCAATAGACTGGACTCTACCCTGGACTTTCCTCCATCATCAACCTAGCCCATTGCAATACCCCCTCCACTTATTAGAACTTAATTAAATGCCCTTGGAACAAATACAAGTATGGAGTCTGTCAATTGATTGAAATATGTATTTGTTTAACAAACTGTAAACATTGCAATTCAACTGTACAGTCATGTATACATAGGTATGACCTGTAGTGGGCAGCCGTAAACACACCAGGAGCCAGAGTGGGGCACAGAGATCTGAAAATAGAGATGCCAAAGGGTACAGTAAGTGGTCATAGAAATAGGGAAATCAGGCTGCCATGTTCAATGTCAAACACAAAACTGCAAATGAAAGTGAAGTTACAGTGTCTTACCTGTGTGGAAGTACTGTTGTATGAGGGATCTTCTGTTGTCCACATCTTCTTCCTCTGCCTCCTCTTCCTCACTGTTCACAGGCTCCACCGCTGCCACAAGACCATCTCCAGTGTCATCTTCCTGCAGAAAAGGCACCTGGCGTCTCAAGGCCAGGTTGTGCAACATGCAACATGCAACTATGATCTGGCACACCTTTCTGGGTGAGTAGTACAGGGATCCACCTGTCAGATGGAGGCACCGGAACCTGGCCTTCAGGATGCCAAAGGTTATTTCACTGATCCTCCTTGTTTGCCCATGTGCCTCATTGTAACGTTCCTCTGCCCTTGTCCTGGGATTCGTCACTGGGGTCAGTAGACATGAGAGGTTGGGGTAACCAGAGTCACCTGCAAATATTCGAGGGATACCTGTTAGACATACACTCACCCTTAGGGACAACCCCACACCCATATAGCTACATCAACTGGGTGGGGACCATGGGCTCACCTATTACCCACACCCGGTGCCTCTGGAGTTGAGACATCACATATGGAATGCTGTTATTACTCAAGATGAAGGCATTGTGCACAGAGCCAGGATACTTGGCAATCACATGGAATCTGTACTGGTCCGCCAAACACACCACCTGCACATTCGGAGAGTGATAGCTTTTCCTATTCCTGAACACTTGTTCATTCCTCCGGGGTGGAACAAATGCCGCATGTGTACCATCAATGGCACCAATGATGTTGGGGATATGCCCCAGGGGCATAGAAGTCAGCTTTCACTGTTGCCAAATCCTCCATCTGTGGGAATACGATGTAGCTGCGCATGTGTTTCAGCAGGGCAGACAAGACTCTGGTCAACATGTTGGAGAACATAGGCTGTGACATCCCTGATGTCATGGCCACTGTTGCTTGAAAAGAACCACTTGCCAGGAAACGGAGCACTGACAGGACCTGCACTAGAGGGGGGATACCTGTGGGGTGGCAGATAGCTGAAATCAGATCTGGCTTCAATTTGGCACACAGTTCTTGGATTGAGGCCCTATCAAGTCTGTAACTTAGGATAATGTGTCTGTCCCCCATTGTCGCCAGGTCCACCGGGGATCTGTACACTGGAGGATGTCTCCATCTTCATATTCATCCTCAGCGGTTGAAGTCCAGGGAGGAAAACGGTGAGCAGAGGGTCATATTCACACATCTATTGAAATAATGATGCATCTCTTCATTTACAGAACCAGTGTGTGAATCCGAGAGTCAGTTGATGTGCCAATGTCTGCTGTGAGGCAGTTAGGTGCCATGGCCTGTTCCTCCTTGAAATGGCAGCTGCCTGACCTCTGAGGAGGGACAAGTTGGAATGAGGTAATTCCGCTGGCGTTGTGCACCTTTGCAGTCGGCGGTCAATGACCGCCGAGCAACTTCGCATTGGTTAACATTAGGCCCTATGGGTTCTAGGAGCCAATGGCGATGTACGCCGGTGGTGACAGTACGCACCACCATGGACGTGACTGCCATTTTCAATCTATTCACTTACTTGTTACGTGACATTCAGCAGGAGAGGACCTACACTGCAAGTGCTGCTGTGACCTTTGTCTGGAAGCGACAATGGCTCATGTGTCTGGGGGAAGGTCCCCTGCTTTCACTTCGGAGGAGTTTGAGAGACTGGTGGATGGGGTCCTACCCCGGTACACTTTACTCTATGGTCGCCCAGACACACAGGTGAGTACACTGTGGGCATGATGCGTGGGCCATGAATGTATGGAGTGCTGTGTGTGTAAGCCACAGTAGGGGGGTGTGAGGTGTCCTGGCCAAAGTGCTGCATGTATGGTGGTCAATGTATGTGCGTAAGGGGATGGGAGGGATATGCTGGGTCATGAGTATGACAGTCCGGACGGTATGACTAATCCCTTTTCTGCTGTATTCTTCCTGCAGGTCAGCGCCCATCAGAAAAAGGGTATTTGCCGTGCCATCGCCAAGGAGATGCAGACCCTGGGGGTCTTTGACAGGCAGAGCACCCACTGCCGCAAACGGTGGGGGGACCGGCGCCGCTGGGCAAGGAAGATGGAGGAAGCACAGCTGGGGCTGGCCTCCTAATGAGGAAGTGGTGCCTGTCGTACCCTGACCCCCCTGATGTTCCCCATCCTGGCGGTGGCCTATCCGGAGTTGGGTGGGCACCTGAGGGCATCACAGCAGCCACAAGGTGGTGAGTACAAATTCAGAATCATGCCTTTGCGTACATTTAGGTTTTACCTGGGTGGGGATGTGGACTGTGGGTTCCCCTAGGCCAGGGCGAACATGGCAGGGTAGGTCCCTTTTTGGGCAGGCTCTGAAGCACTCAGACCCCAATGGTGTTAGTGGGCATCTTCTACGGGTCAGGGCCCTTTTTGTTTCAAGTGTGCAGCTGATGACGTTATGCTATGTGCCCCATGGGCTGGTGACTATCTTTGTAACTGGTAGTGCATGGCCTACTGCACAGGGCTGCCCCGTGTGTTGTGTATGCCAACGGTAGTGTTGTTGCTGGCATTGACCAAGTGTATCCTCTGTGTCTCCCTCCCTTTTTGTTTTGTCATCCTGTCCTTGTGTGCATTAGCATCATCTGGCGGAGGAGCAGAGGCACCGGTGACGGAGGGAGCTGCCTCCCACATGGGCCTGAAGGCTGAATCCACCGACGGTGAGGGCACCAGTGGGATGGAGGGCGAGGGGAGCACACGACGGAGACAAGAGGGGACACTGCAGACAGCGACTCCTCCTCCAATGGAAGCTCCCTGGCGGTGGCGGACACCTCTGTGCCCACCCCAACAACTGGTACAACCGCCACCCCCTACCAGAACCGCCCTCCCACCAGCCCCTCAGCGTGTTTCTCATGCCCGCTCACCCAGGAGGGTGGGCATCTCCTTCGCCCCAGGCACCCGAGGCCCTGCCCCAGTCAGCCCTGCTGCCCTCAGTGAGGAGGCTTTTGACCTCCTGAGATCCCTCACTGTTGGGCAGTCAACCATTCTGAAAGCCATCAAGGGTGTTGAGAGGCATTTGCAACAAACAAATGCATACCTGGAGGGCATTCACTCTGGCATGGCGTCCCAACAGAGAGCATTTCAGGCTCTGTCCTCTGCACTGATGCCAGCCATTGTCCCTGTCTCCAACCTCCCCCCCTCCAACTTCCTCTACCCAGTCCCAATCCCCTCAACCCCAGCCTATCCCAAGCACACCTTTAGAACGGCATTCACCCAAATCAACACACAGAAGTGGCTCAGCCAAACACAAGCACCACACTTCATCTCACAGGCACTCACACAAGTACCATCCCCATGCAGACACACCAACATCCACTGTCTCCACTGTGTTCCCCTCCTCCTCCTCGTCCACCTCCCTCCCAGTAGCGTCTCCACTCACGCCTGCATGCACTACATCCTCATCCACTACCTCTATCACCACCCATCACTACACACCCCTCACTGGCAGTCACCACCCCCACATCCATGCACACGTCCCTTGTGTCCTCACCCACTGTGTCTGTGACCCCTCTTCCCAAAGAACACAAATGCAAGCACACACCCATCCAACAGCCATCCACCTCACAACAGCATCCAGCTCATGCACCTGCACCCAAACACAGCAGACTGACACCTCCTACAAGCACTCCCTCTTCCTTCACTCCCAAACCTTCACCCTCTTCCCGCCCCGATGTCCCTAAGAAGCTTTTCCTAGCAAACATTGACCTCTTCCCTACCCCTCCCCCGTCCTTCACCTCGGGCCAGGATGTTCAAAACCCAGCCCAGCACCTCAGCCACCAAGTCCACGTCCGCTGTGGTTTCTGCAGCTGTCAGAGGCTCAAAGGGGGCACCCGTCGGCCCAGCCAGTGTGTCACTAACCCCTGTCAAGGCCAAGAACATTCCACCACCTGGCAAAGTGAAGAAGGGGACAGCATCCAGCAAGGGGAAGGAGCCACAACCACCCAGCAAGGCCACCTCAAAGACTCCAGCTGCCAGACCCAAGGTGACACCACCATCTGCCAAGGGCAGGAAGGGGCACAAAACACCAGCCAAGGCACTTCAGACATCCGAGCCTGCAGTTGAAGGCCTGGTGGCTACTAGCAAAACCGGCAGCACCGCCACCTTCACCGTGGCCAGCACCTCCACCTGCTCTGCCGCAAGCACCACCGCAAGCACCACCACCTGCACCATTGCACGCACCACTACTGTCAGCAGCAGCAGCCCCAGTGGGCAGTCGTCCGAGGCTGCAGGAGAAGGAATGGAGCCTCACCCCACCACTCGCAGCACCAACACCAGCACTGCTGCCAGCACCGCCACCTGCACCACTGCAAGCCCCGCCGCAAGCACCGCCACCTGCACCGCTGACAGTAGCACCACTGCCAGCAGCATCAGCCACAGTTGGCAGCCGTCCAAGGCTGCAGGAGAAGTGCTGGAGCCCCCCCCCCACCACTGGCAGCACACCTACCAGCACCGGCACTACCACCACTGTGCAGCCGTAGCCGCCAGCGGATGGACTGTAGCCCTGCCTCCATGGACTATCATGCATCCTGGTCACTGCAAATCTCGTGGCTCTGACACTCAGGTGAGGGACCGGTACCGGGCACCCCCCAAGTGCTGCATCACTGGGCACAAAGCCCCTTCCAGAACCAGTGGAGAAAGGCATCCACTCAACCTACCTTGGCAGGATGAAACACACTGGGCACAAAGCCCCCTCCAGAACTAGTGGAGAAAGGCATCCACTCACCCTATCCTTGGCAGGATGAAGCACACCGGGCACAAAGCCCCCTCCAGAACCAGTGGAGAAAGGCATCCACTCACCCTATCCTTGGCAGGATGAAGCACACTGGGCACAAAGCCCCCTCCAGAACCAGTGTAGAAAGGCTTCCACTCACCCTATCCTTAGCAGGATGAAACACACTGGGCACAAAGCCCCCTCCAGAGCCAGTGGAAGAAGTCACCCACTTGAGAGACTGTGACTTTGCACTCCCCAGGACCAAGCAGTGGGCAAACCACCCACTTGAGAGACTGTGGCCTTGCACTCCCCAGGACCAAGCAGTGGGCAAACCACCCACTTGAGAGACTGTGGCTTTACACTCCCGAGGACCAAGCAGTGGGCAAACCACCCACTTGAGAAACTGTGGTTTTGCACTCCTCAGGACCAAGTGGTGGGCAAAGCACCCACTTGAGAGACTGTGGCTTTGTACTCCCCAGGAACAAGCAGTGGTCATGTAGCCCCCTCCAGGAGCAGTGGCGTAGTACCATCTGCCGGCTGAGGTGCCCCTCCTTCCCCATCCCCCTGAGGTGCCTGTGTGTTTTCGACCTGATGACCCTGCAGTGTTCTCTCCATTTTGAGGCAGGAGTCAAGTCTGGGCTTGGCCTATGTGTTATAGCCCAGTGGGTCACGGACTATTTTTGTGTGGACGTTGTCCCTCATTTTGTATATATTGTATGTACTGTACATACTGTTTATTTATTTATGAACGTATTTCTCTTAATTTCTATACAATAATTTGACTCCATTCCTTTTGTCCTTGCATTATTCCTGAGGGTTACGGGGTGTATATGTAATTGTTGTTGCATGTGTTTGTGTGTATGGTGTTGGGGGTAAGGGTGGGGGTGGGGGTGTTGCATGTGTGTGTCACTCTCTTTTTCCTTTCCCCCTTCCCTGTGTATTAGGTGTGTACTAGGTGCAGTACTCACCGTGGTCGTCGTCGCCGGCGTTGGTACTCCTGGTATATGAGAAGATACACAAGCATGGGTAACACCTGTCTTTCGGGCTCCATGGTGTCCTGGTTCTTCCTTGAGTGTCGAGAGGTGAGTGGTTTCCCTTCAGAACACTGTTTCCGACGTGCTTTTGATGGTGTTGGTACCGCCCCGGAAAAGGTGGCGTATAGGCCTCTTGTAATAGTGTGGGTGGAACCTTGTCTTCCGCCTGTCTGTTGGCGGTTACCGTTGTGGTGCTTGTTGCTACCGCCGTGGCAGTCGGAGTGTTAAAGTGGCTGTCTGTGTTGGCGGTTTCCACCATGGTCATGATTCCATTTTTTTTACCGCCGGCCTGTTGGCGGTATTACTGCCACTTTACCACCGACCGCCAGGGTTGTAATGAGGGCCTTCATGCTTCACTGTCACATCCTGGCTGGTGGTTATTGTGGCCAGTAGATACCAGTGGGTGTCATAAAAGTTTTATAAACTCCACGGGGGGTTTAGAACAAGTAGGCTGGACCCTGGCTATCTGTCATCCGAACATGCGGGTATAGTAACGACATACAGTGTAGGGAAACTATGCCAGCAAAGAGTTACTCACTAGATGCAGTTAGAGAACACCTCAGTCTCCTGTCTAAAAACACTGACTTACATGATTTTCTGTTAGGCCCCAGAAAACAACGCAGAAATTGCTTCTTGTACGCAGTCTATAATGAAATGCTGAAGCTTTCCCAACAAGAAGCTGCTACCCGGTTAAGACAAATAGATCAGGAAAACTTACAGAAGGCATTAGCTGTTGTAGATAATGGGATTAATACCCTGTCCGACCGGATTTAAACAACAACGTTTCTTCTGCAAAAGACATAATACAAAGTGGCATGTCTTCTTTACACCATAGACAGAGTCAACTAAGGTCCATCATGCAGTTGGGTTGGACACATCAAACATTGAAGGCAGGTCGCATTCCCTGCAACACGTTAGCGCAACGGACATATTTTCCACATTTAATATAATGCAACAACAACTAATGGCTAAAAAAGAAGAAATTTATGTCAAGTTAAATATTGAAAAGTTAGAAAAGTTGCCTTTTATTGTGACTGAAATACCATCTGCTGAGTGGTTAATACACGAGGTTGTTAGTCTGTCTATTTCAACACTTCAATTCATGTCCTGCTTAAAACACTTTACAGTAGCCAGATCTGAAAGGCTAGGAGATAGTTACATCGATGAGGTGTGGGGGCTAACCTTCTCATACAAATGTCTCAGTGCCATGAAAGAGGTCTTTCTTAGCGGCAGTAAATGCAAGACTTCTGTTAGCCATTCGATGGTTTGTAAACAGCTGTCCTTGCACGGGACGTGCAACGCTCCGTCAGCAAACTTGGCTTGTTATCTGAAGGGAGTTCCAGTCCCCTTGATTAGACCTGCGCTCCAGGTGATCTCAAATTGCAGCTATGTCCTCCTCAATAGTGAAAACTGTTGTGGGATGCGAGCTGGAATAGTTTATGTTGCTTCAGTCTCTAAGATTGTTACATGCTGCGGGAACGTACTTTTTTCCTCCCACAAGACAAAGAGAAGTAGCTGAGATTTGGCACCATATCTCTACTTCTAATGTGAAGTTTGACAGGTTGAGCAGACTCAAGGCTTTATTGTTTCAAAAACATGTGGCACTCACATCTGCACATGAGACCTATGCACCTCAGGTGGCAAGATCATCAGCAGAGATACAGTCCCTTTTAAGTACCAACTTTCCAAGACACTTTGTGAGCTTGTGGGATAAATATTTAATGCAACCGATACTACTGAAATCACAAATTTCTTTAAGGCTGTTGGTTCTGGTTTCATTCACACCTTCTCCTCTATATTCGGCTTAATACCATCAGCCATTTCTCTAGTACTTTCAGGGGATTTCCGATAACTTTGGCTATAATAGGTGGAATCTTGCTATTGCTACAGTTTCTGCGCAATGGCTGTCCCGCCGCAACACGAAGGACTGAAAGCGCTCCCACCAGCGCAGCTGTGTCATGAACGCAGGTTACAGTACTTTGGAGCAACAATCCTGGAGCAATTGGAGTGTGACTGGTCTCTGTCATTCAGATTGGTTTTGCAATGTGTGCAGCCCGTGTTTCGGTGCCTCTGGTGCTCATTCGAATATGCACTGAAAGTTTGTCTTTCTAAGCAGCGCTTGCTTTAATTGGACGCTGATCTGTTGATGCTCTCACTGAGGGTTCATTACCAGACATGCACGTTGAGGGTGCGTTTGCTACGGGAAGCTGCTTATGAGTTGCCCTTTGTGGAGAATGCAGCTCTAAACTCATTGTTGGGCACACCACGGAATGCTGCTGACTTGGCTGGAGCTCAGGCTTTGGAACACGATTGTTCCTTGGTTTTCCTTGGTGATGAATTTCCTACTTTACCACCTGCCGAAGTTGAAAATTTCCTGTCTTCAATTATCCTGGATTCGATTGGCAACTTCCAAAATGACTCTGACTCTTGAAATTCGGTCTTTTTTTACGCCAGAGTTGACATTTGTAAATTGTCCTTTTTATACATGCTCATGTGTCTTTTTAACTTGTCATTATTGACATTCTCACATATATATCTTAGGTTGAGTTTTAAGTAGCCTTTATCCATAATTAGGCTTTGAACTAAACCGGCAATGGGAAGGTGTTGTGTAGCCATCTTAGTGATAGCTTCATAAACGTTATTTTAGCAAACTAGGCCCGCCGCTGTGCACTTTAAACTATATATATTTTATTCAGCTTCTTTTATTATTTTAACAATAGTCACATTTGCGGTCTTGTTTTATTTCTCTCTATCTGGATGTCCTTTGCCTCGGTCAGCACTGTGTTCTTAAACAAGACATTTCTTTCACTCTGTCCTTTTCTCAAGGCTGCAGTATGATAGGTTGCCGGTAAACATGGTAACGCTTTGTCTCTAATGTTAATGGAAACATACACATCCTTACGTAGGGACATTTTTTCAGAACATCAGTTGTTATATTATAAAAACACTTCTCTGTCCCATACACGTTAGAATGAGATTCCAGCCAGATGACTACAAGTGTATGCTGATTGCTGAGTGCTTCGCTACAGCTGCTTGTGTAAACGACAGGCCTCTTGCTTAGGTATGCGGGATGATGTCTTTCCAGGCGAACCTGAGGGCAGAAATAGAGCTCAACATACTGTGCTCTAATATAGCCTAGGTAGGAATTATTTTAATGATTTTAGTGACAATATGGTAGCGTTATTTTTATGCTTTACTCTCCTTGTCACAATTTTAATCCTGTCATGCTTCATCTGCCTGGTTATTGCAGTACATGCTTTATCATCTAAGATGCAGTTGCTTCATTAAAACCCTATTGAAACATATACTGTCCTTGTATATGTGAGACTAAAGTAACTGAGAGAAATGGATGCGATCTGAGTGACCACGATGTCCCTGAGGAATCAATTGTGTCTTGCGCTCGGCTGCCCAATCATCCCTGCTTTTGGGTAGAGATGAGGCACTGCTAGTTAGCCGGAGCAAAACCCAGATTGGGCTGACAGGGGTCACCTGTAGTGAGTTTAGACTCAGTCCCCCACAGTGCAAGTGATTCTGCTGCCTCAATCCAGTAGTTTCATTACAATAATGAGAGCCTACGCGACAATGGAAATGGCCTACTTGTGGGTAAGTCAACTAACCTAGCAATCTACACACAACACACCAAGCCTGTAGGACACACAAGACATACACCACTACATTAACACATGGCCAGGGTAACAAAGATGTGCAGGCAACAACACATATGAACCATGCTGGAGTCCAGCACAATCAGTGCACACCACAAAAACATACACCCACATGTACGTAACACACCCACTACTTGACAGGCACACCACATGAAGGACAGGTGCAGATGTACCCTTTGCTAACAGTAGAACTACACAGACCACTACAAGTGCCCACAGGTTGCCTACTAGGTACACTTCACACACAGTACACCAAACAAAGAATAGCATAGCCATGTCAATGGCATACACCATGCCCATATCATGTAAGTTCCATATAGGGACAGATCCCTCAAGTCATGCTGTGCAAATCACTGCCACAACAAACATCACATACCAGACAACTTGCGCCTATACCAACTACATCTCATCAACACATACATGACTTACCTGTAGTGTGCAGAGACATCTGTCTGACACATTGGCTTCCACACATAGGAATACAAGATCAATGCCCATTACATACTATTTGCCAGATGTGTGATAACTGGTACCACACCTACTGTAGTGCCACCTCACATGCACCACTTACTGACCCACAACACCATTATGTCTGCACCAGAAAGAATAAATGACCCAGCATGGGGAAGAATCACTGTCAGACAGTGCAGATCATGGATCCCATAGTGGGACCTTGTAAAATACAGGACATCACTGACCTCACATGCACTGCACCAAGGGACACATTTGCTAAGTAGCTGAGCTCCATCCCATAGCCTACACTGTGCATGTGTTGACAGTATAAATGTTGATTCATGTGTTTGAAGATAGAAGAGATACTGGTAGTTGTGTTGATCATCCTGTAACAATGAGATACACACCCTTGGACACCTCATGGCTGCCACAAACATTAGCTGCCACTTTAGATCACCAAAGGACCTATGTAAAAGCCCACAGTGCCATTGTCATGGCCTATACTGTATGTACAACTTTGCAGATAACCATTTTTTAATGACTTGAAGCCACATTGTAAATTGGCCACCCCTCCATGCAGTATGTAGCGTGGAAGGGGCGTGCAAGGTGTTTTGCTGCAGGTCTGTCACCACAAGATACATAGCATGATGTGCTGACTCAGACGTAGGTGTCACCTAAAACCTGAGGCAGTGCCAACAACAAACACCGCCCCAGGGGTGCTGTTTACAGGTTGCAATAAGGAAGTAGACTGTGCTTTGAACTCAGACAATTGTGCCACCAATGCATGCTGCACACACAGAAACAGCCAATTGGCCATCAAAACAGCATATGTATAGGGTGGAGTCCCTTCCTGCACAGATACACTTACCTCCACAAGGCAGCTAGCCAAGTACCCTGGTGCAAGTTAGGGAGTGTAAGTGCACGGCTGCATATGAGAAACTGCACAGGGGACAACAAAGGGTTGCCTAGTAGTATGTCACACATGGGGCATTCTTGCATAGTCTAAATGTTGCAGGACAGTGCATCCAATTTTGGAGACGTGTTGTGCATTGTCACTTACCAATTTCAGAGTGTTGCACATCATCTGCAATGACACATGTCAAAATGGATGGGATGTTCAGGCCCTCAGTGCTACAATGTTGCCACCACACCTGACCCCATTGTGCTGTGAGGATGTGTCATGTCTCCTCTAGTGATAGCACCCTGATACAAAGGTGCACTACACAACGCATGGTGCATACATACTGTCTGTCAGTTTGGAATACAAATCATATGGCCCAGGTCCTTGAGCCAAACACAAGATTGTCTTGTCCAACAACCCAGTGCTGAGGAGACCTTACACAAGGCCAGGAACTCACACCATACCACAAACACATATGAGTCACAACCAACTCAAATTATCAACTGCCATGCTACATGACAAACCTGTTGCAAGCCTTAACAACAACTTACTCCTTTAATCTTTTGCAGTGGATCAGAGTTATGGCTTACAGCCATAGATTATGATCCCATTTCCCAACCCAAGCACAGCAGCAGAGTGTGCATGAAATGAGGGACATCGGAGGACACAGACTATAGTGGAGAGGACATTTGGCATCCTGAAGTTCAAATTCAGGTGCCTGGACATCACAGGAGGCAGCCTCCTATATGCCCCACACATGTCTGTAAGATCATAATGACATGTGCTATCTCGCACAACATATGTGTGCAGATGAACGTCCCCTTTCATGAGCAAGTTGATGGGGAGGAGGAGGATGGTGGTGAAGAAAATGAGGGGGGACAGCACAACACAGCTGCTGGGATACACCGCAGACTGCACATAGTTGAGAACGTCTTCACTTAATAATCAGTCAACTCACCTTGTACATTTTGTCAATAAACACCTCACGTATTCACACATTCTGGCTTTGGTCTCTTCAATCTCCACAACATATACCTGAGGATTGTGAGTCTAACCTCAGGGAGTATGTTACAAACACTGATCTAAAAAGTACTGTAGCTACATCACATGTGATGCGTAAGATTGTACTGCTACCATCACACACATCACAAATAGCCTCATCACTTGAATATGACAACTAAACGACACAATCTATGGACCACAACATATGAATTACGTCCACGTTGGCATCTTGTACAACAATAGCTCATCACACACAACTACAACATGTCCAAATAGGAGGTAAACAAGGGCCCCACACATGAGGCAGTGGATGTCAAAATTTGGTAATACAGGAATGTTTGAACAGACTACTGTCACAACTCAGTGTGAGAGTTACAATGGCTGCATGGAGCATGTGTGACAAGGGGGGGACATCATTGGTAACAATGGTCATCATGATTTCCCCAGGTATGACAAGCAATGGAAGAAGTTGGGCCTGCGCAGTACATCCATGGTAATCAGTCCTGCCACTGCCATGGGGCCCAATCCTGACACAGGGTACACATGACCTCACACTTTGCACAGACACGTCTGTGGAATGAACATCAGAATGGATGAGAACATATGCAGCTAGGGCTGCAGGTTCACCACACAAAATCAAGAACCATCGCTAAATGTAATGAGTTTAATTAAACATTTGTGGACAAAACATAACATGGGTGGAATGTAGGCAAAGTGAGTCAATCACAGTATGTACCAAATATGTACACATGTCAGACATATGTGTAGTCCAAACACAAGTCACCATAAACTCAAGATCTACATATGGAGACAGTTGTTGTGTAACATTTCCTAGGTAGCATTCGTCAGGCATCATCAACAATGCCAGAGCTATGTATGTTGTCTTAAATGTTATGCTCTGTAAGACAACTGCACACATCACACAAGTAAATAGAATTCCCAATCACATACCAGAACTGTTGCATAGTACTGACTGCCATACATATGTGGATACACTGTTGTCATACATACATACATATGCACGACGTGTAAATATTTGCATGCTGATGACTAACACACACATTGGTGTAACAGACCAGTCACACCAAAATCACATTGTTGCATGGACTATTACATGTGGCCATACACAATATGCCACACTGCAGCACAGCCCATTCCATAGACAATGGACCAAAATCACTCAATCAGGAATAGAGTAAAAAAATATGATGCAAATGCGAGGGAAAACATCTGCAAACGCAAAGTATATGACCCATTGGCCTTTAGCGTGAATTCCACCTTCGCACTCATCTCGATGCTGATTTTCTGTTAATTCGACGCTTACAGGTAATGTGTCAAAAAATACTCACGTAAATATCACATGCATCAAATAAATACATGCATAACAGAAAACATGATGCACGGGGAAAGGAAGTGATGTAATAGGAAATCCTGTTTACAGGCATGGTACAGTGGGTGTACTTTCACTTTCTCTTTACAGTCTGTGCCTATTTTGACTGTGTGGTTGTGTCCTGGAGTTGGTAGTGTGTTGTTGCTCAGTATTGTATCTTGTGGTGTCTCTCCTGTTGTGTTTTTCATATATTTGACTGTACTTTGTCCCAGTGTCACTAAATTTGTGTGTTTTTTGTGTGGGGTGTCTGTCGGGGATTGTTAATCAGTTGTTTTTTTTTTCTCTACCTGGACCTGGTTGATATGTCTGGTAGGGGAAGGTTGACAAGGATGGGGGAGGAGGAGCTGGGAGACTTCATGTGGCTGGTAGCCCACTACCTGCCATTAACTGTGGAGATGGATGGTTGTGTAATCCAAGGTTACTGGATGGAGGCAAGGCAGAGGTGCCCCACCACCTGAAGAGGGTGTTTTGCAGCACCTGCAACGAGCACCAGCTCAAGCATCGCTGGGCAGATCTGGTGGCCAGGGAGCAGGATCTGCTTGACCATCTTGGTGTGGTGATCCGTGGCCCTCTTGATGAGTCTCCCATTGGCATACTATTTACTGTTCACAACTCTTGAATGACAGTAGCAGATGTATTGGAGTGCTTCATGCAATGCTTGCGAACATGTTGCTTACAACCAGAATGAAGTGTGACTGCACCAGTCTAGATATGGAGTTCACATGTCCTACCATTTTACCAATGCAGGTCAGATGTTTGGAGAGTTATGCACAACCATCACTAAGTTACACATTTCAGGGGCCATGGGAACACCTCTGCCCCAGCATAGTGTCATGTGTGATATGCCAAGACACTACCACCATACCATATTTAACTGGATTGTGTCAACAAAGTAGGGCAATCCATGTATAGCGCTACATTGTCATCATTTCACACACATGATCCCTGCCATTATGTTAGCAAAGGGGGCTTACCTGCCTTAGGGGGCACTGGCAATGGGGCATTTGATACCATCAAACAACTTTGCCACATCAGTCATGGATTACTCAACGCACGATCATTGCAGACTAATAATTGAGCCGCATGTCCATCAAAAAGTGCCTCTGGGTGCCTTGCAGGACAAGCCAGAATACCTGAGTCAATTGTCTTGCAGAGCACAAGGGTAGTGTCATGTATTTGTCACCCAACCCCCCCTCATACCATGGAGTTCCATCTTCTATAGATTGGCCACAATATGGTTGTTGCATGGTGTAGCACTACATGAGTCTCAGGCCCATTGTAAGTGTGCAGATTTGTGGCTCACACTCACCTTAATGTCAGTGTAATCATGAGTTTCAAGTGGTTTGTATGTTGCACTGTTTTACACCAGGATAACTAGCTCACTCCTCTAAAATAGTACACACTGTAATATGTTGTCCACTAGCAGTGACAGTGATATGGTACTAAGCATGGTTCTCCATCCATATCTTACAGGTGGACCTGTCCCCACACCATCTGCAAAGTGGCAAGATTTGAAGACCCAGATGTATCCAATAAGTGTGATAATGTCTGTCCTATGTAGTAATTGAGGGTTTGGTGTGAGTGAGTCATGTGTGTTGCACACAATGCTAGAAGTGATGAGCTGTCAAATGATCAGATATCAAAGTAGGCTGGATGGTAACATTGTGTCCCATTTAAGGGTTCCCAGTGCATGAGCAGAGAGTCATATCTTGTGAGGCTTGTGGTGCTAAATGGGCAGCATCATGTAAGCAAGGTGATGACAAGCCACATGGAGGCCCATGTGTGACTAAGAAGTGCACCGCTGTGAGAATATTAGCACTGGGACACCCCGTCATTCTCACAACACAGTGATGCACCATTTTTAACACAATTTGGTGCATCCCTGTATTGTAATGTATATGTAGGACTGGGTGGGCAATTGTCCCCCAGCATGGTGCTCCATATTTTGTACTCCATTTACGTGACACTTATGTGGAATGTAATAGGTGTGCATGCAGGTCAAGGTAAGACTTGTGCTGGCATGGCTATGGGTGTGTAAGGAATAGTATTGGCAGATCAGGTATTGATGGGTGTCTACACCTGGACACATGAATGAAGATGTGATAGACCTATGGATATCAGCGTCCTAGTTGCCAGCCCTCCTAACATACAGGGAGTGCAGAATTATTAGGCAAATGAGTATTTTGACCACATCATCCTCTTTATGCATGTTGTCTTACTCCAAGCTTTATAGGCTCGAAAGCCTACTACCAATTAAGCATATTAGGTGATGTGCATCTCTGTAATGAGAAGGGGTGTGGTCTAATGACATCAACACCCTATATCAGGTGTGCATAATTATTAGGCAACTTCCTTTCCTTTGGCAAAATGGGTCAAAAGAAGGACTTGACAGGCTCAGAAAAGTCAAAAATAGTGAGATATCTTGCAGAGGGATGCAGCACTCTTAAAATTGCAAAGCTTCTGAAGCGTGATCATCGAACAATCAAGCGTTTCATTCAAAATAGTCAACAGGGTCGCAAGAAGCGTGTGGAAAAACCAAGGCGCAAAATAACTGCCCATGAACTGAGAAAAGTCAAGCGTGCAGCTGCCACGATGCCACTTGCCACCAGTTTGGCCATATTTCAGAGCTGCAACATCACTGGAGTGCCCAAAAGCACAAGGTGTGCAATACTCAGAGACATGGCCAAGGTAAGAAAGGCTGAAAGACGACCACCACTGAACAAGACACACCAGCTGAAACGTCAAGACTGGGCCAAGAAATATCTCAAGACTGATTTTTCTAAGGTTTTATGGACTGATGAAATGAGAGTGAGTCTTGATGGGCCAGATGGATGGGCCCGTGGCTGGATTGGTAAAGGGCAGAGAGCTCCAGTCCGACTCAGACGCCAGCAAGGTGGAGGTGGAGTACTGGTTTGGGCTGGTATCATCAAAGATGAGCTTGTGGGGCCTTTTCGGGTTGAGGATGGAGTCAAGCTCAACTCCCAGTCCTACTGCCAGTTCCTGGAAGACACCTTCTTCAAGCAGTGGTACAGGAAGAAGTCTGCATCCTTCAAGAAAAACATGATTTTCATGCAGGACAATGCTCCATCACACGCGTCCAAGTACTCCACAGCGTGGCTGGCAAGAAAGGGTATAAAAGAAGGAAATCTAATGACATGGCCTCCTTGTTCACCTGATCTGAATCCCATTGAAAACCTGTGGTCCATCATCAAATGTGAGATTTACAAGGAGGGAAAACAGTACACCTCTCTGAACAGTGCCTGGGAGGCTGTGGTTGCTGCTGCACGCAATGTTGATGGTGAACAGATGAAAACACTGACAGAATCCATGGATGGCAGGCTTTTGAGTGTCCTTGCAAAGAAAGGTGGCTATATTGGTCACTGATTTGTTTTTGTATTGTTTTTGCATGTCAGAAATGTATATTTGTGAATGTTGAGATGTTATATTGGTTTCACTGGTAATGATAAATAATTGAAATGGGTATATATTTTTTTTTGTTAAGTTGCCTAATAATTATGCACAGTGATAGTCACCTGCACACACAGATATCCCCCTAACATAGCTAAAACTAAAAACAAACTAAAAACTACTTCCAAAAATATTCAGTTTTGATATTAATGAGTTTTTTGGGTTCATTGAGAACATGGTTGTTGTTCAATAATAAAATTAATCCTCAAAAATACAACTTGCCTAATAATTCTGCACTCCCTGTATGGTCCACTCCCTGACTCCATGTATGAGTGGGCATGCCTTGGTGGATGACCTGGACAGATGATACATATGGATTGCATGGCCATCCCCCGAGGCATAGGGTGAGAGAAACAACAAATTTGTAGGTAGATGTGATGCTCACAGTGTAGGTGGCAGTCATATTGAGCAGTTTTGCATGTGTACCCCTTATGGTTGCCAACTGCATCCCATACTCCCAATAACATCTTCAAGTTACTTGTGATGTATGGTTGAAAATTGACAGAGATGATGATGAATATTGGCACTGATCTATGTGAAGTTGACGCTGCCTTTGTATTGTTACACATGGCAAAAAATCAATACACACCTATTTTGGTTTGGTTATTAATCTTGTTGTGCGTCACTTTGGTGTCAATGAAATGATGCTATGGCAGCATTTTCATTGTATTTATCATGACAATTTTTTTATCCGGAATGTGAGTTGGAGTGCATGTGCAATTAGATGTAGAGTGTAAGCTAATAATCTGTACATACTCCACACAATGCTGACACTGATGGTTGCCTGTCTCAATTTAACAGCTGTCAACATGAACAATGCAGAACTGCAGGCATTTCAGAAGAGGGCAGTCCGCTATAGGCACATCCGGGCAGTGGAATCTGGGTTCTGGAGGATGGCACGCCGCTAACACAGGGAGCGATCCACCGGGAATGGCGGGCGTTCACCCAAGTGAAACCCACACTGGTCACACAGAGAGGCTCAAGCTCCACAGCTGTGCAGGAGGGCACAGCTGCCACCATCCCTAGAGCCCCAGCTGCTACACCATCAACATCTGTGCCACAGCCCACCCCACCTGCTGCCATGGACATGAATGTCATAAAGGAGCTGCAGAGGGGTGTAAAACTGACAGTCTGAAGAAGGAGGTAGAGAAGAACACTAAGAGACTGAAGTTCATTAAAAAAAACATCAAGAGGGCCAATCTGTAATTGGCTTAATGACTGTCACCCCCAGTTCTGTCCCCACCCTCCTCATGTGTTTTAATGTTAGTGGGTTTTAAGGGGTTAGTGTCAGGTTAGATTAGGTTAGTAGTTTAGTTAGGATAAGAAGGTTTGGGGGTGGGTTTTCTACTTTTTTACATGTTAATTTGTGGGTGGGTGGGTGGGTGGAGGGTAATGTTGGGGCATTTATGTGTTGTATAAAAAAAAGAAAAATATAACAAATTAAAAAAACATACCTCAAAAATATATATTTATTAAGATATAGGTAGTATGCGTGTAGTTTAGTATATGTTGTCCTGCATGTGTCTCGTAATATAAGGGTGGCGGGGGGCAATGTTTAGAGGGTTTTGTTTAATGTGTTAGGTGGGTTAGGTTAGGTTAGAATAGGTGTTCTTCATTCTTTTTAGTTCAGTTTAATTCTTATTAAAGATCTTTGGGTACTCCCTTACTTCATGTGTCATATGTTTGGGTCTCAGGGTCTTCACATGAATGTACAGTGAAAATTGTGTGTTGGCGTAGGGATTACATCCTGCCTCCAAATCCCTTCCTTGACATGTTCATCTCATTCTTACAACCAAGCTTTCACATTGGCAGCTACAGCACATCTACTTGTCTATACTTCTACCATCCAGTGTACCCACCACTCAAGGTGACTATGTTAACTATGTATTGGACAGGTACGTGTGGTAATTCAGCTGTCATTGTTTGGGTCCTGTGTAGGAATGTTGGGCACTGTGGGACATCTGACAACACTCTACATTTCATATCTACACTGCTAAACTAACCAGTGCCAATTACAGATGAGGTTAAGTACCTCTGTTTCACACCAGCGTGTTCTACTGGCACTCCCATATTTCTCTGGTACTCCGATATTTCTCGAGAACTGTTTCACAACCATCCCTGCTGAATGTAGTGGGTGAAGCATACATGTGTTTAACATTTTTTACATATTCAGTGAATTGCTTGTAGGGGATGAGACCAGCATTGACGTTCATGATGTAGGTACCTTGTGCGTAGATATGTGCCCCCATATTCCTGTACTCTTGTACTGACACCCTGTGACTAAAGACATGTTACACACATCACAATTTCCAAGCGTAATAGATGTGTCACAATACACAAAGAAGGTTGAGTAGGTAGTGCAATATTTACAATGTCCAGGTCTGTGAACCCATTAGTGAAATCCATATAATTGTGACACAACCCACGTCCAGGGTTGAAGGACATGTCATGGGACATGCTTGGGTAAAGTGTCATTCAGTGCAGGGGAACATGAATTGCCAATTGAAAAGTGAGAGACAATTGCAGTCCATAGCAGAAAGGTCAACAGTGTGTCGATGAAGAGTGCATATTTCCAACTGTGCTAACACTGGCATGATGTCAAGCACAGGACAAAATAAAACACTGCCCATGCGGCATGGGCTGGTGCTACAGGGTGAATTTCACTCCCATGGGTGAAGATGATCTGTTCCACATCTTCATCCTCCAATGTGTGTGGTGTCTCCTCTGCCCTTGATGGTGGTAGTAGAGAGGTAGAGAGGCCACACACACTTCAGTGGTTGGAGATGTGGACTCCGGATTCCCAGCAGCTGCCATTTGTGGAATAACATATGGCATCACTGCAGCAAGGAGGAACTGATGATTTTTTAGTAGAGCAGCAACATCCCTGTGGTAAGCAGCCATGTCTGCCCCGAGGGAGGCCATTTCCCGGTGCATGGAGTCCATCTTGTTCTCAGGCACACTGATGCCAGTTTGGGAGGCAGTTGTTTTGGCCTCTCTTTCATGGCAGCAGCTATGTCCCTCAGACACTGCTGGACTCATTGCATTGGGGAGTGTTTGCCTCATTTGGCTGCAGTCTGTTCAGTAGCCGCAACGATGTATGTGCTCATACCCTCTAGGCTGGCTGCCATAGTTTGCATCCCCACCCACACCCTCTTGGCAAGCTACAGCTGGACCCCTACCACTGTCCTCTCAAAGCTGGTCCCTGGGTCCTCGTAGTCCTCAGTTGTGTTGGTGCTGGCAGGTCGTACTATTGGGGTGTTAGGTGGGGCCTGTGGGATGGCTGCAACATCAATACCCTTCCTTGTGATTGGAGGTGGTGTCTGGAGGTTTACAAGGACTTCTTGGAGGGTCTCTTGGCTAATGGTTGTCAGCTCGTCATCCAGGTCATCAGGGTACTCCAGGATCATCAGGGTACTCCAGGACAGGCAGATCCACAGGAGAGGCATCATCCTCTGAAAAGAGATGATGTAAAATCAGTCTTTCTGTGTTGTGGCAGTTGATATGTCACGTCACTGACTTGCTATTTGAGGCTCATTGTCATCTTAGTTCCAAAACATTGTTCCTGTACATCACAGCTGTAGTCTATCAGCCCTATGCCCCACCTGCATGTCACATGAAGGGAAGTCCTGTTGGCGCAACAGGTTGCGTCATATCTTCTAGGTGTGATTTATATCCTTTTTGTGGCTAGACACCATCTTGTCATTGTCAACCCTCCCAATGCATCTATTTGCATGGCGAGGTCTTGCAATTGGCGTTGCTGTGCTCATGCCACAGCAAAAACATGGCAATGTTCCGCTATCCCAGTTTTACATGTTTCACATACACCCATGTAGTGCTGAGACCTTGCACCACTCCAGGGATGGTATTGCCAGGACACTATGCTCTTGTTACCATTGCTGGCTCCTCGTGTTGATGTTTATGTATGTGTGCTACACTGCATAGCACTCACAGACCTAGCAGAGTTAAATTTCATCTTCTACTGTGCAGGTGTGTTTGCCTTCCTACACACCTATGTCCTTCCCCTCAATGCAGCCCTCCTTGCACTATGATACATGAGTGCAGCATGGTGGCAATGCAGCAAATTTGACACAGGCACAAGGTTAGACCCATGGATGGCCAGCATGGGTATCAAATGTCTGCTGAGTACATTATAATGTATGTGACAGTGCCTGATGGTAAATGAGTCTATGGACATAGCCAGTTAACATGTGTTGAACTTAGGTCAGGGCCTGAAGGTAGTTTGAGGTGATTCTGCAGGTAGTCATATTGGTCCCTCATTTCAAGTGCATCAGTCCTATGTGTACCTGACTGCCATTGTCTATTTGACCACCCCAAACAGCACAGATGGTGGTGACAACTGTTGTCAATGTGGAATGCCCCATGGGCCAATGACCTGGCATGGGCAGGTTTCCAGCAGCTTACAAACTGCCAATGCCAGCTGTCCTGTGACACCAGACCAGTATTACGCTCAACACTACCCTCCATGTCTGATTCCGCATTTCCACCAGCCTTTGCAAGGCAGTGAAACCCCCATGCAAAGGTTGTTGGTGATGTGGTGTGGTGTGCCCCTGGGTGCCCCTGAACAGCCCATGCACTTGACATGGGCAGTGCAGGGGGTCCCATGCCCTTTCCACTGCCTGATTTGCAGGGCCGAGTGCAGCATGTCATGTCACACCCACTGCACCCCTAAACTGGCACTGACTCTATTTGATCCATCAAGAATGTTGTACTAAGTGCCTCTCGGAGCTACCATGAGCAGACAGATTTCCAGCTGTCATCCCAACATGTGACTCATAATGCCAACTGCAAAGTATACAATGCACTGGCAGTCTTACCAATAATGGACTTGCCCATGCACCATCCCCGCCCGTCGATGTGTAATTATACACCATTATGTTCACTATCATACCCCACGTGTGGTATGTGTGTGTTTATTTCCCCATTCATATGTGTCCCACATGGTTGTGTGAGAGTAGTTGTAGGCTCAGCCTGTGACTGTTGTGACCTACTGTTTGCTATCTGTGGTACAAAGTTTCGGTAGTGGCACATTTCACTTCAGCATCAAGATGTGTGGTTCAACACTACTGCAGTTTAGTTGGTCTGGGTATTGACATGTTACCAATGATACAGGATCAGCCTGCTAT
Source organism: Pleurodeles waltl (assembly GCF_031143425.1). Lineage (NCBI taxonomy): Eukaryota > Metazoa > Chordata > Amphibia > Caudata > Salamandridae > Pleurodeles > Pleurodeles waltl. The sequence goes on from NC_090448.1 coordinate 586,618,860, forward strand.
TCCCCGAGCACCTGTTCAGTTAATTGTTTCCTTCACCCAGGGGGCACCCTAACTTCATGAGTGGTGGCTGCCTTATGTGGATGTGTTGTCAATGTGCAGTGTGGCGGTGCTACCGGCACATGTCTGGGTACTGTTGGGGCAGTTGCAATGACTTATGTGCTGTGAGATGCAGCACACATGTGTTTGGCCAATGAGGCAAGGCAGTTGCAAGGTGTTACTGCAAGGGACATCACCATGACGTTACCCCAGGAATGGTATTGACTGACTACCTAGTCTCAGAGGTCTTGGTCGTGTTGGTAGGGTTGATATGGCTATATGTAAGGGATGTTGTGATGACACAACCAGTGGCACAGTGATTATGCGGACAATCCATCCCAGGTGCTGCATATGTACATGTAGGTATTTAGGCCTGGTGTTCAACGTATGTCCAGTGTTGGAAGGGCAGAAGACCTTTGGCTCCCTGGAGCTCTCTTTAAGAGTGGCCTACCCTTCCTTTTCTTCTTTCCTTTTCTTGGGGACCCCTGTCTCCTAACTGTAGGGACTGACTCCCCAGGACTTTGGGTTGGAGGGGCGCCCTGGGCGACCGCCCATCTGGGACCAGACTCACCTCTGGGAGGTCATTGCCCAGGGTACAATCTAGGGGGAGGTCAGCACTGCCTACCACCCTAAACCAGCCAAGGATAGCCTCCCTCTCTAGGGGCACTATGGCTACAGGTTTGGAGGTGACCTCCCCTGTGGCTATCCTGACTTTCCTGGTCTCTCCTGGGACATACATGTGTGTGGTCACTAACCGGTCACTCACTATAGTGTGACTGGCACAGGTGTCTCTCAGGCCAGTGGTAGGGATCCCATTCACCTGAATGGGGTGGAAGTGCCTACTGCCACCCTCAGGGATCACCAGTTTACCATCTGGTCCTGTCTCCCAGCCCAATGCTAGGAGGACTTTATTATCTGAGGAGTCCTCCTCCATGGACAGCCCAGTGCTAACCACCTTCTTTGGACAGGCTGCATCTCTTCTGAAATGACCTGTCTGCTGACAGTCAAAGCAAGCATTACTGTCCAAGAGCTTTTTTAACCCTGGCTCTCCCTGTCTCTGCATGTCAGAGTGGGAGTGGGATTTACTCTCCTCCTTCTTAGGGTTCTGGGATACAGAGGGAGTCTCTGTGGTGGGCTTAGAACCTCCCTCCTTAGGTTTTTGGGGACCTGACACCCCCTTCTTGGAGTCTCCCCCCGGTACTTGACAACCACCCTGGTTCTCAACCACTCATCAGCTGCCTCCCCCAGCTCTCTAGGGTTGGTCAGCTTAGAGTCCACTAGATGCTGGCGTAACCTTTCTTGGATACAATTGTGCTCTCTCATGATCAGATTGTAGAACCCTTCATAAGTATTTACTTTGTTACCATGAATCCAGCCCTCTAGTGCCTTAAGTGAGGTATCTACAAAGTCAACCCATGACTGGGTATTGACCTTCTGGGTGTCCCTGAACTTCATCCTATACTGTTCTGGGGTCAGACCAAACTTCTTGGTTAAGCACCTCTTCATACTAGGGTATGCATCTGCCTCCTCCCCACTTAAGGTCAAAAGCCTATCCCTCCCTGAGTTGGGGACCAACTCCCATAAAAGTGAACCCCAGTGTTGAGGCCTAACCCTTCTCATTTGGAGTGCCCTCTCAAAGGCTTCCAACCACTTGTCTATGTCATCCCCCTCTACATAAGCAGGAACCACCCCCTTGGGTAATCTGGGGCAGAAAAAAACACCCGTGGACACCTCAGCTTCTCTGTCGCTGCCACCATCTCTTTTCTCTTCCCTTGCCCACTTTTTCTTTTCTAGGGCCAGCTTCTCTGCCTTCAAAGCTATAAATGTTAGCTGGGCCTCCAGCTCTGTTTCCCTGAGGGACAGGTTCTCTTCTCTTGAAGGGACCCCCAACTAGCTTTGGGTATGACCCAAGTGACTGTGTGTAGTGAGAACCGGTCTTCCTCATCCTCACTTAGGCTCAGATGCCCTCCCTCCCCTGAGTAGTTGGAGCTAGCATCCTCCCCTGCTTCTTCCTCCTGTGGAGCTTCCTCTGGCCCTACTTCTTGGGCCTCAGCCCATGCTGTCAGGGATTTAATCAGGACATGCTCCCTGAGGTCAGTGGTTTCAGGCGACCCCCTTGCAGTACACATCACCCTAAGCTGGACTACTGTCAGTGTGGGTAGGCTAGCCAGATCAAGCTCCATGGTTCCCTAATTTTGTGTCAACAAAAACTTTTTGCAAAAATTGGAAACAAGAATTTCGAAAAATCACAAAAATTCAATAATTGAAATTAATCCAAATTACAAATTATAAACAATTTTTGCACTAGGACAATTTAAAGGATTTTTAATTTGTTTTACTTAAAACTGTAATGTGATACAGAACACAAGTACAGGATGCCACCGCTGCCACCAAAAATGTTGGAAAATGGGTTATTGGTAAGGACAGGTAAGTACCTACACTTAGCAATAGGCCACTAACCTCCACTTAGGTCCAGTTAGGTCTCAGTAAATTAAACCCAGCTCAACCCTTGGTAGCTTGGCAACGAGCAACAAGGCTTAACTTAGGAGACAGAGAGTAAAGCATTCAAATATCACAAAACAGTAATTAAATAAAACACAGGAAAGAGTTTAAAAATCCAAAATCAATTTATAACAATAGATTATATTTTTATCTTTAAAATGACACCAAAACTAACAAAATCGGATAAGGGGAACCGGAGATATGAATTTTAAAAGAATTATTACTTTCTAGCGCATAGAGACAAAAAGCGCCAATCTGGTCATCTGGTCGCACCTCGACCGGGGCAAAGTCAAAGTTTAAGGTAGACCGCGATGGAGCCCGGCTCGGCTACAGGCCACGGCAGGCCTCGGTTAAAAGTTTACCTTAGGACTTAGTCATTTTTCTGAAGAATTTCTTCAGCAGGACGAACCTGCCAGTCCAATCCGACCTCCTCGAACTCTTCTTCGGATACGCGTCGCGGGAAAACTTGGTGGAGATTTTTACCTTGGGACTTAGTAGTTTTTTCGAGGTGAAAATCCTCCGACCGCGGCAAACCTGGATCTTGATCCTACACGTCCTTGGAACCCCTCGGATACGCTTGCTGGGAGGTCCCGGTCAACTTTCTACGTTCGGACTTAGGGGGTCATTACAACCCTGGCGGACGGTGTTAAAGCGGCGTTAAGACCGCCAACAGGCTGGCGGTCTTTTTTTCAGTATCATGACCATGGCGGTTACTGCCATGGTCATCCGCCGCTTCACCGTTCCGCCCGCTGGGCTGGAGACCTGGGTCTCCAGGCCGGCGGCCGGCACAATACCGCCGGCGGTATTTTGACCCAGTGGACCGCCGTGGATTTCCAGCGGTAGGAACCGCCATGAAATCCATGGCGGTACGATAAGCACTATCAGTGCCAGGGAATTCCTTCCCTGACACTGATAGGGGTCTCCCCCACCCCGACTCCCTCCCCAACACCCCCCACCACCGCTGCCACCCCCCAAAGGTGGCAGGACCCCCCTCCCCACCCCGACCCCCGACATCACCTTACACATACACACCTGACACGCACGCTGGCACCACCAACACACATACACGCACACACATCGACATACATGCCAACATCCACACACACAGTCAGACACACACACCACATTCAAACATACACGTGCACATCCATACAGACATACCTACAGACATACACGCACTCATTCCCAAAACACGCAACACCCCCTCAAGCATACACGCACTCACACACCCCCTCTACATACACCCACGCACACCCCCACACAACACCCCCCACCCCCCTCCCCTAACGGAGGATCGACTTACCTGTTCCGTCGATCCTCCGGGAGGGGACAGGAGCCATGGGGGCAGCTCTGCCGACACCACACCGCCAACAGAACACCGCCGCGCCGAGTCACAGGACGTGATTAGCTGGGCGGTGTTCTGTTGGCGTGGCGGTGGAGGTGGAGCAACCTCCACTTCCCCGCCGCCCGTCACTATGGCTGTTGCGGGCTCTCCATCGGAAAAACGACGTAGAGCTGCCAACAGTCATAATACGCCAAGTGGAAAACCGCCACCACTGGCGGTCTTCAGCACGGCGGTCCCTCAGCGGTCTTGTAAAAAGACCGCTGAGGTTGTAATGACCCCCTTAGTCTCTTTTTTGGAGATTTTCTTCACCGGGACGAACCTGCAAGCCAGGCCGGGCCGCGGTTGAGGCAAGCCAGCTAATGTTGCCGCGGCGGGTCAGTCCCTCTATGGAGCTTTCTTTCAAAAGTTCTCCAAATTTCTCCAAACTTCTGGATCTTCTTCAAATGTTCCTTTACGGTTCTTTTGGGGTCCACAGCTCTCTCCAAGGTTCCAGAAGCTCTGAGATGATCCTTGGGGGTGTGGACTACAACTCCCAGAATGCACCTGGCGCAAACTCCTTTTTGGCCACTGGACAGTGGTCAGCTGGTTGGTTTCTTCAGGAGTTGATTCAGGGGACTCTGGTTAGCAATTTTTCACCTGTAGCAAACAGGGAGTCCCTCCTTGAACCAGTTGAAGCCAGGTTAAGTCCTTCTTGTGGTGAATCCCAAGTGTGCAGCTGGTGCAGTCCTACAGAGTGCAGGGTCTAGGTGCAGGCCAGGGGTCAAGCAGGGCAGTCCTTCTTCTCCTGTGGTTCTTCCTTGTTGGAATCTGATGGGGATCTGAGGTGTGGGTGCAGGTCTGCCTGTTTTATCCCTGCTCCTGGGTGAAAAACAGGGGGGTCCTGGTTCTCCAATCAGGTGCAGGGTCCTCCCCCCTGTGATGACCACTTTCTGGGAAGTGTGGCAAAAATCAATCCCAGGGAGCAACATTCCTCAAAAAACCATCATGGCGGAAAGAGATTTTTGAAGGTTGCATCTGGCTGAGCCCACCCACTGGTGTGGCTACAAATCCTAAACACACCCCTCTCCTGCCCTCTCCTAATCTAATCAAGGGGGCACCTAATTATCTGGGTTTGCAGGATGTGGGGTTGTTGCTGGGTTGCTCCAAATGTCCTTCTCTGCCTTTGAAGACCAGTTTGGCAGCCCTCCCCCTTCCTGCCTCACCATCTGCTGAGGGGCGATCTCCTCCCACAGGCACATCTCTTTGTGTGAAGCCAGGCCACTTCACACCTCAGAGGCTGGCCAATCAGAGCACAGCAGCAAAAACACATTGCAGGGCTGAAGTTGGTAGCATTTCAGGTAAAGTTTAAAACGCTTTACCTGAACAAGTTATATTAAATCCCACAACTGGAAGTTGTGGGATTTATTATAACAATTAATTTGATACCAAACTCTTGGTAGCTGTTACTTAAGGGGACTTTTAAAGTTAAAATAAAGTCTCCCCATTCTAGCCTATGGAGCCCATTCACTACAATGAGGGAAAAACGAATTTGGCTGTTTTACCTCACCAGGGCTTATAAAACTATTTTTATAAGGTCCCTGCTTATAGTTACATGGCACCCAGCCCTAGGGGCACACAGGGCACACCTTAGGGGTGACGTATATGTAAAAATGAGGTAGTTTAAGACTTTGGAACTACTTTTAATTCTAAAGTTGAATTTGCATGTAACTTTAATTTAAAAACAGCGATCAAGGCAGGCCTGCCTTTAAAATGACACGGGGCACCTCAGCAGTGCACCTATGGGTGCACTACCTATGCTGGGGTCCTTAAACCTACATGCCCTACCATATACTAGGAACTTATAGGTAGGTTGACTTAGCCAATTATAATTAGCCTAATTTGCATACTGAGTTTACACAGAGCACAGGCCCTGGGACTGGTTAGCATTACCCAGGGCACCATCAGAGTCAGGAAAACACCAGCAAAACGTGGAAAATGGGGGCAAAAAGTTAGGGGGCCTCTGCAATCAGCCCTGTTCTCTCACATCCAGGTTGAGTATGTGTTATGGTGCATTGCATTACCAAGGCGTAGGTACAAGTGTAGCTTACGTCAGCATGGTGCAACTTGCTTCATGTGCATTTTGTCCCTCTGCGCCCCTTTGACATGCATTGTGTGAGTCCTATGTACCTCCCCCTTCTTGCACTTGACTTTTTAGCATACATTTCCCCCATGCAACTTACCCTGCATTTGTGGTGTTTCCTGGTAGTCTGCTCTGTCCTGTCCTGCAATTCCTGTGACGATTTCCTCCAGGATGACTGCTGAAACCATCTCCTCCATCTGTTCCAAGTCCTCTTGTGGTGCTGGATACCCACCTTCAGTTTGCAGTGTTGCCTTCCTGTTCCTTGCCATTTTTTCCTTTGTCCTTCGCTTGCAGTCATGCCAGCATTTTTTGCGCTCAGTTACGGTTCTCCTGACCTCTGCCACACTGTTAATCATGTCTACTATCTGCTGCCAAATGACCTCTCTCCTTCCAATAGGCAATTTTGAGGTGACGAACAGATGATTTTGATGCTCTGTCACCTCTCTCACCAGTATTTCGTGCTCCTCTGCACTCAAACAACACTTTCTCTTTTTCTTCTCACTCCCCTGGGTCTTGTCTGTGTCCTCCTGGCTGGTTCCTCATTGATTGGGGTCTCCCTGGGGGTCTCTCCTGGCTTTGTGGGTCCATTTTGCCTCTCCTTTGCACTGATTTCTCAGTTAGCGTCTATATTTGATGCTATTGTGGGCAAAAATGGTGCATTTTCATTTTGTGACGTGTTTGCATGTCGTAAAACGGATTAAAGTCATTTTTCCTCCGTTAACGTCATTTTGCCTTACGACAAGACACAATGGTTAATGTTCGAAAAAATGACTCTAGACTATTTTTAGCGCCACCTAGCATCATAGTATAAATATGACTCCTGGGTAGCATTAAATAATAGCGCTAGTCAGAGCTAAGCATTTTGACACAAAACTGCATTATCGCAGTTTTGCGTCAAAAACTATAAATCAGGGCCTAAGGGCATATTCATGAGAAAGTGGTGCATCGGTCCTGATACACCACTTCTCTTGCATCGCCCTTGCCCCACTAAACAACACCATGGTTGTGTTGTATTTACAATATGGCATACCATGGTGGTCATTACCACACCAAATATTTTGACGCAAGTGCAGCAAAGCACAGGGAGGCTCACTGATTAATGGATGTGTCATTTTAACTCCAGCCTTGAGTAGGCATTTAAAATGATAGAAAAAATAGTGCAGTGAAATCTAGTAAATTTCACTGGGCCATTTTTAAGGGCCTTCCTGCGTAGGAACGCCCCCCCTTGCACACGTAGGGGCATATTTATACTCTGCTGGCACCGGATTTGTGTAATTTGTTTTACACGAATTCGGCACAAACCTAATACCATATTTATACTTTGACGCCCGACCCCGCGAACGTAAACATTTCTCAGTGTGCGTCATTTTCTGTATGCGTGAACCCGCCTTGAGTTAATGACATGCAAGGTAGGCGTTCCCGTCCAAAAAATGACTTAAACACCCGTGCGCCATATATATCCAACCGGGCACAAATGGCGCACGGCTGGGAGCCGGAGCCGGAAAATGACATAAATCCCGATGTGCGTCAAAAATTAATGTCTGGGTCAGGGCAGGCGTTGAGGGACCTGTGTGCTCTTTTCCATGGTGGAAGACCATGGAAGCAGTCCACAGGTGCCCTTCCATGCACCCAGGGACACCCCCTGCCACCCTAACCCACTCCTGGAGGACACCCATGGATGGTGAGTGCAGGTAAGTGCAGGTAAGTTTTTTTTTTAAATTTATTTTAAGTGGCATAGGGGGCCTAATTTGGGCCCCCGTACATGCTACATGCCACTATGCCCAATGGCAATGCCCAGGGGACAGAAGTCCCCTGGGCATGGCCATTGGGCAGGGGGGCATGACTCCTGTCTTTGCTAAGACAGGGGTCATTTCCATGGGGGTTGTGCGTCAACAAATGAAGCAAGTCAGGTTAGAGTCAATTTTTTGGACTCTAACCTGACTTGCACGATTCTTTGATGCACAACCACCATTCTTCCCCACGCCTCCGCTGCCCGGTTTGAGTCATTTATTTTGACGCAAACCAGGCCGCAGCGCTGGCTAACGTCATTCCATAAATAAGGCGCCCGGCTGGTGCGTTAAAATGGCGTTAGCCAGCGGTAATCTTTTTGGCGCAAATCTGCCCAAGCGCTCATTTGCATCAAAAAGTATAAATATGGGCCATAATACCTGGCACAGGCATAATATGGTGCAAGGGATTGCAAAGTGGTGCAATACATGCATTGTGCCACTTTGTAAGTCTGCCGCAGGGGGAGGGCCACCTTAGCACCGCATTAGCATAAAAAAAATTATGCTATTGTGGCGCTAAGGCCATAATGTAAATATGCCCCTACTACTGATGTGTGATGCCAAACTATGGCCTACTCAAGATTTGTGCAGTATACAGTGAGCTCTTGTGTGATGTCATAGCCCATAATTAGTGATGTACAATAGAAGAATTAGCATAAATATTCTGTTGCACATTCATTGAAACTTCTCACATGCCATAAATCACATTATAAATATGTGAATAATTGGGGTAGTATCAACCTATAATAAAGCAACACGTTATATGATAAGCATGTATAAATGATACTAAGGGAAAATACATTTATAATGATAATTGTGCATAGATACATGAATGAATAAATAAAATGCAAATGGGGCCCATAAGCAGAAAAACACAAATCTAAACCCACTCCATCAATATCCAGGTGCTACCTCTTCCTCACATCCCTGCCTCCCAGTGTTCCCCATGGTGTTAATGACTCTTCCGACCTCGTCCATAAATGCACAGCAGCAGAAACATTTTTGCCAGATGTGACTAAATGGCAAACTAATACTGTTTTTCTTGTATCTCTCATCTTCCACATGTTGCATCAATGCCTAGGCCATTGCTCACAAAGACAGCATATGTGGTGTTGGAGGAGGGCCAGGGTGCTGCACTCATTCAGTAGAGTTTGAGGCAGAAGAATAAAAACAGATAAGGCTTCCCCCATAGGCCCATAAACTTGCTTCTTAGGCTGTTGCACAACACACATGGCTGGAGCATTTGTTTCAGTTCTCAGTCGAATGGAAAGTTAATGGCAATGATTTCCGTTAAATTATGACACTTCCTCAGGCAACTATTGTTCTTTTCACTACCTGCAACTAGTCTACTTTGTAATTTTGAAGCTGGATAATATGCAACAGGCTTTTTAAAGTGTGTTCAGTTTTCTGTGTAAAATTCGAAAAATAAACCATGCCATTTATAAAGATTAAAAATATTGAATTCAAGGTTCATTTTTGAGATACTTTAAAATTAGAATGAGAAAAGTTTACTTTCTTTCAGGGATGAGTGAAATGTTGCATTCCACCCGTGGAATTGGTGGAATTTGTTGACTCCAGGTAATACGGAGTTCCGCAAAAGCTTTGTGATGGATTTTTTTTCCAGTGAGGCTCCAGAAATGCGAGCTGGGGATTATGGGCGAGATTTGCCATCCCCTACTGTGATTTTGTAACAGGAGAGGTTGCAGGCGGTCACGGTGGTCAAGGTCATTGTGCTGCTTTTCGAGTAGATTTGCTGACGCATGAGTGGATTTTCTACTTGAACGGCAACAAAATCAACTTGGATGGCCACTCACTCTTTCTTGCATACTGCATTGTGTTGTTCGTTGATATTTCCCAGCAGCTGACCCTACCAGAAACTGAACTGCAGCACGAGCAGTGTGAAATGCATATCTTCCTCCGATTTGTAGAACTCAGCAGAATCTTGCAGAGATTTCATGAAACTCCACGTAATTTTGCAGAGTGAAACTCCGTGAGTTCCATCCACCCCTACTTTGTTTTAACTATGCTTTACAAATCAAAATTCTCCATTCATAAAGCCAGTCACTCAGAACCCACCTATTATAGCTGAGACCTATTAGATTTGCCAATGCTTGTTAATGATGAGGCAACAGACCAGGCTGATACCACTAGATGGTGCCAAATGCTGGATGTGCCAGGTTGGCTCTTTCGGCATAGCCCAAGTTTTTAAACATTTTAAAAGAAGTCCTAGGAGCTTTGCTTCCGTTTGCTAACACAGGCCCCACAAAACTCTGACAACGTCTCCTGAAAAAGATAACGATATGCATATATAATCATATGTTTCAGTTAGAGTAACAGAAACAGGAAAAACAGTTTCACATTTTTAGATAACATGCACCCAAAACATAAGCTAAACGTGCACCAGGTATCAATAGTGATTTGATAACTTCACTGAACAGTTACATTACCTGCACTTGAATACATATATGCATTAGTGACTAATTAGTGTTTGGTACACCTCCTGGCCCTTCTTCATGAGCAAGGAATAGAATAAAAGTTAAAAGGTTTTCTGAATTAACATGATCATTATCAAGTGCTTTGTTGTGCAGTGCTGCCCTCAGGGGCAAAGTTTATACTACTGGAATGTTCCCATCTGCAAAACAGAGCTAACAGAAATGTCCCTGCCTTCACAAGTTTCCCGGGTCCATGCATGACTAAACTGCTCTAACCTGAGTTTTTACTTTGCAGTCTGGGACTTCTGGGCCTTGTTTGGCCATATAAAACCAGAACTACAAGTCCAAGAAACTAAAGGAAAACATACCCTAGACTGAAGTAACTAGTGAAGTCTGAACGAGGGAATCTTCATAGCTATGAGGAAATGGCAGTGTGATAAGGACCTGAGAAGCCTGAGAGGGGCAGCAATACCCGATCTCAAGATTGTCAGCTTGTTTTGCTAATCTCATGAAGTACTATCGGTTCAGGGCCATACCACAAAGGCTTGTACTAGTGAAAATAAAACAAAATCCAGGGCAACTTCTCTGCAGATTTTCCTAATGATATTTGCATCTGAGCAAAACATGGGGCAAACTTATTCCACAAAAGTTTTCTCTTTCTGTTAATATTTTAAATGAGCACACTTTCCGGCAAGTTTTCAAAAGTACAATATGAGAGTATGTTTGAGACATAGTCATTTTGTTCTGTAGTTTCTTTCAGAAATATCATAAATAGTTCAGAAAGTGTATTTGTGCAAAAAAAGGCAATTTATTGATTAAGATCAGCAAACCTTTCTATTGCACTTTTAAAATGATCAATCTGTAATATTGTAATATGGACACTTTGCACTGGCAAAGTCAATATGTCTGGCTATAAATTAGTGAGATGGGAAAGAACAGGAAGAAGTGGATTCTGAAACGTGGGAACTGTGGTTTAAAGTTGAGCGTGTCATACTGGGCTAGAAAGGATGGAGGAGAAGTCAATGTGGTGAGAGCAGGATGGTTACAGGAGTGTCATAGAGCCATTTTAGTTTAGAGATTGGACACATCAGTCACGGAGGAGGAGCAGCAGGTGAGGTGAAACAAGGCTGGATTTTAGACACCCATTGCTGAAGGACAACAACAGAGCATGCAGGTGTGGCCAAATAAATAGTCAGACATATGGTTCACGTCCATCCATAGATATTCCATTTCACTCAACCTTTCCCTCCCAGAAACATGACAGATGTGGTTCATAATTATAGGGCTGCACCTTAAAAATGTTCTAGATGTTGCATGCCCATTGAGTGCTGCGAAGACACATAAAAGAGCATTAGGGAATGACTGTCAATGTATTGTGTCACTCTCCATGCACACATTCAGCTCTGCCACGTTTCCCAGATCTCTGTGTGATCTGCTGCTCTAGTCCAGAATTTCCCTTTGAATTCTGGGACTTGTAGTCTTGTTTTTTTCCCATTATAAAACAGAACTAAAAAGCTCAGAATTCAAAGGAAGAAACCTGAGCTGGAGGAGCACATCACCTATGTACCTGGGAAACTTGGCTTCTATGCACATTTCCTCTCTGCCGATCATAAAGAGACCTATTTTTTCACTACTCTGCAGTCTCCCTGGTTTGCTCTTCATAGACCGTAAAAGAATTATAGATTCCCCATTGTCATGCTGCTTCCAGAATCCATTTTAGACTTTGTAAAATGTGGTACATTCTAGAATCCACTTTAGATTAAATGGCTTGAGGTGCACATTTACAATGCAAGCAGATTTTGCTCCACATAAGCCTTCATGTGACTATTACTGGGAAGGTCAGTAGATGAAAATTAAAGCAACAAAGACCTCATTGCTGGACAACCTTCGCCACTCAATTACCAGCTCATGTTGAAACTTGTGACATCCTAAACAATTATGAATCATAGAAGGAGATTCTTCCGTGAGGACACAGAAAGACCCACTCTAAAGCAGCTGTACAGGATGTTTAAACCTCTTTGTCTTATTTCTCACCTTCAGAAATGATCATTCTGGTGCATGGGTATTATTGTTGCCCAACATTCCAAGTAATCACACTAACAAGGAAGAATAACTCCTTCAGTGTTAGAGGACTCAATAATACACCACACGTTTGCACAAAATGTGACAGCACAAGCTGACGACCTTTTTTAATATTTAAAATGAATAAGGAATGTATTTTTTCATGAGAACAAATCTGAATTCTGCTATAGATGTGGAGTAGAAACTGCACCAGGGAATATCTGGGTTGGCCTGTGAGATTCAGCTAACCAAGGCTCCTTAGGCATGTTGATCCTACTCAACTACTTTGTCTCATCTTCCTACACATTCTCCAGTCTATTTCACACTCAGTGACCACTCTCCAGCAATGGTTTCAATTCTTTCACCCTGTGAGGTCATACCAAGAGTACCAGAGCATCCTTCCTGTCCCTCACTTTAATAATTACAAAACGCCCCTCCAATACCTCAGAGGAAACCACAAACTTCCCTCCCACTTATAAGATGATAACATACAGATTTACCAGTGAGTCACAGCAAACAATTTCCCAAAGTGACAGAAGACCGTTAAAGAAGAGATTTGGGCGAGCCAGAGAAGCCTGAAACTCACTGGAATTAAAACAGAAATCCTGGTGTTTAGAGACCACACTTCCCTTAAAAATATCTTCATTCTCCCACTTCTTCTTGGGGACACTGCTTCGTCAAAACCAAATCCAGTTACCTTGTCATTACTTAGTCTCAGACCACATTCTCAACTGACAGAAGCAGAGGTCAACACCACTTTCTCCCAAATATAGCTCCTCAAAACTCCTACCGCTCATGACAACAAAGTATCATCCCCTGGTTTTAGGGACACTAGTAAATGTGACTATGCAATGCCCTGTACATCACCCAACTCTCCTCCTACCAAAACAACTGTGAAAAACTCAACCATAGACATTCAAGTTTTTTCTACATACAAAGCACACACTCATCGAGCCTCTACAAAATAGCTTCACTTTCCCTAACCCTCAAACTGCCTTAAAGGTTCAACATTCTTTTACCTGCAAAATCAAGCTCTACCAGCTTGCCATCTAAGATCCAAAACTGTCAAACTTCTAACAGTCCATTAAATCAACTGTAGAAACCAAGATGAAGGCACTTCTCAATCAATGGCCCTCACTTTGCAATATGCTCCCTCTACACTTGTACAACCACTTACCAATACAATTAAAAACAATAAGGAAGTCATGCAATAACACTCATCCTGTAAGAGATTTGCATCCAACAGAAACCTAGAAACAACTATGGGTTGAAGTGAGAGCTTAACTAGCAAAATAAACATAAATGTTTGTCAAGGAGCATGGTGTAAGAATGAAGGATTACACAAGGCAAGGTGGATGATGGAAACCTCAGTCTATGAGACATGAAATAAGAATGTAGGGGCAGATTTATCAACACTTTGCACTAACACAAAGCCACCAAAAGAGACACAGACTAGCGCAAAGCCCTTTAGAGTGCAGAACTTTCTTTCCCTGGGAGGGTTACTAAAAATAGCTCAAAATAGCTCTTTTTGCTGCCTTGTGTCTCTTTGCACCAAGCGTTGTTCCGTGGGTGATATATGAGTATTCTCATGAAACCACCTATGAATTTTAAGTCAATGTCTTATAAGAGGTAGACAGGGCTTTACACCAAAAAATGCATGCCTTATTCAACGGGATGCAAAGTAGAAAAAAAGATTTAGGCCCTCATTATGACATTGGCTGGTGGTGGAGGCCATACCGCCATCAGGCCTGAACCCTGCCGGCACTATTATGGTTTCCCCACTGTGCCGGCAGGGAACAGGACCCTAAAATTGCATCCGGCTGCAATGTGGCGATGCAGCAGGTGTAGCAGCACCTGTCGCGCATTTCACTGCCCATAATTCGGGCAGTGGACTGCGCAATGGGGCTGTGCATGGGGCCCCTGCACTATGCCAATTACATGGGCAGTTCAGGGCCCCCTGAGCCCCCCATTCCACCAGCCTTTCCATGGCGGTGTTTACCGCCATGGAAGGGCTGGCGGATGGGGACTCGTAATTCCCAGGGCAGCACTGCCCTGGCAGATTACAACCGCCAAGACTGCCAGGCTGCAGGCTGGTGGCAGCCTGATGGTGTCAGCAGTTGAACTGTGGTGGCTCCAGTCAAACCGCCACGACTGCGGTGGTCCGACCACCACCATGACCCTGGCAGTCTGGTGACCGCCAGGGTCATAATGACCCCTTTATTGTCTCCAAAATGTTCTATCTTTGCATGTGTGTAGCACAAATACAATGTAAAAAAAGTGTAAGTGCAAGTCTAAGCAAATTATATTGTGCTAGAAGGGTATCTTTCTGTTTAAAAACCTATTCTAGACTCACACAGACATCTTTGCACTATAGTAAATAGGTCTGTTCCTGGCACTAGGCAGCCTTAAGGAGACTCAGCACTTGGAAAGAGAGCAGCAGTGCTGAATCTTTATAGCACTGTCCCACTCTTTCTCTTTCAGAAAATGCAGGACAGTTGCCTTGCTTGTTGTGCTGCATGCATAGTACGTTTTCCCCGACTAGCTGAATGTTGACTTCAGTGGTGCAAAGGAAATAATAGTCAGACATTAGACACAAGGGAGCATAGTATAAACAATTGCAGTATATTTGAAGAGAATTCAGTGCTAGATAAGCATCAAAAGCACTTAGCAGGAACAATAGAAACAGACACATGGGTCTACCGACTGATATTGTGTCACTTACAATTTGCTATACAGTGCAACACCAATACAACGCTGCTCTTTTATGTTCCACCTAAGGAACACAAGTCTGGCAAATGTGAAGACAAAAAGAGTCAAGACCGATACCCACACCCCACAGAGCCCTCCATTTTCACCAGCCTGTAGTTCCACTGTTTTCACATTAATATGTTTCAAAAGATCAACCTACACATATGAACAACCATTTATCCAGACCAAACGTTAAAGACAAGAAAAGGGTTTCAGGACAGCAAAAATCATGTAGTAGGAGGAAGAACGTAGGCAGGATTCGGGAGTCAGACAAGACTACTACCCACACTCATACACCTGCAATAGAGTCCTATATGTTAACAAGCCTGTAATTCCACTGTTGTCATATTATTGACTTGCGAAAGATCAACCTGCACATACATGGGGACCAAAACGCCTCTTGGTCACTGTTGGAGAGGAATCTAAAATGATGATGAAAAACTAGTTTAGATTGGTAACTCTGTTTTTGCGCACAGGGCTGATGCTTTAAGGTGAGGTAAGAAAGCCTTAGGTTGCCACCTACTGGTTGTGCGCAAAAATATTGAATGAAGCCTTAGAACATGACATCAATTGGTGATGATAGGTTGCTGAAAGTTTGGGGGCAGGGGAAGGGTTTCTTTGATAGGTCTATAGATACCCTAATAGAAAAGACACTGGGATGTGGGATGGTGGGTGTTCAGAATATCCAGTGTTGAAGAATGTAGGCCATTCCTTTACAGCTAATTTAGAAATGAAGAAATCCATTAACTATTGATTTCCTCACTCTTAAACTTTGACTTAAACTAGCATAAAGTACAAAGCTTGTGCTGTGTTAGGCTTAGCATCATTGGCATGGTCTCCTCTAACTTTTTGCCTCTACTTCCCAAGTTGCTTCTGTGTGCTGGACTCTGTTTTTGTTGTTTTGATTGCTCTGGACACTTTACCACTGCTGACCAGTGCTAAAGGGTAAGCGTTCCCTGTATAAATTATATGTGTACATTGGCTTATCCATGATTGGCATATTTGATTTATTAGTAAGTCCCTTGTAAAGTGAACTAGACGTGCCTATGGCCTGTGAATCAAATGCTACTAGTGGGCCTGCAGCACTGGTTGTGTCACCCACATTAGTAGCCCTGTACACATGGCTCAGACCTGCTACTGCAGTGTCTGTGAGTGCAGTTTTAAACTGCCAATTCGACTTGGCAAGTATACCCACTTGCGAGGGCTAAACCTTTCTTTTTAATACATGTAAGGCACCCCTAAGGTAGGCCCTAGATAGCCCCATGAGCAGGGCGCAGTGTATGTTAAAGGTGGGACATGTACTTATGTGTTTTACATGTCCTAAACAGTGAAATGTGGCCAAATTCGTTTTTCACTGTTGCAAGGCCTATCTCTCTCATAGGTTAACATGGGGGCTGCCTTTAAACACCCTTAAAGAGCAGATTCCCTTTAGGAGAAGATGGAAATATGGCGTTTAGGGTCTCTGAACTTATAATATAAAAATGCATCTGTTAGTGAAGTTGGTTTTTAGATTGTGTGTTTGAAAATGGCACTTTTAGAAAATAGGCATTTTCTCGCTTAAACCATTCTGTGATTCTGCCTATTTGTGGATTCCCTGTTTGGGTGAGTTTGACAGTTAGGCTGTTTGCACCTCTCCTCCAGGAAGTGACACAAAAGGAGCTGGGGTGTAGTTTGCATATCCTGATGGGCATCTGGGCTGAGGGGAGTGGAGGATTGGTCACTTACACCGGAAAGGGTTGTGCCTGCCCTCCCACAATGCAGTCTCCAAACCCCCGGTGTGTGTTGTATGTCTGGGGCCTGGCCTGGGCAAGGAAGGATTTTGAAAACAAGAGAGACTTCTCTTTGCAATAGGCTTACTTTAAAGGCAGAGAGGGGTATAAGAAGAGCACCCAAAACCCCTGAAAATCAGATTACTTCTGGAACCAAGAGGAATCCATGCCCGGTAGAAGAGGTGGAGAAGCTGGAGGAGGACTACTGCCCCTTTGCCTGTGACTGTGCTTTTCTGGGTTGTCCTGCAGTAGATGCTTCTGCCTGAGAGAGGACAAAGACTGACTTTTATGTGACTTGCCACTGATGAAGAATCTCCAAGGGCTTGAACTGAGCTTGCCTCCTGTTGTTGAAGTCTCAGGGACAACAAAGACTTCTCTCTACCAGCACTTGGGCTTTCTGCTGAGAGTCCTGCCTGGCAAGTGGTGCCCTAACCTGCCTGTGGGCCCTCGAAAGGTGCAGCTGGTGAAAGAGGACAGAAATCCATGCAAAGACCGCTCTGCTGGGAAACTTTCAACGCATTATAAGCCTCGTTGCTGCTAAATGATGCAAAGCGGGCCTTGCAGCTAAAATCGACACTCCGCCTGCATCGCGCTGGGAGATCTATGCAACGTTGCTGGAGAAATCACATGCAACACCCACAGGGGCTGCTGTTAACGACACGAGCCCCCACGCAGCACGGTTTCTTGACACTGTGTGACCAGATTTCAATGCAACATCGCTTGGGGAGGAAAAATCAACGCAAAGCCTGTCCGGACCAGAGGTGCCTATCCTGAATTGACGCATCGCTCTCTTGCGGGAGAGAAGAAATGACGCACACTGACCCGACTGGAGGAGGAACGATGCACGGTCTCGTTTGAGAGTGAGAAATCGACGCATCGCTGGCCTTTTCTGATACACACTCGCCCGTGCGGCTTTATTTTGATACTACCCAGGTACTTTTGAGCAATAACAGCGTTCCAAATGTTTTCTGAGGATTTAAGACTCTTTTTCTTTTTAAAATTCATTACTAGACTTGTATATGTTGAATTGTTATCATTTTGGTCTTGTTTTGTTTAGATACATATTACTTATTTTTTTAAACCTATGTTGTGTCATTTTGTAGTGGGTTCAGTGGGTTACTGTGTGTGTTGGTACAAATACTTTACACATTGCTTCTGAAGTGATGCCTATCTGCTCGTGCCAAGCTACCAAGGGGATGAGCGAGGGTAAACTGAGGGTGATCCTCCTTTACCCTGACTAGAGTTAGGGTTCTTGCTTGGACAGGGGTACCCTGACTGCCAACCAAAGACCCCATTTCTAACATGCTGTGTTCCATTTTTAGTGTTACAGGGCTGTATTGTTCCTGTTAAGACACCAACAAAACATAAGGCAAGATCCAGTCCACAGACCATCCCTTCTAGCAACACACATGGTCACTCTACTCACAATGAATGATCTTTTGCTTTTCTGTAGTGTGCAGCCTACAGGTGATACTCTAAGCAGGGTGGGGGCCTATGTTTAAGTATGGCCATTTTGTAAGATAATGGAAGATTAATTCTAACAAATCTGGTACAATACCAAAAAAAATGTTTGTATAATATATAGCCTAACAATTTTCTGTGAATAGGTTCAAAATAGAAGTTAGACTTTTAGAAATGGATTTAATTGTTGACTGGGTTGTGAGCCCCGGTCAAGCAGGAACCACAATTCTAGTCAGGGTGAAACACAACCAAACCCCAAGTAAACCTGTGTTCAAACCCCTGGCACCAGGTTAGAAAAATAGGGCAAAATGTATTGCATAAAACAAGACCAAAGCAACAAACATCCAATCAGCGTGAAGAAGAGTGCCTAAACGCATAAAGCACAAACTGGGCATATCTGGTCATGCTGGACTGGATCAAAGTAAAAAGTTCAGGCCACCTATGATGAAGCGCAGGTCGGATACGGTCACAGATTAGTAACCTTGAAGATTTCCTGTCTCAATTTTTTTTCAAAGTGTCCATTCACATTGGAGGAGGTCAAAGGGAGCAAGGAGAGCATCGCTGGTGGTGATCGGTGTGGCACAAAGAGCATGCGGGGCATTGTGGACTAGTGGGCTGGAGCTTCATGTTGGGGTCCTCAGCAGGCAGTTGATGCTTGCTGTGCAAGAGACAGGCTGGCAACTCGCTCTGTTTTTTGGTACAAGCCATACAGTTTGGGTGAACTGGCCATTTCACAGTCACAAAGAGTCAAAACGCTTGATTTTAAGATCCTGTGAGCCACACTAAGGGTCCAGGACATAAGAGGCCCCTCTTGGGGGCCAATAGCTCCCTGCAGCTAGGTCCAGAAGCTGTAGGGGAGTCTTTTATTTCCCTAAGGCTCAGATCAGGAGGCCAGCAGACTAGCCCTTGAAGTCACTTTTGGGTCCTGGGTTCAAAATGAAGTTGTAGGCCCCGTTCTTCTCCCAAGGCAAGAAGGCAGTAGGTCGGCACAACAGGGCAGCAGTGTATTTAGAGCAGCAGTCCAGCAGAGTGACGGTCCTTCAACAAGCACCAAAGTGCTTTTACCTGGCAGAATATACACAGGTCAACAAGTGTACTGAAGGGTTGGTGCCTGTGTTCATACTTTCAATGCAGGGTCATTAGGCTCTTTGTGTAAAGGCAGAGGACAGGCTATTCAATTGTGAGTGAGGCTGTGTTCAGCTCACCCTCCATCCTGTCAGCGGTTGACCCATCTAGGCACACCTAATATTTCAGTTGTGTGACTGTGTGGGAGGAATTCACAAAATCTAATTGTCACTTACACCTAGTCATGTTACCCAAATCAGGTTTCATGCACAAGAGGACTAAGAGAAGGAAAATACCAACTTTTCAAAAGTGGCCTTTTCAAAATTGAAATTTGTAATCTGACTTCACCATAAGTTAGGATTTTAAATTCCAATTCCAGAGACAACAACCATGAACTGGTTATTAGGGGTTGGCGGAACTCATGGAGTTTAACTCCATGGAGCTCTGCAGAGTTACATGAAAACTCTATGAGAATCGCAGAGGTCCGGAAAAGAGTGGAAATTGGCATGTTGTCCTGCTTGTGCTGATTTTTAGCACCACAAGATAGTTCTGCACTGAAAAATCAGCATGAACTGCAACGCACAGAATGCCAGCGGGCACTGCTTCTTAAGTTGATTTAGCTGCCACTCCAGTAGATGTTCTACTGGAGCGGCAGCTTTCTCACAGTTAACAGTCACAACAGTGGGCAACCATTCTGATGAGAAAATTTTCCAGGGTGTCTACCTAGCACCCAAAAATTGCTCTAGGGTATGCCAATTCTCGCTCGCTAACTTCCCATTCGTGAGCTGCACATGAGAAAAAACTCAGCTACGAGGTGGTTGATGGAATTTGGCTGGACTTCGGCATTACAAGCGTAATGTGGAGTGACCAAAATTCTGCCAACTCTGCTGCAAACTGGAATTTATCACTCACCCCTACTGGTTATCTCTTCCCATAAAGAAATTACACTTATAAAATGCAATAAGGCAACTCTAATATTTGGGAGAGATATGCCTCACAATAGTGAAAACAGAATTTGGGAGCTTTTCACTACCAGGAAATGTAAAACTTAAATGCACATGTCCAACCGTTTGATTACATAGTACCCTACCATATAGGCTACTGCAGCCCACCTTCGGGGTGACCTTTATGCAATAAAAGGGGAGTTGAAGTCTTGGTAAAGCAGGTTTAATGCCAAGTCGACATGGCAGCATAAAAACTGTGTTCAGGGTGCAATGGCAGGCCTGGGACATGTTTAAAGTGCTACTGCAGGAAGTGGCACAATCATTGCTGCAGACTCACTAGTAGCATTTCATTAACTGGCCCGGGGTCTACGTAGTACCACTTTACAAGGGAGGTATAAGTAAATTAAATATGCTGGTTAAGTATAAGCCAATTTAACCATGTTTTATGTAGAAGGCACAAGCACTTTAGAACTGGTTAGCACTGGCAAAGTGTGCAGAGTTCTAAGGCCAACAAAAATTAGGTCATCAAAAATGGAAGAGGTGAGGGAAAAGGTTCAAGGGAAGACCACCCTAAGGCTGAAAGGTCAAGCACGTGACCCCCAGCTGAAAGTGGGGAGAATTACCCAACCTCTTGGAAGGTCTCTTCACTCAGGTGGAAAAACTTGGAGAGACCACCGGCATTGGCATTGTCTGACCTAGGGCTGTGTTCCACCGTAAAGTCCAGGCCCTGTAGGGAAATGGATCACCACAACAATTTTGGATTTTCAATCCTCATTTGCATTAGTCACCTGAAGGGCCTGTGGTCAGTCTGAACCCGCAAGTGAGTCCCAAACAAGTATGGTCTCAACTTCTTTGGTGCCAAGAACACAGCAAAGGCTTCCCTCTCAATAGTTCTCAGCCTCTGTTCCCTGAGAGGTACTTTCCTAGAGATGAATGCTACAGGTTGGACTAGACCCTCCTCATTTAGCTGTGATAGGACTGCCCCTACACAGGGGTACTGAAAATAGGTCCTGGGGGGCTGCATGCGGCCCTCCAGATGTTTAATTGTGGCCCCCTGGTGAACAGCAACACTGGGCTGCTGTTCACTTGAGAGAGCAAGAACAAACAGAAAGCTGTGACACAAACCAATATCCTTTATTTACACGTTAATTAAAGTAACAGTATAGAAGAAAGGGTGTCCTAGACAACCTTTCTTTAGAAACGCCTTTATTTTTAAATTAATCTTGCACTTAATATGCAGAAACATGCTAAACTCTGCAAACTTCAAAAAAGTGTATTTTAATAACATGCATGAGCATTTTACCTCAGTAGATCAGATTATGTCATTCCATTAGAGACATTAACAGTGACAGTTTTCAAAAATGATCTTGGAAACATTTGTGCTGTCCCCATTTGGAAAACAATGGCATTGTTGATCAAGAAGCACCTCATTTGTCAGGTGCACTTTGTGCATAGTCTTGTTATATAATTGAAACATTATAGTTTATTGAATAAAACAGTAGAGAGGGTTTTGTACAGCACACATCCTGATCTCATTCATTTCAAGGGGCTCTTATATGTGGTAATGAAGAAAAGGGAGTGTTAGACATGGGGTTATTGGCTGGCAGTCAGGTTACCCCCTGTCCAAGCAAGGACCCTCACTCTAGTCAGGGTAAAGGAGAATCACACTCAGTTACCCCCGGCTCACCTCCTTGATAGCTTGGCACAAGCAGGTAGACTTAACTTCAGAAGCAATGTGTAAAGTATTTGTAGAAACAAACTCAGTAATGCAGTAAAAACACTACAAAATGGACACAGACTAGTTTAGAAAAATGGGCAATATTTATCTAAATCAAACAAGACCAAAATGGCAAAAATCCAACATACACAAGTCAAGATATTAATTTTCAAAAGAATAAGGGCCAGATGTATCATTCTTCGGAATAGCGATTACCTAATTGCGATTTTTAGTGAATCGCTAATTAAGTAATCGCTATTGGAATGTATGAAACTCCAAGAGTTTCATACTGCGATTCGCAAGAGCTCACAAATGAACCTACCTCATTAATATTCATGAGGTAGGTCACAATTTGCAAGCCATTGCGAATGGCTACAATCACCGGGACGGTGGTCTGCTGGGCTCAGCAGACCACCACATCTGTGATTGCTTTTCAATAAAGCAATCTTTTTTTTTAAGTGCAGCCTGTTTTCCTTAACAAGTTACCAAATCGCAAATTGGACTTGTTACATACCAAAATGCATTTTTGCGATTGCAAACGGCCTGTTGGGCCATTTGCAATCGCAAAAATGTTTGATACATCTGGCCCTAAGAGTCTTAGGGCCAGATGTAGCAAAGGTTTTTACCCATTCTGTGTCTATGGGAAAAAGTGTTTGTGCATATGGCCCTTAATCCTTAGTAAACAGTGAGAATGCTGCTGTTACACAACGTCCCTGGTTAGCATAAAAAATAAAGCCGCATGGGCGAGCATTCGTCAGAAAAGTCGGAGATGTGTTGAGAGGCCGTGTGTCGTTTCCTTCTCTGGTCGGGTCGACGATGCATCATTCTTCCTCCCACACAAGTCAGCGATGCATCGATTTCCGGACAGGGCACCTCAGGTCCACGCAGAGTCGGGTTGACTTTCATGTCCCGGAACGATGCGTGGACAATCCGGTCACACAGTGTTAGAAATACGCGATCTGGGGGGTTTGCGTCACTATTAGTATCAGTAACCGGGTATTGCGTGTCGTTTCTCCAGCAATGAGGCATCGATCTTCTAGCTGTGATGCAGGTGGAGCGTTGATTTCAGCAGGGAAGCCAGCAGTATGTTGTTTGTAAGCCACGTTGCAGATGGTGATCGAAAATGTCCCTGCACGGCATTTTGTGCGTGGATTTTCAGCTCTTGTGTGCCAACTTCACCTTTCAAGAGCCCAGGGATTGGATAGGGCACCAATTGGCAGGGCAGGAGTCTCAGCAGAGAGTCCAGGTGCTGGCAGAGGAAGTATTTGATGACCCTCAGAATTCAACAACAGGAGGCAAGTTCAGTTCAAGTCCTTGGAGATTCTTCACAAGTAGGACTATACCACAAAGTCCAGTCTTTGTCCCCTTTCACAGGCAGAAGCAGCAACTGCAGGATAGCCCAACAAGGCACAGTCACAGGCAGGGGCAGCACTTCTCCTCAGCTCTTCAGCTCTTCTCCTTGGCAGAGGTTCCTCTTGAATCCAGAAGTGATCTTATTTTCATGGGTTTTGGGTCCAATACTCTTTCTGTCTTTGAAGTAGGCAAACTTCAAAGAAAAGTGTCTCTTGTTTGTAAGATCATACCTTGCCCAGGCCAGGCCCCAGCACACACCAGGGGTTTGGAGACTGCATTGTGTGAGGGCAGACACAGCCCATTCAGGTGTAAGTGACCACTCCTCCCTTCCCCTCAGCCCAGATGGCTCACCAGGATATGCAAGCTACACCACAGCTCCCTTTATATCACTGTCTAGAGGAGAGGTGCAAACAGCCCAACTGTCAAACTGACCCAGACAGGGAATCCACAAACAGGCAGAATCACAGAATGGTTTCAGCAAGAAAATGCCTACTTTCTAAAAGTAACATCACAAAACAAAATAAAATGATGGACGGAGTGTTGAAACTTTTCAAACACTCACCACCAGTCACAGATCTGGGTTTAATCCATTGTTATTTTGCTCGCCACATCACCCCATTTTAGACCAAGCAATATGCAAATCAGTCTTTACCCTGTTCCCCATGGGAACAGTCCTGTCGAAACTGCTAGGCCAGGTCCTCCTGGACAGGAAACAAGCATCCTGGGACCGGTTTCAGGGTATCACCCTTCATCAGATAGGCTAGCTTGAAACTAGGGTGGCATCTGTGACTAAAAGTGCCCTTTTCAAACACACAATCTAAAAACAACCTTTAATAAAATATGTATTTTTAAGTGGTGAGTTCAGAGACCCTCAACTCCATATTTCTATCTGCTCCCGAAATGAAGCTGAACTTTAATAATATTTAAAGGCAGCCCCCATATTAACCTATGAGAGAGATAGGCCTTGCAACAGTGAAAACTGAATTTGGCAGTATTCCACTGTTAGGACATATACAACACACTAGTATATGTACAACCTTAAACATACACTACTCCCTGCCAATGGGGCTACCTAGGCCCTACCTTAGGGGTGCCTTATATGTTGAAAAAGGGAAGGTTTAGGCCTGACAAGTGAGTACACTTGCCATGTCGCATTGGCAGTTTAAAACTGCACGCACAGACACTGCAGTGGCAGGTCTGAGCATGTATACAGGGCTACTAATGTGGGTGGCACAACCAGTGCTGCAGGCCCACTAGTAGCATTTGATTTTCAGTCCCTGGGTACCTCTAGTGCACTGTACTAGGGGCTTACTAGTATATCAAAAATGCCAATCAGGGAAAGCCAATTACACATAAATTTTACATAGGAGCACTTGCACTTTAGCACTGGATAGCAGTGGTAAAGTGCCCAGAGTATCAAAAACAGCAAAGACAGAGTCGAGCACACATCTGCAACTTGGGAAACAGAGGCAAAAAGTTAAAGGAGACCACGCTAAGGATGCCAAGTCTAACACGGAGGCAAAGTGAAATTAACCAATTGCCTAGGATCACACAATTTGGTTAAGTGGGCAAACCAGGACTAATAACCAGGCTTTCTGGTTTCACATTTTGCATTTCACCCACCAAATGAGTGTCTCTTTCCCTCTCATGTTTAACATCAGAAGTTAATTCTTTGACTTTGATTCTTGGGGCATGAGAATAGAGCATTGGTGGCGGACAGAAGCCATGTGAAGGCTTGGCTTGTTGTCCAAATCATGCAGCACTTTAGGTCCCCCTATGCCATCCTTTCATCACCCCAGCCTTCGAAGTACTGTCATCTGTGCAGCATCAGGCATGCCACAGACAGACCTTTGCAGCTTCCAGGGAAATGTTTGCAAGTACCCATGGCCTACACCATTTTCCAAGGCTTCTGCTTTGGACAACACACTCCTTGAAACGGTCAGGGGCCTTGAGTACAGGGGCTGTGCACATGGCCTGTTTTAGGGAGTCAAAGGCTTTCTGACAGGCCTCTGTCCAGATCATTTTCCTTGGTTGCTTCTTGAAAGTCAGCTCAGTCAAGAGGACAACAATGGTGCCATATCCCTTGACAAACGTCCTGCAATACCCACTGAGGTCCAGGAAGGCCCTCACTTCTATTTGTGATTTTGGAGGCTCCCAGACCAGAATAGTCTCTTTTTTTGGACTGGAGAGGCTGCACCTTACCCCTGCGCACCGGGTTTCCCAAGTACACCCCAGACTCTTGCCCTATCTGGCACTTACTGGCATTAATAGTCAGGCCTGCCTGTTGCAGGACCTGAAGCACGTTGTGCAGATGAATTAGGTTATCCCTCCAGGTGTCACCTAAATAAGCAGCACTGAAGACCTTCATCCCAGCAAAGACCTGGTGTACCGCCCTCTGGAAGATTGTAGGGCATTTTTGAGTCCAAAGGGCATCACTTTGAACTGGAAATGGCCATGTGGGATAGAGAAGAATGACCTCTATTTAGCCCCCTTCGTCAGGGCAATCACTCGGTACCCTGAAGTCAAATCAAAAGTGCTCTGGTACTTGGCAACCCCTAACCTATCAATGATCTCATCAGGTTGGGAGATGGGTGTGCATCGGTCTTGGTGACTGAGTTGAGGGCCCTGTAGTCCACACAGACCCTGAGCTCTGGAGGGGTGCCCAATGGGCCTGTCTTTGCTACCACCACGACTGGGCTGGACTAAAGACTACCGGAGGGCTCTATGATGCCCAATTCCAGCATCTTAGTGACTTCTGCTTTGATGCTGGCCCTCACTTTGTCAGACAGTCTGTACATTTTGTTTTAGATAGGCATGATGTCTCTTGTTTCTATCTCATGTGTGCACATGTGTAAGCCCAGGAGTAAAGAACAATAGGGAGGTAAAATGTTTCAGTAACTGATAACAGTCCCTCTGTTGCTCTGTGGTTCGGGTAGGGGAGAGGATGACACCTTCCACTGACCCATCCTTCTCTTTAGATGACAGGAGAACAGGGAGAGGTTCACTCTCCTCCTTCTCCCCATCACTGTCACCAGCAGCATAGTGGCCTCTGACCTGTCATAGTGGGGTTTGAGGAAATTGAGATGTAGTACCCTTGAAGGGCTGCTGGGGACTTAAGATCCACCAAGTAGGTGGACTCCTCTTTTCTCTTTACCACCTCATATGGCCCCGTCCAGCACTCATGATGATCCATGGGCTCCACTAGCTCCATCACCCACACTTCCTTCCCAGGTTGGAACTCCCCAAGGGTAGACATCTGGTCATACCACTGTTTCAAACCCTTGTGGCTAGCTTCCAAGTTCTTACAAGCTTTCTTCCAGAAATTGGCCATCTGGTTCCTGAGGGTTAGCATGTAGCTAACCACATCCTGAGGGGTTTCATGGGAGCTTTCTCCCACCTCTCCTTGACCAGACTGAGAGGTCCTCTTACAGAGTGGTCATACTAAAGTTCAAATGGACTAAAGCCCACCTCCTATTCTGGCACCTCTCTGTAAGCAAAAAGTGCACATGACAGAAGGACGTCCCACTTTTGCCTCACGGACTCAGGCAGGCTCATAATTAAGTCTTTAAGGATTTTCTTGAATCTTTCCACAATCCCATTTGTGGATGGCAGAGAGTGGAGAACTTATAAGTAACCCCACAGCCCTTCCACATGAACTTCATGTACACAGACATGAAGTTGGTGACCCTGTCTGACACCACATCTTTGCAGAACCCACTCTGGTGAAAATCCCCATCAGGGCCCTAGCCACTAAAGCTGCGGTAATGGCATGGCCTCTGGCTACCTAGTGGCATGGTCCGCCAAGACTTGAATAAACCTTTCTACTAAGGTTGTCTTGGGGTCTAGGGTGTGCCAACAACAGGCATGGGAGTCACGGGATCTTTTAGCTTTTTCCCACTCTTCCCACTAGCCTGGCAGGTGAGACAAGCCCTGCAAAATGCAGCAGTAGCAGTCCTCATCTAGGGCCAATACAAGTGTGTGACAAGCCTATCAAAGGTATTGTCCTGCCAGGGGTATCTCATTAACCACCCCAATAGGGAGGTCCTGTAACATTGGAGAACTACTAATACCTGAGCTGCCCCATGCTCAGGAACTGTAGGCTCACTATACAGGGGGTTGATCTCCTACTATAGGAAGTGATCTCCAGAGGTGTCACCAACTGCCTGGGAATCAGCTTGCCTCCTCAAGCCCTCAGGGGTTTGATAGGGTACCAAGGAAAGAAATGTCCCCCCTCCCATTAGGCACTGAGGTGGCCTCCTCTAGTGCCCCATCCACCTGTTTCAGGGGACTTTCAGAGGCTGGCTTCCCACATCCTTTGCCCTTCCCCTTCCTGGAAGCTGACTGGGCCATTCTTATAGGGTCAAGACCTCATTGACTCCCCTCCAGGACAACTATGGACCTGGGTGGTCACACAGATCCACTCAGGTAACCCTAACATTTACAGTTGTGACCTTAGTTCCACTTCCTTTGAGAGGTCCCCAGTGTCGGTCAGGGGGCCCAAGTCCTTCTGATTGAGGTTCACCCTGCAGATGATGTAGGCTGGTACCAGCCCTTTACAGAAAGATCGGGTCTTCTTGGAGTCAGGTTTCTTTGGAATGCAGCTTAAAGTGGGTGGTAAACTCCATCTAAGGATAAATACAGGTGTGAGACCGATAGCCAACAAGTACTGTAAGAGAAAGTTGAAAAGAACTTTGAAGAGAGCATCTAAGAGGGCATCTAGTCAAGGCAGTCCTGCAACATCCATTGACAGCTTTTCTGATCCTAGCGCTGACTCTTTAACCACTCAAGAGGATTGCCACTCAGACAACAGGCAGACTCTCACCATCCACTTCAGGTATGGGGTCGGGGTCCTTCCCCTAGACTGGGAAAGGCAAGAGGGTTACCACCGCTATGCTCTCAGATTTTAGACATAGTGTGCAGGTAGGAATCTTTCGGCTTTTAGGATCATACAAAGATAGTGAGGTTGTTTATCTCCTTCACATTAATGGTAATGATGATCACTGTTTTTATGCTTCATCTGCCTTATAGTCGCAGCTCATGCTTTTTATAATAGGATGCAATTGCTTAAATAAATGCATTGAAGTCCATTTTGCATCGCTTGGAATGTGTGAGTCTCTGAATAACTGAGTGAAAAGGGTATGATCTGTACACTACAACTTCACTGAGCAGTCAGATTGACATGTATGGGTTGCCCAAATTCACTTTTCCTTTCTAGGGTTGGGTGAGACACTATGGGCTAGCCAGGAATGAGGCCAACAACTTCCTTATGGTGTGGGACTGACTCAGTCACCCACACGCGGTGGTGTTGCTCCCCTAAAACACGCAGTCTTCTCACCAAAATAGGAACGCCATGACATGCAGTGTGCTCCAATCATTCCCTAAAAGACAGTCCACAGGCGTAGCAGGGCTCACAGCAACCCTCAGAAGACCTGAAACCTCCCCCACTCAAAGGCAAGAAGAGCCAAGGAGTAGTGAAACCCCTGGTTGTTTGCTACAACAACCTGGTGGAATTGATTGGGGATCACCTGCTCTGAGGACACCAAATGACACCTGGCAGTAGTCATACTGGCTCATGGGTCATTCAAAGTTTGCACCTTCTATTCATTGATGGTGACCCACTGCCTGTGCTTGGAAGTATTGGAAGGCATGTGGCCTTTGGAAACCATCTCTGCACCACCCAGGGACACTATGGTAACCTCACTAGTTTTCTCCAAACTAACTAGGGTCATCTCCTCCCCAAGTGCTACATTGGTTTTCCCTGTGACTGCCCACCTTAAGGGCAGTACCTCTTGGAACACTCGACATCTCCCTTCATAAGCCCATACTCATAGCACTAAGGAATAAACTTCTGATCTGTGAAGCCCTTCTACTGGTGGCCAGATTGGGACCCTTTCCCCTGAAAACTGTTTACTGTTTTAGGGGCCTTGATAGAACTCTTTGGTTGTATTTTTACCTCCCGGCTCATTCTTCTGTTAGGAACACTGACCACCCTTTTGGGAGTCCCCCTAAACTCTTTCTTAGACACTCTGGTGCTGTCCCAGAGGTCTGCCTCCTCAGCAGGGTTCCTGAAATCGGTAAGCCTGTTATCCACTAGGTGTTGGCGCAGCACTGGAAAACAAGTATTGAGCATGTGCTCACTCTGAATTAGGTTGTACGGTCAAGTAAAAGCATTCACTTTGCTGCCCCTCAGTCAGCCCTTTAGTGCCTTGTTGGTATAATCTAAGAAATCCACCCTGGACTCAGTTAGGAGCTTGTAACTGTCCCGGAACGTCTGGTGGTACTTCACAGGGGTCAGCCCAAAGTTAGCAGCAAGGATTACCTTCATGGGGGAATACCTAATCTAATCCTCTGCCTCTAGTGTCAGGAGTGTGCCCCTCCCTAACATGGGCATGTGTTTCCACAGGCTAGCCTCCCAGTACTCCTTTAGGACCTTATATACCCTGAGTACAACATAATAAGCAGCAAGCCACCTATCTATATCATCTCAGCACCACATAGTTAGGGAACAGCTCCTGGGGTATGAATACTCTCACCTCTCCAGCAGACGCCTTTGGTACACTGCCCCCATCACTGTTGGGTCATGTAGGTTGCCTTGTCTTTTGCTCCAGCTCCCTCATGCTAATTTCATGCTTCAACAGTAGCTTTTTCCAGCCAAGGCTCTCTCAGCCTTCTCCTTTGCCAAGGCCGTTCCATCCTCAAACCTCTTCTCCTTAGCCATGATCTTTTCTCTGGCTAAGGCCCTTTCAGCTTCAGCCTTCTTCTTTTCCAATGCCAGATTTTTCCTCTTTCTCCAGCTGCCATTTGTTCAGCTCTAACTTCGGCTTCTTGTCCTCCAAACTCCAATGGGGTCAGGCCCCTGAAAGATACACTGCTCCCCTGGAATGAGAAAGGTTTCCAATCCTGTGAGTAGATTACCCACTTACTTAACAAATTGTATTCCAATACTCTCAAGCAGGTCCTGCATGCTTCTTCTTCATCCTCCTCTCCCTCCTTGTCATCTGTGGTGACTGGTGGACCTCTGCCACTGCCCTCAAGGCCTTCTAAAGCTCCGCCTTCCTGGTTCTCCTTTTGGTGGGCAGCCCCCTCTTCTGGAAAAATTCTTTGAAGTCAGCCACAGTACAGTTTTCCAGATTGGCAAGCTCAAACTTGATCATTTCAGGTGGGGCCACAGACACAGACAGTCACATAGAGTAGGGATGAATTTAGAAAAGAAAAAAAACATCTAATCAGGGGCAATTTAAAACTGGCCTTAAATGTGGGATTGTAGCATATACCAAATCAGTATGTGGCACTGCACAAATACAAGTCCTAGCCTCACTGCTGACCACCAGTGTTACAATCTGGATTACTGGTTGACTGGGGTGTGAGTCCCGGTCAAGCAGCAACCACAATCCTGGTGAGGGTAATGCACAAACAAACCCCAAATTAACTTTTGCTCAACCTCTGGTATCTTGGCACAGAGCAGTCGATCTTAACATAGAGGCAATGTGAAAAGTACTTGTGCAATACTTCAAACAGTAAAGCAGTGAAAGCACCACACAAAAATATCCCACTACAAGTTAGAAAAATAGAGTGAAATCTAATTAATCAAACAAGACCAAAACAACAAAAATTCAATCAGTAGAATCTAAGTTATAATTTTTTTAAAAATAACGTCTAAATGCATAAAGCGCCAATGAGGGACACCTGGTCATGAAGGACTGAGTCAAAGTCAAAAGTTCAGGCTGACCATGATGGAGCACAAGTCGGGTACAGTTCTAGATTAGTTCTGCTGAAGTTTTACCTTCTCAAGTTTTGTGCCAGGAGCCCTGTTTGCATTGGAGAGGGCCGCTGGGATCAAGGAGACCATTGATGGTCATGGTCGTCATGGAGAGAAGAGCAGGCCGGGTGTTGCGGACCTCAGAGGGTGATTGATGTTTGCTGTGCTAAGAATCAGGCTGGCGTCTCGTGATGATTTTTGGTGTGCAGAGAATTTCTGGTGCAAACAGGCCTGTTTGCAGTTGTGAAGGGCCCAGATGCTTTATTGTAATAGCACATGAGTAAACCAAGGATCCAGGACCTGAGAGGTAGCACTTGGGGGCCAATAACTTGCCGCAGCTTGATGGGGTGCCTTTTGTGTCTCAGAAGCTCAGATTAAGAGACCAGCAGGATAGCCCTTGGAGTCACAATGGGGTCTTGAGCCCAAGATGAAGTTGCAGATCCATTTTTTCTTGCCCAGGCAAGAGGGCAGTAGGTAGCAGGTCAGCACAATAGAGCAGCAGTTTCCTTAAACAAGCAGTCCAGCAGAGGTGTGGTCATTGTAGCAGCACAGAAGTCCTTCTTCCTGGCAGAGTATCCACAGGTCCAGATGTGTACTGAAGAGTTGGTGTCTGGGCTCCTACTTTTATACCGTTCTGCCCTGCTTCAGGAAGATGGGTGAAAATTCTAGACAATGGCTTTGAAATGGCATGTATTCCCTGCCTCCCCTGCTCTGACTCCAAACTGGCTGAAGTGACAATGTAGGGTCGCTAGGCCCTTTGTGTGAGGGCAGAGCTATCTCTTCCCATTTGGAAATATACTTATAAAATATAATAAGGCAAATCCATTGCTATCCTATGGGGGAAATAGGCCTCACAGTCCTGAAAATTAAATTCTGGAGTTTTGCAGTAAAAACATGTATAACTCAAGAGTACATCCTTTTGATCACAATACACCCTGTCATATGGGCTTCCTAGGGCCTACCTTAGGGTGACATATTTGTAATAAAAAGAAGAGATTTAGGCTTGGCAAGGGGGTTATAATGTCAAGTTAAAATGACAGTTTAAAACTGCATTCTGGCTGCAATTGCAGGCTTGGGACAGGTTTAAGGTGCTACTTAAGGGGGTGGCACAATCAGTGCTGCAGGCCCACTAGTAAATATCCCTTGCAATAATAATTGAACAAGAAATGGCTTAGGCTTCCTACTATATATACCCTCCCTCGGCTACACAAACATTTACAAAAGGCCCCAGGGAGGCCTATTGTATCGGGATGTAGTTCAGTTTTGGAACCGCTTTGTAAATATATTGTTTTTTTTCTAAAACCTTAGGTTGTGATGACCAGAACATATGTGAGGGACTCAATTGAGGTAATACAGATGATTGAGAATCAACCTTTTGATCCGAGCAAACAGATGTTAGTCACCTTAGATGTGTCTTCTGGGTATACAAGTATCCTTCCAGAAGAAGTGTTGGAAGTGGTACATGAGGTTCTGGACAGAAAAGAAGGTCCCATATGGGTGCCCACTGAGTTCATAGTTGAATTGCTGAGGATAGCTATGACAAATAATTTTTTTGTGTTCCAAAATAAATACTATTACCAGACAAATGGGATGGCTATAGGGGCCAAATTCTCACCGTATCTGGCTAACCTCTTCATGGATGAGTAAGAGGACTCTTTTATATACAATTCTGATAATCCTTTCCTAGATACATTATTGTGTGGAAGAGATATATTGATGATGTATTGATGATATGGACAGGCAATAAGCAGACACTGACGCCTTTATTACAACTTTGGAGGTCTTTTCACAAGACCGGCAAAGTTGCGAGTGCCAGAAGACCACCAGTGTTGGTGGGCCGAAGACCCAACAACCAAGTAAAAAACAGGGTCCCTAAATCAATATGGAGAGAAATCAAGGGAAATATACCAAAGGTACAGAACGTCTCTCTCCTACATCCTACAAAGCAAAAACGCTTCTCTAAAAAAATAAACAACCTAGAATATCATAATATAAATGTATTCACAATAATCTGAGATATCAAAATTTACATCTGTATAGAAATCATTATTATATACAAAAAAAAAACCTGTATGCATGTATCAACACCACATGAGACTAAGACAGAAAAGACCACGACACAAACAATGATAACATAGACCACATATACATGTCACATAACATTTCAATACAAACATTAAGACAAAAAGTAGACACAAATCCAACATGTCACACACCAAATATATAATCATTCAAGACATAATACATATTTCAAATATTACAAACAGACCATGAATAACAAATATACACAAATTCATAAATATCCTTCAAATATTCAATGACTTAATTCGCTGGTGATAGTTTTTCAATTATTCACTGACTGAGTTCAGTCATATGTATCCTACGTGTGAGAGACCTTTCCAACTTCCTCTCTCACTTGAACATAGTTCATATCCCAATGGATTCCAAAATATCGTTCCTTTATCAAATATCACATCCAATTTAGTCATAAAGCATCCAATGCGCCATCAAGAGTCGCATCCAACTTGACAGTAGACCATCCAACTGGCCGACGCACGTTTCGGTGGATTTGCACAGACAATTTATCTTCTCTGTCGTTCAATATCTAATGCAAATTAATATGAGTGCATCAGTTACACAATCCCTATAATACCAAACAATTGGTTATAATGACTATGTTCACACCCACAGCCAACACCGAAAAAAGTGTCAACAGGAAACCTCAGACCACCAAATGACAAATAAACCAACAATCTCCAAATTTTCTTCATGAAACGCATATAGAAAAAACACCCAGTGAAAAAGAGGAAACAAACACAGAAGAAACAAACTGCACAGTGGCAAAATACCTAATGCAACTTCTTATTGTGGCCAGCAAACAACGAGGAGACACAGCTGGTCACTCGATCCTCCATTCAAAATACGGTTGACTGCTGCAGCAAGAAAACATAGAATTTCCAAAGGATATCGTCCTAATTTCTCTTCAACATGTAAATCATTCGCTTAGCTGATCTGCCAGTTGTGCCGGAAAGCCACTTACCTCTCATCGTAGAACAATGGGGGTAGTGCAAACTCTGCAATTTCAAACGACTCCGTACAGTTTCTTCTTAGTCGCAAATATTTCGAAAACGGGATCGCCTTCTTCTGACTACTAGAATGAAAGCTATCAAAATGAAGAAGGGTATTTCTAGCTGTAGGTTTCGTAAACAACGTCATTGCCAGATGCCCATCAAGATGTTTTACATACACATCTAGAAATTCCACTGATTCATGATTGTACTTAATGGTGAACCTCAAATTGCTGTCACAAAGGTTCAACCATAAGAGGAACTCATTTAGATCTTGGTCTTTGCCTTTCCAGATGAAAAAAATGTAATCAATATATCTACACCAAAGGTGTACATTCTCACAGAAAGGACCAATTTCATTATAGATATGTACTTCTTTCAAACGCTCCGACATACAGATTAGCTACGCTGGGAGCACACGCCACTCCCATGCTAACGCCTTTGATTTGTTGATAAATCTCTCCCTCAAAATCAAAAAAGTTGTTAAACATAATCATCTTTAGACAATTCAGGATGAAAGCATGGAGGGGGTCCTTGCCCCTCTTATTCAAACATGCCACAACACAGTCTAATGCCTGTTGTTGTGGTATGTTTGTATAGAGAGCCTCAATGTTCATAGTTACTAGTATTTCTTGTTTAGGATTGAACTGTAAACCTTCTAGTTTCAGAATAAAATCACCCGTGTCACGGAGATATGATGGAAGTTGAGAAACTAAAGGTTTCAAAAAGGTATCAACATATTTGGACAGTGGCTCTATTGCCGAACCAATCATTGATACGATGGGTTGTAACAGAGGATCACTTACATCTTTATGGACTTTCGGTAGTCCATATATAATGGGCAATCTTGTATGTTCTGGCGTCAAATACTCATATTCCCTTTGACAAACTAATCCTGATTCTAAGGCACTGGTATTCATAGCTTTAATACATCGCTTAATCTTTCCTTCAGGGTTTCATAGTATAGGTCTGTAGAATTCCGGGAAATTGAGCATGGTAAACATTTTTTCGTTATATCCTGCAGAATCCAATATTGCGATCCCACCACCTTTATTGCACAGTTTTATTATCACCATCCTGTTATTTCTCAGTTTATGCAAGGCCAACATCTCGTCTCTATCCAAATTGTATTTGGATTTTGGAATATGTTTAAGCATTCTGTCAATTTTTTGCACCACCGTTCTCTCAAAGATAGCCACTTCCGGTCGCACAACTTCAAGACCCGGAGTAAAGGATGAAGGAAGTTTTAAACCTGATCTAGTCATAGATGGCAGAGGTATAGCAGTAGAAAGAAAATATTTCTTAAGCCTAATGTGTCTAAAAAAGGCTTGCAGATCTCTCATAAGTTCAAATTTGTTGATGTTGGAATACGGAACAAACGATAGGCCCCTTACTAACAGACGCTCAGTGTTCTTATCTAACGTAATGGTACTGAGATTGAAAATAGGGATACCATTCAATCCCTCCAGTACTAATTGCATCTTGTTTGGAGTAGGAACGACGATTGGTCTGAGTTCGACAGTCTGTTCCCACGGCCTTGCCGGAATCTGGTTCTGAAATTCTGTCTGCGATTGCCTAAAAAACGAGTCCCAGATTGCAAGTGACCACCTTGACCCTGTCTATTGCCAAATGTATCAAAACTGTGAAAGCTACCCTCGCCCTTGGATTCAGATGTATCTGAGAAAGTAACAACTTTCTTGGAGGTCCAATTTTGTTTCTCTGCTTCAAAGCCCGGTGACTGTAATAATGATCAGCTAGGTGTGGATATGTTTTTTCCAAAGTGAAATACCTGATATCTTTTTTTAGTTTTTCAGTTTTTCTTTTGATAAGATATTGATTAAAAGACTCGAAATCAGAATTGATGTCCTCAAGCTTCTTTTTAGCTTCCTCCAAAGCCACTGATTGTTTTAATTTGGTCTCAAGTTCTTCTATTTCCTTAAACAGTGCAGCCACAATTTCGCCATATTACAAGTTGAGATGGATTTCTGTCCATTTACAGGTGAAAATCCGACACAGTCGGCCTGGCTGATGGCGGAAGAGATGCGTTTCCACCCCCAGCACTGTCACGCTAACAGGACATCGCCCGCCGTATTATGATATGTAATACAGTACAGTGGTGTTCCTGAATGGCGGTGCACTGCTGGTGGTGGAAAACGCTGAGACCCATCCCCTCCCAGATGACCGATTTGCCGAGACAAGTAGGTGGACCGTTCGAAAGGGGGGATGTTTTGTACATGTGTGTAGCGTGTGCGTGTATGTGTATGTGTAGCGGTATGGGTGTGCATGATTGCGTGTGTGTGTGTGGAGAGTGTGTGTGTCTGAATGGGAGCAAAGGGGAGGGCATGTGTGTTTGTATGAAGAGGGGTAGGGTATCTGTCTGAGTGCGTGTTTATGTGCGAATGGGGATGTCTGAGTGCATGTATGTGTGCGAATGGGGGTGTCTGAGTGCATGTATGTGTGCGAATGGGGGTGTCTGAGTGAGTGTTTGTGAGTGAGCGAGTGGGGGTGTCTGCATGTATGCGTGTGGTCGGGGTGATTGTCTGCATGTATGCGGAGGGGAGGGTGTGTGTTGGGGTGCGAGTGAGTAGGTGTGTGTATTGGGATGCATGCAAGTGGGGGTGCATGTGTGCAAGTCTGCAAGTGAGTGGGGGTGTCTGTGTGGATGTGTGCAGATGAGGAGGGTGTGTGTAAGTGTGCAGATGAGGGTGTGTATGTAAGTGTGTGGATGAGTGGGTGTGTGCGCAAGTGTGTGGATGAGGGGGGTCTGAAGGTGTGTGGATGTGTGGGGGTGCATGTGCCAGCGACAGGAATGGAGATTCCTGTTGCCGGGTGCCTTATCATCAGGGTTTTCGTGGCTGTACGACCACCATGGAAAGCATGGCGCTGTGCCGACTCAAAATACCGCTGGTGGTCCTACAGTTGCCGCTGGGCCAGAGGTCCAACTGCCCTGGCGGTACTGGCGGCATTGTGGCGGTTTGGCTTTGGCCCAACCGCCAATGTCATAATATGGTAGTCTTTACCGTCGGCCCTGCGGCGGTAAGACCGCCACCGTGAGTGTGGTGGTCTTCAGACTGCCACACTCGTAATAAGGGCCTGAATGAGTTTTTTGAGTGGCTCAATGGGGACATAACGTTAACCTACACACAAAACAAGGAAGAGATTAATTTACTCAATTTAAATATTCGAGTAGATGAGGGAGGATAATATACCACCCTCCACAGGAAGTCTACTGAGCGAAACACACTGCTTAGGTACACAAGTCACCACCCAAGTAACTTGAGGGACCATCTTCCCTACCAACAGTTTCTCTGGATACGTAGAAACTGTTCCCACAGGGAGGATTCCTTCAAGGAAACTGATGTGTTAATGAAAAGTCTAAGGGAGAGAGGTTACCCCAATGGACTGTTAAAAAGGTCAAGGAGAAGGGCTTGGTACCCTCAATGTGAACCCTGGGAGGTACAGGAGAAAATTAACAACACCACAAGAAGGTTGATTTCTGTTACCACACTTTGTACATGAAGCAATGATATCAAGAAGGTCATTAATAAACAGTGGGATTTAATATATGATGAATTAGGTATGGAAGAAAAGCCATTATTTGCCTTCAGACGTGGTGGAAATGCAATAGATTTTGTGATTAGCTCTTTATTAAAGATGCCAGCAACCCCTGGTTTGAGATCACAATTGAACTTACCAAAATTTTTGGGGCACTACAAATGCGGGAGGTGCAAAGCCTGTGAGCTCGGATTAGAGCAGTGATACACAAAGTACGGCCTGGGCTGCAAGTGTCCCTCCTGACCTTTACATGCAGTTCCTTGGTCAATATCAGCATTGGACTCAAGTCAACTCAAACATTAATCAGGCAATCATGTATTTAAAGGTTAATTTAAGTTAAAGAAAGGAAGCAACTAGGGTATCTTGCACTACTTAAAATGTAGAAACACCATTTTTAAAAACATATTTCAGCAAAAGTGTACAAGTGTGATGATGTCTGTTCAAAATTCGTAAACTGCATATCATTAACATGCAGAACCCTTTCATCTTAGAATACACCATTTTTGGCTAATATACGAGTCTTCACTGTTATATTACTCCATTTCATTTTGATATTATATAGGCATTCTTTTTGGTGACATTTTTAGGAAACAGGTTTTTAATATTCATGGGGAGAGAGACATAGGATTACATGATGTTTTTCTACAATCGCAGCCATCCCCTCGTTCATGTGCACCACGTTAGTTTTTTTAAGGTAAATCAGCTTTATTAAAATCAAAATACATATGGGTTACATACCAACAATACAAAATATCTGTCACACTGATAATGATATAATTTTAAAAGGAATTGTAAAAGCTGTTTAACATTTTAAAAGTATAACAAGGGGAAGAAACAATGAAAACAGAACAAGACCATTTACAATGCGAAAGATGCATTGGATCTTCAACAGTTAAATAAAAGAAAAAAGTAATATTCAAAAAGGCATAAATGTAAGCTAAATTAAAATCCACTCAAGAACAGAGAAAATAAAGAATTCATGGTGGCTTAAAATCTCAGATAATGTACAATTAGTAGAATTACAAGCAACAGCATTAAGATAATCAGTCAAAGGTAACCAGTACAATTCTCTATTTATGGAAGGGCAGCATAAGGAGGTAAAAGCAATATCTAGTCTATGGTAGTGACAAACATTATTCCACCAAGCTTTATAGGAAATATTGGATGAATTTTTCCAATTGAGAGTAATTTGTTGAAAGGCCAGAGCTAACATAAGATCCAACAATTTTAAATTATCATCATCTGAAACAATGTCCGCAGAGAGACTACCTAAAAAAAGCACCAGCAGAGATAATTGGGTTGCAAATGAAAAATGCAGGTAAATTGACACCAAACTTTTCTCCAAAAAGAGACAGTAGGAGGACATTCAAAAAGGACATGCATAAGATCTCCCTTTGGGCTATCGCAGGACCAACAACTTGAAGTGGAGGATACAGAAAATGTTGCTGTAGTAGAAGGGGTAAAAAAAAGTCTGTGATAAAGAAAGAAAAGTGACTGTGTGGTAGAAGCTGATCTGGATATCTTATAAGATCGATGCCACACCTTATTCCAAAAGGAAACAGTCCAGGTACATCCCAAATCCAATTCCCATTGAGATTCAATTTTAGATTTAGGACGCGTCAAAACAGGAGACTGAAAAAGTTTATAGATATTTGATGCCTTAGGATATGAGAGAAGAAAGGAGGACAAAGAAAAGGGTAATTCCGAAGAAGAAGAAGGGGAAGGCAAGGAAAAAAGTACATCAAGAATAATAGTAATAAGAAGAAGATATTTAGGCATAAATTAATTGGGACAATGAAATAGAAGTTGCAATTGTGAAAAAGAAAGTGGAGTATTATTGGAGAATAAATCTTTGACCCAAACTATATTTCTTTGTCGCCAGGATTTCCAAAATAAGTGTTTTTTATTAATAGTGATTAGACAATTATGCCAAATAGGGGAATTCAGAAAAGAGTATTGAGAAACAG
Source organism: Pleurodeles waltl (assembly GCF_031143425.1). NCBI lineage: Eukaryota > Metazoa > Chordata > Amphibia > Caudata > Salamandridae > Pleurodeles > Pleurodeles waltl. Next base: position 586,658,548 of record NC_090448.1, read on the forward strand.
ATGGAGGTAAATAGTGAGAACGCAGAAGAGAACAAGTATGTTTAAGAAGCGGGGAGGAGATAAGTGAAATATTATAGGAAAAGGATACAACCTCACTAGGGGAAAAAGGAAAAAGAAAAGAACACTCAATATCCAACCATAATAGAGTAAACCGAGATTCTGACAGGGAGACCCACCTAGAAGCTTGACGCAAACAAAAGGATTTGTGATACAATCTAAAAACAGGAAAATTGACTCATCCCTCCTGTTTAGAACAGTGAAGATGACTAAGAGAAATTCTAGATTTCTTATTGTTCCAGAGGAATTCAGACAATCTGGAGTCCAATTGTGTAAAAAAAGGTACCAGGTAAAGGATGCAGAATCATGGATAGGATATATAAAATGTTAGGAGAAATCATCATTTTAATGGAGTCAAGACGACCCCACCAAGATAAAAATAATGGATTCCAAGCCAGAATCGATCTATCAACTTTCTCTAAAGCCGCTGAAATATTTACTTCAATGAACTTTTTAATGGATGAAGTGAACCAAGTGCCTAAATATTTAATCTTGGAAGAATTCCAGTGAAAACCAGTGATATCAAACAATGCTTTAAAACATAAATTTTGTTAGAGGGAGGATTTCAGTTTTATCCGAATTTATCTTATAACCTGAAATCAAGGAAAAATCCTCAATTTCCCGAAGTAGAGACGGAATTGAGAGCTCAGGGTTTGAGAAATAGAAAAGTATATAATCTGCATACGCCGTTAATTTTTAATGTTTCTCGCCATACTGGAAACCTTCAATTTTAATGTTATTTCTAATACTGGATGAAAAGGGCTCAAGAGCTAAAATAAATAGGAGTGGAGGGAGCAGACACCCTTGACGTACACCTCGGCGTAATACAAAATATCTAGACAATTTCCCATTTACCAATATCGATGCCATTGGAGATTGATAAAGCAAAGAGATAAATGAAATGAAATGAGGCCCTAAACCATGCCAAGCTAAAGCTTTTAATAGAAAAGACCGGTCTAACCGGTCAAACGCTTTCTCAGCATCTGTGGAAATTGCTGCTAAAGAATACGACAGAGCGGGAGCTTTGCTGAGTACATTGAAGAATGTTCTAGAATTGTCAGAAGCAAGTCTACCTTTGACAAAACCCGTTTGTTCCTTACTTATCAGCGCAGGTAAAAGGTTATCAAGACGTAGGGCTAATAATTTAGCAAAGATTTTATAATCTGTATTGAGAAGAGAGATTGGTCTAAAATTTTTACAGAAAGTATGATCCTTACCGTCCTTTGGAATTGGGCAAATCGAAGCTTCCTGAAATGTGTCCCCTGTAAAGCCAGAACCCATGAAGAATTGGAAAAGCTGAAAAAGTTTCGGAAGTAACATGTCAGAAAAATGAAAAGAAATTCCACTGTAAATTCATCTGGACCAGGAGTTTTACCTTTTTTTGGAGATTGAAGGGCTTTAAAAATTTCTAACAAAGTAATATCTGCTTCAAGCGAAGTAGCATCAATCAGTATCTTATTAGGGTTTGGAATATTCTTTAAATAATCATCAATCTGTAAGGGGGTCGGGACAGACTCAGGAGTATAAAGTGTCTGATAATAATTAACAAATTCAGCTAAAATATCTTCATCTTTAAAAAGGGACTCACCAGTATCTGAAACTATAGACTTCACATTATGGCGTTGCATTCGAACTTTTAAATAATTAGCCAGAAGGTTCCCCGCTCTATTTCGACCTCCATAATAACGTAGAAGAAAAGAGGAAGCATTATCCGTTGAGATTTTGTTAAATTGCAGTTCTGCCTGACTAAGTTCTTGTATATTAAAATTGGAGGAGGAAGAATAATACTGATGTTCTAAGCGTTTAATTTTGAGAAGCAGTGCTTGATGCTAGGCATTGAAAGTTTTCTTTTCATTTGAAACAAAGTTTATTATATGACCACGAGCCGCAGCTTTAAACGAATCCCATAACAATTGTGGAGAAACGTGAGAATCTTCATTAAATCCAAAAAAGTCGTCCGCAAAGGCAACAAAGGAAGTGGAAAATTTAGAATCAAGTAATAAAGAATTATTAAAATGCCACCTATTGGACTTGGGATGCACCGGGAGCAAGTCAAAATCGGTAATGACTGGGGCATGATCAGATATTACCATAGGTTCAATGGAGGAGTTAATAAGGTTTTGGGATAATGATTTAGAAACAAAAATATGGTCAAGTCTAGATAAGGAGCCATGTGGTGGAGAATAAAACGTAAAATCCCTATAATCAGGATTACAAGTTCTCCATGAGTCAATTAAATTGTATTGTGAGAAAAATGCCTTAAATTGTTTATGCATTTTATGGGAAGAAAATGTAATTAAAGATTGCCTATCTATAAAGGGATCAAGAATTTGATTGCAATCCCCTCCAATAAGAAGAAAATCATCATTATAATGCAAACATTGTTTAGTAATATTTGGCCAGAAAAGATAATCAGAATTATTTGGGCCATATATATTGGCAATAGTCATTGTAATCCCATTAATACTAAGCCTCACAAAGAGCCACCTGCCATCAGAATACGAATCTTGCGAAATAACATTAACTGATAATTTTTTATGGCAAAGCACAATTACACCATTTTTCTTTGTAGACGAAGGTGAAGTAAAAACATTGCCCACCCAGCCCTTTTTGAGTTTCAGAGCTTCAGAATCCGTCAAATGGGTCTCCTGTAGAAAAACCAAGTCTGGATTATATTTAGATAAGTGGGATCAAATTCTCTGCCTTTTGATTGGATTAATAAAACCTTTGACATTCAAAGAAACAACCCTGAATTTACCTTACATAACCACATATATACACGAAAGGCCTTGTACCATAAATAACTGAAAATACACTTAAGGGAAAAGAAAACAGAAAAAACTAAAGGAGAGAAGAGTAAAGGGAAAACAGCAGAAAAAGGATGGAAAATAGTCAAGAAAAACAGTACATGTCAAATAAAGACGACTGCAAAAACATACCTGAGATGAATGAACAATAGGGGAGGGGTGGTAACAGCACAGACTGAAGACGGCACAGCAAGGGAACGGAACGCATCAACAGACAATGGTTACAAGCTAAAATAATGATTATAGAACACCAGGAACCTGTGAAAAGAAAACAATACATTAACAAAAAAGGGTCTGTAGTCACGGCAATATAATATACTGTATAAACTGCATATGAAGGACCATCAATTATAACGCAGTAGTAATGAAAGGGCATAATAAATTAAGAAAAGTATATAGTCAACATGTAGAAGGATCAGCTGTTTCCAAAGAATTTGTATAGTGTAGTCGTAGAAAATCACGAAGAACTGCAGGAGAGGTAAATGAAGTGGTCTTGTTTTGATATGTCACTTTGGACAAACACAGATGGAATAATCCAAAACGAGTTCCCAAGTCACGAAGCTGTGGACGAAGATCCAAAAACACTTTCCTCCTGTCTGCTGTAGTTTTGGACACATCCTGTGAGATGAAGATTTTACTTCCCTGCCAAGAAATTCATTTTTTGGCTTTCGCAGCGTTAAGAATTCTCAATAAGTCAGTAAATTCAAGAAAGAAAATAATCACGCCTCTTGGTTTAGATGTGGAGGAATGCAGAGAACGATGACCAATGCGGTGTGCTCTTTGGATGTTCAATACTGTAGAAGATGGTAGACCCACCAACTGTGGAAAGAATGAGGTAAAAAATTAAATTGGGTCACTCCCTTCAAGACCCTCCGGTAATCCATAAAGGCGAAGATTAGTGCGTCTATTTCTGTTTTCCAAATCCTCCGTAAGAGTCTTCAAGGTTGCCACTTCCTTCTCCAAACTAATAATTTTATGAGTTTCATCCTGCACATCACTGACTCTTTGTTCCAAAGCAGAGACTCTCACTTCCATTTGAGACCACTTAGAATCAAGATTTTGTATCCGAGAATTAGTTTATTCGATAAAAGGACGCCATGCGCGTATTTCGTCAAGCACTAGTTCAAGAGAAATCGGCGAGGGAGATTTTACTGGTGAAGGTGGGTCCTGTTTGACCCTCTTATGAGTGGATGTAGAAATGTTCTAAGGAACTTTAGGCGAAGAAGAAGATGAGGAAGACATCTTTGATATGGAAGAAGAAGACGCTGCAGCAGAAGAGGCCAGTTGTAAAAAGTGCGAAAGTTTGTCAGCTGAGGAGGTCTGATGCAACAGAGATTTTATTTTCTTTAGTTTGCGCATATAAAAATAAAAAGCCTTCAATAAGGAAGCAAGTGACACAGGAACTCCAAAAATATGTTAACGAAACTGCATAAATAAATAACCAGGCTTGCACAAAAAAGAAAGTCAAATATTCAAAAAAGTATAATGTAATGGTGAGCAAAGTTAGTTAAAATGGGCGCACTCATGAGGAGAAGTAAGAAAACATAATTACAGAGTCAGGAAATAAGCTAGGCAGCCCAAAAAACGATAAAAACGCTCACCAAAACATCCCATAGTTGTTTCTAGTAAAACAACATTAAAAAGATGCATAAAAACGGTTCCGGCAGTAGAGACTCGCCCGACGATGCGCGGAGCTCTGTAATAGGGCGGCCATCTTTGTCGCCGGCTTTCGCGCGCTCTCTGCACCACGTTAGTTTAATCACCCCTACGGCTGTCTTTCTCAACGCAGTAATTTTATACTCCACGGGCCACATTATTGGCTTCCCCTCTGAGTGGGAAACACTATCACTTCCCATCAGGGCTGTAGTAATATTCTCCGCCTTTACGTGCACTGCACTAGGGCCAACTCCATGAGAGTACTTGGTTCGCACACAGCTGAAGACCGATTTGTCAGCTTCGAAGGAGCACTCTATAACTGTGAAGCAAGTAGTACACAATGTTTCTCCAGTCGCCGAGGATCGCGGGAGGCCGCTTTGTTGGCTTCTTACATCGATGGAACACTTACTGTGAATTTCACAGTGTGAAACAATTAAGATACAAGTTTCTCCTGTTGCCCGTGTTCGTGGTCATCACCTTGTCCGCTGCGGTAACGTGTTAGCAACACATATCTGTGTCACCGCTTTTTCCATTCGGTATTTACTCCCGGGGCATGACCAAGGGCACACGACGTTTCTTCCTAGCCCACCAACGTTGCACCGACGTGCTCGCTTAAGCAGCTCTTAGTGGACATTTAATCCGTTTTGCTGTAGCGGTGAGTGGGGCTTCCCAGCACTCCTCGTTTTTGGAGCTTGCAAGTTAGGTTTCAGTTTTTAACCTACATAGTTGTTCTATTTGAAGAGGAAGGCAAATGTTTACTGCATTGTTTTGGGATCTGTGGGACCCTCTTAAAGCCACGTTAGAGTGCAAGGCCCATATTTATACTTTAAAACAAGGAAGGGGGTTACTGGTCAGTGCTAATCAAACAGCGAGTCAGTGAGCCTCTGTTCCACTGCTGCTGAGCAGCTGGTGCAAATCAGAAAGTGGGTCTGGAACTGCATGGCCCAGCAGCAGAGGACAGCCATTTTCCCATCTCATCAGGACCAATTTTACCTGGTTATGTACTCACTCTTTGCTCTCTTCTCCATGAATCTCTGGTTGGGTGCAGCTTACTGGTGCTTTACCAGGGCAACCTCCCCTGAGATCTGGATCCTCTACCAACACATCACCCTGCCATCATCTTTCAACTTCACCACACCTTACCCATTCCCCTGCAACTGCCATTGCCTACCACAGACACCCTAACACCACATGCTTGGCACCTGCCTCTTCATATATTCATGTGTGTTCCCCTTCATTGAGCCGTCCATCCATGTACTGGTACTCTTCAACCATCAAAGCTCTTAGAAAGGCTGGCAGGCCCAACAAAGAATGTTACACTAAGCTAACTTGGAAGGTATGAAGGCAGTGATAAAGAAAACATGGGAATTCCCATAACACCACCCCGTCAGTACCACATTTGCCTCTCTCAGAAGCCTAGAAATAATGGCTTCATGATGAGAGTGCTTAATTAAATAAACATGATAAATAACTAGTATATTAAATTGACTCAAAACTAACTTAATAAACACTGGCATGAAGCATTGTGTATGGATGTGATGGTTGGAAATTACATAAATGTGGTGAATGCAGTTGGGTTAGTAGATGGAATAAGAGTGTAGAGCTTAATGGCTACTTTAGCAGTGTAGAGTAAATAATCACTTACAGATCTAATACCTCAGCTAGGAGAAATCGGGGCATGAACGAATCGGGTATATTCAAATAGGATCGACAGCAAGAGATTTTTAACACAGCAGATACTGGGGGAAAAGGAAATGCCCAGACACGTGGGTCATCCCTGTCTACCAGTCTCCCATCATTTACACTTTGCCCCACTGAAGTGAGACTTATGGGGCACATCATTATTGAACTGTTGATCTGTGGAATGCCAATTGAGGTACCTAAGACTAGTATCTGTGAATATACCAAAAAAAACCTGAGGCAAGAGCACTTCCTCCTGCTAGTAGTGCCAAAGTATTGAATAAAGCCTGAAAATGTTATTTTTGGTGTGTTTTGGTATTAATTGAGCACAACGTTTTGCTCTCTGTGCTGAAAACTCAGTCACTGTTTCTCCGAAAACCATAATGTGGATGTGGGGTTAAGAAAAGAGCAGGGTTGGGTAAGAGTAAAAGATGGAACAGAAAGGAACCGTGGGAAAGGCCACATGAAAGACAGGTGATTTCTGGGCACTTAAATCATGGCATATGGACAATGCACGTATGCTGGGCTTGGAAGGATGGAGATGACATCAGTTTGGTGACCATAGTTGTCTGAGAGCTTGCAATAAGGAAATATAATCTAGACTGGGTGCATGGGAAGGGTTTCTTTGATTGGTCTATAGCCACCCTAATATAAAAAATGCTGGGATGAGGCATAAAGAGGTTTCGGAACATGGGGTGTTGAAGAATTATGAAAATAATGATCTAGGCCATTCCTTTCCAGCTAACATGAAAACAATAAAATAAAAATGCTCCTTCCCTATTTTTTAGCTCTCACTTACACTTTGAATTCCAGTAGCATAAGGTACCATTGTTTTTGAGAAGTCACCAACAAAAGCATGTGGCAGGAAGCAGTCCAATGCCTATCCCCTCTATCCACACACATGGTCTCTCTACCCACAATGAGAGATGTTTTGTTTTCTCTGGTGTGCAGCCTGCAGGTGATCTTGTAAGTAGGGAGATGGCTTATGTTTAGGTGTGTCTATTTTGTCAGATGATGGAAGATTTCTTATAGCGAACCTGGTACAGTGCCTACAAGTATTTTGGGTAATATGTAGCCTAATGAATTTGTTTACTTGATTAGGTTCAAAATGAACATTGATGGTAAACGAGAAGAAATATTTCAGGAAGAAGCAAACATGAGCAACTGTTTATTGAGAATATTGAGAAAGAGAGTTCCTGGTCAGTGGTAATCATGCAGCGAGGCCATGAGCCTTGGTTCAACTGCCAGTAAGGAGCAGGTCAGATCAGAAAGTAGGTCTTGGTCTGCATGGCCCAGCAGGGGAAGACTATCATTTCCCCACTCCTCGAACTACTCCCTCTTTTCCCTGTGCTCCATGAGCTTCTGGTTGGGTGCAGCTTTCTGGTATTTTACCAATGCAACCTTTACTGAGCTCTGGTTCCTCCACCCAGACATCACAAATGCCATCGGCTTCCAACTTCAGTCCCCTGCGCATTGCCATTGTGTACCACAGGCAACCTTACCCCACATCCGCACTTGTCTCTTCATGTATTCGTGTGCATTTTCTTGCACAATGCCATCCATCCAGGGAATGTCATGCAACAACAATCCAATTACTCACTCCTCCATCCAGGCACCTTTTAAGCTCAAGTTTAGCGGCAGAGCACATGATTTAAGGATGGAATATTTAGGTATCAGTTGAAAAAACAGAATTCTGATGCTAGGGTCCTGCAACTGGCAATAACAATTATTTAAATTTAATGTGTGATGGGATTAGAAGTCAAGGAAGATCTTTACTGGCTTCAGAGGTGTGGTTGCGTTCCTCATGACCACAGAACTGCCTGCAAACGTTTTGATCCTCTGCAAATTTTTCAGCTGGAAGGGTGGCAGCTAGAAGAGCGTGTTACCCTAAGCTAACTTGAAAGGCATGAAGTAATGATTAAGAATATATGAAAATTCCAATAAATCCCAGGAACTACCACACATGCCTTTCTCAGAAACATACAGTAGAAGAAATTATGTCATGATGTGAGTGCTTAACTAAATAAACTAACATTGATTGGCAAGAAGCAATGTGTATGGTTGGGGTGGATGGAAATTACCTCAATGTGGCAAGAGCGGGTGGGTTAGTAGGTGGAATAAGAAGTTAGAGCTTTATGGCTATATGAGCTATATGAGCTGTGTGGAGGAAACATTAGATTTTAGATCTGATAACTTGTCTAGGGGGAAGCAGGGTATGAACTAGGGTAAATCTGAACCGATCCACAGTTAGAAACTTATAACAGAGCTCACACTGGAGACAAAGGAAACACAGAGACACATAGGTCATCCCTGTCTACCAGTATCCCATCACTTACCCTTAGCCTCCCTTGCAATGTATGGGGCAAAGAATTATTGCACTTTTGAACTGCAGAATTCCAATGGAGGTACCCAAGGCTGGTATCTGTGAAGATACCAAAAAACACATGAGATAAGAAAGCTGCCCACATTGACATTCCCTCTTCAAAACAGAGCCCTCTATTTTCTCCAGTCTGTAATTTCTTTCCCTTTGAATTTTATAAGCACAAGGCACTAGACCTGATATCTTCTCATTTCCAGTGCATCAGGGTGGGATGGCTACTGTGAAGATGCCAAAAAATAGAGCATCAGGGGCAATCCAGTTCAAGGACCATCTCCTCTAACAGTACATACATTTTATATTTTCCCACAATTAATGATCTTTTATTTTTTTACTGGCAAACAGTGTACAGGTGATTCTCTAAACATAGAGTTGCCTTATGTTTGTGCACCCACTTTGTCAGCTGATGAATGATTACTTCTGGTACAGTGTCTAAACCATTTGTTTTGGGTAATGTGCAGCTTAATGAATCTGTTTATGGTGAATAGGTTTAGAATGGAAATTAAATTGGAAATAAGTATGTGAGAAGAATCCCTGCAGGGAGAGAAAACATGAGCAACTGTGTATTCAGGCATAAAGTCAAAGACAAATAAGGGGGTCCTGGACAGCAAGAATCATGCAGTGAAGAGCTCAGTCAGCACTTGGCAGGATGGAGGCAGCATCACTGTGTTGAATGTAGGTGAGCAAGAACAGGGCTGAGGGTGTACTATACAGAATTTTCCATTGCTAGCATGCATATTAATCCTCTTGGAGTGGTATTTTGCAAACCATGAGTGGTAAGGTGTCCATATCGTGCAATGCAGATGCATACTCTCAATTCAGCTCACAGCAGTATTTTCATTTGTTCTCCAACAACCATAGGACAGTCATGTCAGCTACTAATCTGGGCTGATCCCCACTCTCTTCAGACAGCTGCCAACCTCAGAAGTAAGCAGGACTTTTTGTCTTTCTTGTTGGCTGTCCGGTTTCTGAGGGGCAGAGTGAAAATAAATTCATATAAAAAATCTTGGGAAACTTGCAATGTCACAGTAGTAGTTACATGTGTGAAGCACACTTCATCCTGAAGTAGAGTGTGATCAGCCCACACCCCCTGCCATCCTTTTCCATATATGCAGCTCAGCTGAGTCTTGATAGAGTTAAACAACAGCAGTGCAATGAGTGTTGGTGTCACTGTAGTTAAGGACCAGCGTCAGTTCTGATGCTGGGGAGCAGAGGAACAGAAGCGTCAGTGTGAGGTGTTGAGTCCTTGCTGCGGATCAGTGGAGATGAGGCGGTGTTGGTGCGAAGCATCGGCTCCTTACACAGCAGGGGGTTGATGTCTGGCAGTTAAGACATGCTGGGGTGACCTCATGGGGTCGCAGTCACACCACAAGGCTGCTGGCACTCACACACTTGTGGACATCAGCGACGCTGCGGTGGTGTTGGGCTTGTGGGGTCAGTCGGGGTCATCTCACTCCAGCGGGGACCAAGGCATCAGTTGCAGGTGGCGTTGTGGGATCCAACAGCAATGTCAGTCGGGTGTTGTCCTAAGTCAGTGCACTTGGTTTTTCATGTTCTTTCACCAGCTTCTCCTTTCAAGGGCCCAAGGACTGGATTAGGCACCACTTAGCAGGGTACAAGTCTCAGCAAGAGAGTTGAGGTGCTGGCAGAGGAAGTCTTTATTGGCACTGAGACCTCAGAACAGGGGCCAAGCTCAGTACAATCCCTTGGAGAAACACAAGCAGGGTACACAGCAAAGTCCAGTCTTTGCCCTCTCTAAGGCAGAAGCAGCAACTGCAGGCCTACCCAGCAAAGCACAAACAGCAAAGGGGCAGTACTCACCCTCCAGCTCTTCAGCTCTTCTCCTTGGCAGAGGTTCCTCTTGATCCAGAAGTGTTCTGAAAGTCTGAAGTCTGGGTCCACTACTTATACTCCTTTCTGCCTTTGACATACGCAAATGTAAAAAAAAGTCTCTGTTGTTAAAAAGACCCTCCCTTGCCCAGGCCTGGTCCCAGGAACCCACCAGGGGGATTTGAGACTGTGTTGTGTGAGGACAGGCACCACCCTTTCAGGTATGTCAGCTCTTCCTTCCCCATTCTAGCCCAGGAGACTCATCAGAATATGCAGGCTACAGCCCATCTCCCTTTGAGTCACTGTCTAGAGCGAATTCACAACAGCACAGCTGTCAGTCTGACCTCGACGTGGAATACACAAGCAGGAAGAGGTAGATAATTGTTTGCACACTTTCTAAAAGTGGAATTTTCAAACTGACAATCAAAAATGCAACTTTACCAAAAGGTATATTTTTAACTTGTGAGTTCAGAGACAGTTCAGAGACCCCCAATCTCCAGATCAATATCTGTTCCCAATGGGAAACTGCACTAAAAGATTTTTAAAGGCAATCCCTATTTTATCCTCTGAGAGAGATAGGCATTGCAACAGTGAAAAATGAATTTGGCAGTATTTTACTATCAAGACATGTAAAACACATTTGTACATGCCCTACCTTTAACATAAAAAGTGGCATTTTCAAACACCACAATCTAAAAACAACCTTTACTAAAATATGTATTGTAAAGTTGTGAGTTCAGAGACCCTGACCTCCATAATTCTATCTGCTCCCAAAGGGAATCTTCACTTTAATAATAATTAAAGGCAGCCCCCATGTTAACCTATGAGAGAGATAGGCCTTGCAAAAGTGAAAAACGAATTCAGCAGTATTCCACTGTTAGCACGTATACAACACACTAGTATTTATCCTACCTTAAACATACACTGGGCCCTGCCCATGGGGCTACCTAGGGCCTTTCCTAGGGGTGCCGTACATGTACAAAAAGCAAAGGTTTGGGTCTGGCAAGTGGGTACAGTGGCAGTTCTGAGACAGGCTTACAGGTCTACTCACGTGGGTGGCACAATCAATGCTGCAGGTTCACTAGTAGCATTTGATTTACATGCCCTTGGCATCTCCAGTGCATCTTACTAGGGACTCACTAGTAAATCAAATATGTCAATCATGGAATTACAAATACAGTTTCTACAGAGAGCACTTGCACTTTAGCATTGGTCAGCATTGGTCAGCAGTGGTAAAATGCCCAGAGTACCAAACACCAGCAAAAACAAAATCCAGCACAGAGTCACAACATAGGAAGCAGAGGCAAAAAAAAACAAATCAGTCTTGGGGCTAGTCTTAAAACGGACATTTCCAGCCTAAACTGCTACTCTTCATCCTTTCTGAATGGGCGCACATGCAACTCCAGAATGTCTGCCATCAGTGATGCGCATCAGGAGTTGTATAGCACAATGAGCACAAGTCATAGAGTGAGGCACTTATGTGTGATGGTAATGATTTATGGGTATTATCAAGTATGGGTACTATCATTTACTAAAGAATTTTCATGGGCACACTGCTACGGCACCTGAATTAGGTAACATTCTTACCCACCTCATCTCACCACGCACCTTGGAAGCCTTGTCTACCAATGCACTCACTTACTCTTTCACTCCTAGCAGCATAGGGTACGAAATTGCTTCTCTGCATTATATTTTCCTGTGAGTTGGGAAGGCGTGGGTTCTGTGAATGCACTAAAAGGGGTCTTCTGGCAAAATCTCATCCAATGTCTAGCTCTACTATCTGCATTCATAACACCTCCCTAACGGACATTACCCCTCTATTTTCAACCTTCTTCAATCCCCCTTTGCTATTCTACCTACATAGAAAGAGGATCACAGATGCACCAACATCATCAACATAGTTTCTAGGAAATCATAGGGCATAGAAGATAGAAACACTATACATCTCTGCACTATTTCCTCTGGCATTGGTATCTTTCACAGATTCACATGAATAACCCCTATTTCCAGGCAAACATCCATGTACCACATATAAATAGGAGGTCAAAGTTTACTTTAGTAGCCCATTAATGTGCACTTAGGTAAGCAGCCATATCATTGAAACTACAGAGACCATTTTAGATTGTATGAAGCACAGCAAGTGAGATAGATCTGTACAACGCAAGCAGACTACATAACAAATACATACATTTATTTGTCAGTGCCAGTGTTCTCCTTTGCAGGGCGAATGGATGTGTATATGTAGGCCCCATTTACAAGAAATTGATACATTGTCATAGATGCATTAAATTTCTTGAACCTACTGCACATCCCCAAAGGATGCCATGGATGCACTGTATTTATAATACAGAGCCCCATGGCACATGTTTTCACAGATGCGTCAGAACTTCTGACACATCTGTAGGTGCTAAAGTGAGACATTGCTAGAGTTGCGTCATTATACTGATTCAGCTCCAACAGTGGGAGGAGAGTCCCATTGGACAAAGAAGTGCATCAATTTTATGCCTGGTCTGAGCAGGCAGTAACATTTTGGCGCTATGAAGTCGTGGAATGATGCCGTGAAAAGTTGTGAATTTCACTGTGTTAGTTCCACATGGCTTTTTCCATGCGAACGCCAACCCTCCATATATTATACCTGGTGCAGGTATAATGTGAAGCAGGGCTTTACAAACTGACACATTAGGCCCAGTGCATCAGTTTGTAAATATGGAGCAGCGCAGTGCACTGCTAGAGCTGCCGCTGTGTAAGAAAAAGAATTATGAAGCAGCGGCACAAGGGGCTTGTAAATGAGGCCTGTAGTGTCAGGTCTCAGGAGAGATTGTGAATTACGATAAAAGAATCCTGCAGGTCTAGCTTCTGATAGCCGCATGTGGGTAAGTGCAGTGCCAGCCTGTGGGAGTGGCATACCTGCAGCAATCCTTTTGCAAAAAAGGGGTAGAACATCTTGACTGATGCCTAAGAAGATGGCCTGACTATCAGCATGTATCGGCATGTGGTATGGCACTACCAGTGGATGTGCAGTCAGTTTGTTTTAGTAGTCGGATGATGGTATTCTGCAACTTCTACAGAAATGACCTAGGATTCAGGGAGCAAAGAAATGTAATACATTTGGAAAGTGTGCAGTCAGTGGTTGGCGTGCTCAGTCCACAGCCTTGGGCTAACAAAAGGCCAGTCTTGGTTTCTAGTGGACCACCTTCTGGGCTAATGAAATGTACAGTGATTTAGTTGTGCCAGTAGCAAGGGGAAAATCAGCACACCGCTACATTTGACACATATTCTCATACTTTGTTGCCTCACTGGCAGTGCTTAAATTGAGCCAGCAGTTACATGTGGGTTCCACCGGCACACATTTTTAGGGACTGACACTATTTTTCATCATCACACTTTGACCCAAAACTAAAGAGTGGAAGGAAGAAAAGAAGAAAAAGGGGGAGCAAAAAGATGGAACAACTGTGACAAATGGATAAATCAGTTGGCAGCAGCGGTGTTGGGTTTGCAAGAAAATCTTTGTCTCCAGCACTTTCTTCTTTTTTTAAACAAATTAAGCACTGCTCACTATGCTTTATTTATGTTCCTGTGGATGGCACAGATGCAGATGGCTGGAATTATTTCCTAGGGGCTAGTGAGATAGGTCTAGGTAGAATAGTCTAAGCTACTTTTTAAGCACTTGCTTTGAGGGGTGTGACACCTACAGCATATTTCCTTAGCCCCAGTTTAGGTGAGGGGCCTCAGATGGGAGAGGTGAACATGTGATTCCCTTCATGAGCATCACACACCTTTCCTAAGGGACTGAGTGAGCTCCACGCCTTGATAATAATAGTTACGGATTCTTTGTCATTATGTAAGCAGTGTAACCGTGTATAATTTATGGAAAATATGTTAGACTGATACTTCCTGAGGATCATATAAATAAACCAGTCACACATGTTAATATGGATAGAAATTGTCTGAATGGCCACTCAATTGTGCTGTCACACATGATTTGCTCTCACCATGGGATGTAGGCCAAAATAGAGAAGTTTAAATTGGCAAATGATAAGTAGGTATTACAAGATGTAGTGCCAACACATAATGCTGATGTTTAATAACTTCATCCAGCTGGAGATGCACCTAAAATGATTTGCTTTGATCTTCCTTTCTTTTTTCACCTAACAAGATCCGACTTGCAATATCTACCAGTGTATACAAAGAACGAAACACATTACAGGGCATCTATTGTTGGGGCTAGTAAATCCTTCTAGGCTTTTGCAGTGGTCTGTTTAGGCTAAATTCATAGCAACACAAATAAAATACCACTCTCTGACTTTAACGCAGCTGATAATCTGCTGGCACCCAGCACTGGATTCCAAACACACACTTTATCAATGCTGTCAGACTGGGGCACAAATAAATAAGCTGTTCCCACCTAAATGTACATTGGAATACAGTTTACTGCACTTCCCTGGTGTTCAGGGTATGTGCCTCGCAATGTAGAACTGTTGATGTTGATATTTAGATGCTCAGTGTTGGAAAAATCAAAGTTAGTGACACCTATTTAAGCAGTCGGAGTAGAGTTGCAATAACTTGTCACAGAACATGACAATGAACTCATCTGTTTATTTGAAAACATGTCGGAATCTGGTGGTTGAGGAATGGAAATGCCACTGAGTCATTGTGAAAAACTCGCCCGACTTACAGATGTACAAGGAAATTAAAGGTGTCATCTACCAGCGTGCAATGCTAAAAGGAACATTTATGACGCATGCTGTTGGAAGATTATAAGTACTGACAGGTACTATATTTTGAAAAACATGGAAAGTCTTAGACCGTGCCAATTATTACGGACCAAGATAATACATTTTATTCTTATTGCTTTGAAATATTTGGAGAGTAACATTTTATATAGATTTCATTTAATTTCTGATGAATCAATAACATATTTAAGTTAATCATACTTTGCTTACTCACAACAGATGCGGTTTTAACAAGAATTAGACACAAAACAGATGTGCTGCCCAGTGGCAGCTGGCTTATGTTTACCACAGGAGGCTGGAGTGGAGGGGATTCAATAGTAATAATAAAAAATAAAAAAAGGCATTTACCTTCAGGGATGTTCCTGACGGCATCCCCTGCTCCTCCAAGCTCCAACACACGGACCAGGAAACATCACTAACCAATCCTGATGCTGCTTTCGTGCTGATAACCAGCATGAAAGCAGCATCAGGATTGGCAGGAGTTGTCTCTTCCAGCTCTCACTAGAACGCTGGAGGCTTGTGCTTTCTGAAACCCAGCAGTGTTGAGACAGCGGGGATAGTGATAGTGCTCAAGTCTGGCTAGCTGTCACAAGACGCCGGCCAAAGGAACAGGCGCACCCTAAACTAGTTCACAGCTCCCTGCTGCTGCAACTCTGCAGCAGTTGCCCCTCCCTGTCCTGACACGGCTGAGGACAGGGCACTGAAAAATAAAATGCTAATAAAGTTTATTACCATTTTATTTTTCCATTGTGAGGGGCCCTTTGTTGGCAGGGCAACACTCCTTCGCTCACATGGGGGGCCGCCCCTGGTGCTGCCCAAAACAAAGCTCTGAGGATTGGTCAAGCCAGGTCTCTTTTCTGGCTTAGCCCATATGTTTTTTCCCAAGAAAGAATTTTTTTTATTTTTAAGATTTAAGAATCGATACAAGTTTGTTTTTAATTTTAAAAGGGCAAGCGTTTTGCCACTCGCCTGCATACTCAAAGAATAATTGTAAATGACTATCCTGCTGCAGGGCGTTTTGTTCAGCAAAGCACCTCACAATTTCTGCTTGTCTTTAAATTATAGTGCCAGCAGTTCATTTCTTAAAAGTTCAGCTTGAAGATGTTTCATGGCAGTAGAGCTCAGCATCTTGACTTGCATGAACTCAACAAAGGCTTTTCAGATGCAAATAACATGTAACACAAATGCAGGTGTGAGAGGCATAGGAAACACTGAAATGTATAATTAATTCACCCCTACTAACAGCTCCTCTCACTTACCCCGTCTCCATCAGTATTGTACAGTATGATGCTGAAAATCATAAGCTGCTTCCCTATGTCACTCTGTCTCTTGATGGCAAGACAACTGTAAATGATGTTAGGTACCACTCATTCCAAGGGCCACCTCTATTAACCGCCCTCTCTGCCCATCATAAATGACGCAAGACTGATCATTTGATCACATCTCCCAAGTTGCTCAGCTAAAGTAGGGTATTTGACTACATATTCATCAATCTAGACTTCATGATATCATGTGGAGTAGCAGATGAAATGGGATTTACCGGTAACTCTACTAGCATCAGTTTTCTTAAAATACTCCTCATGAATAATCCCAATGTTAGAGAACAATCCTTCACCATCTAAAATAACACACCGTTATTCATCTTTGCACTTTAAAGCAGCCCCTTCCAGCAGTTATGTCACTGAAGCAACAAGGTGCAAAACATGCAGAGAACACCAACTCATCACTTTGCTGTCTTATCTGCAGTTCTGCAGTAATTGTAAGTTTCCTCTTTCTTGTAGACATTGGCATGTATCTGAATGCCTGATTCAATTACTGTTATCCTCGTGCCCTCCTGAAGGATCCTTTATGAAGTAGTCCGTATGCATCAGACGGCAAAGCTGTCAAGGGCAACATAAAGAGACTAATCAGTCTACCGAGAAAGTGATCTGTTACTACTCCTCAATCAAATCTCTCTTTTGACCAATGAGGTCGACAATTCTCTGAGCTAGATTCAAAGGAATGATGGGCATTACTTTATTCTTATAGTTTAATTTACAAATTATGGGCAGCCTAATACTGGACTCCAATCTACAGAAGAGATTTGAGCAAATCAATTGTAATGCCGGAGTGGTCAAGGTCCTTCAAAGGACCATGATGCTTACTGTGTCTTTGAGGTTTTACTAGGTTGTTGGAGAAAGACATCCACATTTGGAAAATAGAAATTTCTATTTAGTAAAATAAAAAACACAAGACAGTTTTATTTTTATTCCTGTGTTTTTCCTTGTTTATTTAAGTGTACTTTAGTGTGTGCCTGCATGTGTGTGTATACATATATGTGAATAAGTCTTCATTTATTTTGTAATAAACCTGCTTATTTACGTTTGTTTCTTCTTTCATTACAGTTCTTTTAATAATGGATAAAAGAAACATTCTGCCTCCAGAGTAAATGGTTAAAAAAATGTGTTTTGAAAGCTAGCATTTACATCAAGGGGTAAAAAATCCATCTGCAATAGAATGAAAGTTTGCCAGAGAGTCTCCTCTGCAATATGAGTCTTTCCCACTTGGCCTTATGCTTTCCCTACCCATGGGCACTGCCACCTTCTACTTTACTTCCACATGCTTGCCCTCTTCCACCTCCCAAGTAGGAACACCATTCCCTCAGAAGTTCTTCTTGCCTTCTCCATCCTCCCAGCACTCTTGCTTGAGCCCCCAGGCACTCCCACACCCCCATGTACCAGAAGGCATCTTCTCCTTCAGACTCTCCTCCCTGGAGCACCGAATGGGAGCAAAATCCTGTTGGAGGGAGGTTAGCCAGTAGCGACACAAGGACTCAGGATGGCAGCACCTAGTGGGAAATATTTTTTTATTTATTTTTATTTTGGTGTCCAAGAGTGCATGTATGTGTGCGTGTGAGTGTGTACAAACATGTGTGCATGAACGTGTATCTGAGACTACATGCTTCTATGAGGCATGTGCAAGTTTAGAACCCACTTACCCCCCAGTTAAATTGCTGGCATAGGCACAAAAGCCAGAATTGTTAGCATCCTGTGGGCTTCTATGGGACAACTTATTGCCCTGGTGTGGTAAAATGCTGGTCCCCGCCTAATAGTGCTAATAGTTGTCAACTTGTTGCTATCTATGGCATGTTGCCCATTCACACCCAATAAAATGGTGGCACTAGCACAGTAGTGGCAATTCTTGCCAACTTGTTACTTCCATGACAGGATTCACATTGCCCACCCATTGTAAAATGCTGGCCCTCACATACTGATTTTATTTCTTGGCAACATGTGGTCATCAGTGGCATAATCCTCATCCCCTAGTAAGAATCTGAAACTAGTATAATAAATCCAGGCATGTTGTGAGTACCTATGAAGCTACATAGCTCTGGCATTCTTTACATATTGAGAAATGTCAGAGTCTGAAGCGTCTGCCATGGTGAGTGTAACCAGAATGTGCTTGAGATGGATTGGCTGAGAAGGTATATTGGGATTTTCTTGAATATTTCTATTTTAAGTTTGTTAGGATGTCTGTTGTCTAGAGCTTAAGGGTAATAACATGACTAGGACTCGCCAATGAACTGCCAGGTGGCCTGACTATCCTAGAGTGTGTGGGTATTAGCAGGATCAACATCACATTTTATTTGTTCCCTCAAATGTGCTGTCACAAGTGACACTTTTTTAAAACTGCCAGTATGTTATTTTAGACAAATTAAATAAAATTTAGAAGTTTACACAATTGATCCACTGCAAATCTCTATCATTTCAGGCATTGATATAAGTGATCTGAAAACAAATATGCTGTTCAACAATCAAGCAAAAAAATCTGTTGCTGGTAGAAAGTATTGCAAGGTCACTACAAAAAGGTTGTTTGAAAGATGTGTCCCAGCATAAGCCTATGATGGAGATGTGAAATAAAAGGGACATGTAAATCATAATGAATGACATCTGATCAACATACTATTGGAAAGACCTGGAAGAGGTAATGTTACATGTTTTGAAAAATAATGTCAATTTATGTAACATGCCGTGCTTGAAAACTACAGGAGGCAATTTCTTCCTTGCTAGCATGGGAGACCAAAAGAAAACATTCAAAGACTAGTTCCAACACAATCCATTAACATTCCCTCACACCTACCATTACTCTCACAGCAGCATGATGAATAATTTTAATCACTGGGATGCTCCCATGTACCACTCCATCAGCAGGAGGCCAAACTGGTAGCTGTATAGATGCCAAAGAAATCATCAAGAAAAAGTGAGTGCAGGAGCTGACCACTGAACATCCTCACTCCTTTCTCCTCCCTGCGCTGTCCTGTCTACAGTCAACATTTTCATGGCTATATCTATCTAATCTATCTATCAAATCTATCTAATATCTAAAAACAAGTTAAACTATGAAAAGAATAGAAATTCTAAAGTTATATACATAACTTTAAATTATAATTTGAGGCACATTCTAAACTTACTAATACTCATGTACCTCCATATACAGTGTTGTGAACTCGCTATACACACTATAATTCACTCTGCTACCATGCACACTGTTCTTTTAAATGATTTCTTTTGAGATATAGTTAATGTTGCTATGAGTGCTATGAAAATGTGGTATAAGTGATGTAATATGAAATGGTGTAAGCTGTACATGGGGAAGGCACAAATTGTTGTCCATGTAGTCTGGCTAGCAATTTGACAATACTTTGTATGGAGGTACAAGAGTCATTGTAAGATTAGGGTGAGTCACAAATTATAACCTTAAATTGTAACTATAACTTTAGAATTTCTAATATTTGTGTAGCTTAATTTGGTTTTGTAAAGAAAGAATAAGGGGAGTAGAATGTTGTTGAGTGGTCTGGCATATCGTAGAGTAGAGTGGGGTGGCAAGTCATCAAGTGGCGTGTTGTGTAGTGTTTAAGAGTGGAGTGGCATACAGTGGAGTGGCATGTCATAGAGTGGTGTATGGCAGAGTGTCTTACAGTGTAATAGAGTAGAGCAGCTTGTCATAGATTGGAGTGGAGTGTGGTTGAGTGGAGTGCCATGTTGTAGAAGGGAGTGGAGTATCATAAAGTGGAGTGTTATGTTACAGAGTGGAGTGACATGTTATAGAGTAGAGTGGACTGGTATAGAGTGGAGTGGCATGTGGCATAGTAGAGTGGCGTGTAGTACAGTGTCTTAGGTTGGTGGGGCATACAGTAGAGTGGCATGGAGTGGAATAGTGTGTCATAAAGCTGAGTGTAGTAAAGTAGCATGGAGTGGTCTAGGGGGAGTAGCGCTGAGTGTAGTATAGTGGAGTAGAGTGGCATGGAGTATAGAAGAGCATTGTAGAGTGGAGTGGCATAGAGTGGAGTAGAATGTCATAGTGTTGTAGAATGGAGTACAGTGGTGTGACAGAAAGTGGAATGCCATAGAGTGGCGTTAACTGGAGTTAAGCGTCATAGAGAGGAGTTGAGTGGAGTACAGTGGAGTGGCCAAGCATAGAGTAAGATAATGAGCCACAGAGTGGAGTGAAGTGGCTTAGAGTGGAGTGGAGTGGCATGTCTCAGAGCGGAGTAGAGTGTCAAAGTGAAAGGGCATAGAGTAGAGTAGAATGTTGTAGAGTAGATTGGCATACAGTTGTGTGATGTTTCTTAGAGTAGAGTGAAGTGTCATGTCATAGAGTGGCATGTCATAGAAAGTCTTAGAGTAGAGTAAAGAGGCTCACATGGAGTGGTGTAGAGTAGAGTGGCATTTTGTAGTGTACAGTGGCATGTTTTAGAGTGGAGTTGCTTGGGGTGTCATATAGTGGAGTGGAGTGCCATCTCATTGAGCGGAGTGGAGTGGTTTAGACTTGAGTGGCATGTCTTAGATGGTGTGTCCTACTGTTGAAGTAAGCCTCAGCAAGGCCTACTAGTGCAAGGGGTTCACCTTTCTCTGCACAAAGTCTTCAGACCATGTAGGAAGAAGTTGGCACAGAAACTGGAATAAAAGACAAAAGTTTATTAACCTCATGAGGTGGTACTACAGTTCAAACAGCACCCTTGGGTAATGTCTGAAGTAGCACACTGAACTGAGAGAGCATGGTCCTTTTATACCCACACAGGGGCTAAAAGGAGATGGTACAATTATGGAAACAAGACTTGTATACATGTAAGGTCATGTGGAAAATGCACAGTCGACAGGTAGGAGGAGCTAACAGTTTCCAAAGACTAACAGCTGCAGACCTTACTGAGCATGTGCGAAAGTAAGAGATGCTAAATATAACTTGTCACTAGGCAGATTTCAAGAGCAGTTAACAGAAAGGTAGGACAGAGCACATGGTGAGCACATGGCAGCATGTAGCAGAGAAAATGGCTGCAATGAATACAAAATGGATTCCGCAAAATGTTCACAATAGTTACTAAATACAAGATGTCTTCTGCTAATGCTTAATCTAATCACTGCTAAATTACAACAGACGATCCTTTCAGCATTAGCTGAAGACATTCGTCTTTCTGGGATAATCTAAATATTCATCTTGTATATTTATGCTCATCATTTCAGCTATTTCCTTATCCAACATATGTTGTGCCTTCATTTCTGTAATATTTCTTTTGGTAGGCATACAAGCAGTAATACACATGGAGCAGAACATTGGACCACACTGAATACAGATGCAGCATGTAAAAAATATTGCAATTATTACACACAGGATAGTCAGTAGTTTCCAGCCCCAGGCGGAAACAAGAGCCCAAAACCATCCAGAAAAAGTCCAAGTACCAGTCTCTGTATGGATTTCTGCAGCAATTTTATGCAATTTAGATATTGCATCATATACTGAAGGTGAGTAATCTGGGATAAAAACACAACAACTACTACCGATGATTTGACATGCACCACCTCGATCAGCTAATATCACATCTAGTACCATACGATTTTGGAGCGCTACAATCCTCGCAACTTGGAGCTCCTCAGTAATATTCCCAAGTGCCAGAGCTGCCTGATTGGTAACAGCTTCCACAACCCTAGTCAATTGTCTCACTTTCCTACTGTTTAACGCAACACCTACAAAGGGGAACAATCCTAAATTAAAATCAACATATTGTTGCAGGCTAGTATCCGTTTGGTCTACCTCATTTGTACTTATTTCCCTTTTATATCTATTGTTAATGATGTAATTGAACAGTTTTAAATCTCGGTGATATGATGCAGGAGCCAAAAACACAGGGGGTAATAGAAAAGATACATAACACACACCTGACCACCCAACAGGTAGTTGGTAATATCCATAGTTACCACAAACAAAATATGTATTATGTGAAGCTGTAAAACTACTATTACTGTATTTACACCCTCAATAGTTAAAATCAAGGTACAATCGCTTATCCCTACTGGAATTCGTCCAATGCTTCGTATACATAAATCTGCTTTAGTTTTTGTAACAGAAATCACAAATTGTTCTTTCTTGTCAGAGTCTCGTATATTTGTGAAGACATATGGTATTGAAACATTGTCCGGTTGATACTCTTCCGATTCCCATTTAGTTCCTTTAGCTTGGGGATACCCATCTTTGTCTTGGTAGCACACTTTATTAAGGCGAAAAAAAAGTCGGCCCTCTGTACGTTTTCCAGATGCAAACAAAAGCATGTACCAAGCTTGACAAGAACCATTGTGTGAAAAGGGAAGAGGAATGAAAGGTGTTCCTCCTTTCTTTTGATGCGCAGGTATCATTCCACATACCCAACAGTTAGTAGTATTTGTAGCATTATGAGTATGATGCAACATCTGAATGAAAGTATTATTGAAGTACGATTGACGGTGCTTCTGCTCCTGATAGGGTAGCGTAAAGTAATAGTGATCCTCTGGTACTGGAGTAGTGGCAACAAAAAACTCATGAGCAGGAGACTTCTTTTCAATAAACCAGGTGATTGTTGCTGTAACCACCAAAACAACAACAAACCCCATAATACTAATGATCAATTTGTTATTCATTTTAGCAACAGTGATAATCGACCCTTTCAGAAATGAATTAAAAACAATCGTTGGAGCTCTTATCCCTGGGCAGCCGCTGATTTCTTCACCACGGGCCAAGACGGGTGTCACTACTCTAATGCACGGCTGATCCACCCCCGTTGCCACATTGGCTCTCCGTTTCACTAAACCAGGGCGGTAGCTCAACCAGTCTTTTCAAAACAATTTTCAGATTCTTTCCTTGGTCTCAAATTATATTGCGACACTCCAGAAGTCGTATGGTCCGAGAAGACCTCTGCAGATTCGTCAGGTGATATAGCACGGCCTTTCTCCGTAGTCAAAATCTCTTGATGATCGGTCAGCACAGCAGGTTCCACCAAGGTAGGTAGCACTCTCTTGCAGTGAGTACTATGGACCCAATTCTTTCAGTTCGTCACTCGAACTGCTGTCCTTGTCGCAAGGAGCACCTGTTCTGGGCCTCGCCACCTTGGTTCCAAGCTGCTTGATCTTTCAAAAGACTTAATCATCACCTGGTCACCAGGTCGGAGTTCATGGCCTTCACCTGTAGATCTGTCAGGAAGTGCTTCTCGAACCTGTTGATGAATAGAAACCAAATTGTCGGTTAACTGTGCCAAATAATCATTCATCAGGACACAAGGTACATCATATACAGATTTTGGTTTAGGAACTCCCCAAATATTCATTGGTCTCCCAAATACTACTTCATAGGGGCTAAGGCCAAGTCGGGAGTGTGGCACTGACCTAATAGACAATAATGCCAATGGTAATGCATCCGGCCAAGTTAAGGATGTGGAAGCCTGTATCTTCGCTAATTTCAGCTTCAATGTAGCATTATACCTTTCCACCAACCCTGCTGATTGTGGGTGGAAAACCGCATGGAACTTCTGTTTGATCCCTAATCCTTTCAGGACATACTTAATAACTTCCCCAACAAAATGAGGTCCGTTATCACTCCATAAAAGTCTGCAAACACCAAATCTAGGGAAAAATTCTTTCAAAAGCACCTTCGCTGTGGTAATGGCAGTATTATCCTTTGTGGGGTACGCCTCTATCCATTTACTGAAGGCACAAACCAAGACCAAGACATACTTTAAATTGTTGCAGCGTTCAAGCTGAATATAATCCATTTGTAGAACTTCAAAAGGTGCAGTTGGTGTAGCAAACCCTCCTGCAGGAGTACGTGTCCCTTTTCCAGGATTGTATTGTAAGCAGATCAAACAAGACTGTACTACTCTCTTAGCTGTACTGGAAATTTCTGGATGCTCCCAAACTTGCGTAAGCAACTTCGTTATTGTTGAAGCTCCAACATGTGCCAGCCCATGTGCCATCTGAACCATAGGTTGTACAAAAGCTATAGGCAATTTCCATTTATCCATCTGCTTATTCCGCCAACAGCCCTCATCATCCAATTCTCCATCTTTAGACCATTGCTCACGTTCTTTCACAGAAGCAGATTTCTGTATATCTAATACGTCTTGTCTAGCATTATGCCAACGTTCAGCTTGTGACTTCACTACATACATAGAAGTAGTACTTCGCTGCATCGCAGTCTCACGTGCTACACGGTCTGCAAGAGCATTACCTTGCCCTATCTTATCGGTCACTTTCTTATGTGCACTACATTTCACAATAGCTAGTTTATTTGGATATGTCAATGCAGTCAAGAGGTTATGCACTAATTCTCCGTGCATTATCTGCATCCCGTGGGATGTGAGAAAACCTCTCTCCTTACAAAGCAAACCAAAATCATGAGCCACTCCAAAAGCATAGCGGCTGTCTGTGTAAATGTTCACACTTAAATCAGTACTAAGCTCACATGCTCGTGTCAAAGCTATTAGTTCAGCTGCTTGAGCTGACTTCTGTGGTATACGAGCTGTCTCTACTACTGTGTGTATTGTGGTGATTGCATATGCAGCTGAGGTCGTACCATCTGGCAACTTCAAACAAGACCCATCAACCCACAGTTCCCCATCTACATCTAAAAGGGGCGTATCTTGTAAATCAACACGACACTTTGTCGGTTCTTCGGTAAGGAATATACAATCATGTGTTTCTTGTGACTGAGGCTGAGTCACCGGATATGGCAACAAAGTAGCTGGATTTAGTGTCGCACATCTCTTCAGTGTAATGTGAGGAGCCAACAATGTCAACTCATAACCTGTCATACGGGCGCTAGTTAAATGTTGTGTCTTTGTTTGATTTAAAAGAGCATCAACCGCATGGGGTACTAGCACCAACAGCTTATGTGACAAAACTATAACTTCACTCTGATGTATTGAGACAGCTGTTGCGGCAACTGAACGAAAACACCCTGGCAACGCTTGAGCGACAGGATCAAGTACTGCTGAAACATATGCACAGGGACGCTGCTTATCGCCATGTGTCTGTACTAAAACTGACAATGCACATCCATCTTTCTCGTGTACGTAAAGTGCAAAAGGCTTCATGTAATCTGGAGTACCTAACACTGGTGCAGAACAAAGGGCTTGTCGCAGCTGCCGGAAAGCAGTCTCACATTCATCTGTCCATGGGAGGGGCATTGGAGCATCTTTAGTCAAAAGTGCTAGCAAAGGTTTGGCAATGTGTGAAAACCCTAATATCCATTGCCTACAAAAAGAAGTAAGACCAAGGAATGCACGAACATCTTTCTGAGTAGAGGGTACTGGTGTGTCTAAAATTGCTTGAATACAATCTGATGTAAGTGCACGGCCCTCCTTAGACAAAAGGTGACCTAAATAGGTTACCTTTGGTCTACAATATTGCAATTTCTTTCGTGACACTTTATGATGGTGTGAAGCAAGAAAAGAAAGTAAGGACAAAGTGCACTTTTCACATTGCTCCGGGGTATCAGCTGCCAACAAAATATCATCAACATATTGTATGAGAGCCACACCTTGAGGCAAAACAAAAGAATCAAGTTGTCGTTTTAACGCCTGTCTATAAATTCTTGGACTCTCGGTATAGCCTTGAGGAACTCTGCAAAATCTATATGATCGTTTATTCAAAGTAAAACCAAACAAATATCGGCTGTCAGGATGAATAGGGATCGAAAAAAAAACATTCTTCAAGTCTATCAAAGAGAACGTAGTTGCTGTCGGGGAACCAAAGTAAGGAGTGTCGTGATGTCAGATACCACAGTATATTGTGGTATCACAATCTAATTGACTTCTCGTAAATCAATAATGAATCGGTAAATCCTAGTATCAGTATCCTTTTTCAGAATAGGAAGAATCGGACTGTTACAAACATTATACAGAACTTCCTCGACAACTCCAACTGCAATAAGATCATGCACAATTCATGTGAGTGCTTCTTCGCCCTCCTGTGAAATTTTGTATTGAGGCAAACGTGGCAATACAGCTCCCTCCTTGACACTAATATGTACTGGTGGAATAATCATTTGTCCCACATCAGTATCTGAAGTAGCCCACAAAGTACTAGTGAGTGAAGCTAATGCAACATCCTCTTTAACAAGACAAACTCTTTCCATCACAGGATGATTATCATTTAAAATAACACGCACCCCTTCAGGAGAGAATCGTATTGTAGCCCTGAAATACTTGAGCATATCAAGACCCACAATATTGTCTGGTGTATTTGGAGAAAGCAAAAATGGACATGGAGCAGTAAATTTATCAACATGGAATGCAAGTGGTTGTGACAATGGGCTAGGGGAAGGTGTTCCATCGAAACCTATTGATGTAATGGTTAAGCCAGACAGGGTAGCCCTTGGAATCAATTGTTTAGACAAGGCGCTACGAGTAGCTCCTGTATCAACCAGAAACTGATCAGTAAGACCCAAAACATGTGCTGTAACATAGGGACCCCTCTGATCTACTGGAACTTCAACTGATTCCTTACCCCATCCTAGGCAATCCTATGCATAAGCAGAATCTTGGAAATCAGGCTGCACATGATCAGACATCTGGTATTGGTTCCGTCTATCAAAAGTGTTAAACCCATCCTGCCCTCGTGTATTAGCATCAACCCTAACATGATCATTTGTGCTTCTTCTAGGTCCTGAATATCCTGAGCGATTTCTCATTTGTCCCCGACCACGTGAACACTGCTGAACACGTAGTGCTGGACAATCGGCAGCCCAGTGCCCAAATTTCTTACAATACGCACACTGATCATCAGACAAATTCGAACGAGTGTAAGAAGAACCATAAGATCCACGTCCACCTCTATCACTACCTCTAAAAGGCGGACCATAAGCTTGAGCCAACATAACCTTCGTCTTTAATTCTTTAATCTTTTTCTCCTCGCTACCTTTTGCTTCTAATTCCTGTCGTTCATAATACTGAGCCATAGTCAAAAGAGAAACCGGAGTAGAGGTAGTCCATGAACTTTCACTAGCTTTTAGACGACTAGCTATTCCTGGTAACAGATTTGCAACATATTTATCGACGAACAAATGTCTGCCCGTATCATCTGACAATGACTGACCGCTAAAATCATGAAATGCTTCTTCAAAGCGTGTAAAGAAATCAGAGACCGATTCATCTACCTTTTGTTTACAAGACGCTAAAACAGTCCAATCTATCTTTTTAGGGGGAATAATCGTTTTCAACTTAACTAATATGGCTGCAGGAAGATCTAGAATCAACTGATATGGCTTTTTCGCAGGTTCCCTATCGCCGTCCATCTGTTCTATTTCTTTCCATGATGCCCCAAAAACTGTACGATCATCAATTTTACGAACATTTCTCCACATATCTGGCGGTAATATCAATCCGAAAAATAAATCAATGTCAGCCAAAGTCATAGTACAAGAACTAATTGCTCCCTCAACTTCCTCATAAAAGGCAGCTGGATTTTTCCACGGGTCAGGTAATGCTGTTTTAAGTGCCATTACATCTGCCCTATTCCAAGGAGTATACACCCAATTATAAATAAAATAACCATTAGCATCAACAGAAGTTTTATCATCATTTGTACCCAATCCTTTAGGAGGAACATACAAAGGCGCGGCCTCCCGCATTGGTTTCGCGTGAACTATCATAGTCTTATCTGTTTCAAAGGTGGAAGCTTGCGCCCCTTCCGTCTGAGATGCTCGTGCAACTGTGTCCGCAGCCCTTTTCTCTTCTTGCAAACGGACTGCCACAATACGTAATTTCATTAAACGCCTGATTGCATCAGCCACCTGGGAGAAAACAAAAAGACCATCACACATTTGCTTATGATCAGCTGCTACATCATCGGGCTCTAACTCATCAGAATATTTCCGATATAGTTCAATAACTTCTGAGCCAAATGCCTCAGTAAAATATAGCTGCTCCTTTTCCGTCCACCCTTTCATGTTGTCTAAAAGTTCAGAAGCAGAAACAACGCTACAAATTGTTTTACGAGCAATAGATCTAAGCTCAGACGCATGGTCAGCAGGCAGCATAGAGCGACTGCCCCGCATCTTCTGTTGCTCCGAACTGGAGACTTTAGGTAACTCATGAGGGGCAGAAGGGACGACATACGGAGGTGGAGGGCGATCTAGTAACAATAAATCATCATGTGGTTTATTAAGGATAGGATAGAGAGGTTGCCTAACAGTGTATTGGCCAGTTACCTGTAGCTTACGTTCTTTCTCTTCTAGCTCCTTTAAGTCATTTCTTTCTTTCTTTCTCATTTCCAATGCTTTCACATATACATTCTTCCACTGCTCTTTCTCAAGCAAGGCTTGCTCACGCTTCACTCGTCCACGCGCTTCTTTCTCCCACATTCGTACACAGTCAAACATATCTTGCCTAGACTTTCGCTTACACATACATTGTTCCACATACTCAATCTTTCGCAAATCAAATGACCCATGCATAGGCCAACGTAACTCAGGATCCGCGCGGGTGTATTTATTCCATAATGTGCTGTACATTATAGAAGAAAGACCATGTTTAACATACATATCTCAATTTGGCGTCCCCTCTGGGGGTGCCGGTTGCGATTCTTCCAGTCTCAAATTGGTACCATTACAAAAGCAACACATCCTACGAAGTGCGCTAAAAACAGGCATGCCAAAAATAGTGCAGAATATGCAATATTATAATCAAAGTAGCACTTAAGGTGCCGTTCAAATCAAAATTAAATTGGAGAAAATTCTCCTCATTACCTGCCTATATAAATTGCAATTTATATATCAAATCCAAAGAATACAAATTGACTAGTCACCCAAATCACAAAAGCCACAGTAAGTAGTGCTAAACTACATTACCAAACACAGGCATCAAAACCCACAGCAAGTGCCGTAAAACAGCTCTTACCAATCACAGGGTGTCCAGGTTCCAACTGCCAAGCTCTAAAATCGACCAAATGGTCACTGCATGACGAATGAACAAAAAGGATCTCAGTCGAGGACCGGCGCCACCTGGATGGTCAAATCAGAAAGAAGGGAAAAACGCTGTGGTTGCCAAGACTCGGGTCTCCTCAGGCATTGATCGTCCGCAGCAATATTCCAATCCTTCGTCGCGACCAATCCGTTGGGCATCCGAGTCGCCGATGAGTCCCTGTTCGGGCACCAATTTGTTGAAGTAAGCCTCAGCAAGGCCTACTAGTGCAAGGGGTTCACCTTTCTCTGCACAAAGGCCTCAGACCATGTAGGAAGAAGTTGGCACAGAAACTGGAATAAAAGACATAAGTTTATTAACCTCATGAGGTGGTACTACAGTTCAAACAGCACCCTTGGGTAATGTCTGAAGTAGCACACTGAACTGAGAGAGCATGGTCCTTTTATACCCACACAGGGGCTAAAAGGAGATGGTACAATTATGGAAACAAGACTTGTATACATGTAAGGTCATGTGGAAAATGCACAGTCGACAGGTAGGAGGAGCTAACAGTTTCCAAGGACTAACAGCTGCAGACCTTACTGAGCATGTGCGAAAGTAAGAGATGCTAAATATAACTTGTCACTAGGCATATTTCAAGAGCAGTTAACAGAAAGGTAGGACAGAGCACATGGTGAGCACATGCCAGCATGTAGCAGAGAAAATGGCTGCCATGAATACAAAATGGATTCCGCAAAATGTTCACAATAGTTACTAAATACAAGATGTCTTCTGCTAATGCTTAATCTAATCACTGCTAAATTACAACACTACAGTGTCTTAGAGTGAAGGGGTGCAGATGGGAGTGGCTTACTTTGGAGTGGCATGTCATAGAGAGAAATGGAGTGTCATATAGTGGAGTGGCTTGGAAGTGTCATGAGTGGAGTGTCATGGAGTGTCGTAGAGTGGGGTGGGGAGGTGTGCCATATAATGTTATGGGGGATAGAGTGAAGTTTAATGTTGTGGAGTGGCGCATAGGTAGGGTAGAGTTGAGTGTTGTCAAAAAGTGACGTGTCATAGGGTGGAGGAGAGTGTTATAGAGTGGAGTGGTGTAGAGAGGAGTGAAGTGTCATAGAGTGGAGTGGCTTTTAATAGAGTAGCATGTCGTACAGTGTCAGAGTTGAGTGGTATAGTGTGGAGTAGTGTGTCTTAGAGTGCAGTGGAGTAAAGTGGCATGAAGCTGCATAGAGGGAGTTGTTCAGTGTCACAGAGTGGATAAGAGTGGCATACAGTGTTATAGAGAGGAGTGGTATAAAGTAGAGTAGAGTTTCACAGAGTGGCTTAGCGTGGAGCACAGTGTTTGAGAGTGGAGTGGAGTAGAGTGGCATTGAATACAGTAGTGGAATACAGTGAAGTAGTGTGTTATAGAGTAGAGTGGAGTAACGTGGTATGGAGTGGCAAGGAGGGAGTTGCATAGAGTGTTGTAGAGTGGAGTAGAGTGTCATAGAGTTCCCTAAACTGGAGTGGCATGCCATAGAGTGCAGTGTAGTGTAATATAGTGGAGTGGCATAGAGTGTCATAGAGTGTATTTGTGTGTTGCAGCATGAAGCAGCATGTTCTAGAGTCTAGTAGCGTGTCATAGAGTGGAGTGGTGTGGCATAGAATGTCTTTTTTCAACTTTTAAAACATTTTTTTAATTTCAATAGGTACCGCAGTATTTCATAGATAGTTTTAAAGAAGTACCACAATACTTTGTAAACCTTTAAAAAAATATGTAAAGTAATAAAAATCCTTCTCCAACTCTACACAATTTTCTAAAGTGTCTCATTTAACATTTTAAAAATGATTAGTCTATATCTCCCTTTAAAACACAGAACAAATAGATAGTGCCTTATAACAAGTTGGTCAGTGTATTCAAACCATGTGAAAACCCCTGTTTACATGCAGGTTAGAATTATGAGTTGGTAGGTATTTAACTCATCTGATAAATATCAGATGTGATAAATACCTCAACATTTGTTAAATTTAGGAAGGCCAAACCTGTCAAAAAGCATGGGAAAACATGCTATATTTACCAAATCATACAGATTTACGTAAGTTAAACACCAAAATACACGTTATTCCTATGTACACGCGGGTGTTATTTATCATACCCAATAAATCACAAACTCCATGTTATGCTTATTTACCAGGGGTGATAAATGACGCATTAAGTCGTAATCAGGCTCTGAGTCTGGTCTAAACAATATAGCTGCCTATTTGTTTTGTAAAAGTTGTCATCAGCCAAAAACATTGTGTTTTGTCATCACCATGTTCCACAATATACTGCAAAATCACTGTGGTAAACCACTGCCCAATATATCACTACTTTTTTGTCCCTTAGAACTTTAAAATTACTGAACCAAGTGAGATCAAATAACAAAAAGGACCCTTGCATCCCAAAATCTATATGGCTGTCAAGTTGTATCTAAATCGGTATTTGTTTGCTACATTTGAGTAAAATGTCTATGGAAAAGGCATTGGTGGGAAAAAAGTGCTTTGAGCCCCCCTCTTTTTGCATCATTAGCTAATTCAGAAAAAAAAGAATGTCTGCAAAGTTTTGTGGAGATTTATCAAATGGTGGCAAAGTTATTAGCAATCAAAAATCTGAGGAATTCCTATCTCTGAGCATTTTCACTATAACTACTGTACAGAGGGGTATACTATTGCCACTCTGATATATATATATATATATATATATATATATATATATGTATATATATATATATATATATATACATGCCAGTAAGTAGTAATAATTAGGATCTAGTTTCCATAGGAAAAGTGTTCATTGATTTGGCTATATCTTTGGTGCTGTTTGATGAATCTTCATGAAAAGAACAAGTGAAGTATCCCTTGCTTGTTTTAATGCCTCAGTAGTAATCATTCTAGAACTAATGTCGGATGCTAGGAGTACCCCTAGACTGCATCTGTGTCAGCACACATCTTTGAACCCCGAGGGATGCTGTGTTCTCATACTCACGACCAGCACATAGATGTAAGTTGTGTGTATATGCATTTATTAAATGGCTCTGGATGCCACCTGTGTGAATACAATCTTCCAAACAATCCAAGGATCTGACTCACCAAAAACACAAGATGTGTGGTTTCTGGTGCATGCTCTTGTGTAACAAGGGATCGTGACTGTGTGCCCACTCTGAATCCAATGCTAGAGCCTATTTCTTGTCAGCCAATGAACAGCTTGCTTTTTCTAGTGCTTTGCAACAGATAAACAGTTTAATCCACACTGGCTAGTACTCACAGGGTTCCCCATAATTGCTCCCTTCCTCCCATTTCTAGAATCATTTGGGGTGGTGACACCCAGAAAACCAATCACACACCCACTCACCAAGCTTTATAGCCACTCACATACCCACTCTCAAATGTTACACGTTACAGTTAGGAAATATAATTACAAAAAAACATAGAAATGCACTGAAAAAACAATGGTTACAGGTATGTTAAAGCTAGACTCAGATTGGACATGCACAGAGCTATAGAAATTCAGCAGGTATAGTTACCTGGGCTAAATTTAAATTACACTCGCAATGCACTGCCAATGACCTCACACACAGAGAGAGAGAGAGAGAGAGAGAGAGAGAGAGAGAGAGAGAGAGAAAGAGGTGCTGTGGATCAACTACACTGCCTATTGAAAAGGCTTTTTTAGATTTCACTATAACTTTGGACACTGCTACACATTTGGCACTCACTTAACGTAGCCAGGTAATGGGCAAAAAAGTTAAGAGAGGAATCAAAAACGTAAACATTCTAAATCTAATCAGTGATCAGTGTTAGCTTCACCTTGAAGAGAAGAGAAGGGCCAACAATTCCTTCTAGAGAAGAATGTGTTTATTAACAGCAGTTTTTCTAAAATTCTATGCTTTGCATCATCAAGAATTGCACTTTTAATTTTTCTGTAGACCAACACAGTGTAATCCAGTATTTCACTTACTATTGCCAATACACATTTGCTTGTCTGAACTATCCTTTCAAGTTAACTACCCCTAAGCAAACATATAATATGAAAAATGCATAAAAGATAACATGTAATATGGGTTAAAACACCACTGAGGGGTTCTGACGAGGGGTCTGCGAATGTCAAACATTAGTTTGCACCACAAATGGGCTTAAAGTTTAATACTTTAAAAGTCGATGTTGATGCACACAATGATTTCACATAAAAGAACAAAATCACATCACTATTAGCAAATTAATCTCTAATGGAGTCTCCACCAACCCCATCTCAGAATTACATAGTCAGGAATGCTTTGAGACTTAGGCCTGAGGTTACAGATAAACAGGTCACAGGTGGGGTGGCACATAGCCGGCAGACTAACGCACAAACAGGAATCTTAGATCAATCCCACAGATAGGCACAGCACCAGAAAGGTCAATGGAAATTGGCCCCAATAAAACACACATGCCCAGAGGGATGCGCGCAATCCCAAAACACCATAAAGTCAGATGCCACATTATGTTGGTAACGCTTTACCAATCAGAGCATAGCATGCACAGCAACATGCAGCGATCACATGCCCTTCAGGCCGGACGTTTGGACACGAATCCCACTAGCCCACATTGTGTCTATGCAAGGTTGAGACCCAACTGCATTTGGATTTAGGACCTTATTTATGACTTCAAGATAACAGCCCACAATCCTTACCAAAAACGTAACGCTGAAACACTTTTATGTGCTCAGAGAAATGTAAAAAAGATCGCTCAGATCGATTGTACTTTGAGACATTCCTCAGACCCCTTTTCTGTAACTGTTCTCCTGGCCGTAGTGTTTAATTAAACCAACTGTTCCTGTTTTGCCAAACACCTCGTCTTTTGTTTTTTTTTCCAAGAAAAATTCACATTTGAACAGCATCTTGGTGAGACAGTTAGGAGTCGATTGGTAGCTTAGACCCGACTGCAGCCAAAGGAATGGGACCGAGCCCAGAAGGATTCACATTTGCACAAGAAAAGGTGAGCAAATGCTGCTATTGATTGGATGTTCGGCTGAATCTGCAGGCGGAGGTCTATCCTGAAGCCGCCGTCAGAGGGTAAGAGACTACATCAGAGCCTTAGTCCACCATTAGGCATATGGAAAACTGGGAAGAAGTGTAAAATTTTAACCTGAGTGCCCTGCTATTGACAGAAATCTCGTATCTTACCTATTTTAAAACGTCTGAATGGAGTAGTTGCAAGGCAGCCTCAGAGGTGTTCCTGAGGAAGTCACCTTTTTTCAATAGCCAGCACACTAGGAGAAGTGAATGTTGTTTGTTTTTGTTTGCATGACACAGATGGTACGCTTGTCCCCTGGGTGTAATACAGGGTTGAAACTCATTCGCTTGTGGCGTTAGGTTACTTTAGCTATTACACAGGAACATTATTTTTATTTGTCTATTATCTTAGCAGAAGCCTTATTTTAGTGCAGCCTTTTTCATTATTTTATCAGCTTGTCCTTTTACACAGACTTCTGCTATTCTTTTCTCAGTACGACATTTTCATTCTGTGCCTTATTCAAGGTCGTACATGATAAGTTACAAATCATTGCCGGCACAAAGCATTCATCATGTCCCCAACTCTCATACACAGAAATATATGTGTTGTCATGTTAGGGCAGTTTTCTCAGAACACTAGGGCCCTCATTATGACATTGGTGGTAAATTCCACTTACCGCCATGCTGACTGCCGTCAACTCACTGCTGCCAACCCGGATATCCGTTCACCATATTATGACACACACACACCAATCCATCAGTATTTAGCCACATACACAAATCCGCCAGCCCAAAGGTCAGTGATAAACTGCCGGTGTCAAAACCCACACCATTACGCCAATAGAACTACACCCGTCACATCATGACCCACGAATCATCACAGCGGACCTTCAACGGCGGTAAACCATTGGCTGTACATACAGCCGCGCTCAAAATGGACACCCACAAACAAAACAACACCACATTGGACAATTCAAACAACACACACCTGACACCCATACACACACCACACCCACACACCCACACCACTATAAAACACACACCCACAGTACCCACAACCCTTTACCATTTCAAACCATTGACACCAGAGAGACATCAAGACCACTGACACAACTAGAGCCACACATTATTCACACCAATACACCACTCACACACCCCACATCACACACACCTTCACCTACACACCTCACACAACACCCATGACACCACAAAGACACCACTGTTTCACAGAGGAGGAGCTAAGGGTCATGGTGGAGGAAATTATCCGTGTGAAGCCACAGTTCTTTGGAGCACACGTGCAGCAGATATCAATAGCTAGGAAGATGGAGCTATGGCAGAGAATCGACAGGGTCAACACCGTGGAACAGCAGCCAAGAACTAGGGATGACATCAGGAAGAGATGGAACGACCTATGGGGGAAGGAACGTTACATTGCAGCAAGACACCATCTCGCTGTACAGAGGACTGGTGGTGGACCTCCGCCTTCTCCCCCACAACTAACAGCATGGGAGGAGCAAGTCTTCGCAATCCTGCATCCTGAGGGCCTGGCCGGAGTAGGAGGAGGACTGGACTCTGGTAAGTCAACTCTCTACTACTACCACCCCCCTACCTGTATGCCATCACATACCCCCACCCTCACTCCCATGACTCCACTCCAGCCCACACACCCCACCATCACATCTCACTCATCCCAATGCCAAGCCCTGCATGCTCTAGCATTGCATGGAGACCACTCACAGCCCTGCATGGGCATTCATCACTAAAGCATGCACACTATAGACAACTAATCATCCCACCATACACCAACGTACACAAGTGAAAGCTGCCAGGACAAATACAACCAAAGAGGGCAAGCCACGGATGCACAATATTTCAGACAGAGAAACCATAACACATCATTTACATCCCCACAGGTACCCCAGCCAATGTCACTGGAGAGGAGGTGCCAACAATATCCAGTCCCCCAACTGAAGAGGCCCACATTGATGACAGCAACTCTGGTCTTCAGGATTTGGATGACCTACCTGACCCATCAGGGACCTCTGGACAGCTGGTTACCCAGGCCCAGTCACACACCACCACAGAGCCTCTCCCATCAGGAAACACCACCACAGCACCCACCCAGCGTACCCATACCTTTGTCCCCAGGGTGGTCAATCAGCAGTGTGTCCACCTCTACAGGGACCCCAGGCCACACCTCAAGACAATCAGGGACCTGGGGTCAGTGGCAGTGGGCACACGGTTCAGGGGACAGAGGCACAGGCCAACAGGGAAACTGGGAGGACTGCTGTGCGCCAGGGGAGGACAGACCCCAGGGAACCGACTCTCCAGGAGGCACCTGCAGAGATCCTAGGAGCCTGTCAACATTCCCAGGACACAATGGGACAAATCCTGGACAATGTGCAAGAGAACAGGCGGCTGCAGGAGGGACATTACCAGGGGATCAGGGAGGACTTACAGGCCATCAGGAACACCCTGATCTCCATAGCAGGGGTGCTGGCAGACATGGCCAATATTATGAAGGAGGCAGTCTCACAACAGCGAGCCCCTGACACTAGCCGGACATCTGAACAGCCTTCCACCTCTGCTACTACTAGTTGACAGAAGGCCCTGCCACAAGACTCACAGGCCAACAGCACCGCTCCCCATGCAGAAGGAGAACCACAACGCAAACGTTCCCTGTGATCCAGACAGAAGCCAGACACATTTGCCAAGACCCCCACCAGGAAATGAGACTCTCCTACTTGTCACCCTTGTGTCCCACTCAGTCACCCTGACCACCTTGAACTGCCATTGCTCCCCTTCCTATGTCCCCTTGGACAATGCACCTGTGCTACAAACAGACTGGAACAATACCCTGGACTTTCCTCTATCATCACCCCATTCCATTGCACTTGCCCCTTCATATTTTAACACTTCAATAAACACACTTGAAAAAAAAAGAAGTTTGAAGTATGTCATGTATATCAATTGTGTATTCATTGAAACAGGTAAAAACATTGCAATTCAACTCTACAGAAAATGAGCATAGATAAATGACCTGTAGCTGGCTGCAGTGATCACACCAGGAGTATATGTGAGGTCACCAACATCTGCAAAATGAATTGGCAGGGGAAACAGTAAGTGGGCATAGAAGTGGGAACTATCAGCATGCCAGTGCCACAGAAATTCAAACAAATGTCATTGAAATGTGAAGTAACACTGTCCTACCTGTGTGTCATTAGAAGTATTGTCTGATCACAGATGTTCTGTTGTCCTCATCCTCATCCTCTGTCTCCTCATCCTCACTGTCCCCTGGGTCCACTGCTGGCAGACGGGCATCTCCAGACTCCTCCTCCTGCAGGAATGGGACATGGCATCTGAGGGCCAGGTTATGCAACATGCAGCATGCCACCACTATCTGGCAGACCTTCTTGGGTGAGTAGTACAGGGATCCACCTGTCAGATGGAGGCACCGGAACCTGGCCTTCAGGAGGCCAAAGGTCCTTTCAATTATCCTTCTGGTTCACCCATCGGCCTCATAATTTTCTTCTGCCCTTGTCCTGGCATTCCTCACAGTGGTCAGCAGCCTTGATAGGTTGGGGTAACCAGAGTCACCTGAAATATTGAGGGACAACATTTAGCCACACACTATCCCATATGGCCCACACCATACACCAACATCTACTGGGTGGGAACCAGAGCTCACCTATTAGCCACACCCTGTGCCTCTGTAGTTGGCCCATCACATTTGTGAAGCTGCTATTTCTCAGGACAAAGGCATCATGCACCGACCCAGGATACTTAGCATTGACATGGGAGATGTACTGGTCCGCAAGGCACATCATCTCCACATTCATAGCGTGTAAACTCTTCCGATTTCTGAACACCTGTTCATTCTGGTGGGGGAGACACATGCAATATGTGTTCTATCAATCACCCCAATTATGTTGGGGATATGTCCCGATGCATAGAACTCTGCCTTCACTGTGGCCAAATCTTCAACCTGGGGGAAAACAATGTAGCTGCACATGTGTTTAATCAGGGCAGACAACACTCTTGTCAGCACGTTTGAGAACATTGGCTGTGACATACTTTCTGCCAAACCCACTGTCACTTGGAAAGAACTAGTTGCCAGGAAATGTAGCACTGATAGCACTTGCACAAGAGGGGGGATCTCAGTGGGGTGAGGGATAGGAGACATAAGGTCAGGCTTCAATTGGGCACACAGCTCTGTGACTGTGGCCCTGTCACGCCTATAGGTGAGGATAATGTGCCTGTCCTCCAGTGTTGCCAAGTCCACCATGGGTCTGTACACAGGGGTATGTCTCCACCTCCTATTCATCCACAGCTGTAGGAATCCAAGGGACAAAAGCGTGAGGAGCCGGTCACAAACTGAACAATGGAGCTACAGCAGAACTTTCCATCCTGTTAACTTGTAATGGGTCAGTGTGATTTGTCCAGTATGTCCTAATATCACCAATGACGCAGCAATTTTCCAGGGCCTGTCCTGTGTGGAGGGACAGGTGGAAGTGAAGTAATTCCGCTGTCGTTGTGTGCCGATGCGGAAGGAGGTCGAGGAACCGCCGTGCAACTCCTCATTGGTTATAATTGGACCCTATGGGTTACAGTGGCCAATGGTGATCTACGCCGGTGGTGACGGTATGCACCGCCACGGACGTGACTGCCATTTTCTATCTGATTCTTCACTTGCTACCTGACCTTCCCAGGAGAGGACCTACACTGCATGCGCTGCTGTGACCTGTGTCTGGAACCAACCATGGCCCGTGTTACTGGGGAAAGGGCCCCAGCCTTCACATCGGAGGAATTGGAGAGACTGGTGGATGGGGTCCTACCCCAGTACGGACTGCTGTATGGGCCTCCAGACCAACAGGTGAGTACACTGTAGGCATGATGCATGTGGCATGAATGCATGGAGTGGTGAGTGTGAAGGTCTCAGGTAAGGGGGTGGGTGGATGTCCTCTGGGCAGCATACAGGTTGTGTGCTGGGCCATGTATGTGTAAATGGTGATGGAAACGGGAATGGTGGGCCATATGTTTAACAGGCATGGCTGCTTGTCTAAATCTATTTTCCAGTGTGTATTGCCTCTTCAGGTCAGGGCCCATCAAAACAAGGATATATGGCTTGCCATCCCCAAGGAGGTGCGGACCCTGGGGTCTATGACAGGCAGAGCATCCACTTTTGTGCACAGTGGGAGGAGCTGAGACTCTGGGCATGGAAGACAGCGGAGGCCCAGCTGGGGTTGGCCTCCCATAGAGGAGGTTGGCCTCCCGTAGGGGAACCCTGACCCCCCCTGATGGCCCGCATACCGGCGGTGGCCTATCCAGAGCTGGATGGGCACTTGAGGGCATCACAGCAGCCACAAGGGGGTGAGTACAGTACCCATCATTACAACTTATGCATGGTAGGATGGTATCCAGGTGGGGGATGTGTGTCTGTGGATGCTCCTAGGCCAGGCCTGACATTGCAGCGTAGGTCCCTTGGTGTCTAGGATTCAGAAGGGAAAATGTTGCTACCTAGCTCGTAGGCATCCACTACTGGTCAGGGCTGCGTGGGTCCCAGGTGTGCTCCATTTGGCGGTGTGTGCCCCTCCCCATGACTTGGCCACTAAATATTTCTCTGGTAGTGCTATGGCACATTGTGTAGGCCTGTTCCCTGTGTGTGAGGGTGCTGTGTACACCAACGGTGGTGTTGGTGCAGCCGTTGACCAAATGTAACCTTTGTCTCTCCCCCCGTTTTTGTTTTGTCACCCTGTCCTTATGTGCATTAGCATCAGCTGGCGGAGGAGCAGAGGCACCGGCGACGGAGGGAGCTGGGTCCTACAGGACCCAGGAGGCAGAGTCCACCGTCGCTGAGGGCACCATTGGGACGGAGGGCGAGGGGAGCACTGCAGCGGAGACTGAAGGGGACAGTTCTGACAGATACCTCCTCCGATGGAAGCTCCCTGGTGGTGGTGGACACTTCTGTGACCACCACAGCTACAGATACATCCTCCACCCCCGTACCAGCACCGCCCTCCCAGCAGCCCCTCAGCGAGTTGCTCGTGCCCACTCACCCAGGAGGGTGGGCATCTCCTTCGCCCCAGGCACCTCAGGCCCTGCCCCAGTTAGCCCTGCTGCCCTGAGTGAGGAGGCTATTGACCTCCTGAGATCCATCTCTGTAGGGCAGTCAATCATTGTGAATGCCATCCAGGGGCTGGCAGCCCAGATGCAACAATTTAATGCATTCCTGGAGGGCATTCAAACTGGATTGGCGGCCCAACAGAGAACGATTCAGGATCTGGCCTCCTCTCTGATGGCAGCCATTGTCCCTGTTTCTACCCTCCCCCCTCCAACTTCCACTGCCCAATCCCATTCTCCTCAACCCCAACCCAGCCCAAGCACACAGGCAGACGAGCATGCACACAAGACAACACCCAAGAGCATCACAGGCAAACACAAGCACCACAAATCATCCCACAGGGACTCACACAAACACCATCCAGATGCAGACACACCAACATCCACTATTTCCACTGTCTCCCCTTCCTCCATCCTCAACCATCTCCCACACAGTCCTGTCCACACTCACACCTGCATGCACTACATCATAATCCACTACCAGCATCACCACACATAGGAGAACACACACCTCACTGGCAGACACATCCACTCCACAACAGCCATGCACACGTCCCCTATGTCCTCTCCCACTGTGTCTGTCCCCCCTCTTAAAGTACTCAAACGCAAGCACTCAGACACCCAACAGCCATCCACCTCACAACAGCTTACAGCCCATGAACCTGTACCCAAAAGCAGCAGACAGCTTCAACAACCACTCCCTCTTCCCGCCCCAAAGTCCCTAAAAAACAGTTCCTATCCACCTTTGAACTCTTCCCTACCCGTCCTGCATGTATGGGCAAATCAAATCAAATCAAATCAAATCATTAACATTTATAAAGCGCGCTACTCACCCGTGCCGGTCTCAAGGCGCTAGGGGAAAAAGGGGGGTTATCGCTGCTCGAACAGCCAGGTCTTTAGGAGTCTCCGGAAAGCGGAGTGGTCCTGGGTGGTCCTGAGGCTGGTGGGGAGGGAGTTCCAGGTCTTGGCCGCCAGGAAGGAGAAAGATCTCCCACCCGCCGTGGAGCAGCGGATGCGAGGGACAGCAGCGAGTGCAAGGCCAGAGGAGCGGAGGAGGCGGGTGGGGACGTAGAAGCTGAGGCGTCTGTTGAGGTATTCCGGTCCCTTGTCATGGAGGGCTTTGTGTGCGTGGGTGAGAAGTCGGAAGGTGATCCTTTTGCTGACTGGGAGCCAATGCAGGTGTCTCAGGTGTGCGGAGATGTGGCTGCTGCGGGGTATGTCGAGGATGAGGCGGGCCGAGGCGTTTTGAATGCGTTGCAGGCGATTTTGGAGTTTGGCTGTGGTCCCGGCGTAGAGGGTGTTGCCGTAGTCCAGGCGGCTCGTGACGAGGGCGTGGGTCACGGTTTTTCTGGTGTCGGCGGGGATCCAGCGGAAGATCTTGCGGAGCATGCGGAGGGTGAGGAAGCAGACGGAGGACACGCCATTGACTTGCTTGGTCATGGTGAGAAGAGGGTCCAAGATGAAGCCGAGGTTGCGGGCGTGGTCTGTGGGGGTCGGTGCGGTGCCGAGGGCCGTGGGCCACCAGGAGTCGTCCCAGGCGGACGGGGTGTTGCCGAGGATGAGGACTTCCGTTTTTTCAGAGTTCAGCTTTAGGCGGCTGAGCCTCATCCAATCTGCGACGTCCTTCATACCCTCTTGTAGGTTGGTCTTGGCGCTGGCGGGGTCCTTGGTGAGGGAGAGTATAAATTGGGTGTCGCTGGCGTAGGAGGTGATGATGATGTCGTGCTTGCGTACGATGTTGGCGAGGGGG
The DNA here is from genome assembly GCF_031143425.1 of Pleurodeles waltl. Classification (NCBI taxonomy): domain Eukaryota; kingdom Metazoa; phylum Chordata; class Amphibia; order Caudata; family Salamandridae; genus Pleurodeles; species Pleurodeles waltl. The sequence continues at coordinate 586,700,764 of NC_090448.1, forward strand.
CTCATGTAGACATTGAAGAGTGTCGGGCTGAGTGATGAGCCTTGGGGTACGCCGCAGATGATCTCGGTGGGTTTTGAGCGAAACGGAGGGAGGTAAACTCTTTGGGAACGGTTTGAGAGGAAGGAGGCGATCCAGTCCAGGGCCTGGCCTTGGATTCCGGTGGAGCGGAGGCGGGTGATTAGGGTGCGGTGACAGACGGTGTTAAAGGCAGCCGAGAGGTCGAGCAGAATGAGGGCGACAGTTTCACCGTTGTCCATCAGGGTTCTGATGTCGTCAGTGACTGAGATGAGGGCGGTTTCAGTGCTGTGGTTGGTTCGGAATCCGGTTTGTGAGGGGTCGAGCAGGTTGTTGTCTTCCAGGAAGGTGGTCAGCTGTTTGTTGACGGTCTTCTCTATTACTTTGGCTGGGAAAGGCAGAAGAGAGGGTAGGAAGAACCCAGCCAAGCACCTCAGCCACACAGTCCACGGGCCCAGTCGTCACCACATCCACTCGTGGTGGAAAGGGATCCAGGCCACATGTCCTGAAGGTGAAGGAGCCTGCACCAGGCAAACTCAAGGGAAAGGAGCCTGCACCAGCAGGCAGGAAGGGAAAGGAGCCTGCCCCAGCAAACCAGGAAGACCAAGGGGCCTGGGCCAGGAACTGAGACGGAGCCCCCACCACAAACCATGGTTGTGTAGCTGTTCAAAGTTGCAGGGGATGGGCAGGAGCCTCCCCCCACCAGCAGCACCACCACCAGTGTGCAGCCGTCCGAGGTTGCAGGGGATGGGCAGGAGTCTCCCCCCACCAGCAGCACCACCACCACTGTGCAGCTGTCCCCCCACCAGCAGCACCACCATTGTGCTGCCGTCACCACCAGTGGATGGTATGTAATCCTTCCTCCATGGGCTGCTGATCGGCCGGCCCCCTCCAAAGCCAGTGGACATGACACCCATCTGAGAGACTATGGCCTTGCACTCCCCAGGATCAAGCACAGGGCTTGTTGCCCCCTCCAGAACCAGTGGGTATGACACCCAGCTGAAAGACTGTGGCGAATCACTCCCCAGGATCAAGCACAGGGCATGTTTCCCCCTCCAGAACCAGTGGGTATGACACCCAGCAGAGAGACTGTGGCCCATCACTCCCCAAGATCAAGCATAGGGCATGTTGCCCCCTCCAGAACCAGTGGGTATGACACCCACCTGAGAGACTGTGGCCCATCTCTCCCCAGGATCAAGAACAAGGCATTTTGCCCCCTCCAGAACCAGTGGGTATGACACCCATGTGAGAGACTGTGGCCTTACACACCCCAGGATCAAGCACAGGGCATGTTGCCCCCTCCAGAACCAGTGAGTATGACACCCACCTGAAAGACTGTGGCCTATCACTCCCCAGGATCAGGCACAGGGCATGTTGCCCCCTCCAGAACCAGTGGTTTTGTACCATCTCCCGGCTGAGATGTCCCCATCCCCCTTCCCCCTGAGGTGCCTGCCTATTTACCAACTGGTGCCTCTGCAGTGTTCTCTTCATGTTGAAGCAGGTGACATGTGTGGCCTTGGACTTTGGCCTGTGGCCATGTGTCCTACAAACATTGTGGACTGGGCTGTGTCCCTTTTTCGGTACATATGTATTTATCTATTATCTTGCCTAACTTATTTTTCATACTGTGTTGATGTCATTACATTCACTTTTGCAAAATCGTTTTGTCCTTGCATTATTCAGCCCAGTGATGGGGTAAAATTGTTTTTATAATGCATCTGGTTGGGTGTATGGTGTGTGTGTGGGGTATGTGTTGTGCTTCTGTGTGTCACTCTCTTTTTCCTCCCCCCCTTCCCTTGTGTGCTAGGCGGCTGTACTCACCATCATCATCTTTGCCGGCGTTGATGTTCGTGGTGGAGCAGAACATAGAAGATCATCGGGAAGACATGCAATTCAGGTTCCATGGCGGCGTGGTTGTTCCCTGTGTCTCCAATGGTGAATCATTTCCCTTCTGAGCTCTGTTTCCGCCAGGCTTTTGATGTCGTTGGTACCACCCTAGAAAAGGTGGCAGTTTGGCATGTCATAATATGGTGGGCAGAACATTGACTTCCGTCTGGCTGTAGGTGGCTACCGCTGTGGTGGCTGTTGTTTCCACCCTGGCAGTCGGTGTGGTACATTGGCTGTCTTTCGGTACATTGGCTGTCTTTCGGAGATCTTTCCGCCATGGTTATAATTTGGCAGTTGTTCCCGCCAGCCTGTTGGCGGTATTACCGCCACTTTATCACCGATCGCCAGGGTCGTAATGAGGGCCAAGATGTTTTATTCTAAAACTCCTAACTGCCCCTTACACAATACAGGGGTATTCCAACCAGTTGCCATCGTACCCTGCACTTTACTTATGCAATTTCTGCTGAGACCTGGCGCAGTCTCTCCTTCCATGTGGGAGAGTTTGCAGTAGAACAACAGACCTCTTCTTTACCTACAATCACAGCTATAGGGCTTGGGGGGTTCTCCTGGAGGGGGGGCAATGGGCAGATTACGGCATACCATGCCATACTCTTGTATAGAATATGAGTAGTACAGGTAGGGATTTTAGAAGCATTACTGTGAGAGTATAGTGGAACTTTTCATATGCTCTGCTTTTCTTGTCATTGCCTTGTTTTTATGATGTATTATCATTCTTATAATCGCAATACATGCTGTTTTACTTAGAATACAGTTGATTCAATAAAACATATTGAACCCAGTCCTGCTTTTGTTTTACCTTCGCTAGCTGTGACACATATGTGACTCAGAGAAAGGGGTAAGATCTGTTCCAGCATGATTTATCTGAGAAATCCAAGTGACATGCTAAGGACTGCCATAAATCACCTTTTACTCTTAGGTACTGGTGAGGTGCTGCTAGCTGACCAGAAGGGCAGACAACTGTTACACGGCGCAGGATAAGACTCAGTCCCTCGCACCCGTTGATGCTGTCGCCTGAATCCAGCAGTCCTGTGACTATAATGAGAGTCATTATGACATGGCACCTCCAAAGTTGGTTAGGCACTGAATTACGGATCTCTCAAGTATCTCTGTCTCACTACATGCTAAAGACACCCTAATCACCTTATATGAAGATGACCCTGGTGTAAAGGATATCCTCCTCAGCTAAGATAGGCAGTACCTATTTTGACTGTAGGTTGTTCAAGAAATAAAAGGATTACATCCCCAGTTGGTGTCCCAGTCTCTGAATGATACAATATTGAAATATGGTGGAACCTCAACAGGTTGTAATTGCAGCAAACATGAGGCCCCCCCTCTCAAATCATTTAATAAATATTGGCCTCGTGGAGGTGGGTGGAGCAGTTACATTTGTAGCTGAGGCAAATCCAGCATGTAGAACCGAATGTTTTTATTCTTGGGGCACCTTTCCAGCAGTGGATGGGAACAAAAATACATGTTATCACTACAGCCCTGCTAACACACACACACAATACATAGCTTATGCATATATAGAAATACCTCTATCTTTTCAAGAACACCAAAATTGGCTTGATGACGCCCTCCCATACGATGCATACAATGTTAGACTCGGTCCTTTAAGTAATGAAAGCCCAACATGGCACAGCTAACCACATTTACACCACACCCAAATGATAACACCATGGTGGTAGTGGAAGTGCCCAAGACTGAATAGTGATTTAGTACAAGTATACAGACGCTTAATACAATTTGTGATGCAAATATTAAATACTGCCCCAGCGAGGGCTACTTCAGCACAACCACACATGGTTACGGCAGGCATTAATCCTGCGACAGAACATTCGATCATGGGTAAAGTACCACCAAACATGAAGAAATTGCCATTTTGGTGAGCACAAAAGATAAGCGCTTTGGAAGCAGTGTTTCCCCCATACAGGACCCCAAGATAAACATAGAGTTTTCACAATGTGCCTGCTGTTTGGGATGGTTCCCTCAGTGGACATCTGCATCACATGGGGTGCAGTATTTGCTGCACTCCATACTATTGCACACAGAACACCAACACTTGCGAAACTTCCAGAAGTATGAAAACAAATTCAAGATGAATACAGGGCTGCGCAGCCCTAGACTTGGGGATGCAGTTAATGGACAACTTCACCACAGTATCCTAAATAATATTAAGTAACCTTAAAGGGGAAGCAGTAGCTCTGGCAGTCCACATGCAGCTCCAGGATATTCCTGTACAGGATCAGGAGCGCAAGCTGGAAAAGGTATTGCTGAAATCTATTCTAATATAGGATGGGGCAGTTTGGGAGCCAGACTGAGTAAACCACAACTACAAGGTAAATCTAATAAGAATTCTACCAAGCAAGCAATGTTGAAAACGCTGGGATAAACAAAAACAAAATAAAGATAATGTAAAACAGAGAGGGGAATCTGCGCCTCCAGAGAACTCTGAGAAACAATACAACCTAAGAAATGGACATAGTTTGAAATCTCCCTATAGATATCAATATACTGATAAATGCCAATCTCCTTCCTTTCAGAACTCACGGTATAAATGGAGTGAGAGAGGTGGGTATTCAGACCAATGAAATGAGTATGTGAAACCATGAAGATACATAACACTTGCTGAAACTTCCATAACAAGGGGAGAGAAAACTCCCCAACAAAAACAACAATTTTAAAAGAAAAAGGTGGCAGCTATTTTGGCCTGAAATGCCATGCATGTTGAGAGCTTTAATGTAGAGCAGCAAGTGGACACTGATTCTACTAGACAGCGCAGCAGAGGTCACAATAGTTCACCAGAATCTTCAAGGGCTTCTGGATGTGACAGCAACTATATGGAAGTCAAAACTGCAGACATGTGCATAGCCCCTTAACAGTTTTCTAAATTGAAATTGCAAGTCGAAGGAGACATTGAGTGCACAAATAAAGTAATATTCTGGGAAAACTTAATACTGTGCTATGATATCCTTTTGGCAGAAAAGGAATGGCCACCAGAATAAGCCCACAATTTTCAGTTTGGGGAAGACGTTATCATGCTTTTTTTCTGACCTCTCATTCCTATGGAATTAGGGGAATCTTTGGCAGTAGATTGTGCATTGGCACAAGCCCCTGCGCTGTATTCCATTCATATGGGGTGGGACAGAGACTCGCCATACCACATAATACCTACTAGGTCACAACCACAGCCTCATTAAACATGAGGCTAAAGCACCAGTGAGAGAAATACTCACACAACTTGAGTACCAAAGTATAATTGAGCCCTGGATCCCATCAATGAATGACCCCTTGTTTCCTGTAGCTAAGCCGGACCATTCATATAGAATAGTCTTAGATTACAGACACTTAAATAGTCACACAAGCACTTTTGCTATCCGAAATGAACACAGCACAGCACTAATTAACAGTTTAGTGACCAGAAAATACAATACGACCCTGGATATTTCCAACTGGATTTTCTGCCCAAATATTGCATCTGAAAGCAGGGATTTAATAGCATTTAACACTTTAGGTTCTCAAATAAACTTTTGTAGGCTTCCACAGGGGTATAAGAACAGTCCTGGACTGGTCAGAGCACTTGTAACATCAACTTACACAAGATTGACCAAGGAGTTATCATATGTAGATGATACCTACCCTACCGATGATGATCTCTTAGAACATTTAAGACTGGTATCCTCATTGTTTTGGATTTTGCCGAAATAGACTATAAATTCAATTTAATAAAATCTAAAATTGCCTTTCTCAGTGTCCTGTTTTTAGGATACAGTTATCTGAAGGAAAGACCCTTTAGCCCCACTTTCTAGAAAAATGCACACAGTAACAACTACCAAATACCTTTAGAAAGTTGCAATCATTATTGGTCTTTTTCAACTTTGGCAGAGTTTATATTCTAGACTATGCACAGCACATTAAACCATTGTATGATTTATTATGCCCTGACCTTTAAATTAAATATTGGACAGTCGAACACACACACATTCAAAAACACTGTAGAAGGGCATGCTTAAAGCAAACCATTTACACACGTGATAATAAAACAAATTTGGTCATCTAATTAATTGCTGGTGCCATCGGATTCACCTTTTTAACAGTTAATGAAGGTGATACCATAGCAATAGCATACAAATCACACCTGTACTCAACAGCTGAACAACACTTTTCTTCCACAGTGCTGCATGGGAAGGGGCCGTATTTACAAGGTGCTGCTAAGCTACAAAAAGTGGCTTAATGGCACCTTGTAAATACGGTGCTTTGCTTAGCACCACAGGAGCGTCACAAAAAGTGCCGCTACTGTGCCGCTAGGGGCCTATAAATACGGCCAAAGTTCCACATTGGATATAATAGGCACTGCCTCTGACTATCACTGATGTAGATTATATTTTTGACCCTAAACTTCAGACTCAAGAGTTCCTCCAATATATGCTTGAATACCCAAAACCAACAAATATCTCGCCTCTTAATCAATATCAAACATTAATTTATACTGATGGTGTAGCACAACTGGGGGTAGGCACAAAACAACAGTACTCCGTAGCCTGTGAGGTTGTGAGTAGTGTCATGAAGGAAGGGAAATTCCATCCTCAAAACGGACCCTGGGGACTGCACTGCACAACTGGCAGAGCTTAAGGTTCTGGTATTGGCACTGGAACATACGGATCCAGAACAATTAACACTAATAGTGTATGATTTGTACTATTGTGTCCAGTGCTTTAATGAATATCTGCATTATTGGCTCCAACATGGGTTCAGAGATTCAAAAGGGAACACCATTAGATGCAGATTACTGTGGGGGAAAGTAACAGATCTGACCACCTATATGGAGTCAAGAGAGCACTTAATAGTCTGCCTAAAAGGCCTCGTTGAGGGTGCACCAACGAGGCTCTGTTTGGCATACCTTTGTATGTCCCAGATCTTGATGGATCTTGCGCGGCTGTGGCAGACACACTGTTTGACATAAATTAATGTGTCACTGTTTTGCATGAATTACAGCAGTTCTGTGATGAAAACTCATTTGCATGTGCTGCTACCTTGGGAATAAGGGATGAACTAATAACACTGACCAGCTGGATTCCAAAAGCTGGGTATCTAATGTGAGAAAAAGTTGCTGTGAAAAAATAATTTGCCCCATCATATAGAGACCGGTTCCAGTCCTGGGAATACACGGTACCAGAACAGTCATCTTACCACCGCTGCCTGGTTCTAAAGGAAACTGCTTTGTCTCCATCAACAATGTTGAGTTACACCATGTGGCCAATACTACAAAGCAGACTTAGAGGACTCCTGGGTAGTTTCCAAGCCCACCTCACTACCAACCAGGGAGTACATCTACAAGTTTTAACCAACAATGATGACACTTCCCCGAGCTTGAGGAGGGTGGAAAATGATCTTTCATTAGTACCAGTAACTTCTCCTGCAAAATAAATGTCCATCCTTCTGACCAGTGTTATTCAAATTCAACACAAACAGATGGAGTAGTTTCTCAAATGGTCCCAAGATTAGGGGACAAGCATGGAGGGCAACTGAAACACTCAAGTACATGGCTCCTCCTCCTCCATTAAAAACCTTTTCTGTTACAGATTCTCTTCCAGAAATATGATGTATGAAGTTCCAAATCAACCAGAAGCTCCTCTGTCTCACGCTGTTTCTGGAAGCCCATAGAGAAAGCTGTAGAGAATCCAAAAAGGCATCAGCTAAGACCTAGGACAAGTCAAGCCTCCACTAGTGAGACCTACACTCACTGTCTGCCCACAACTTTGTATGTCAGTATATGAAGTTATCAATATTGTTGTACCTTAATGTCATTAACCAAAATAGTGAGAAATGAAACATAAATAGGAATGTATAGATTTATTACTCCTAATTCCACATTTGTTCCTTGAATATATGTGTGTGTGTGTGTGTGTGTGTGTGATCACTGAAAAAACAAAGATTAAAGGAAAGTTATAATTAGGAAATAGAATTGAAAAAACATAGAAATTCACTTAACAGCCAAACATTACAGAGATATTAGTTAGGTTCATATTTTACTTGCACAAAACCATCGAAATTCAACAGTTATTGTTATGGTTATCTCAAGTAACTATAACTTGTGCCCTAAGTTAACTATAATTTGCACCCCCACCAGGCCTTGCAGCCTACCCCCAAATAAATACCCAACCCCGGCCTGCACCTAGGCCTTGTTTATATATTACATTACATTGCATTACATTTATATTTGTAAGTGCTTCCTGTTGAGGTTTAATTTCTATGAAATGAGCATCATGGCCATGATGGAAGCTCACCTGTCCGTTTATCCAACAAGAGTCCACAGTTTTGCACAAAATGACTATCCAACTGAAGCACTTTCTACTGGTTAGTTAACCCCTTCGCTGGCAGGCCTTTTCCACCTCCTGTGCCGAGCCTTTTTTTGGCTATTTAGGGCAGTTCGCGCTTAGGCCCTCATATCTTTTTGTCCACATAAGCTAGCCAAGCAAAATTTGCGTCCTTTTTTTCCAACATCCTAGGGATTCTAGAGGTACCCAGACTTTGTGGGTTCCCTTGAAGGTGAATGAGGCCAAGAAATTAGCCAAAAAACAGTGAAAATGTTTTTGTTTTTTTTAAAGAAAATGGGAAAAAGTGGCTCCAGAAGAAGGCTTGTGTTTTTTTCCCTGCAAATGGCATCAACAAAGGGTTTGCGGTCCTAAAATCACCAGCTTCCCAGCTTTCAGGAACAGGCAGAATTGAATCAGAAAACCCAATTTTTCAACACAAATTTGGCATTTTACTGGGACATACCCCATTTTTACAATGGGCGTGAAACCAATGCTGGATCCCAGAAACCTAAACATTTCTGAAAAGTAGACAAACTTCTTAATTCAGCTAGGGGTAATTTGTGTAGATCCTACAAGGGTTTCCTACAGAAAATAACAACTGAAAAAGAAAGATATTGAAATTGAGGTGAAAAAAAATCACTTTTTCTCTACGTTTTACTCTGTAAGTTTTTCCTGCAAAGTCAGATTTTCGAAAGCAATATACCGTTACGTCTGCTGGACTCCTCTGGTTGCGGGGATATATAGGGCTTGTAGGTTCATCAAGAACCCTAGGTACCCAGAGCCAATAAATGAGCTGCACCCTGCAGTGCGTTTTCACTCTATACCAGGTATACAGCAATTCATTTGCTGAAATATAAAGAGTGAAAAATAGCTATCAAGAAACCTTTGTATTTCCAAAAAGGGCACAAGATAAGGTGTTGAGGAGCAGTGGTTATTTGCACATCTCTGAATTCCGGGGTGACCATACTAGCATGTGAATTACAGGGCATTTCTCAAATAGATGTCTTTTTTACACACTCTCTTATATTTGGAAGGAAAAAATGTAGAGAAAGACAAGGGGCAATAACACTTGTTTTGCTAATATATGTTCCCCCAAGTCTCCCGATAAAAATTATACCTCACTTGTGTGGGTAGGCCTAGCGCCTGCGACAGGGAACGCCCCAAAACGCAACATGGACACATCACATTTTTTTAAAGAAAACAGAGGTGTTTTTTGCAAAGTGCCTATCTGTAGATTTTGGCCTCTAGCTCAGCCGGCACCTAGGGAAACCTACCAAACCTGTGCATTTATGAAAACTAGAGACCTAGGGGAATCCAAGATGGGGTGACTTCTGGGGCTCTGACCAGGTTCTGTTACCCAGAATCCTTTGCAAACCTCAAATTTTGGCTAAAAAAACAAATTTTCCTCAAATTTTGGTGACAGAAAATTCTGGAATCAGAGAGGAGACACAAATCTCCTTCCACCCAGCACTCCCCCAAGTCTCCCGATAAAAACGATACCTCACTTGCGTGGGTAGGCCTAGCGCCCGTGACAGGAAATGCCCCAAAACGCAACGTGGACACATCACATTTTTTTAAAGAAAACAGAGGTGTTTTGTGCAAAGGGCCTACCTGTAGATTTTGACCTCTAGCTCAGCCGGCACCTAGGGAAACCTACCAAACCTGTGCATTTTTTAAAACTAGAGACCTACGGGAATCTAAGATGGGGTGACATGTGGGGCTCTGATCAGGTTCTGTTACCCAGAATCCTTTGCAAACCTAAAAATTTGGCTAAGAAAACACATTTTCCTCACATTTTGGTGACAGAAAGTTCTGGAATCAAAGAGGAGCCACAAATTTCCTTCCACCCAGCGTTCCCCCAAGTCTCCCGATAAAAATGATACCTCACTTGTGTGGGTAGGCCTAGCGCCCGCGACAGGAAATGCCCCAAAACGCAACGTGGACACATCACATTTTTTGAAAGAAAACAGAGGTGTTTTTTGCAAAGTGCCTACCTGTAGATTTTGGCCTCTAGCTCAGCCGGCACCTAGGTAAACCTACCAAACCTGTGCATTTTTGAAAACTAGAGACCTAGGGGAATCCAGGATGGGGTGACTTGTGGGGCTCTGACCAGGTTCTGTTACCCAGAATCCTTTGCAAACCACAAAATTTGGCTAAAAAAACACATTTTCCTCATATTTCGGTGACAGAAAGTTCTGGAATCTGAGAGGAGCCACAAATTTCCTTCCACCCAGCGTTCCCCCAAGTCTCCCGATAAAAATTATACCTCACTTGTGTGGGTAGGCCTAGCGCCCGCCACAGGAAATGGCCCAAAACACAACGTGGACACTTCACATTTTTTCATAGAAAACAGTGCCTACCATGTGGATTTTGGCCTCTAGCTCAGCCGGCACCTGGGGAAACCTAGCAAAACAGCGCATTTTTGAAAACTAGAATCCCAGGGGAATCCAAGATGGGGTGACTTGTGGGGCTCTGACCAGGTTCTATTACCCAGAATCCTTTGCAAACCTCAAAATGTGGATAAAAAAAAAATTTTTGCTCACATTTCGGTGACAGAAAGTTCTGGAATCTGAGAGGAGCCACAAATTTCCTTCCACCCAGCGTTCCCCCAAGTCTCCCGATAAAAATGATACCTCACTTGTGTGGGTAGGCTTAGCGCCCGCAACAGGAAATGGACCAAAACACAACGTGGACACATCACATTTTTTCATAGAAAACAGTGCCTACCTGTGGATTTTGGCCTCTAGCTCAGCCAGCCCCAGGGGCAGCATGAATGGCCTACAATAAATTCTCCCCACCCCCCAACCCCTCCCGGGAGCAACCGTTGCCTACGGGGTCGCTCCCCCTGCGTGACATTGGCACCAAAAAAAAAATCCCCGGTGCCTAGTGGTTTCTGCCCCCTTGGGGCAGATTGACCTAAAATCGGCCAATCTGCTCCCAAGGGGGGCAGAAATGGCCTAAATATATTTTTCCCCTCCAGGGGAGCGACCCTTGTCCAAAGGGTCGCTCCCCATCTGTAAAACAAATAAAACAAAAAATCCCTAATCAAAATAGGCTGATCTACCCCCCAGGGCGGCAGAAATGGCCTAAAATAATTCCCCCCCTCCCAGGGAGCGACCCTTGCCTAAGGGGTCGCTCCTCTTGTGTGAAATTCACGTAAAAAAAAAAACTCCCTGGTGTCTAGTGGTTTCTGTCATTGTGGCATTGGGGGGACAATTCCATGATCCCCCGGGTCTCTAGCATAGTACCCGGGTACTGCCAAACTGCCTTTCCGGGGTCTCCACTGCAGCTGCTGCGGCTGCCAACCCCTCAGACAGGTTTCTGCCCTCCTGGGGTCCAGGCAGCCCTGGCCCAGGAAGGCAGAACAAAGGACTTCCTCTGAGAGAGGGTGTAACATCCTCTCCCTTTGGAAATAGGTGTGAGGGCTGGGGAGGAGTAGCTTCCCCCAGCCTCTGGAAATGCTCTGATGGGCACAGATGGTGCCCAATCTCTGCATAAGCCAGTCTACACCGGTTCAGGGATACCCAAGCCCTGCTCTGGCGCGAAACTGGACAAAGGAAAGGGTAGTGACCTCTCCCCTGACCTGCACCTCCCAGAGTAGGTGCCCAGAGCTCCTCCAGTGTGTCCCAGACCTCTGCCATCTTGGAAACAGAGGTGTTGGGGGCACACTGGACTGCTCTGAGTGGCCAGTGCCAGCAGGTGACATCAGAGGCTCCTTCTGATAGGCTCTTACCTCTCTTGGTAGCCAATCCTCCTTCCTAGGTAGCCAAACCTCCTTTTCTGGCTATTTAGGGTCTCTGCTTTGGGGAATTCTTCAGATAACGAATGCAAGAGCCCACCAGAGTTCCTCTGCATCTCCCTCTTCACCTTCTACCAAAGGATCGACCACTGACTGCTCAGGGCGCCTGCAAAACCGCAACAAAGTAGCAAGACGACTACTAGAAACCTTGTATCGCCTCATCCTGCCGGCTTTCTCGACTGTTTCCAGGTGGTGCATGCTCTGGGGGTAGCCTGCCTCCTCCCTGCACCAGGAGCTCTGAAGAAATCTCCTGTGGGTCGACGGAATCTTCCACCTGCTAACGCAGGCACCAAAAGACTGCATCACTGGTCCTCTGGGTCCCCTCTCAGCCTGACGAGCGTGGTCCCTGGAACTAAGCAACTCTGTCCAAGTGACTCCCACAGTCAAGTGACTCTTCAGTCCAAGTTTGGTGGAGGTACATCCTTGCCTCCCCAAGCTAGACTGCATTGCTGGGTACCACGTGATTTGCAGCTGCTCCGGCTCCTGTGCACTCTTCCAGGATTTCCTTCATGCACAGCCAAGCCTGGGTCCCCGGCACTCCTTCCTGCAGTGCACAACCTTCTGAGTTGTCCTCCGGCGTCGTGGGACTCCCTTTTGTGACTTCACATGGACTCTGGTTCACTTTCCTTCTAAGTGCCTGTTCAGGTACTTTTGCGGGTGCTGCCTGCTTCTTTGAGGGCTCCCTGAGTTGCTTGGTGCCCCCTCTGTCTCCTCCTCCAAGTGGTGACATCCTAGTCCCTCCTGGGCCACAGCAGCACCCAAAAACCTCTACCGCAACCCTTTAAGCTAGCAAGGCTTGCTTGCGGTCTTTCTGCATGGGAACACTTGTGCAAGCTTCATCACGACGTGGGACATCCGTCTTTCAAAGGAGAAGTCCCTAGCTCTCTTCTTTCATGCAGAACTCCAAGCTTCTTCCATCTGGTGGCTGCTTCCTTCAGCTGGCATTTCCTGGGCTCCTGCCCACTCTCGACAGTGTTGCGACTATTGGACTTGGTCCCCTTGTCTTACAGGTACTCAGGTCTGGAAATCCACTGTTGTTGCACTGCTGGTATTTGTTCTTCCTGCAGAATCCCCCTATCACGACTTCTGTGCTCTCTGGGGGTAGTGGGTGCACTTTACACCTACCTTTCAGGGTCTTGGGGTGGGCTATTTTTCTAACCCTCACTGATTTCTTACAGTCCCAGCGACCCTCTACAAGCTCACATAGGTTTGGGGTCCATTTGTGGTTCGCATTCCACTTTTGGAGTATATGGTTTGTGTTGCCCCTATACCTATGTGCTACTATTGCAATCTATTGTAATTCTACACTGTTTGCATTACTTTTCTTGCTATTACTTACCTAATTTTGGTTTGTGTACATATATCTTGTGTATATAACTTATCCTCATACTGAGGGTACTCACTGATATACTTTTGGCATATTGTCATAAAAATAAAGTACCTTTACTTTTAGTAATTCTGTGTATTGTGTTTTCTTATGATATGGTGCATATGGCACCAGTGGTATAGTAGGAGCTTTACATGTCTCCTAGTTCAGCATAAGCTGCTTTGGCATAGCTACCTTCTATCAGCCTAAGCTGCTAGAAACACCTCTTCTACACTAATAAGGGATAACTGGACCTGGCACAAGGAGTAAGTACCTCTGGTACCCACTACAAGCCAGGCCAGCCTCCTACATTGGTTGTGCAGTGGTGGGATAAGTACTTGTATCTACTTACCACTTTGTCGTTGTGTACTTTTCATAAGAGAATAATATACAAAACAGTTCAGTGTATGCACACCTAAACAAAAAGTTGTGATTTTCTACAAACTTTTTACAAAGTTTTGAAAATTTTCTCTAAACTTCTAAAAGTTTTCTAAAAGTTAGAATAACTTTTCTTCTCTGTTCTTTAAAAAGTCCTGAAACTTTTTCTTTCTTCTCACTGTCTCTAAACATTTTGCTTTCATGTCTGTAGTAGAGTCAACTCTTAAAATGGTCAATACAACATAGGACAATTTGAATTACAAGAGCCTAAGGAGTCTCTGCTTAGATAGAGGTTTAGTGATAGGAAAGAACCCTACAAAAGAGTTTCTGTTGGACATGCTTATTGTAAATGATGAGTCCCAAGCAGTCACATCAGATGAGAGGTTAATAGAAGGTTCCCATTCTGACTCAGAGGAGCACCTTGAGGAAGGTGGGAGGGTTCTGAACAGGATCTTCCCCTAGCAGAACACCTAGTAATGTTGGTAGTAATAGAGGTTCCCATCACAGTAGGGAAGTCTTTCTTCCTAGAGGCCAAGTTGCTAGGGTCCAGTCAGTTAGGGACAGATCCCCCTTTGTTGTTTCCAATTTGTCTTCTGTGTCCAAGCATTCCCAGCCCACCCACCCTGAAGATAACTTGTTAGAAAGGGAACTCAAAAAGTTGAGGGTTGAAGAGACCAGACTGAAGCTTAAACAGTAACAGCTGTCCTTAGATAGGGAATCCCTAGACCTGGAGAAGGAAAGACAGAGATTGGGGTTTGGACCCCATGGTGGCAGCAGCAGTATTCCTGATAGTAATCCTGTTAGAGAGCATGATTCCAGGAATCTGCACAAGATAGTCCCCCCTTACAAGGAGGTGGATGACATCAACAAGTGGTTTGCTGCACTTGAGAGGGCCTGTATGGTACAGGGGGTCCCTCAAAGGCAGTGGGCTGCTATTTTGTGGCTATCTTTCACTGGAAAGGGTAGGGATAAGCTCCTTACTGTTAGAGAAAGTGATGCTAACAATTTTGCAGTTCTGAAGGATGCACTCTTGGATGGATTTGGCTTAACCACTGAACAATACAGGATTACGTTCAGAGACACCAGAAAAGAATCTTCTCAAGACTGGACAGATTTTGTGGATTGTTCAGTGAAGGCCTTGGAACGATGGTTGCATGGCAGTAAGGTATCTGACTATGAAAGCCTGTACAATCTTATTCTGAGAGAGCATATTCTTAACAATTGTGTGTCTGATTTGTTACACCAGTACTTGATAGACTCAGATCTGACCTCTCCCCAAGAATTGGGAAAGAAGGTAGACAAATGGGTCAGAACAAGAGTGAACAGAAAAGTTCATACAGGAGGTGACAAGGATGGCAAGAAGAAAGATCGTGAGAAATCTCAGGATAAGCATGGAGATAAGGGTAAAACCAAAGATCCTTCTTCAAATCCTAAACACTCTTCAGGGGGGTGGGGATAAATCAAATTCTTCCTCTTCTTCACAACATACACACATTAAAAAGCCTTGGTGCTGTGTGTGTAAAAATAAAGGCCTTTGGCAAGGGGATAAGTCCTGTCCAGGTAAACCCCCTGAGCCAACCACCACTAATACATCAAACTCTAGTGCCCCTAGCAGTAATGGTAATAGTGGTGGGACTGCTGGCAACAGTCAAAGTAAGGGTGTAGTTGGGTTCACTTATGGGTCCATCATTGAAACTGGGGTTGTCAGTCCCAAGACAGTTTCTGTCACACCTAGTGGCATTGGCCTTGCCACACTGGCTACTTGTCCCCTTACAATGGATAGGTACAGGCAGACAGTTTCAATAAATGGTGTTGAGGCCCAGGCCTACAGGGACACAGGTGACAGTATCACGTTGGTGACTGAAAACCTAGTGCCTCCTGAACAACACATCAGTGGACAACAGTACAAGATTATTGATGTCCATAACTCCACTAAGTTTATTCCCTTGGCTAGAGTTCAGCTTAGTTGGGGTGGAGTTACTGGCCCTAAGCAGGTGGTAGTGTCACCTAGCTTACCTGTATACTGTCTCTTAGGTAATGACCTAGAGACCTCAGGTTGGGCTGAGGTAGAGTTTTATACCCATGCAGCCATGTTGGGTATCCCTGAGGAATTGCTTCCTCTCATTTCTGGTGAAATGAAAAAGCAAAGGAGAGGAACAGGCCTGAAAAATTAGGATCCTTCTCCAACAACAGGTAAAAAGGGCAACACAGTATCCCCTACCCACCCTGCCATTCTGGATACCATTCCTGTGGTAGGAAAAACCTCTCCTGGGGTGGCACCTGTACCAAGGGAACCATCAGCTGGCACAGCGGTACTCCCTGAGGTGGAAGTACCTCTCTGTGGGATAACTAATATTGGTGAGAAAAAGTCCACCATTGTAGTTAACATGGAGCATCCCTCCAACCCTCCCAGAGAAACTTTACTGCAGTAGCCCTGCACTGCCTCAAAACACTTAGGACAGCAGCCCTGCCTGAGTGTGGAGCTCATAGGACAGCATCTCTGCCCTGCTCCAAAACAAGAGAAACAGCATCCCTGTTCTCTCTTACAGCCATATGGAGACATTTTTTGCCCAGCTATGGCTTTACTGAGACAGCATCCCTGTCTGGCATTCTCATCACTAGAAATAGGTCCAGTGGACAATTTCCACTGTTTGAAACTAAAACTTACTGATAGGAACTCTGAGAATATATCTTCACATTGTTGGTTAGCTAAAGAACTTCAAACAGGGTGGTTTACATCCCCACAGGGAAGTAACCATATAGTGGATGATAAAGGGAGTAACCAGTCTATTGAAGAGCTACTTTCCACTTATCACCACTTAGACAATAAAGACTCAACTGGCCAAGGTTAGCCTTATTGTCCTTCATTTGGAGGGGGGTTGTGTGAGAAAGTAGCCTCTTTGTAGCCTTGTTACCCCCACTTTTGGCCTGTTTGTGAGTATATGCCAGGGTGTTTTCACTGTATCACTGGGATCCTGCTAGCCAGGGCCCAGTGCTCATAGTGAAGACCCTATGTTGTCAGTATGTTTGTTATGTGTCACTGGGACCCTACTAGCCAGGACCCCAGTGCTCATATGTTTGTGGCCTATATGTGTTCCCTGTGTGATGCCTAACTGTCTCACTGAGGCTCTGCTAACCAGAACCTCAGTGGTTATGCTCTCTCTGCTTTTTAAATTTTCACTGCAGGCTAGTGACTAATTATACCAGCTCTCATTGGTACACTGGAACACCCTTATAATTCCCTAGTATATGGTACATAGGTACCCAGGGTATTGGGGTTCCAGGAGATCCCTATGGGCCGCAGCATTTCTTTTGCCACCTATAGGGAGCTCTGACAATTCTTACACAGGCCTGCCAGTGCAGCCTGAGTGAAATAACGTCCACGTTATTTCACAGCCATTTTACACTGCACTTAAGTAACTTATAAGTCATCTATATGTCTAACCCTCACTTGGTGAAGGTTAGGTGCAAAGTTACTTAGTGTATGGGCACCCTAACACTAGCCAAGGTGCCCCCACATTGTTCAGGGCAAATTTCCTGGACTTTGTGAGTGTGGGGACACCATTACAGGCGTGCAATACATATAGGTCACTACCTATATGTAGCGTCACAATGGTAACACCGAACATGACCATGTAACATGTCTAGGATCATGGAATTGTCACCCAATACCATTCTGGTTTTGGGGGGACAATTCCATGCATCCCGGGTCTCCAGCATAGAGCCCGGGTACTGCCAAACTAACTTCCTGGGGTCTCCACTGCAGCTACTGCTGCTGCCAACCCCTCAGACAGGTTTCTGCCCCCCTGGGGCCTGGGCAGCCTGGTCCCAGGAAGGCAGAACAAAGGATTTCCTCTGAGAGAGGGTGTTACACCCTCTCCCTTTGGAAATAGGTGTGAGGGCCTGGGAGGAGTAGCCTCTCCTGGCCTCTGGAAATGCTTTGAAGGGCACAGATGGTACCCTCTCTGCATAAGCCAGTCTACACCGGTTCAGGGATCCCCCCAGCCCTGCTCTGGCGCGAAACTGGACAAAGGAAAGGTGTGTGACCATGCCCCTGACCAGCGCTTCCTGGGGAGGTGCCCAGAGCTCCTCCAGTGTGTCCCAGACCTCTGCCATCTTGGATGAAGAGGTTTGAGGGCACAATGGACAGCTCTGAGTGGCCAGTGCCAGCAGGTGACGTCAGAGAACCCTCCTGATAGGTGCTTACCTTTCTCTGTAGCCAATCATCCTCTGTGTGCTATTTAGGGTCTCTCCTGTGGTTATCTCACCAGATAACGAATGCAACTTCCCTCTTTGACTTCTGCCAAGAATCGACCGCTGACTGCTCCAGGACGCCTGCATAACTGCAACAAAGTAGCAAGAAGACTACCAAGTCTAAGAAGCACTGAAGCATCCAGGGAGAAAAGGAGCCCCTGCTAACTATGATAAAGGTGCAAAAGTTGAACCACCGGTGAGAAGACAAAGTCAGAATTGCACCAAAGAAGACAGTTGCAGGTTCCTGGTTGGTGCAGAAGATGTCCCAAGCAGAAAGGATGAATGCAGTCTGGTTTGCATCACTGCAGTCCACCAAGAAGCCTTGGTAAACACAAAGCTTGCTGTTAGCAGAAAATGGCGCTGCCCGAGACCAAGAGAGACCTGGTGGCCTCTACCCAGAGACAGAGAGGGCTCTCAGCAACTCAGAGAGCCCTCAGAAGACCAGGCAGCGCACACAGGCATCCCATAGAAACGGGACAAAGAAGGTGCAAATGGAGGCCCACACAGCACAACACAAATGATTCCACGCCGCCGGAGAACCACTCAGGAAGCTGTGCTTCGCAGAATGGAGTGCTGGGGGCCTAAGCTGTGCTGTGCACGAAGAACTTCTAGGAAGGTCACACACAAGCCTTGGAAACTGCAAGTCACACAGTGCAAGGGGGTACTGTCTTGAGAGTGGAGGCAAGCTCTTTCCTCCATCAAAATTGGCAGCTGGATGTTGGGACTGCCGGACTCACTTTAGTCCACTACATGTGTCACTGGATCCACACCTGTAATTTGGAGAGGGGACCCAAGTCACCGGTCGTCGCTGCAGAGAGGTGCCTGCTAAAGCAGGGAAGTGACTCCATCACTCCACAGGAGATTCCTTTGGTTATTCTGGTGCAGGCTGAAGATAGACAGTCCTCGGGGGATGCACTACCTGGAAACTATTGCAGTTGCTGGCAGGAGCTGAAGTTACAAGGTTGCAGAAGTTGTCTTAGCTTCTTCATTGCAGTTTTGTAGAGTTCCTGGAGCAGTCAGTGATTGATCCGTTGGTAGAAGATAAAGTAAAGGATGCAGAGGATTCCTGCTGGGGTCTTGCAATCCGAATCTTAAGAAACACCCAGAGGAGGGACCCTAATTAGCCCTGAGAGGGGAACTGGTTACCTAACCAGGGAAACACCTATCAGGAGGGGTCTCTAACGTCACCTGCTGGCACTGGCCACTCAGATGCTCCCAGAGTTCCCTGACCATACTGAAAACAAGTTGGCAAAACCAAAGGTCACTCTGGAGGAGTTCTGGGTACCAACCCTGCGGTGGTGAGGGACTGGGAAGTGGTCATTCCCCTTTCCCTCATCCAGTTTCAAGTCAGAGCAGGGACTGTGGGTCCCTGAGCCAGTGTAGACTGGATTATGCAAGGAGGCCACCATCTGTGCCCTTGAACGCATTTCCAGAGGATCTGGGAGGATACCCTACCCATGCCTGTAACACCTATTTCCAAAGGGAGAGGATGTAGCGCCCCTCTCCTAATGGAAATACATTGTTCTGCCTTCCAGAGATTGAGCTGATCAAGCTCCAGGAGGGCAGAACCCTGTCTATGCGGTGGCAGCAGCTGGGTCTGCAGTGGAAACCTCAGAAGGCTGGTATGGCAGTACTGGGGGGGCATGGTGGAGTCCCCAGAATGCAGGGATTGTGCAACCAATACTTGAATCAGTATTGGGGTACAATTCCCAGTTGTTAGACACCTTGCATGGCCATATTCGGAGTTACCATTGAGAAGCTACATATATGTATTGGCCTACAGATAGTGCACACTTATAATGGCGTTCCCGCACTCATGAAGTCTGGGAAAATGGGCCTGGATGACGTGGGGGCCCCTCTGCTAGTGCAGGGCTGCCCTCTCACACAGGTACTATGCACCTAGCCTTCAGGGTCTGAAGGTTAGACATATAGGTGACTTATAAGTGACCTGGCACAGTGAAAATAGCTGTGAAATAGTGCATGCACTATTTCACACAGGCTGCAATGGCAGACCTGAAGAAGTGTTTGTATCGTCTCCATATAGGTGGCAAAATAAATGCTGCAGCCCATTAGGATTCCCTGGAACCCCAATGCCCTGGGTACCTATGTATCATATGCTGGGGACTTATAAGGGGGTGTCTAGTGTGCCAATTTGGCATGAAATATGGTAACTTTAGGGACGAATTTAGGAAGAGAGACAGCATGAGCACTGGAGTTCTGATTACCAGGACTCCAGTGACAATTTAGAAAACAGTGAAACACACTGACAAGCAGGCCATCAACAGTAAGAACTGGGGTCCTGGTTAACAGGATCCCAGTGACACAGTCAAAAACACACTGGCATTGAAATTAGGGATACGTGCCAAAAATTTAGTACTTTCCTACAGCTTGTTTCAAAACAAGTGAGGGAGCTGGTGCTTTTTTTTCAATTTCCGCAGGATTCACAGATCTGCTGCAATTTTCAGCTTAAAAAAATTGAAAAAATTGTCTGAATCTCAATGGATTTACACCAAATCACAAAAAGCACGCTTTCTGGACCAGGAGTTAGCTTTCTGCCAAAATTGGTTGACATGTATAGTGGACTGCAATGTAGTGTTTTGTTATAAAGATATTCATCATGATAACATATGTAAGAATTTATGAGAAATTAATTTGTTGCAATTTAGTAAGAATCCCACATTGTGTTTTTTTATGTTTTTTTCTATGGATTTGCTTAGTATTTATAGCTTCTACATTTTGGTGTAATATGCATCCGAATGGGGGCTACATTCTTAGCTGTAATCATAAGCCACTAATGGGTCGACCACCCATGAACAAGGAAACTCAAATCCAAAACGCGTTGGGTTTTACTACGCCACTAAAATCCCGACTTCAGCTATCCTTCGTGAGGGAGACTCATTCTTTATGTCCAAGGTGAGCCAGGATGGGTCGCCTGGTTGTTTTGATGTGTTCACCTTCATTTATTGGGGATCGCAACCCCGTCTCTGTCTGTTGCGTTGTTGGGGAAAGACACAGCGACTTTTTTTCTTCTTCTAATATGTATATATATATAGATACGTATATATATGCATATATATATATATATATATATATATATATATATATATGCATATATATATATATATATATATATATATATATATATATATATATTATAACAAAGAATTTCACCACACTCCACGAGGTATAAATAAACGTTTACTTTATTGCAGTCAACAACCACCTACGCGTTTCGACTCTCTAAGGAGTCTTGATCACGGTAAATGAGTCCCTTTTTACTTTCCTTTTTTATACTCAATATCCTCTCCACATTCACAATGCATTCTGGATATTGTAGTTTCCACAACTTGAAAACATTCTTATTTCCTTTGTAAAACAACACAAAAACACAATCTCTTTTGTTTTACATTGTGTTGCTTCACTCTTCAGAATAACAGAGCTATGCACTTCAGGATAGTTCAGGGCACAATGTGAAACAATCACTTTCACACACCTCAGTAAGTAGAATAATCAAGTTTATTTATGGGGCAAGTTCTCATATAGCAAAACTGACCACACTAATATATCATGAAAAATAACATGAGAATAACTGCGAGAATACAAACACTCTGTGATATCATGAAAAATAACATGAGAATAACTGCAAGAATAAGTACATATTACACACCCACACACAATATGCTTAAATGCTTATAATTGAAAGGCTTCACCGAAAAGAGATTCTGCATCCCTCCGCTGCACATAAAGCCGGGGAACCCAAATCGACTGGCACAGGGAGTCTCCTTCAGGACAATCAGTCCTCCTGGCGTTGCGTCCAACCCAGAGGAGAGTTCCTAAACCAGTCTATCAGGGCTCCTGACCTTTATAGTATTTACTAACGCCCAGGAGTCTTTTCTAGAAAAAGACCCCCTCCTTTACAAATTGTGCAATCAGCGTTACCTTGTTCACCCTTCGAGACGTCTTCTCGGAACGGGCCAGGTTCCCAGAAGAGGGCTCCAAGGTGAAGCTTGCATTCCTCCTTGAGTACAGGCGCATCCCCCTGTTGTCCTAACTGATAGATCGTGGAATGTAAATAGCACCCTTCGTATCAGGCAGATGGAGCGAGGTTGAGCAGAAAAACACCCCACCCTGCAGCTTGCAGAAGCTTGTTGAAAAACACAGAACAGTGCTTTACACACAGAACCAGACTTGACAAAATGGAGTCGTGAACCAATGTAAAATGGAAGCAGAGGCCAATGGTCCATAGTATATTTCATTGTCCTTACCCTGCACCACTGTTCACCTTGCACATAGTGCATGTAGCAATACATACATTAATCCTTCCATTCTTTTTGGCTATTTACATTCTTCATTTTAAACACTATTTCTCATTATTATTTATAATATTTCAATTGGATATCAAAGTGTGTCATGACTTAATGAATGACTTGGAAGATAATGAGATGACATCCACTCAAATATTGGAAACAATGGGGATTCGAACAAATGATAATAAATATAGTAATTTTAAACCAAATTAAAAATGTTGTCCCATATTAACACCAGGTAATAAAGTGGATTTGTTTTATGAGATGGTCATTAATGATTTGGAGAAATTACAATATGTGAAACCAACTCAGAAAGGTGAAAATCTGACTGTGACTGAACGGAAAGCCGTGATCAAGACTCCTTGGAGAGTCGAAATGCGTAGGTGGTTGTGGACTGCAATAGAGTAAACGTTTATTTATACCTTGTGGAGTGCGGTGACATTCTTCGTTATAATATAATTTCGAGATTGGTCTTCTCCGTCACTGGGCACTGGCAGTGGAGTGCGCCGCCCAACAACTATCTGACCACTTTGTTTTTATATATATATATATATATATATATATATATATATATATATATATATATATATATATATATATATATTCATATATATGTGTGTGTGTGCATGTGTATATATATATATATATATAAATATATATATATATATATATATTACCTATTCACTACTAGGTAGTCAAAGTTAGGACCATGTTTCCATAGAAAAATATTTTTTTTACTTGCCTTTATCTTTGGCACTGTTTGACTAATCTTAACGACATTTTCCACAAATAAGTATTACAGTGATTCTTGTTGAGCACAAAAAGTTTCAGGGTGATCCGTCAAGTGAGAGCCGAGGAAAAACAGTGGGTGAAAAAAGTTGTGTTTCGTATGTTAATTACCATAGGACCTTTAGACGGGTCTACAGCCTGAACCACTGAACAGAATTACACCAAATTTGGCAAAAAGCTAGCTTTCGGTAAGCAGAGCTTTTTGTTTATTTGGTGTAAATCTATTCAATAGTTTTTGAGAAACTTAGTGAAATCCATATTTCTATATCTCTGTCCACAAAGTATTTGCCAAAAAAAGAGGAGCTCAAGCAGGGAAATGCACAGTTCTGATTGGCTGCCAACACTTCTAACCAGGATGTGTTGTATGCCATCTTGTCTCAAATGCAATAAAAAAGGAAAGGGTCCATGGTATAGACACTCTGACCCCTTAGCTCTGGTGGTGGGGTCCTCGAGGGAGCCCCAGAGCAAAAAAGCATTTCAAGCTTTTTTTTGCCACGGTTTTGTGATATGTGCGAAGAAGCCCCCGGGTGGACCAGGTCCCAAGGGCATTTATAATTTTGAATGTGGGGGCCTCCCAGCCCCCGCACAGCCCCAGGGACCATCAGCTCCATGGGGCAATTTTTGTGATACATGCCAGGGCCAGCGGACCCCGTGCACCCCAGGGACTACCACCTCCCCAGGGCAAAATGCTTTAATTGTGTAGGTGAGGCCCGTTGGCCTCCCCCACAGCCCCAGGGATCACCACCTCTCCAGGGCCACTTGAAAAAAATAGAAAGGGGACCTATTTCTGATCCCCTGAGGCCCAAGGACCACCACCTTCCCAGGGATATGCACATTGGAGGGGGTATCCCCTCCTCAAGAAGCCACTGATGGCTCTGGAGATCTCCAGCCACGCAGGGCTGGCTCCTGCTATGTCCTGGGGTGCCCACCCCTGGGACATAGCTGTTTGCTGTGGCTTGGCTGCAGCTCCAGACAACCCACAACAAACACTTCTGGTTTTGCGGATGGGACATGTAAAGCAGGTCCTGCTGTCGAAATCCAAAGCTTTCATCTCTGTTTGCAGGGGACAGGCATGAAATGCTTCAGCAAGCAAGGAGCTTGCTGCTTGCTTAAATAAACGCAACTCCCTGCTTGCTTAAGCAAACACACTGTGAGGAAAGCCTCAGGCTTCCCCCTCAGTGCCAGGTAGCCTGTGAAGGGCATAGGATAAAATACATTTAAATTCCTTGAGACTCCCCCACCCCACCCCTGCGGTCCCAGATAGCCCATAAAGGGCTATATATATATATATATATATATATATATATATATATATATATATATATATATATGCAATTCCTCCAATAATATATAGAAGAGTACCCGGACAACAATTGAAGTCCAAAATACTTTAATACAAGTTGCTTCCTCCCGTACAACGCGTTTCCGCTGTAGCCTCGCTCACGCACAAATTGACAGTTTACAACACATATTAAATACCCATGCCTAATAAAACACAGACAAAGGACTACATAAAACACATGCTTACAATCCACAAAACAGTACGGGCGCCATCTTTGAATGTCCAAAGGTACATTATATACATCATAAAAATAGTTGCATATGTCATGATAAAAATTCTGTTGGTATTTCTTAAAAATTTGAATATATTATTATAACAATGAAAAACGTTTTTGAGAATGTTATAAAAAACAATGTTTTCTAAAGTTCTTATAAATATATAATTAATTCATTAAATACTATGGATTAAATCATGACCTCCAAACTATACCTATTACTTGGATCATTCAATTACATCGCCTCTCATACTATTTGTAAGATATCAATAAATCTATTAATCTAAGCCAGTATATTTGTGTCAGAAAAACTTTATTGCCTACTAACATGTGAGCAAACCCCCAACCTACACATCTATAATATAAATATAATTATAAAACAATTGAAATACAAACATATTTAAAAAATATTTAGTACAAAACATAACCAGCAAATCAATTCAACCCAGATGTACATTAATTTCTTCACTTGAATTAATACCCACAGGGCTCAGGGTGTTAAGCCTAATAACCACCTTGGATTCTAAAATCTTCATTTTTTTCTCTCTATTACCTCCCCTCACGGTAGACTTAATCTGATCAATAACCGCAAAACTGAGCAGCTGTTCATCCCCATTATGTTTCTCATGAAAATGCCTTGCCACCGGATAGTTTCTATCATGATTACAAATGGCTCTAATATGTTCCAGAACCCTTTTCTTAGCTTTATGTATTGTGCTACCCACATAAAGTTTCTTGCATGGGCATCTCAAACAATATATACAAAAATCTGTATTGCAATTATAATGACCTCGAATTTGATGGGTCCAATGTCCATTATCACCAACTACTTCAAAGAAATTGTCACTGTGCCTGCAAGCTTTACACTGTTTGCAGCAGAAAAACCCAGCCGGGTGATCTGATGCTATAGCCCTCACATTGCCAATTGTGACCATATTATGACTTAAATCTTCTCTTAATGATCTACTCTTCTGAGAAGTGATCAAGGGCATATTAGATATAACATTACTTAAAACAGGATCAGTATGTAATATGTGCCAGCTTTTATTCAAAATCTGTCTCATAATTTGCGATTGGTTGGAATATGTGGTAATAAATCTCACATTTTGCTCACTTCTATCTATTTCCAACCTCGGGTATAACAGGTTCTCCCTCTTTATATTGTCTGCCTTTCTTTTGGCTTGTAAGATAATCTTACTGTTGTATCCTCTCTCTTGAAAACGCCTGACCATACTCTCACTTTCTTTCTGATAATCTTCCCATGTACTACATATCCTATGAGCTCTCAAAAATTCACCAAAAGGTATGCTAGCAATAAGCTTCGGAGGATGTGCACTGTACGCATTTAATAGACTGTTCCCAGCAGTAACCTTTCTATGTAGCTTAGTCCTTAAAGATTCCTCGTGGCCCAACACATCAACATCCAATAATTGAATTTGTTTCTTACTGCATTGTTCACTCAAATGTAAATTATAGTAATTCCAATTTAAAGCTGCCACAAAGCTCCTTGCAGACTCC
Organism: Pleurodeles waltl; assembly: GCF_031143425.1. NCBI lineage: Eukaryota > Metazoa > Chordata > Amphibia > Caudata > Salamandridae > Pleurodeles > Pleurodeles waltl. The sequence goes on from NC_090448.1 coordinate 586,726,971, forward strand.
TCATCTCCTTTCCAAATCACAAATATGTCATCTATATATTGACACCACAAAACAACATTCTCATCATAATCTGGTATAATGGTAGATATCTGTTCTTCCCACCAACCCATGCCTAAATTTGCATAGCTAGGTGCGAAACATGTTCCCATCGCTGTACCCTGAATCTGTCTGTACAGCTTATCATCAAATAGAAAGAAGTTGTTACTCAAACAGAAACTGATCATGTCACAGATCATCTCTGTATGCATCAAATATGAGAGCGATCTTGCCCTTAACAAATGTTGAATCAACACTAACCCTAAATCATGTTTAATACAGGTGTATAGCTAGTGACATCCATAGTCAGAAGAAGATAATCGTCTTCCAATTGGACACCATCAATCATCTTCAAAAACTGAGTTGTATCTTTTATATATGATGGAAGACTCTCTACAAAAGGTCTCAAGAAATAATCTATGTATCCAGAGGTATTTTCCAAAAGCGACCCTATGGCAGATACTATAGGTCTACCTGAGGGAGTGTCACTATTTTTATGTAATTTAGGTAACAAATACAATATAGGAATCACAGGTGAGTCACATTTCAAGAATTGGTATTCCTCCCAATTCAACAGACCTTTGTCCCTCCAGTCAATCAACATTTCAAAATATTTTGTGTTAGATGTTTTGACATCAATCAATTTTACTGGTGTATAACATGTGTCATCATTCACTTGTCTCTATCCTTCTGCTAAATAAGCATCTTTATCCAAGACAACGACATTCCCTCCCTTATCTGACTGTCTAATTACAATATTACAGTCATTCTTTAATCCTTGTAATGCCTCTCTATGAAAATTAGTCAAATTATGATGTTCAGTCTTTCTCACTTGATATCTAATCTTCTTCATGTGTTTCATGACATCCCTTTCAAAAACATCTATAGCCTCACATTGAATAGCAGGTAAAAACACTGATTTTGGTTTAAATAAAGTGAGGCAAGGGCTATCCAATTCAATGCCCAAGTCCACTAAGTTTAACATAGGATCTTCATGGGCTTCAATACCATCATGCAACATTGATAACGTATGTAGTACCTCAACATCAGATATATTTATTGTGCTGACAGGTTGCTTGCCCCCAGCATATTCTTCTGGTGTGACCCTTGTAAGAAACCATTTTTTAACTTCACTTTCCTAACCAAATGAAAAAGGTCAATTCTTGTCTGTACGTAATCAAAATCATTCCTAGGACAGAAGGACAGACCCAATGCTAGAAGGCTTGTCTCTTGCTTAGTTAATACTCTCGACGACAAATTAACCACCGTCTTCATGTCACTTTCCGAGCTCTGGTTGTCACACCTGTTTGCCTGGACTCTTCTTTTCCTTGCTCGTATCTCTGCTGCCCGGTTCCTCTTCCTCTTCCTCTGCCTCTTGTACCTCAACCCCTGCCTCTTTGGGGAAATACTTATTTTCTTTGGTCTGTCCTTCCCTGATTTAAAAGGTGAAATTGTCTAAAAAATTAGACCTATTTAAGTTCTTATCCAAACCTGGTCCTTTCTCTAAAAGGGAATCAGACACATCAGACTGGTTACCGTCCGACGCATCACTCTCTTCCACTTCTGACGTGAGTTCCCTACTATTGTTCTCAACCAATGGTTCCTTCTCATTTTCCACTTACATATGATCATATTTACGATGGAAAGTTAAAATCCTGCCTTTTTGATAGTCCTTAAAGTCATGTATAAATTTACGTTGTTTTTTGGACATCATGTCTTCTTCAAATCTACTCAATTTCTTCTCCAAATTCATCTTAAATTCTTCCATAACATCCTCTGATGTAAGAGATAAAATCTCAGTAGACACTTTCTCAATCTCATCCAGAACCTTCTTTCTATCTTTAGATGCATATTTAATCAGGATTTTCATCATATTAAGTGAACTGACTTTAGAGTTCTCTGCCCATTCCTCTAGCATATCAGGATCCGGATCTTCATAAGTAGATGTAAATCCTCCAACCTCTAGGCACTCTTTTTACATCAATATACCTTTGTAGGGATTCAGGCCCATATTTATACTTTTTGACGCAAAACTGCGCTAACGCAGTTTTGCGTCAAAAAAATTAGCGCCGGCTAACGCCATTCTGAAGCACCATGCGGGCTCTGTATTTATTGAATGACGTTAGCCGGCGTTAGCCGCCGGCGCCGTCTGGTGTGCGTTAAAAAAAACGACGTACACCAGGCAGCGCCGGCGTAGGGGAAAATGGAGCTTGGGCGTCAAGAAATGGGGCAAGTCAGGTTGAAGCAATTTTTGCGCCTCAACCCGATTTGCGCCATTTTTTTTCACTCCCAACCCCCATAGAAATGTCTCCTGTCTTAGCAAAGACAGGAGTCATGTCCCCTTGCCCAATGGCCATGCCCAGGGGACTTCTGTCCCCTGGGCATGGTCATTGGGCATAGTGGCATGTAGGGGGGCACAAATCAGGCCCCCCTATGCCACAAAAAAAAATAAAAAAAATACTTACCTGAACTTACCTTAATGTCCCTGGGATGGGTCCCTCCAGCCTTGGGTGTCCTCCTGGGGTGGGCAAGGGTGACAGGGGGGGGTCCCTGGGGGCATGGGAGGGCACCTCTGGGCTCCATCAGAGCCCACAGGTCCCTTAACGCCTGCCTTTTGCAGGCGCTAAAAAACGGCGCAAAAGCGGGCGTACGTAATTTTTTTTGACCCGCCCACTCCCAGGCGTGATTTTTGCCCGGGAGTATAAATCCGACGCACATGCCTCGGAGTTGATTTTTTAGACGGGAACGCCTACCCTGCATCTCATTAACGCAAAGTAGGTGTCCACGCTAAAAAATTACGCTAACTCCATGGACTTTGGCGCTAGACGCGTCTAACGCCAAAGTATAAATATGGAGTTAGTTTTGCGTCTAAATTGCGCCAAAAAAAACGACGCAATTCCGGCGCAAACGGAGTATAAATATGCCCCTCAATCTCCCACCATTTAGAGAGCTCCTTTCTAGACAGTTTCTCCATTTTCTAATAAAGTAATTGCAACTTGAGTTCTGAGCCACCATTCGCATGACTTTCCATTCTTCCCTTAGGGTCTGCCATATGGGCAGAAAAGAGTTTGCTAGATTTGTCTTTTCGCCGAACCTCAAGGGAGGAAGCCATCTTGGTATTAAGGAAATTAGACCACCAAATGTGGACCCTGCATTGCTCTGGTCCACTCCACCATTGCAAGTTTTCCTTGATTCAATCAATCACCACAAAAAAGGTCCAAGAAGTCTATATAGTCATCCCAACAGGTTCTTAATACCACTAGTTACTTTGGCCAAATATGTCTCGTTATATAATGCCAAACACAAGGGACGACCTAATCCGTAGATTGACTCAGAGTATGAAGCTCCAGAAACCTCCTACCGTGCAGTGTTCTCTCCACATTGACTATAACTCAATTGTTCCAACAGTAATTGTAATATAATCAGTTGCGCACACTCGTTGGTAACATTCATTAAACAAATCCAAGTCCCAAGAGGTTAAACAGATTGCATTTATAGTTTATTTTCCTTTAAATTTAATGCAGTAGTCAGGAATTTGCAGTTGTTATAATTCTTAACAACACAGTTCGCTTTATACATATAGTGCAATACATACACGTTCGTGTTTGCACTCGCCTGTAATCATCAATATCCTGCTCCACTATCGATGGCTTCATAAATCAGCAATCCATCCTTCATAATACTACTGCAGTCTAAGAATGTTTCACAGACTGTACACCATGAGCGAAAAAAGGACCCGTTCCTACGAATCCTTCGGCCGAAAGGAAAATGTCGATCACGCTCGTAAATCAGTTTCTGTGAATTCCTCTAGGGAAAGCAATACACGTCGGTGCTTCCCGGAATTCCACTATCGATGACCTTATGTATCAGCAATCCATCCTTCATAATACTGCTGCAATCTGATAATATTTCACAGATTGTACACTACAAGCGAAAAAAAGGGACCCGTTCCTACGAATCCTTCTGCCGAAATGAAAATGTCGATCACGCTCGTAAATCTGTTTCTGTGAATTCCTCAAGGGACAGCCACACACGTCGGTGCGTCCTGGAGTTTCACAATCCAACCATAAATTTTCTGCTCTCTATCGAAGAGAAATAAACTTGCGGGAGCCTCGGAAAATAATCATAAAACTCACGAATGCCAGACAACCGAGACTGCTTTAACGGTGGCGGTACGGGCGTGGATCTAGCTCTCCACAAATATAAATACAATTCCTCCAATAATATATAGAAGAGTACCCGGACAACAATTGAAGTCCAAAATACTTTAATACCAGTTGCTTCCTCCCGTACAACGTGTTTCAGCTGTAGCCTTGCTCACGTACAAATTGGAAGTTTACTACACATTTTAAATACCCATGCCTAACAAAACACAGACAAAGGACTACATAAAACACATGCTTACAATCCACAAAACAGTACGGGAGCCATCTTTGAATGTCCAAAGGTACATTATATACATCTTATAAAAATAGTTGCATATGTCTTGATAAAAATTCTGTTGGTATTTCTTAAAAAATTGAATATAAAATTAGAATATATTATTATAATAATATATTCTTATTTTTAAGAAATACCAACAGAATTTCAATTCCAAAACAGTCCCCTCACTTTTTTATTATAGCCCTGGGAAGGTGGTGATCCTTGTGGGTGTGGGGGGGCGGGTCATGTGGCCTGATTTTGTTTGAACATTTGTTTAAGGGACAGCTGCGGTTCCTACAGCAAATATCATCATGAACTATAGTAGCAATACAATTTGTTATAATGGATGTTTTGTTTAATAGTGCTAACATTGCAGCTGCTTTCACTTGTAAGCTGTAAGCTGTGCATGGTGCCGGGTTGGGTGGTTAGCCAGGCCCTGCAGCCAACCCCTGATAACCACCCACCCTGGTGCCACACACGGCCTTCAGCCATGGGTGGTGGGGCTTTGCCGCAGGTCCTGGCTAACCACCCAACCCCACACCATGCATAGCTGAATGGTCTGTCTCTCTAGGTGTGAGAATAGGTGTGAGAGGGTGTCTCTGGGTGTGAGAATGTCTGGGTGTGAGAGTGGGTGCATGATGGTCTGAGTGGGTCTGTGAGTGAGTGCGTCTGTGACTGAGTGGGTCTGTGAGTGGGTGTATGAGTGCTACTAAGAGTGAATGAATTAGTGTATGAATGACTGAGAATCTTTTTTTGTTGTTGCAGATATTACCGAATTCAGCGCTACGTTACACAGTGGGGTCACGGAGAGAGTCATATTCGCAAATATTGCAAGCCGTGACAAAAAGTTATTTTACTGTCATAATTAGACCACCATAAATGTTTTATATAACAGCTCTGAAGTCAGGGTAACTCCACCCAGGACCCTTATGGCACTTTTCATGTCAAGCTTCAGCCCCGGGGACCATGTCCTGTTCCGTATGTTGGCATCCGCAACTTTCTAGTCAGGTTGCCGCAAGCCAATCACAGCATTTGTGTTGTCATGCGCATTAAGGAATTTGCCAGAATCACTGTGAAATTGTCGCAAAGGTACCGCAGTCCTAGATCTGAAAATTTGTTTTTCCTTTAATATCTCCTAAACTATTATAAGCGAAGGTGGAATCTGTGTACAGAAAGCTAGCTTTCTGCCAAATTTTGTGTCATTCTGTCCAGCAGCGGTTCAAGCTGTAGTTATGTCTAAAGGTTCTACTGGAATTAATGTGGGAAACACAACTTTTTTGATCCCCCTGCCCCCTTTTTTCTTGAGTGAGTGGTGCATGGGTGAGAGAGTGAGACCATGAGTGCTGTATGGGTGACTAAATGGATGTATGAGTGATCTATGAGTGATTGACTGAGTACATTATTGAATGTATGTTTGAGTTTGTGCATGAGTAGAGTATGCATGATTGACGAGGTGCAAAAGTAGTGCATGGGTGAGATAGTGACTTAATGAGTGTGTATGGTTGAGTGAGTGAATATATGAGCCGAAGATGGGCGAGTGAGTGTGTGAGTGGTACATGGGTGACTGTGTGCATGAGTGCACATATGGATAAGTGAGTAAGTGCATGAATGGTGCATGGGAGATTGACTGAGTGCCTAAGTGTGTGTAGGAGTGAGTGCATAACTGTGTGAGTGACTATGTAAGTGGTGCATGGATTAGCGAGTGAGTGTATGAGTGCTGTATGGGTGACTAATTGAATGTATGAGTGGTGTATGGGTCATTAAGTGAGTGCATGACTGAATGTATGGGTGAGTGACTGAGTGCATGACTGGTGTATGGAAGACGGAGTGAGTGCATGATTGCATGCAAAATAATACACTAAGTGAGTGCATGTAGAGATAAGTGAGTGAATGAGTTATGTATGGAAGATGGAGTGCATGAGTGGTGCATGGGTGAGAGAGGGAGGCATGAGTGGTGAGTGACTAAGTGAGTGGTACATGATTGACTGAAAGAGTACATGAGTGCATGTATGGGTGAGTGAGTACATGACTGCATATATGGGTGAGTGAGTGCAAGAGTACATTTATGGGTGAGTGAGTGCATGAATGGTGTATGACTGAGTGTGTGAGTGTATGAGTGTTGTATGGGTGATAGTCCAAGTTCATCAGTGGGTGTGTGTGTGAATGAGTAGATAAATACATGTATGGGTGAGTGAGTGTGTGCATGTATGGCTCATTAGGTGAGTCAGGGGGTACATGAATGGATGTATGAGTCTCTGGGTGCGTGAGTGGTGCATGGGTGACTGAGACTGTATGAGTACATGTATGGGTGAGTGAGTGAAAAAGTGTGTGTATGGGTGGGCGAGTCCATGTGTGGTGTATGGGTTGGTCATTCACTCACTCACTCACTGATACAGCTGCTCACACAACCAGTCACTCTCTTATACAATCACTAACACAGCCAGTCACTTCTGCATACAGCAACTCAGACACCCAGTCACTTACCCATACAGCCACTGACTCACCAAGTCATTTACTGATATATTCAATTTCACACCGAGTGACTCATCTATATAAGCACTGACATGTCCACTCACACTTACAGCCACTCACAAACACACTCAGTCAACCAATTCAGCCAGTCACACACCCACTCGTTCACTGTTGGAAAGTGGTTCATTGGTAAGGGCAGGTAAGTATCTACTCTTAGCAACAGGCCACTAGCCCCCACTAGGTTCAGTTAGGTCTCAATAAATTAAGCCCAGCTCAATCCTTGGTAGCTTGGCAACAAACAACAAGGCTTTACTTAGGAGAAAAAGTGTGTAAAGCATTCTAGTATCAAAAAACAGTAATAAAATAAAACACAGGAAACAGTTTCAAAATCCACCACCAATTTATAAAAATAGGGAATATTCTTATCTTTAATTTGACACCAAAATAAAATTGGATAAGGGGAACCGGAGATATGAATTTTTAAAGAATTAATGTTTTCTAGCGCATAGAAACAAAAAGTGTCAATCTGGTCTTACCTCGACTGGGGCAAAGTCAAAGTTTCAGGCTTACCACGATGGAGCCTTGCTCGGTTACAGCAAGCGGGAGGTCTCAGTCAAAAGTTTACCTTCAGACTTAGGCCCTCATTACAAGTTTGGTAGTCAGTGGACTGCCGCTGTGGAGATGGCGGTTACAACGCCATGGACTGGCGGTATAGGCCGCCATATTACGAGTGCTGGGAAGGCACCTACAGAACACAGTCAAGTTTCCGTCTGGACCACCAGTGTGGATGGACCGCTGTTGCCAGAGGAAGACATCTTCAGTCCGGCAGTCAGACAGTTTCCACCCACCATATTACGAGGTTGCACACCGCCAGGACTTCCGGGGCAGTACACCCGCTGCGAAAACCATGGTAGAAATGAACAACATAAAAGGAAGCCCACACCATCTGGAACACAGGCACGTCCGTAGGTTCCATGGCACGCAAATTGCAAGTCTTTCCAATGCTCCTGCTGGCTATTGACATCCAGGACCAGCAACGTCGACCTAGACACCAGCTGTAAGTACCTCATCCTAGCACACACTGGAAGGAAGGACATTAGTATACACGCACAAATGCAGTCACCATACATTTATGCGCAAGGAAAGCCAGGACAAAGTATGTAGCACCGACACCAACGGTGCCATTGTAGATAAATATTACTGGAAATGTCAAAATCATAACTATTTACAAGATGCCACAAGGGCCAGTGTCTCATTGTTCAAATGTCCCGGAAACACTGGGCATGTGAGGACTGCCCAACTTGACTCCTGACTGCAACGTGCAGACCTCCAGAGGGCAGGGGCACCAATAGGGCATGCAGGCACATCAGGGTTGGGGGGGATGTGATCAGGGTTTGGATGGGGGGTTCTTCCTCTTCTTATCAGGCTACCCCCCCCTTACTCTCCTGCTAGGATGCCTTGGCCTTGACCCTCTTTCCTGCCTTCTTAGGTGTGACAGTGATGGAGGCCACCACATCATGGGACCCAGATGGAGTGCTACCAGGGCTGGAGGTGTGAGGGGCAGGTGTGTCTGCTGTGGCAGCACTGCAGACTGCTGACCTTGGGGCATGGCTGAGCCCTAAGGAGCACATGGAGGTGGAAGGCAGGGTTCTGGGAAGGGTAGCAGGGCATTTGGGGGGAACAGGGACTGGACCAGGAGACAGGAACAGGGAAAACCCATGCAGGAATATCTTTTTAGGGGCAGCGGGTCGGTCATGGGTTAGGCATTTGGGAGTGGAGGGAGAGGGTATGGTTGATAGGTGTGTACGTGGATATGGTTTGGGTGCTGGGGCATGGGTGTATGCAATGTTTGTGCTGAGTGTGTGTTAGGTGGCTGAGTGTGGGCGTAAACGTGTACTGGGAGGAGGAGTAAGGAGACACAGGGAGATGGCAGGGAGATGTATGAGTGAACGTTGGGGTGGTGTGTGCAGGTAGGGTGGATGTGCTGCATGTGGTTGTGTTGAGTCTTGTGGTGCGTGCGGATGTGGTTTATGGGGTGCATGCATGGGGGTCAGCTGTTGTGACGGTGGCAGTGACAGGACATGTGTCTGGACCAGGGACTGATGATGTGGTGTCTTCATGTGTGAGTGGTGATGTAACTGTGAAAGGGGAGCAGATGGGGGAGTCAGGATAGGTAGTGGATGTTGGTGTGTGTGCGTCTGAATGGTGGATGTGTGCATGGCAGTGGTGGCATTTCTGGTGCATGTGAATGTCCTTGTACTTTGGGTCTGTTGGAGGGGATGCATGCTGGTATGAAAGTGTGCTGGTGGTGGGAAATGGGAGAGGGATATGGGAGTGGGAACAGGTAGTTGGAGGGGGAACGGAAGAAGAAGGAACATTGGCTGCTGTCAATGAGGAGGCCAGAGCATGAAATGATCTCTGAAGGGCAGACAGGGCACCGTGAATGCCGTCCAGGAATGCAATTGACTGTTGCATCTGGGCTGCCAGTCCCTGGATGGCATTCACAATGGTTGTCTGCCCAACAGAGATGGACCTCAGGAGGTCAATAGCCTCCTCAGTAAGGGCAGCAGGGCTGACTGGTGCAGGGGCAGAGGTGCCTGCGGCAAAGGAGATGCCCACCGTCCTGGGTGAGTGGGCACGGCCTACTGGGTGGGGAGCTACAGGAAGGGTGGTGCTGGTAAGGGGGGGGTAGAAGACAAGTATGGTGTAGGCATAGGGCCTGAAGGATCCACCACCACCAGGAAGTCACCATCAGAGGAAGAATGTGATGATGCTGTAGATGTTTCTGTCTCCCCAGTGGAGCTCTACTCGCCTTCCGTCCCACTGGTCCCCTCGGCTCCACTGGTATCAGCCTCCTGGGTCCCGTGGGATGCAGCTTTGCTACTTGCCAGTGTCTCTTCTCCTTCGCCAGATGATGCTGTTGCACACAAAGACAGAGGGGCAGATGGAGGGAGGGAGGGTGGGACAGTGAGAGACAGGATGGGAGGAAGAGAAACAGGGAGTCAATGCCAGCACAACAGCCACATACTAGTCAATACAACATTCTCCAGTGCTATGTCATTACATGTCATGCCTTCACACACACATGCCACTGCAAAAACACCCCATCTGTGCCACTTCAGTCATGCTCATTAGTTTCACACATACTGACACACATTCAGTCCTGTACAGGATAAAAGCCATACCCTCAACACATGTCTTACCCACCCCATTGGCTCATGGCTCCAAATGATCACTAGACCCGAAATGTGTACTCTATGGGCGTTTGGGGGCATACTTACACAGCTACATAACCCAAGCACATACAGCTGTATGATGTGAAACTTCAGACTTCGCCGATGACACATACACTACATGCCAGCAGACAGCAGTTAGGGATATGGCCACAGCAACACTGATTGGAAATTGGGAGTACAATGTGTGTGTGGACTCCAGAATCAGGAATCATGTCCACATCTAACACCCTGCTCATGTACTACACAGTTGCCCTGTCATCTATGCCACTTAGCAGTGAAGGTAACCCCCACTCACATCCTGCACGGCATTTGAGCACATGTATGTAGCACATCCAGGTTCAACGTGTCCCAAGCCTAGTCATACAGTAGTTACCCAGCACCCATTCCACAGCCTGTGCACACTGCACAGGCTGCACCTATTACTCACCACACAATCTAGGTACAAATGTGAACTCATCCCCTTGTGGCTTCTGTGCTGCCCTCAAGCGCCCATCCACTTCAAGGTATGCCACTGCCAAAATGCAGGACATAAGGGGGGGTCAGGGCCCGACGGGCACCCCTCCCTAGTTGGGAAGACATCCCCAGCTGGACCTCCCTGGTTTTCGTCACCCAGCGTCGCAGGTCCTCCCACCGCTTCCTGCAGTGGGTGCCCCACTGGGCAGGCACAGGGTCGGCACTTGCTTGGCGATGGCACGCCAGATCCCCTTCTTATTATGGGCGCTCACTTGCATGGATAACACGGAGAAAAGGAGACAGTTATGTAGCGTGGCATCTCAGGGACTGTATTGGGCACAACACATCCCCTGAACAGACGCACATTTCAGCCTTCCAGTTGTTCTCACCGCCCACAGACAGGTCCTTCCAAAAGTCACTCATCCTCGTCCCAAGGCCCCATCCACATTCGTACCACTCACAGACAGTACAATCATAGTGCACTCACCTGCTGCTCTGGTGCCCCATACAACCGGGCATACAGGGGTAGGACACCCTCCACAAGCTTCTCAAGTTCCTCCTGTGTGAAACCTGAGGCCCTATCACCTGCAGCACGTGGCATCTTGGCTACCAGTGGCAGAACACAGCAGCACACACACTGGAGGTATACTCAGCACACGTGCAAGCAAGGAGTCAAGTGAACATGAGCACATGAAATGGGTGTCACGGCTGCTGCGGACCTCACAGTCACCGCTGGCGGTGATTGTCATTGGCTCATGTCTCCCATAGGCAACAATGTTAACCTATGAGGAGTTGCACGGTGGTTGCGACTGTCTACCACCATGTTGTCTTACGCCAGCGGAATTCGCTCGCTTCCCTCTGTCTTGTGCATTCAGGACAGGCAGCTGTCATTTTACTACTACAATGTTTGTAGAGGGGGTTTACGAGGTGCGTCATGGATGTTTAATAGTGACCTGTGCACAGCTCCGCTGCGTCCACACAGTCCTTCATGCACATAATAATTGCCACTCCCTCTTATTCCCAAGTACGGAAGAAGAATGATGCTGAGGAATGCTCCTGTCTACAGGACCCTGGCCGATCTTGCCACCCTTGTAGAGAGGCACGTCATCCAGTGCTATCGGCTCAACCGTCAGACCATCATGGATCTGTTGGAGCCGGATCTGCAGTCTGGTATTCGTCATCTCAATTCCATCACACCCACAGTACATGTGTTGGTGGTCCTTCACTTCCTTGTCTCAGGGACCTTCCAAATAACAGTGGGCTGGGCTGCTGGAATGTCCCAACCCATGTTCAGTAACGCCTTGAAGAACGTCCTGTGTGCCCTACTGAAACATATTGCATTCATATCAGGTTTCCCCAATGTGACGATCTGTCCACTGTGAAAGCAGCCTTCTACGCTGTGGCAAAAGTGCCACATGTGATCGGGCTGTTGATGGGACCCACATTGCCCTGGTGCCACCCAGGAGGAGTAAACAAATGTTTAGGAACTGTAAAAACATCTACTCAACCAATGTTCAGGTGGTATGTCTCGTAGACCTCTACATCACTCAAGTGACTGCCCAGTTCCCAGGGTCAGTGCATGATGCCTACATACTGCAGAACAGCAGCATCCCACACCTGATGGCACCACTGCAAAGGGAACATGCCTGGCTCATCAGTATGTATTGTGTCATATGTGTGCCTCTGTATTCTGCACACTCTACACTACCTTCCAGATTTCAATACAGTTTTCAATATGCCTATTACCTCTGTGCACATATGTGACTCTGGTTATCCAAGGTTATCCCAACCTACCATGGCTACTGACACCTCTCAGGCATATGACTACAGCAGCAGAATGTGGCCCATAGTAGGACCTGACAGGTATTCAAATGCCCCTTTGGAGTGCTGAAAGCCAGATTCAGGTGCCTGCACCTTTCTGGAGGGGCCCTACTGTACAGATCAGCAAACGTGTGCCAGATCATTGTATTGTGCTGCATGTTGCACAATTTGGCAATCAGACGTCACATCCCACTACTGGATGCTAAGGATTGTTCAGGTGTGCCAGTGGCTGATGAAGGGGACAAGGGGAGTGATGAGGAGAATGATGACGAGGATGCAGCTGATTCCAGTGCAGAGCTGATACAACAATACTTCCACTGACATACAGGTATGTGTCAGAGCCATGTCATGTAACCAGTAGCATTGTCTGCTGTGTGCAGGGCTGCTACCAGGGTTGTGTATTCAATGTGGGTGTAGCGTATACACATTATTTTAGATGTGATACTGTTAACTGTATTACAGAACTTGTATATGATTGCTCCTCCTTCTGTCATTCTGTCACATTAATTTGTTGGTCAATGGTCTTCCTGTTACACATGTGATGGCAGTACATAATGTACTCATGGTAGATAAAGACATAGACAGAAACTGTGCTCAATGGTGTTTTATTTTACGATACAAGTGCAGAGGCTGATGAGTGGGGTGATGGCGAGTGGGATCATCAGAGCCCACCTGTAGGGAGTAATTGTCTAGTATGATGCCCATGTGAAAAAGGTGTTATGACAGTGGACAGTCAACATGGTGTCTCTGTGACACACAAGGTGGTATGTTCTGAAATGGCGGTGGTCTTGGCATCAGTGGAGGCTGCATGTCTGGTTGGACATCCTCGCTTGCGTGGGGGCTCCTCAGCTACAGGGGAAGGGGTGCTGGTGTCCTGCATGTCCTGTGGCAGGACCTCCAGTCCACTGTTTGTGGCTGACGTGGAGGGCTCAGATGTGATCTGTATTGAGGTGGGAGCCTGCTGTTGGGAGGTGGACTAAGGCTGGATGGTGGCAAGTTCCATCAGCACCCTTGTTATGGTGGCCATTGTGGCATTGTGGGTCTGCCACTGCTGCGTGGCCTCCTGATGGTTCTCCCTCTATAGCCTCTGGGTCTCCTGCAGGGTAGTGAGGATCTGAGCAATGGTGCCCTGAGTATGGTGGTATGCACGCTTAACCTGGTTGAGGGCCTCCTGGCCAGTCTGATGTTGTTACTACCCTTCCCTTGGACCACAGATCCCCTTCCACTAGCCCTGGCCCCCTGTGCCTGTGCCTCTGGCATAGTGTGCTCACTCCCAGTAGGACCAAGGCCTTCATTGTTTGGAGAGGGGGCCCTTGACTCAGGCCCTTGTACTGTGGGGAACACCTCCAATTGAATAATCCCTGAGACACAGGTTTGGGGAGGAGGAGCTAGCTGTGGTGTAGTAGCCACACGGGAGGGTGAGTCTGGGGTGTCTAGATTGAGGCTGCTGGAGGTGGGCTGGCCAGGTGCCCCAGACATCCACTGGGACCTTCATCCTAGGGAGGGCTGTCTGACCGTGGCATCTTCTGCTGGATGGCAGTAGCGGGGTTCGCTGTGGATGGAAAGGGTGAGAGTTATTACGTGGAAATTTTGTTGTAGTATCATCGTGTGCCGCTTGCAGTGGGTGTATTGTTACCCAGGGATGGCAATGACATTTGCAGCAATGCTGATACTGCATGGTGAATGGCCTTTGGGCCATGCTTGTCATGTCAATTGTAGTTGTGGGTTTGCTGTTTGACATTGCTGTAATTGGCATTGGTAGTGAGGTGGTGTTGGCTAGCAGTCTGAGTGGGCTGTGGGATGCATGTCTATGCAGGTGCACCATTATGAGGTATGAGTGTGACTCGGATCCGGCATGCATAGTGATGGATTGTGGAAGTGGTAGTTGAGGAGATAGTGAAGGTTTAGCATGCATTGTGTGGGGTGAGCGTGTGGATGGTGGGAGAGGGGTGGTGTGGCGAGCAGAGTAGGAAGGTGGAGTGATAGTGGGGGTGCATTCTTGGTTTGTGATATGATCGGGAGTGGTAGTTGCTTGGGAGGCATGCAGGACTGGAGTGGTTAGTGCTCAGGGGGGTGTAGGTTCCTTACTAGTATCAATCCCTCCAATGATTTCTGTCAGGCCCTCAGGATGCATGATGTACAAGACCTTCTCCTCCCAGGTTGTCAGGTCAAGGGGAGGAGATGGGGGTACACCGCCAGTCTTGTTGAGGGCGATTTTCTGCCTGGACCCCATGGAATGGACCTTACCCCTGAGGTTGTTCCACCTCTTTCTAATGTCCTCCTTTGTGCGTGGGTAGCTGCAGACTCTTTCAACGATCCTCTCCCATAGCTCGGTTTTCCTGGCCAATAATGCTCCCATCAGTTGTGGCTCAACTCTGACGATCTTGTACACCATGACTCGCAATTCATTGTCGGTGAAGTCTGGGTGCTTGTGGCGTGACATGTTGTGGGGGTGCGTGCAACGTGTGGATTCTTGCTCTATGTGCAGTGGTTCATGGGTCATATATCTCTGGCTCATGGTGATATTCGAAAGGGTTTGTGGGTGTGGGTGTATTATAGTGCAGTGAACAGTTGTGTGTGGTGTGTGTATATGTTTCAGGTGTGGGGTATTCGGCCTGTCCATTCTGGTGTTGCTTCTATTGGCAGTGATTTTCTAGTCCGCCGTGGTGTGCACCGCCAATGGTTTACCGATGTGCATGTTCCACTGTGCTGAATTGTGACTCATAATATGCCCGGTAGAATGGTGTTGGCATGGCAGGCCCAGGGGATGGACAGTCGCTCTTTTGCCGTCAGTGGCACTGGGGTTGTTGGATTTCTGACTGTGTTTCGTCGGCTTGGTGTTTGTGTCTCGTTATACAGTGGACACTGTACCGCCCAACACTGGTGGGAAGGTGGTGGAATTTTGCATGGCGGTCTTGCCCAAAGACTGCCAAACTTGTAATGAGGGCCTTAGTCATTTTCTTGAAGATTTTCTTCAGCGTGGCATAGTCAGAAATTGGATCTGACCTCCCTGGGGCCCTCTTCGGATACACTTCGCAGGAGACCTCAGTGGAAATTTCTACGTTCAGACTTCGACGATTTTACGGGACAAAAATCTTTATCTGGGCCAAAGCTGAATCTTGATCCGACGTCCTTGGGGCCCCCCTCGGACACGCTGCACGGGAAGTGCCAGTACATTTTTTACCTTCGGACATAGTCACTTCACCGCAAGCCAATTTCAAGTTGACGTCATCGGATTGCCTTTC
Source organism: Pleurodeles waltl (assembly GCF_031143425.1). NCBI lineage: Eukaryota > Metazoa > Chordata > Amphibia > Caudata > Salamandridae > Pleurodeles > Pleurodeles waltl. Next base: position 586,742,656 of record NC_090448.1, read on the forward strand.
CAGGAGCCCCCAGTGAAATCCTGGAACTCTGGGGTTCCTTAGCTTTTCAGCAGGACGGACCTGCAAGTCAGTCCAGGTCTTGGTCAACATAAGCCGGCTTGACTCTTGACGGCGGATTGGTCCTTTTATGGAGCTTTTTTCCAAAAGTTCTCCAAACTTCTCCAGACTTCTGGATTTTCTTCTGAAAGTTCTTTGAAAGTCCTTTAGGAGTCCACAGCTCACCCCAAGGTTCCAGGAGCTCTGAGTTGCTCTTTGAGGATTAGGACTCCAACTCCCAGAAGGCACCTGGTTCAAACTCCAAAATGACCACTGGACAATTGTCAGCTGGTCAGTTTCTTTAGGATTTGATGCAGGGGACTCTGATTAGCTATTTTTCACCTGTAACAAGCAGGGAGTCCCTTCTTGAACCAGTTGAAGCCAGGCAAAGTCCTTTTTTTGTGGTCGAGCCCAAGTGTGCAGCTGGTGCAGTCCTTCAGAGTGTAGTGTCCTGGTGCAGATCAGGGGTCCAGCAGGGCAATCCTTCTTCTGATATTCTTTCTTATATGGATCTGAGGTGTGGGTGCAGCTCTGCCATATTTGTCCTTGCTCCTGGGATGGAAAGCAGGGGGCCTGATTGTCCAATCACAGGCAGGCTCCGTCCACCTTTGATGACCACTTCCTGAAAAGTGTTGAAAAAATCTATCCCATGGAGCAACATTGTTCAAAAATACAATATGGTTAAAACTGATTTTTGGAGGTTAGAGCTGGCTCAGCCCACTGGCTGGTATGGCTAAAATTCTAAAAACATTCCTCTCCTGCCCTTTCCTAATCTAATCAAGAGGGCACCTAATTGTATGGGGTTGCAGGAAATAGAGGAGATCTGCTGTTCCAAATGTCCTTCCCTGCTTTTGAAGACCAGTTTTGCTGCTCTCCCCCATCCTGTTTCACCATCTGCTGAGGCAGATCTCCTCCCCCAGGCACATCCTTCGTGTTCAGCCCAGGCTACTTCACACCCCATCAAGGCAGCCTGGCCAGGCTGCCAGAGGCTGGCCAATCAGAGAAGGGCACTACAGAGCAGAAGTTGGTAACTTTCAGGTAGAGTTTTATAACTCTTTACCTGAACTAGTTGTATTAAATCCAACATTGGCAAGATGTGGGATTTATTATAACAATTAATTTGATACCAAACTCAAGGTCTCTTATGGGGACTTTGTTAATTAAATAATGTCTCTCCATGTTAGCCTATGGAGGCCATTCACTACAGTGAGGAAAACGAATGTGGCTACTTTACCTCACCAGGGCTTATAAAACAATTTTTAGAAGCTCCCTGCTTATAGTTACATGGCACCCAATCCTAGGGGCACATAGGGCACACTTTAGGGGGTGACTTATATGTAAAAATAAGGATGTTTAAGACTTTGGAAGTGCTTTTAATTCCAAAGTTGAATTTGTCTACAACTTTAGTTTAAAAGCAGCCAGCAACACAGGCCTGCCTTTAAAATGACACTGGGCACCTCTGCAGTGCACCCATGGGTGCGCTACCTATGCTGGGGTCCCTAAACCTACATGCCCTACCATATACTAGGCACCATTTTTAGGTTCATACTGCCAATTATAGTTAGCCTCATTTGCATATCCACTTTACGAAGAGCACTGGCTCTGGGACTGTAAAGCAGTATCAAAACACTATGAAGGGGTGAGAGGAAACCCTGTCCGACCTCCCTAAACCAATAAGTCATCACACAAAAAGGACAAGGAATATGGTCAAATTCCAGACCCGACTAATTCAAAAATCAATAATATTTTGAAAAAACGGCCCTCACCCACAAATTGTGGCAGGCTTCATCATAGGGCCCTGCTAACACACTCCAAAAAATAAATCCCCTTTGGAGTGGAGCAGTAAGGGTGGGGGAGCATATGAGCACAAAAGACAAGACCAACAATTATGGTACAGGGACCACAGACGAACAACAGAAGAAATATCTAAAACTGACTCAGGCTGATCACTTCACTAATTTATTCTGGTGCAGCATGGACAGGATTAAAATACTGTTGGTGGTGTTTTAGGAATTAATCGCCTGTACACCCCAATCTCTAAAAAGGGTCAACATGTTTCGGCATACTTTAAATGCCCATAAGGGTCATGCAGCCTTCATCAGGTCCTTTGCCCTGTCCCCGTATTGTAAGGAAAACCCTACCTGTCCTCTTCTCAGGAGACTAGTTAAATTGTGCTGCTAGTTGCTCATTAATTCATCAGCACACTCTGTATTCTGTGGGGAGAGAAGTTTTTTTAATTTAAATCCACAAACAAGTGGAATCCAATATCATATAACAATCCCCAACTTTTCACCTTAAGTATGTAAGGAAAAGGTAATTAAAATTGTGCTTAAACAATTCTCTAAGTCTACTGCATACCATCGTAGGAAAGATAGCACCTGTGTACATTAACTGAAGTTAAATAACTCATATTAATATATGTACACCCAAATGATATGTCCAGGTCCAAAACAAGAAAGCAGGGTTGGTAAACTTACCGAGTTTCATAAATACCTATCTCCATCAGAGCCGGGTGGGAGCACCACCCTGTAGTCACACACTGTATAGAGATAAGTCATTGTGAATTTAAACAAGGAAGTGGCTGTATATACTCTAAAATAATACTATCCCTTTAGTTCTGTCAAAACAGAACTGCAGGATATATAAGTAGTCTTATTATCAAGGAAAACGGTATATCCAATACTTAATGTAATGTGATGATATGTTTCCACCCGCCAGCCCGTTCCTGTTTCCATGTGTGCTGGAGCCTATATCTCTGTTCTCTCATGTTTATCGGTATTCGAATCTTGCAAACATTGATTAAGCCTGCCGGCCCTTGACCAGTAATTATTCACATGTTGTGATTGCGCCCGCCGGCCTGTTTTTGTTTCCAAAAGTGGGTCATATAGTATGTTCAAACTCTGTCTGATGCCTGTATAGTTAGTATCAAAGTCTAATAAACTTTTAATCTGCCCGCCGGCCCTTGAAATATAACTGTCAAAATGTTTTTTTGTAGTTCTAATGAACTAAACAAAGAGTATGGAAATACCTGTAAAACAGGTCCATGTAGCCATGAAATTGACGTGTCAACCTGCCTGCCATAATTGCAGCGGCATGTTAAACGTACTGAAAACGTAAAAATAACGTGACCCGGGCCCCTTCACCCCTCCTTACTTCTTCAAGGGTCCAGTGCTACTGCCAATATGCCTCTGCCCGGTTCCACGATGAGACGGAGACGCGGAGCCGGTCAGCGATAAAAGACCATTTCCGGGTATGACTTATCCATGCCCAACCGGTAAACTAGACCGGCACCTCCTATTTAAACAGCGGCCATCTTGGGTGAGTTTGAGGTTATCGAACCCGCCCCAGCCTGCAGAACGCTCCGAAACTTGGGCATTCATGATGTAAAACATAATTTTTAGAAAAGGGGCCTCTAAATGTGGAAAAGAGGGGGTAAGGGGGGCAAGGAGGGGAACAAGAAATAACTATCTACAGGATAAATCCCAGGGGATAGTCAAATTACTGACCAGAAAATTCAATTGCCATTAAATTAATGGAAATTTTCCAATTGAAAATTTACCATTCACTTATTCAGGACATGAAGAAAATATGTAAATGAGATAAGAGAAAAACAGAACAAAGGAAGGGATAAGAGAGGGGGTGGTGGGGGCCAGAACATTTCTATTACTAGTTATAAAAATACAGGCAGATCTATACAGTTGTTGGCTAATTCTGACGTAGATATTAACAGTCTTTCTTCATACATATTATCTAGTCAGGAGATTCTGATATAAGCACCATTATTGATTGAGCAATTGTAGTCATTGTACGTCATCATTCAGTCCCTGGCTATTGCTCTTGGTGCGATAGATCCAGCGTTGTTCATGGAAAAATAAATAGTCTCCTATATTGGTGCCATTATTTTTTGGAGTTGGTTTGTCTAATATAGTCCATACCATATCATCTGGACCATGAAGTTTTTCAAAATAATGTGCTGTCATCTTTGTGTTCGTTTTTTTACACCTGATGTTACTTCTGTGTTCCATAATTCTAATCTTTGCTTTTCGAGTGGTCATTCCTATGAAGAGGAGTCCACAGGGGCACCATATTCCATAAATGATGTTCTCCGAATTGCAATTTGTGTGTTTTGTCTGAACCCACGGTCTCTCCAGACCCACATCAATCGACTTTGTATTTTTAGTGAGGTGACAAACACTACAAGATCCACACTTTGTGTGTCCAACCACAGGTAAGAGATTACCTTGTGTACGTGAGTTGTTAGTAATTCTCTGTGTTGGTCGAGTATGTAGGAGAAGATTACGGAGATTTGCACTCTTCATGAAGGAAAACATTGGTCTATCAATCTCCAGACCATCACTATTCAGAATTCGCCAGTTCTCATTGATAATCCCTTTTACTTGATTCGAGAGTGTGTTGAAAGTGGTAATATCAATTAGTCGTTGACTGGGAGCTCTTTTCCTTTCTTCCAAAAGAACTTCTCTGTTACAATTTCTGGCTCTTTTTTGTGCTCGTTGAATGATTCTTAATGGGTAGTCTTGTTGTATAAGTTTTTCTATCAGGATGTCCGATTCCTTCGTATAATCTTTAATATCAGAACAATTTCTCCGAATCCGGAGAAATTGTCCATACGGCAAGTTCTCACCTAGTGTCTTGGGGTGAAAACTTTTGAAAGAAAGTAGACTGTTCCTGTCCGTAGGTTTATGGTAGACCCTTGTATTTAATCTACCTTCCCCAGGTACAATCTCTAGATCGAGGAAGGGTAGTCTCTCTTTGGTGATTGTTGCAGTGAACAACAACAATGGATCACGTTCGTTCAGCCATTGGATAAGACTGTCAATAGATTGTCTATCCCTTCTCCATAGGAGGAGGAAATCATCAATAAACGGGCACCATAATCTGATATGCTCCTGCCAAGGGTGGTTACTTTGAAAAATATTTTTCTGTTCAAAATCCGATACATATAGGCACGCTAAACTTGGGGCAAATGTACTTCCCATTGATGTTCCATGGGTCTGTAAATAAAAGGTACCCTCATATTCAAAAAAGTTTTTTGTGAGGGCTAAGCCTGCCAGATCTAAAATGAATGCCCTTGGTGTATTATAGTGCCAGGTCTGTTGATATAGAATCTCCTCAATCACCCTTAATGTCTCTAACTGGGGAATGTTGGTGTACAGGGATTCTATGTCCAGACCCACCAGAAAATCCTGTTCATCGTGAAAATCCAGGTTATTAATGAGATTCAAAATATCTTGTGTATCTTTCACATACGTGGGACTCTTCCAAACTATAGGTTTCAAAAAGAAATCACAAAATTGTGAAAGCGGTTCTAGTATTGACCCAATACCAGATACTATTGGACGACCTGGAGGTGGCCTATTGGGTTTATGCACTTTTGGGAGTATGTAAAAATAGGGGGTCACAGGTCTTTTGTTACGTAAAAAGTTACCTTCTTTCTCAGTGATCCACCCATTATTGATTGCTTCCTCTACCAATCACGAAAGAGAGACTACCCTTCCTCAATCTAGAGATTGTACCTGGGGAAGGTAGATTAAATACAAGGGTCTACCATAAACCTACGGACAGGAACAGTATACTTTCTTTTAAAAGTTTTCACCCCAAGACACTACATGAGAACTTGCCGTATGGACAATTTCTCCGGATTCGGAGATATTGTTCTGATATTAAAGATTATAAGAAGGAATCAGACATCCTGACAGAGAAACGTATAGAACGAGACTACCCATTAAGAATCATTCAACAAGCACAAAAAAGAGCCAGACATTGTAACAGAGAAGTTCTTTTGGAAGAAAGGAAAAGAGCTCCCAGTCAAGTCGAATCAAGTAAAAGGGATTATCAATAAGAAATGGCGAATTCTGAATAGTGATGGTCTGGAGATTGATAGACCAATGTTTTCCTTCAAGAAGAGTGCAAATCTCCGTAATCTTCTCTTACATACTCAACCAACACAGAGAATTACTAACAACTCACGTACACAAGGTAATCTCTTACCTGTGGTTGGACACACAAAGAGTAAATCTTGTAGTGTTTGTCACCTCACTAAAAATACAAAGTCGAATGATGTGGGTCTGGAGAGACCGTGGGTTCAGACAAAACACACAAATTGCAATTCGGAGAACATCACTTATGGAATATGGTGCCCCTGTGGACTCCTCTATATAGGAATGACCACTCGAAAAGCGAAGATTAGAATTATGGAACACAGAAGTAACATCAGGTGTAAAAAAACGAACACAAAGATGACAGCACATTATTTTGAAAAACTTCATGGTCCAGATGATATGGTATGGACTATATTAGACAAACCAACTCCAAAAAATAATGGCACCAATATAGGAGACTATTTATTTTTCCATGAACAACGCTGGACCTACCGCACCAAGAGCAATAGCCAGGGACTGAATGATGACGTACAATGGCTACAATTGCTCAGTCAATAATGGTGCTTATATTAGAGTCTCCTGACGAGATAATATGTATGAAGAGAGACTGTTAATATCTAAGTCAGAATTAGCCAACAACTATATAAGTCTGTCTGTATTTTTATAACTAGCAATTGAAATGTTCTGGCCCCCACCACCCCCTCTCTTTTCCCTTCCTTTGTTCTGTTTTTCTCTTATATCATTTACATATTTTCTTCATGTCCTGAGTAAGTGAATGGTAATTTTTCAATTAGAAAATTTCCATTAATTTAATGGCAATTGAATTTTCTGGTAAGTAGTTTTACTATCCCCTGGGATTTATCCTGTAGGTAGTTATTTCTCGTTCCCCTCCGTGCCCCCTCTTCCCCCCCTCTTTTCCACATTTAGAGGCCCCTTTTCTAAAAATTATGTTTTACATCATGAATGCCCAAGTTTTGGAGCATTCTGCAGGCTGGGGCGGGTTCGATAACCTCAAACTCACCCAAGATGGCCGCCGTTTAAATAGGAGGTGCCGGTCCAGTTTACCGGTTGGGCTTGGATACGTCATACCCGGAAATGGTCTTTTATCGCTGACCGTCTCCGCATCTCCGTCTCACCGCGGAACCGGGCAGAGGCATATTTGCGGCAGCACTGGACCCTCGAAGAAGTAAGGCGGGGTGAGGGGGCCCTGGTCACTTTATTTTTACACTTTCAGTACGTTTACCATGCCGCTACCATTATGACAGGCAGGTCGACACGTCAATATCACGGCTACATGGACCCGTTTTACAGGTATTTCAACACTCTTTGTTTAGTTCATCAGAACTACAAAAAACATTTTGACAGTGATTTTCCAAGGGCCGGCGGGTGGCCTAAAAGTTTATTAGACTTTGATACTAACTATACGGTCATCAGACAGAATTAGAACATATTATATCACTATTGTTTATTTTGCCAGCTCAAGGTGGCAGGTAGAAACAGCACACACAGGCTCTGAAAAGGCAGGCCTGAGATATGTTTAAGGGGCTACTTGAGTGGGTGGCACAATTGGAGCTGCAGACATACTAGTAGCATTTAATTTACAGGCCCTGGACACATGCAGTGCCACTTTACTAGTGACTTAAAAGTAAATTAAATATGCCAGTTGGGGATGAGCTAATTTTACCATGTTTAAAGGAGATAGCACAAGCACTTTAGCACTGGTTGCCAGTGGTAAAGTGTGCAGAATCCTAATACCAGCAAAAACTAGGTCAGAAAAAGTGGAGGAGGAAGGCTAACAGTTGCAGGGAAAACCACCCTAAGGCTGACAGGTCTGACAGAAACCAAATAATGGTAGCAATGTTATATAAAATAATGCAAACTTGAATTAATTCAAAACACTGATGCTGAAATGTTCAGGTTGCAGTTTCAAGACAGTGGAAACTTATTTCACAGTCACCTCTAATATTTTCGAGTGTTTGTCAGTGAGCAGGAGGAGCCTGTGAGATCTAGAGGTAAAAGACAAGGCACAAAGTCAGTGAGGCATTAAACAACATTGTCAAACAGCTGCTAGTTATTGGACCACCTGCTGAAAACTGTGCTTGGAAACTGGTCAATGAAGCCAGTCTGGAAAGGTAGTATGGTCCAAGTGCCTGGGATCATCCTGCAGGTTCATGTCATCAATCCCTACTAGGCCTAGACTGGGAAGTACAGGATAGCAGTGAAAGCTGATCGGCACTGGAGTCTGAGTGGTGCTTCAGTCTGCTGTACATGCAAAGATATTACAGAATCACTTTTCAGGTCTCTAATTGGTCATTGAGGAGACTTCCACGAGTGATTGACATGTAGTGTTCATCACTGCAGGGCATGTTCTGAAAGCCGCAAAGCTATCTGTAACAAAACTGCTGTTATATCATCAAAGAGCCTTTGCGAAGGGATCCCCATTGAATCACACCCATGCTGTAAAATACAAAGTCCTGTGAAAAAGGAGCATTTTCATGTATGTTCATTGAAATGCAAAATGCGCTTCCTTTCACTCAGGCTCCTTGCCAAACACTCACTTAGGTACGATTGATGTTATACTGTCGTATTGAGCACAGTGCCTGACAACAGTTTCTGTACTATTAGATAGTGATCTAACTTATTAGAAGGAGGCAAGAAATAGAGAGGATGGAGACCTCATTGCCCATAAAAAGGAATCACTACTGTAGGAGCACTTATCACCATTGCTTTAATACTGGATCTTCTGGTTAAAGACTTCCCCTGCATCCAAGGTCTTAAAGTAGCTTGGAAGGAAATTAAATTCCCCCCTGTTTGTGGACAAAGTCAAATACTTAGTCATGTGTGCAGCGGTGACCCTCCCATGCATGCTTTCTGAACCCTGTGATTAAGAGGTAGTTACTCAGTAGTTACTAGGTTTAAAATCAAAGGTGAATGAATCCTGTGCACTAAATGTCACTGAATTGCTGGATACAATCAACACAAAGCTTGCTGAATTGGTATGACTTTGTCAGGTGAAGAGCCAGTGAAATATCTAAGAGCTGCAGGAATTGTTTTTTTCAATGGACTAGGTTAGAATAGCGCCTATACAAATGAATTTCCTACTCAGATTCTCATACATGACACAATCCCTACCAAGCATGATCCTGAATGATACAAAAAAAGAGGGCACAAACATCAGTACTGAATGCCATTTTATTACACTTGCAGAAAGAGAAAGATGAAAAGATGATGAAAAGAAATACATTTTCAGACAGTTCCTGTAGATCACAGATATGCGGCAGGGCCAACCTGGCTATTTATTGGTATTACCTTCTGGAGACTGGAGCATTTTGAAGCTGATTTTTGAAGCTCAACAGCCACCGCCTGAGTCAATCTTTCCTGCTGCCAAGGGTTTATGGCAGCAGGCACACTGGGAGCAAATGGAGACAGCAAGCGGGGAGAGAAAAACAGAGATGAAGAGACATTAGAGAGAATAAAAATGAGAATGAGAAAGAACAGACAGAGAGGTGGGAGCAGGTCTTCTTTGAATGCTTTTGCTCAAGCTGCTTTTGGTTTCCAGTCTAGCCCTGATATGCTATAGGGGCTTGTTGGCTTTTGGATGTGCAATGTCATAAAGTACTTCCATTTTTCTTGTTACCTAAGAGAAAGGACAACAGTAGAGAGACAACAATAAGGCTTTTTATGCATTAGCAACAGTAGTCTCAACTGTGCACTGAACTGTTTTAATTCAGACGTTAACCGTGCGTCGGATGGCCGGGAGCCAATTGATGACATGGTGAACATGGGCGTTGGATGGCACCCGGCCATCCTGGCACCCATCCACAGGGGAAGCTCAGGTGCTCTCCCCGTAGGACACCCTTGTGCACCCTCCCCAGCAGGGTTGGCAGCAGAAGCACTTCTGCTGCCATCCACGGCATCTGATGACATCAGCACACACTGCGCACCAACGTCATCAGAAGTTGCAGTGACGCACTGGAAGTCATTTGCTTCCAGCGTGTCTTTGGAGAAAGAGGTAAGATTCTTCTCAGGTGGGGTTCCTTTCCTCCAATTTCTCCTTGAACATTCCTGCTGCAAGATCGCGCCACAATTGTGCAACAAGAATGCCCACTACACACCAGGGATTTGCTTGTTTTTTTTGTTAACTGTATATCTGGATTGTTGAGGATCACCCCCTTCAGGAAGAGTAGCTCCCCTCAGGGGAGCATGTATTTTGACCATGTCTGCCCCTCTTGGGGCAGATCAGCCATTTTTTCATGTCGATCTGCCCCCAAGGGGGGTGAAACCACTAGACACTAGGGATTCAAATTTTGACAATTTTGGGGAGTGACCCCTTGGGCAATGGTTGCTCCCTCCAGGGGGCAATTATTTTGGACATTTCAGGCCCCCTTGGGGTAGACTGACCTCTTTCTTTCGGCCCATCTCCCCCCTGTGTTTCAGAAACCACTAGACACGAGGGATTGTATATTTTGGCTATTTTGGGGAGCGGCTCCTTGGGCAAGGGTTGCTCAATTTAAGGGGGAATTATCTTGGCCATTTCTTTCCCCGTTGGTTCAGATCATCCTCTTTTGTTTAGGACCATTTGGCCCCGGGGGTGCAGAAACCACTAGACACCAGAGATCTTACATTATGGTGATTTTAGGGGAGCAACCCCTTAGGCAAAGGTGTCTCCCTTTAGGGGGCATATTTTGGCCATTACTTCCTGCCTTGCGGGCAGTAATGGCCTCTTTTTTAGTCCCATCTGCCCCTAAGGTGGGGTAGAAACAAGTAGACACCAAGGATGTTTTATTCACTGTGTTGCTGCTGTTGTTGTGGGGAGCGGACAATGGTTGCTCCCTTTTAAGAGGTGAATGTTTTTGCCATATTTTTAGGTCTGTCTGCCCCCAGCTTGGTGTGTGTAGACTGGTGCATTATTTGCATTTGTGATCGTACTGTTTGTTTCTCCTTTTTGTTGTAGTGCAAAGCTTTTCATTCCTCTGCTGTGACTTGCCTGCTGTTTCGGCAGTGGTAGATCTGCTATTTGCACAGTGGCTTGTGTTGGGTAAGAAAAACCTTTTTGTACTGTTTACTTCAATGAGTACCATCGCCATGCATGAATGAGTTTTTTGTGAATGGTGCGATAATAGCAGCATATTTAGCTTATGTTTTATTGTGTGTGAAATTCTCATTGGATTTGTGCACTATGTATATTGTGTTGTCTTATGTGCAATTTTATTTTGTTTTTCCTTTTTAGTGGGATATCGTTAGTGCTTGCTTTTTCTGTGCAGAGTAGGTGCTGGTGAGTCTAGCTATCTCTGCAAAGTGAGTGGTGTCATTTATCAAGATATAGGTCTTTGTGATAAAGCCACACTTTGGACCTCATTTACAAGAATCTGGCGCACTGACCTATGACTCCCTAACGATGCCATGGGTGCGCTGCATTTACAATACAGAGCTCCATGGCACACATTTTCACAGATGCTTCAGAAATCTGACGCATCTGTGGCACTAAACTAATGCATTGCTAGATTAGCATAAAAAAAAAATGACACTACTCTAGCAGTGCCCCCATTGAGAAAAGCCATGCATCAGTTTTATGACTGCTCTGAGCAGGCAGTAAAATTCTGATGCAGTGAAGTCACAGAATGACGCTGTGAAATGTAAAAGTTCTGCATCGCTTTTCCCATAGGAACACCTACCTTGCATTCACTATACCTGGTGCAGGTATAATGTGACACAAGGCTTTACAAACTGACGCATTGGGCCCAATGCATCAGTTTGTAAATGTGGAGTATATCAGTGGCACTCCACAAGAAAATTCCACTACACTTCTACTCTCAGCTGGGAATCCAACTCACGAACAATGGACCAGCTCCACTGTAATCAGGCATCCAAGCAGACCCCTGACATAATAGGCATCTTGGGTGGGACCCAATTGATAAAACATACCATCAACTAGGTTGGTGGGTGAGGGGTCTTTTTAGCAAAAGCCAAGGGAATATTTTTTCACAATTTGAGGGCTTGGACATCACAGAAGTAAGAGACTTGGCAGCATGCTTGCTTCCTTCCTCTCTTGGGGAAATCTACCAGCTCCACATATGTTTGAAAACTAGACACCCAGGGGAGTACAGGGTGGTGTGCCTCTAATGGATCTCAACAAGTTTTTTTTTTTTAACCACAAGGGCCTACAAGCCTCAAATTGTGACTAAAATCACACATTTTCCTTGCATTTCTGTGTGATATTGTTCCAGAAACAGAAATAAACCACACATTTCCTATCACCCAGCCTACTCCTAGGTCTGCTGATAAAACTGATATCTCAATTATGTGAGTAACCAAAGCAGAGTCAGACTACAAACGTCTAAAAAAAGCTGTGCTTATGAAAATGCTTTGGTGTCCCCTCAATCTCTACACGTTTTTGGCCCTTCCCTGTTGAAGGCACTTGGCCAACCCACAGAAGTGAGGTATCATTTTTATTGGGAGACCAAGGGAAACGCTGAGTGGTAGGAAATCTGTGGTTCTCCTCAGATTCCAGAACCTTGCATAAAATAAAATTGAGGAACATGTATTTTATTAGACACATTTTGAGGTTTACAAAAAATTCTGGATAGAAAAATATGGTAACAGCCACATAAGTCACCCCATCATAGATTCCCCAAGGTGTCCAGTTTTTTAAAAATGTACAGGTTTGCTAGGTTTTCCTAGGTGCCAGCTGAGCTAGAGCCTAAAATACACAGCTAGGCACATTGCAAGAAACAAGTCAGTTTTCAATGGAAAAATGTGATATGTCCATTTTGCATTTTAGAGCGTTTCCTGTTGCGGGCACTAGGCCCATCTATGCAAGTGAGGTACCATTTTTATCAGGAGACGTAAGGGAGACGTTTTTAGTCCCATCTGCCTCTAAGGTGGGGTAGAAACAAGTAGACACCAAGGATGTTTTGATCACTGTGTTGCTGCTGCTGTTGTGGGGAGCGGACAATGGTTGCCCCCTTTTAAGAGGTGAATGTTTTTGCCATATTTTTAGGTGCTCAAAGCTCTCCTCTTAAACACGCGGCTGCTGCAATTAAATGTGCGAGCATGGAACATGGAGGCAGCGTATTCCTGAAACCATCTCAGACTTCATTAATCCATTCACAGCCACTCCCTGCCCCTTCAGCTCACTGTTGCCCCTTCCTGCTTTTCCCCTTTATGACGCTTTTTCTCTTCCCCCATCTTTCCCACACGTGTCTTTTGCTCACAGTAAATGCCTGAGGCAGAAAAATAAGTGCTGTCCCTCAAAAATAAGTGCTGGTGCTCCACACCGGAAGCAACAAGCACAAATTAAGCAATGTTTGAATCACAGTAATATGAGGAAAATATGTTTTTTTACTAAATAAGTTTGAGATTTGCAAAGGATTGTGGGTAAAGAAATGTGGTAAGAGCCTCCAAAGTCACCCCATCCTGGATTTCCCTAGGTATCTAGCTAGGCACATTGCAAGAAAAAAGTCAGTATTCAATGAAAAATTGTGATATATCCAGGTTGCATTTTGGGCTGTTTCCTGTCGTGGGCACTAGGCCTACCCACACAAGTGAGGTACCATTTTTATCGGGAGACCGGGGGGAACCTTTCACTCTTTATTGTTCACCAAATCATTTGCTGTATACCCGGTACACAATGAAAACCCATTGCAAGGTGCAGCTCATTTATTGGTTCTGTGTACCTTGTGTTCTTGGTTCTTCAGCAGACGTAACAGTATAAGGCTTTTAAAAATCTTCCACAGCTGGAAAAAGTTAGCGATGAAAATGTAGGCAGGAATGGCTGTGTTTTTTTGCAACTCAGTTTCAATTTTTTTATTTCAACCGTTATTTCGTATAGGAAAACTTTGAAGGATCTACACAATTGACCCCTTGATAAATTTTGAATTTCATCTACTTTACAGAAATGAATAGCTTTCTGGGATCCACCACCTATTTCTGTCACTAACTGGAAGGAGATTGAAAGCACAAAAAATAGGAAAAATGGGTATGTACCAGTAAAATACCAAACATTTGTTGAAAAAGTTTGTTTTCTGCTTCTAATCTGCCTGATCCTGGGAAAATGGTGATTTTAGCACCACAAATTCTTCGCTGATGCCATTTGCAGGGAAAAAAGATATGCTTTCTTCTGCAGTACTTTTTTCCCATTTTTCGCCAAAAACCCCACATTTTGGTGTATTTTGGCTAATTTCTCTGTCTACTCCAGGGAAATCCCTGAACCTTAGGTACCTGTTGAATCCCCAGGATGTTGGGAAAAAAGGACGCAAATTTGGTGTGGATAGCTTATGTGGACAAAAAGTTGTGCGGGCCTAAGCAGAAACTACCTCAAATAGCCAAAAAAAGTCTTAGCATAGGAGGTAGAAAAGGCTTAGCAGAGAAGGGGTTAAGGAGGTAGGGAAGGGGCTAAGACTCAGAGAGGCTCTGATGTTTTTTTGCTTGCTTTAAATTATTTGGTGCAATTACAAAGTGGAAAGTACAGTAGACATCAGAAGGTGAGAAGTATATCTACAATACCCAACAGCAATGGGTGGATGACTGCTTTCTATTATTAAGAATGTATCTGAAGGGGGGCCGTGGCTAGCCAGCCGTAATGGCAGATGCGTAAGTCGCCAGCTCCACGCCATTACACCTGACCACATCACCTAATCTGGCTGCCATCTGAACGTGGCAAGGGCAGCGACTGAACGGGGGACATTTGCGGTGCCCGCTGGAGCCTGGACCGCCAGGCCGCAACTGCCCGAGAGTGCACCAGAGGCCTTGGAGACTTGGCCTCCCTGCCCATGAGGGCCCCCTGAAACTGAAGGAGTGGCCCACGACTGCTATTGGCACCTGGGGGCTCCAGGTGGCTGACAGGTGCAGGAGGTTAGAGGAGCGGTGCACTGCTGATCGGGCAGCAGGAGGGCATGGGCGGTAGTGAGGATGTGCAGCACAGAAACCTGAGAGGTGAGTGTTGGCCTGGTGGGGAGGCAGACTTGCAGAGCTGGGCCCAGTGACGATGGGAGTGCCTTCCTATCTGCCATTATGCAAACACTTCCCCGACCAGACCACTGAAGACCTCTGGTCTTCTGCTGCTGCTGCGAGGGAAAGCCCGAAGGAACTCAATGCTGGCTGGATCCACATTAAGCACCATAGCCAGTAGAACCGGGAGACAGCCAGCTGCACCCCCCTTGGGCGCTATACCTCGGGTCTTATCCGGTTACCTGATGAAAAGCACCTATTGGACCCACCACATCAAGGCCTTAGCGGTAGGGATGGGGGTGAACCTGAGTGAGTGAGTACAACATTAGCCAGGGCAGCACAGAGTGCGGTGCCCAGCCCACACCCCTGGACATAAGCCTAACCAGAATAACCATTGCAGATGAGACCCCTCACCAGCACGCCAAAGCCTGGTGCACAGTGTACGCCCCCAGTCTGGACCCTTGCTGGGGACCCCACTAGAGAACACACAGCATTTAAGTTGGGGGGCCAACACTGGTGGCAAGAAGCCATCCCCAGCTGAACTGTCTTACAATTAATACACCTAGCACTAAGTGCTCCCCACAGGGGATACCTATGATCAGAAATAAACAGGCAATCCATGACTAAGCCCTGGGACACAGACGATCCCAGAGGGGCTCAGCCAGTGCCCAAAGCAGTCTCACATATCACCCGCTGGGCAATAGCAAGCTTTGGTGGCAAAAGGCTATCGTAATTGATGTACCAAGAATGCCACATGCCTACCCAAACTGGAATCTGCTTAAGGAACTTAAGCACCTTGCACAGGCACAGACAGTGGGAGCTCTACAAATTACTGATGACTACCATTGGCATGGCAAATGCTAAAACCCAGGGATCACACCTGATGAACGTTGAATACACTAGACAAGATAATGGGGGCCATTGAAGACTCGAAAGCAATGCTTCGACACGACATGGGCAAGATGTCGGTTGAACTAAGCTTATTACAAGCAGACCACCAGAAATTGTCTGGTAGAGTTTAAGACACTGAGAATGAGTTGGCAGTTAACTGACCAAGGTCAGAGTCTAGAACATAGTGCAGAGGACGCAAGGGATGCAGTAGGCTTAACATCGTCCGAATCATTGGCCTCCCTGAGGACACAGAAGGTAGGATATGGTGGCATATCTAGAACCATGGTTGAAGGAGGAGATAGCACCAGCCCAGCTCACACCGTTCTTCACACTGGAGCGGTCACACCGAGTGCCCTGCCAGGTGCCCTGCCCTGGGCAACCCACCAAGACCTGTGGTGGAGAATCTGCTGCTTTATAAAGACTGAGATGTCTTCTGCAGCGGGCAAGGGAAGTGGGCCCCTTTAGGGTTGGCAAGGGACAGGTAATTCTGTTCCCAGACTTTATGGCTGAAGTACAGTCCAGATGCCCCTCCTTCTTGGAGGTAAAACAAGCTCTTACGAAGGAGGGTATCCTGTACTCCCAGTTCTACCAGAGCACGGACAAAGCCTGGATCTGGCTGAAAACATACAGATATGGAACAGACAAACCAAGCCTTGCAAAGGAGAGAGACCCACAGGAAACTCTGCAAATCACACAGTCATCTTCGTCCACAGCATATGTCAAAACCTACCCAGGTACAAACCGAAATGGACAAGAGGGCAGCCTTGCAGGCAGCGGCATCACTCACTGGAACCAGAATTTCAGATAAGGGCAGCAACAGCAACTCTGAACACTAGGAACATACATCTGACTCAGACTCCCTACACACCAAGGGGGACGGGGCTCCAGTGGTGACACCTCAAACAGCAGAAGACATTGGCCCTCATTCCGACCCTGGCGGTTTCAAACCGCCAGGGTGGAGGACCGCGGGAGCACCGCCGACAGGCCGGCGGTGCTCCAATGGGCATTCCGACCGCGGCAGTAAAGCCGCGGTCGGACCGGCAACACTGGCGGTCTCCCGCCAGTGTACCGCCGCCCATAGGAATCCTCCAAGGCGGCGCAGCTAGCTGCGCCGCCGAGGGGATTCCGACCCCCCCTACCGCCATCCAGTTCCCGGCGGTTCTCCCGCCGGGAACCGGATGGCGGTAGGGGGGGTCGCGGGGCCCCTGGGGGCCCCTGCAGTGCCCATGCCACTGGCATGGGCTTTGCAGGGGCCCCCGTAAGAGGGCCCCTAAATGTATTTCACTGTCTGCTTTGCAGACAGTGAAATACGCGACGGGTGCAACTGCACCCGTCGCACAGCTTCCACTCCGCCGGCTCGATTCCGAGCCGGCTTCATCGTGGAAGCCTCTTTCCCGCTGGGCTGGCGGGCGGCCTGAAGGCGGCCGCCCGCCAGCCCAGCGGGAAAGTCAGAATCACCGCCGCGGTCTTTCGACCGCGGAACGGTATTCTGGCGGCCCCTGACAGGCCGGCGGCGACCGCCACCGGCCAATGTCGGAATGAGGGCCATTATCTAACCAACACCTCCACTACCATTAGTATATATTACGCTCAGTAGATAAACTTTGCATTTAATACTTGGGCCATAGTGAACACTGATTCCCCCTTGTGCTCTCCACAATTGATGGCGAGAATGGTGAATGACTTACTAGTTTTGCAGAGGGAGGGTCCCGGAGGTTTCCATACTGTAGACCTATTACAACTGAACAACATGACCACCACAATGCATGATTATAAATTGATGACATGGAAGATCTGGATCCTAGGTTCAGCGACCAAAAAACATGAGATCTTGACATATCTCAAAAGAAGAGGGGTCCAAATAGCTTTGCTCCAAGAAACATACCTTACCTCACAGGAGGCTGAACGCCGAAGGTGAAGATGGCAGGGCCAAACATACGCTACCACGTATTCAGCATTTGCACAGGGAGCCATGATATGGGTGATGGCAGGGGTCCCATTTGAAACCATCACAATAGACATAGACAAAGAGGGCCACTACATCCTCGTAGAGGGAAGGCTTCATAGCAACCACACAATCTTGGGTAGCATCTATGCACCAAACCAAGAACAAGCCGCGTTCCCCCATTCTCTATCGGCCTGACTGGCTCGACTGACTGAGGGGCAACACCTAATCGGCGGGGACTTTAACTACGTACCTTATATCACTCCACCCCCCCAACTGCAGAGGGCAGCAGCTCATAGAATGATCAACCGGCTGGCTGCCGGGATGGAACACTGGGACATGGAGGACCCTTGGCATCTTCAACATCCAACAGGCAGAGACTTTTCATACTTCTCTGGACTACATCAATTACACACTAGAATGTATTGTTTTGTATGCACTAAATCACTCAGCTCATGCATTTCGCACACTGAATGTCTGGAACGCACCCTATCAGACCATAGCTCTTTGTTATTGACCTTTCTTGAACAGACGACCCACACCCAGTACCTACATGGCAGCTCTAACCAGTAGCCTTAGAAGATGCTACATTGCCGGAATCCCTTAACAACCAACTGATAGAATACTTCGCCAGCAACACAATGACAACACCGAGCCCCAGCATAGAATGGGAGACCCTTAAGGTGGTGATAAGGGGACACTGCATGGTGCAAACAGTGGGTTTCCGGCGTACTTTTGACCGTGACTATACGAAATTAGAAGACTGACTGCATAAACAAGACAATGAACAAGGGAAAAGTCCTGAGGCCCTCCTGCAACTTTTAGAAACACACGAGGAATACAACGTGGCACTGGAATGACTGAGGTGCCATGATTATAGGAACTATGTGAATAGAGTGCATGAGGAAGATGGGAAATTGGGCAGATTGTTAGCTTGGTTGGTCTGCCCCAAGAATAGACCCCCCGACACAAGCCTACATAAGGCAGACGGGACAATCCTCTTCCCCCCTGAAAGCATTAACACAAGATTCAGGTCATGCTATGTGTCCCTTTACCGACTGCCAGCGGTCACTCTACCGCCAGACTTGGACTGCCACCTAGCGACCCTGCCATTGTAACCCCTCACATCAGAGGAACGAGACCCACTAACGGTGCTGGTAACAGTGGAACAGGTCAAAAATACTATTAAAGAACTGACAACCAGTAAAACTTCGGGCACTGACGGCCTCCCCTCAGAGTTTTATAAAACATTTTTGGAAATGTTGTCACCAAAACTTGTGGAATTATACACAGAAGCCTACGAGAAGGGCATACTCCCAGAGACAATGAGGGAGGCATAAGTGGTCCCACTGCCCAAGTCCACCTCTAAAAATATACCAGTAACAGGCTTCTGACCCCAATCCATGCTGAATTGCGATTTCAAGATGCTCAGTAACATCCAAATGAAACACTTTCTATCTCACATGCAGAGGTTAATTCATGAAGACCAAAATGGCTTCATACCTACATGCAGCACCACCCATAACCTTTGTTGGCTATATTCAATCCTATATACGAGGGAGGGTCCTCACTACCCGAACACTGTGATCATGTTGGTAACCTTGGAGAAAGCTTCCAACTCCCTGAGATGGGATTTCCTGAAAGCGGTCATGATCAGAATGGGATTGGGCGCTAAGTGGGTGAGGTGGGTGAATCTGGTATATAGCCACCTTATGATGAGAGTAAGAAGAGGGAAGACTATCTCCAAAATATATTAAATATTCTGGGGAACTATACAGTGTTGCCCCCCTCTCCCCTTCCTTTTCGCCAATGCCGTTGAGCCATTGGCAGAGCAGTTCAGTATGAATGGACAGGAGTGGGATATTACAACCCCTAACACTACACACATCATATCATGATATGCAGGCGACCTGCTCATTTACATATGTGATGGGGGGCTGACGTGACTGGGGCCCTGAATATTTTTGAGAAATGTGGTTGTCGTTTTGGCCTAAGGATGAACAGGAGCAAAACTTGTGTGTTAGCGGTGACCACAGGGACTTCCCATCCTGCCACATGCTCAAAAGATACACTTTGCGCATCACACACACTTAGGTACTTGGGATTACAAATATTCCATGTCCTAGCTCACCTCCATGATGCGAATCTGGGAAAAATCTTCCAGTCCTTGAAATTGTGTTGCGTTCTGGCACTCCCTTAAACTACACACAATGGCACAGATAGCGCTCTCCAAAATGGTCATGCTCCCCGCCTCTTGTATTTCTTTGTCAATCTCCCAGTGAAAATCCCAGTGAGCTGGTTTAGGGGACTTGTTGCACTCCTCCAGGAACTAATTTGTGACAGCGGGTGCCAGAGGGTCTCACTTGGCACCCTCCCTGCCCCACATCGGGGGGAGGGCTAGGAGTGCCTGACTTTGAATTGTACCACCTGGTGGCTCAAATCCAGTGGAATGCAGAATGGTTGGATGGCACAAATCTATCTGAACTAGGCCAGGTGGGTGCAGACCTAATCAAGACTTATTGCTGGCCAAACTGCTGAACCCAAAGATCCGAACCCCTAGCCCGAGCGTCCTGCTAAACTCAGTGCTGACCTGCTGGAAACGGGGACTACGGCACACCAGAGTAATGACTCCATATGGTCCCGAACTACCATTAGTGGGTATACCCCACGGCAAGTCAGTGGTCTTGTTCACTACAGGGCAGATAGAAACCTGGACAGAAGTGGATCTGGTGACCTTGGGGGACAGCTTTCAGTAAAACATCCTAATTCCATTTGGGGACCTGGTAGAGCAAACTAGCCTACCAACAGGGCAATTCCTCACATACAGAGCACTGGCCCGAGCCATACGCGACTTGTGGGATACCCCAAACACAGAACCCACCACATAGACAGTCCTACAACTCCTTCTGATTATGGGGGCAGGCTGTCACCTGGTCACTTGGTTCTACAGAGCTCTTAATGAAATGACTCTGGCACCAAAAGATGCACTCAGAACCCACTGGGAGACCACATTAGGGAGGGAAATAACAGACCACGAATGGAAAAGAGTGTCAGCCTACCCACATAAGTTCTCATGCAATTTGCGGCTTAGATATATACAATACAATTACATTCACAGAACTTAACTGACCCCACACAGACTCAGCACGATATATGAAGGGGAGTTCAGGGGATGTCCTCACTGTAGAACCCTAGAACCGGACTTTAACCACATGACATGGGGATGTCCTGGACTTAAGGAGTTCTGGGAAGGTGTACTGGGGAAACTTGTCAACAGTCTGGATAGATCACTTGCTAACATTTCATCACAATGTCTCCTGGGCCTGTTCCCCAAGCCAACTACTAAGAAAGAATGGAATAGATTTCTGGACTTGGCCTAGGTGCTGCGCAGACAGTGAGTAGCCATGGCCTTGAAGTCACCCCGGGGTCCGAGGCTAGAGGCCTGGGTGAGTGATGTAATAAGATGGGCATGGGCAGAGGAACGGACGTTGGAAAGGGAGGATGTCAAGGGGTACGAGTTTGACCTATTGCATCCCTTTGGACCAAGGTGGTAAACAAATGGGAATCGCATGGACTGACCGATAACCAGAGAGAGGACGGAGAGAGAGTCATATGAGGAAGCTGACGCTGCTTCTGAACCAAGGGAAAGCACAACATGAAGGAGATACTTGCTAATGCTAACAGTGGAACCAAATCACATTAAAAGTAAATGTGAGCCCCGCAAACATGCCTTGAGTCACTATCCGACCGATTACAGTCCTGACAAGGTAACTCCCCGTCTCATCAGATCAGCTATTAATTGCCACCTCCTCAATCCAGTTGAATACGATCAAGACCACATACAGAATGCTCTGCAGCTTGAGCCCCTTCAATTCTCCCCCCATTGACACCTAACCATGCAATCACATACAAACGCCAAGAAGAAGACAGGACACACAGATAACCAGTTTCAAGTTTAATAGGTTAGGACATGTTTTAATGTCAACACTACATTGGCATACAGTTATCCATCGACAATAATAGATACCCCCACCCTGAGTGGACAGACTGATGAAAACCTGAAAACACTCTCACAAAGACAAAGGTAACCAACCAATGGCAAAACAAAATCAATGTACAAGTAACTGTAACAAGATACAACAGTTGATAAGATGAGGGAAAGTGGTGTAAACTGTACTATTTCTTGATATGCCAATAAATAAAGATTTAACAAAATCAAGAATGTGCCTGAATGATGGGTAAAAATCATGACATTGTTAGGAACTTCTAGGCTATTGTTCTCCTCATAAACACTAACTTTGTGTTTCCTGGACTTACGTATTACCACCCTCCTGACTAAAGGATACTTGGCTTACATTTTCCAACACATGGTGTCCCTGAGGAGTTTCAGTATACAATTATAGGACAGGTCTGGCCCATCAGAAAGGTGGATTGGAGCAGAGCAGTCATTATTTCCCATGAACAGTATTTAATTTGAGCCGGTCATCACTGGTGGGCACCACAGGCACATATTTTTGGGGCGCAGAATTTTTTTCAATGGATTGCACATAATAATTTTGAAAAATCTCCCAGTGTGTCGAGGCTAATATCATTCAAATCCATTTATTTCTTTTAAACACACAGGGCCAAGAATGCTGTGTTTTTAGTCCATCATCATGCTAACGGCTGATTTACTTAGTTGGGTGGGCTAGGCACATGTCTATGTATGCCCACCCAGTGCCTATGTTGGTGCCTCCTCATTGAAGTCCTTTGTTTTCCTGTCCAGTAAGGGGTTACTGAAAGATGAATAGTCAGATGAACTGTAAACAGAAATGGACCAGACAAATGTCCACGCTGCAACTCCGTTCTGATGTGTAGCTGTAGGGCAAGTGCCAAAGATGGGACAGATATCAAGGGACTGATTCAGGTCTCGGCCAACAGTTATTCTGTCACAAAATTTAGATTTCAGCAGACGGAATATCCATCACCTTTGTTATGGGGTAATCCCTCCACCAAGTTCTAAATCAGAGCCTAAATGTATGACTTTGAACCAAACTGTAAAAAGAGACCAGAAAAGCATCAATCACTGTTTTCTGAGCATTTAAGCATTCCCTCCATTACCTTTTTGTATACTTTAGTGTGTCACCCTAAGTGAGACAGGTATGCTGAGACACAGGTCCCATGCACACTGTGTTACTGGATCCAAGCTATACCTGGTTGATGAGTCCTGGCTAGGGTGAAACTAATACTGGAGCTTCTGTTCCAGTTCAGGGACAAGTTTACCTAGCAATTTGGGCTGGACTGTAACTACTGGAGCAGGGTGAAGGCTGATTTCCATATGGCTGGGGCCAAACTGAGGTGGCATGGTGTCCAAAATTATGATTGTCTAGGATGTGGCATGAGTGATTACCAGTAGCTGAGATTAACTCAAGTATTCCATCTATCATTTTTTTGTATTCTTTAGAGTGTTGCCCTAAGTGGGACTGGTATGCCCAGAGGTGGGCCTGTGCACACTGGGTCAATGTAATCAAGCCACACCTGGCTGATGAGGGTGAATCCAGACCTGAGTTGCTTGTATTCTGGTTCAGGAAGGACATAGCCTGGCAGTTCGGGCTGGACTGTTCCCACTAGAGCTGGGTTAAGACTAATTTGCACATGGCTTGAAACAAACTGTGTGACAAGGTGTGCAAATTAATGATGGACTGGGATGCCACCCATGGCTGAGATTAATTTTAGCATTCTAACCATCACTTCTTGTTATACTTTAGCCCATGGATTTTAGGAAAGCGCAAAATGATGGTACTTGGTATGGTTCCTTACCTGTAGGCTTTTAGACTAGTGCTGAATATATTGCTCCCTGGACAGATGGTGGTTGGTGGCCATTATAACTTTTACCTTTTCTCTCTTGATTGAATAGCCAGTAGAGGAGCAAAATATGTCATTCTCTTCGTGACCATTGAGTAAGCTGAAGGAAGGGAAAGGGGGTGCCAGGTATAAGAAAGAGTAAGCCAGGGGAAGTCGCTGCTACCGCTAGAGTCACGTAATTCATCCAAAAATTGGCTGTAAAATGCATGATTTGTCCCTATTCGTTCAAAATGTTCTTGGGAGAGCTCTCCTTGAAGATGGCTGTCTCACACTCTTCTCTCACTAACTGAAATTCACCTTTTGGCATTGTCCTTACAGGCTGCACACAAGCCTAGAAGTGCAAGTGGGCAGTGCCAGTGGAAAAGGAAAGAGGGAGCAAGCGTCCTAAGAACAATTTTGGGTACCTGCATTTATGCTGTTACAAATGAAGCACTTGTGGCTTGCAATTCCTCAGGGCTCCATTCTCATGCTGTAGAAGTTATTTATAGATTTTAAAGCAAAGCTGCAATTTTTAGGTCTCTCCTACATTCTTTTTTTGGCTGTCTATTGTTGAAGACCTATTCTCTCCAATGCCAAAACTCAGGCAGGTTTTGGGTCAGTCCATTGCTTTGTATTTATTGAATTTATTGGCAATCTCAATTGCTTTCTTCTTGTTTGAAGGCTTGCCCTCCTCTTCTTGCATTTGTCCCTCCCCCGGAGTATAGCCTCTTAACCATTCTTTTGAGTGGATGCCTTGTATCTTTCCAGGGCTCACATAAGGGGACTATTTTTGTTCTTTTTCTTTGAGCTATCATTTTTGCAGGATTATCAGCAAACAGAACAGGTATATAGGCCTCCAAATTTCTATGTCAAGAAGAGGCTGTGCCAGATTACCAAATGGAGGCAGGAAATCAGGTGGACTCTAACCCATTTACCTCCTAATAGTCACTTAGGGATGGCTCATCAAGGACGATGATCAGAGGAGTAACACAAGAGGAGTATTTGTTTGTTGTTAATGAGCTCCAGATCCCATTCTCCCTTGAATGAAAAAAAAAATATCTCTCTTTCTCTCTCGTAATTTCTAATCGGCCAGGTTATTACAATTATCTTTAGCATGTCTCTCACATCTCCTCCTCTGTCCCACTCCCAGACCAAGTGGCTCAAGACAAGATAAAAACACCTTATTGGTCACGCACGCATGACATCAAAAGGTGTCCAACATGGGTTCATATCAAGTATAATATCCCCACTGGAGCGCTCCCCACCGTGTATCATGCTATCCGTACTTCGGCACCCCACGGCGGGGTATGAAGAGATCCTTTAAAGCCGCAGGACAATACAGACCAATAGAATAAAACACAATACAATTCACCCCTTCAATTAAGCAAATCTAGGGAAATACACAGTGACTATTTTTTGACTTCACATCCACTTACCTTGCTATATGATGTAAAGTAATATTGTGTAGTTGCTATCTATGCAAGTCGACATTAAAAACTTGATAATTCATTTCCACTGCATAAAACCTACTGTCTCTGCCGCTGTCACCATTTGCTCTGCAGCCCATCATGGTGTTTTTTGCACGGAAGCGACACTTTTACCAAGATTTACACCTGAACAACTAACTTTAAAAATTTTTTAAAAACAAGTTCAAGTCTCATGGGTAAGAGGGGGAGAGGGCTGTTGGACTACCCATCCCTACTCTGCATAACTGCCACTCAGCCATGACCTAATGGAGCAATGTACTGAATGATGCAGTAGAAAGCTCGAAATAAAAAGCTGAAAAAATGTAAAATTCTCGTATTTGTACAAAACAGCATACCGTCTGCATTTCTGTTTCAATTGTTTATTCAATTGCCTGTTAAAAACAAGGTACAGTTGCTTTCAAATAAGGCCAGGTTACCCCAAGAATCCGTTCCCTTCATTGTTTCTGCAAAAATCGTCCTGTTTTTGATGGTGGATGTTTGCATTTCTCTACACATGCTTAGCCTGTAACACTACAGTGTCTGTGGGCAAAGAGTAAAAAACTATTCAAAGCAAGTGATTCACATTAGCGCTAAAGGCCAATGGAAAAAGAAACAAATTACCATTCCATATTAGTAAAAGAAAGAGTTTCTGTATCGTGAAATGTATGAAAATCAGCCAAATTCAAACTATTATGCTTTGCAAGTTTGTTTGTTTGGTTTAAACCACCACAAAGCAATACCCAAAGAACCATACCAAAGCATAGCTTATAGGCAGAATGTTCCTGCAGCTGATAGCAGACACGGGGGGTCATTCTGACCTTGGCGGTCTTTTTGCAAGACCGCCGAGTTACCGCCGCGGTGAAGACCGCCGACCGCGGCGGTATGCCGCTGTGCGCATTCTGACCGCTGGGAGCGTTCCGCCGGAAAACCGCCAGCAGCCACACTGGCGGTCGGCGGGAAAGTGGAGACTGGTCAACCTCCACCGCCACGCCAGCAGAACACCGCCCACAGAATTACGACCCACATTTCTGTGTGGCGGTCTTCTGTTGGCGGTCTTCTGTTGGCGGTCACCTCCCCATGGCTCCTGTCACCTCCCGGAGGACCAACGCACAAGGTAAGTTGATCGTCCGTGAGGGGAGGGGGTGTTGTGTGATGTGTGCGTGCATGGGGGTGTGCGTGTGAGTGTGTAGAGGGGGTGTGTGAGTGCGTGCATGCAGGCGGGGAGTGCTGCTGTGCCTATGGGCAATGTGTGTAGTTCGGCGGGTGCGCATGTCGGCATGTATGTGTGCGGGTATGTGTCCCCGTTGTGTATGTGTGTGTGTAGGGGGTGTGTATATGTGCATGTTGGGGGTGTGTGCATGTCGGGGTGCGTGTATGTGCATGTCGGGGTGGGGGTGGGGAGGGGGTTCGTACCACCTCTGGGGGGTTGCAGGGGGGTGGAGGGTGTGGTGGGAGGACTTGGGGGGGCAGTGGGGGGTGGGGGAGACCCCTATCAGTGCCAGGGAAGGAATTCCCTGGCCCCGATAGTGCCTACCGCCATGGTTCGCATGGCGGTTCCCGAACGCCAGAAACCGCGGCGGTAAGCAGGGTCATGATACCGTTGGCGGTCTTGGGTCGACCGCCGGACCGGAGTGCGCAGACTCCAGCCCGTCGGTCATGACCGCCGTGGCTGTCGGAGTGGGGAAGTGGCGGTCGGTCGCGGCGGTGACCGCCGCGGTCAGAATGCCATTTTTAATACCGCCGGTCTGTTCGCGGTCCGACCGCCGCCTCTCCGCGGACCGCCAAGGTCAGAATGAGGGCCACAGTCTTCAATGTCCGCCCACACCATACTTTGTCATACACACATACACAACACTATGAAACACATAATGCTCATACAAGCACAAAAACAGGCAAAGGTGTTGGTGTTGATCATTGTAGTGGTGATTATGCTGATGATGGCAGCAGGGCCAGCTTCAGCAAATGAGGCACCAAGTGCAACACTCTTTGTTGGCGCCACCCTATTGACCTTCTTCCCCATCGATTCCATCACTACCACCCTCCAACAGTGCCCCTCAGCTCTCCATAGTCCCATTCCCACATGCATTTAATATGTTCTATAGCCCTACTAGTGTAGTGTGTCAGACTTCCAGTGTAGGGAGTCAGAGCACTTTACATCACACACACATTATACAGAGACAATGAATAATATGTGTGTAAATCAGTCTATAGGAAATGCTACACAATACAATGAGGATTACATGGCGTATGAATCACATGTCATCCATGCTAGTAGGCAGTATATTTTAAGTGTTGGGTCTGGAAAAGCACAAACTCAGGAATTAAAAAGTGCCACAGTGGTTGAGGTTGGCTTTAATAATAAGAATGTATTTCTATCCAAACTGCCACTTATTAGCAACATTTGGATGATATGACTGGGAAATAAACACAGGGGCAGAATTAAGAGCCCCTAGCGCTTCCTTGTGCCACATTTGCGTCATTTTTTTTTACACTAATGTGGCCCAATGAGGCCAAAATTGACATAACAAATTTACAAAGTGGCACAATGCATGCATTGCACCACTTTGTAACCCTTTGCGCCACATTATGAATGCACCAGACATAATGGCCCTCATTCTGACCTTGGCGGGCGGCGGAGGCCGCCCGCCAAAGTCCCGCCGTCAGGTTACCGTTCCGCGGTCGAAAGACCGCGGCGGTAATTCTGACTTTCCCGCTGGGCTGGCGGGCGGTCGCCTTCAGACCGCCAGCCAGCCCAGCGGGAAAGAGGCTTCCACGAGGAAGCCGGCTCGGAATCGAGCCGGCGGAGTGGAAGCTGTGCGACGGGTGCAGTTGCACCCGTCGCGTATTTCACTGTCTGCGCAGCAGACAGTGAAATACTTGTAGGGGCCCTCTTACGGGGGCCCCTGCAATGCCCATGCCAGTGGCATGGGCACTGCAGGGGCCCCCAGGGGCCCCGCGACCCCCCCTACCGCCATCCGGATCTCGGCGGTCCGACCGCCGGGATCTGGATGGCGGTAGGGGGGGTCGGAATCCCCGCGGCGGTGCAGCAAGCTGCGCCGCCGCGGAGGATTCAATGGGGCCGCGGTACACTGGCGGGACCCCGCCAGTGGTGCCGGTCCGACCGCGGCTTTACCGCCGCGGTCGGAATCCCCATTGGAGCACCGCCGGCCTGTCGGCGGTGCTCCCGCGGTCCTCCGCCCTGGCGGTCAAAGACCGCCAGGGTCAGAATGACCACCAATGTATGCAAAGGGGGCATTTCCCCATTAGGGGGGTGCCAAAAAAATAGTGCAAAGAAATCCAAGAGATTTCTTTGCGTCATTTTTTTGGCACTTTTAATGCCTGCTTAGAGCAGGCGTTAAAAGGAGGCACACCATTGTTTACAATGGGCATCAATGGGCTTTACAAGATTAGTGGCAATATTCTTTATACTAATCCTGCAAAGCTCTGAACTAGCGTAAAAAATGTTGATGCTAGTTCTCTAACTACCGCCATGGTGTGCCATATCTTAGATACGGCGCACACATGGTGGCATTAGGGGGCGCAAAGGGGCACAAGAAAAGTGTTCTGCACTGGGTGCAGCACCACTTTTATTAAATCAGGCCCACAGTGTTCTAACCTACACCATGCAGTTTGCATGAAGCTCTTTGATGATAGTTTATAGGCTACTGGGCCATAGTAGGATTATGAATTGCAAGTAACAAAAAGATCTCTAAAACAAAAGGAGCAACCTACCGAGCTATCCACATACAATTCAGTTCTGTGATTTTCATGGTACCTATAATTTACAGCAAGCATATTAACCCTCTGAGCTACACTATGGTGAGTGAACACCGCTGTTAGACAAAACTCCAATCTCTATCCAGCAGGCACATTAATCACGGAGTTATCTTGACATTTTTACACACAAGGAACTCTGCAGCAGGTGCTTTTAAACTCAGAATTTCTTTCTTTCAGGTAATTTTTATTTTCTTACTTACGCAGGAAAATAAAAAAGTAGTGAATAGTACACTCCTGTTAAAATACATGGAAGAAAGGCAATATCGTCATGTGTATATCGCAACAAGTACAAATGAAATACACCCTGTCTCTACCATACATGGTAATAAGCCCAATGAACGACAATGATGACTAACACTGGAGAGATTGACTGGCATATCGATTCAGTATCTTTCAATCTTATCCAGCAGTGATGTACAGAAGTAAAATCTGATGGTTCGTGACAGCAGAGAGAGAAGTTGGAGAGAAAAGAAGAAGCCCTGAAGAGAACTGAAGGAAAGGAAGCGAGAGACAAGGACTGGCCACACTGGCTCGAACTCACAATATTCAACAGAAGGGCCAGTAGGTTCTCAGCAGTAGGTCAAGATAAGCACAGGACATCACCCTATAAATGGGGATGACTTCCAAGCCTGATTTATGGTGTTTTGCTTCCCTGTAGATATTTGTCAAAGGCGTCCAAAAGTCACCTGGGACTGGTGGTGCCATGCTATTCTGTGTGCAGAATGTTGTCAGCACCTCTAACAGAACACAGCAAGTTCCACCATTTGCCAAAGGAGCTTTGGGATGTTGCTTTCCTGTCTGAGAGTATTGTCTTTGTACCCAAGGAGAGGAAGAGGTCCACAATGTCGAGTATTGTTCATTGAGTTCTTAGGAATGGGGATTAGGGTGTATGCCTAAGGAAGCTGTTTAAAAATATTTTATACTGTTACCCCAGAAATCTCTCATATTAGTGTTTGTATCCTCATCCACAGCGGGTGTGTCAT
Source organism: Pleurodeles waltl (assembly GCF_031143425.1). Taxonomy (NCBI): domain Eukaryota; kingdom Metazoa; phylum Chordata; class Amphibia; order Caudata; family Salamandridae; genus Pleurodeles; species Pleurodeles waltl. The sequence continues at coordinate 586,772,426 of NC_090448.1, forward strand.
CACGCAGTTAAAAAAAAAAATGTTGAAGGTCTCCAATCCCCGCCCGCATCACTTCCCTTCGGAATCTCCTAAACCAGGTTTATATAGTCTGGAGGGATTCTGATATGTTTCATGAATGGCCCAGAACCTCGATTGTGCTAGTGCTGGGTGATTTTTGCAGAAAAGTGAGATTGCCAAATAGTTTGCCAAATTGTGTCTGTGATTTCCACGGGGTGTGCGGATTGTACATGGAATTCCCATTTTCGAATAATATTATATCATACCCAGTGGATATTCCTAGAAACATGTATATGCGTAAGGCGGTGTAACACTTCCTTTTAAAGTTGGGAGATCAAGAGGATGTGGAGACTTCACTTTACCTAGTATACATTTCAACCTCAGAAATTTATAAAAATCAATATAGGGTAGGTCGAATTTCAGTTGCAAGGTTGAGAATGGGATAAAGTTTTCTCATGGCCCAATTCATTCATGGAATTTATACCTTTCTTTGCTCATGATTCCCAGACTATTGTTTTCCCCTCTAGTTTAATTGTGTAGTTGTGCCAAAGGGAAGTCAGGGTGGAACTGTGCGGTCGCTGTTGTAAGTGCTTGTCGAGTGATGGATATCCTGTTTCCGAAATATAAATACCATTGTTTTCTATGAAATTTAGATTTTGGCAAATGGGATATCAGTCACCGGTGTGACAGAGTAACCAGTCCGTTAAGGCCTAAATCAGGCTCACAGTCTGGGACGTTTATTCACCCATAGGATTTGTTCCTCTTCAGGATTTTCATAGAGATTCTCGGTTTCTTATTCTTCCATAGGAATTCAAGAATGGATTTATGTATTGATTTAAATAAGGAGGAGGAGAGGGTTACTGGAAGCATAATTGCAATAGAGTTGATCATGGGCACTATCATCATCTTAACAGTGTCCACACACCCTCACCAATTGATGTTCTTTGGGGACCAGATGTCAAGAAGATTTTTCTTTAGAGAGCCTTTTTTGTTCTTTATTAGCGATCAATTGTTTAGGATCAGAACTAAACCATATGTACCCATATACTAAATGCCATTTTAGATTGAGGTCACCGATTACAGCTGACGTACAATGAACACATAAGTGGAATACCTCAGTTTTATCTTTGTTCAGGGAGTAGCCTGCTACTAGTGAGCATTTTTCTATTTCTTTCATGACGATTGGGGTAGCCCGTGAGGTGTCTTCGGAAAACAGAAGTAAATCATCCGCATAAGCTGCCACCACTTGTTTGCCGGTGGAAAAAATGATACCTGTGATATCTGTATTTTCCCTAAAAGCAGAGATTAAAGGTTCGATGACTAGCAAAAAATTAGGGCTGACAATGGGCAGCCTTGTCGGGTTCCTTGGGAGAGCATAAAATGTTGCGATAGGTGGCAGTTGACCCTGACTCTTGCTGTAGGGTTTGAGTATAAAGCCATAATCCTGTGAATGAAGTCATCCCCTAGATGGTATCTATGAAGTGTGGCATGCAGGAAGGGCAAGCAGACCTTGTCAAACCCCATCTAATACGGGCTCCACGGTCAGTGCGTGTGTTAGTTTAGCTTTCTCTAAGACATGGCAGAATGTTCTTATGTTGTCTGATGCAAGACTCCCCTTGAGGAATCCCATTAGTGAATTTGCTTTCAGATTTTGAGTGACCGAATCCAATCTGCAGACTGCAATCTTAGCGTAAACTTTACAAACGATGTTAATGAGGCAATTTTTGGTTTGGTTCGATCAAATTGGAAGTTTTCCATGAAGAAGTGGTCAATGACCTTTGCAATTTCAGCTCTATTGGTAGGGTCATCTAATAGGTCACAATTTAAGCGTAAAAGTTGTGGTGGGGGGGTAGGTTTATTTAGAGACCACTTAGGGTTTGATTTTCATGGAGGGGTGTATACATGGAGAAGAGAGTTGCTCACCATAATGTAATCTATCCTCAAAAAGGAATGATGGGGGTGATGAATAAAAGCTGTAGTCACTCCCAGCAGCGTTATATAGTCGGTAGACGTCTTCTAAGTTATTGTTGCTACAAAAGATTTTCATTTGTGTGCATTATTACGTATCAATTTATGTCCTGAAATTTTGTCTAGGTTACCATGAACTGGACTTGAGGTCTCCACCCAGAATTACCTCCAGGTTGTCTGGAAGGTCAGAGAGTTGATTATCTAAGTCCTTTCAGAAGGCATAACATTGTCCTTTGGTGCATAAATGTTAACAATGAAAAGTTCAAGATCCCTTTCCTTCACTTTAGAGAGGAGCCATCTGGGTGGCGTGGCCAAGATGGCGATCGGAGCAGCAGCATAAACCGCAGTTCCGTCGCCCAGCCCGTACAATCATCCTGATGTTAAGCACCTAGCCCTCCCTGGGGCAGGGTGAGGAAGCCGTTTGTTGGACCCCGTGGTGCTGCACCATCGTTCAAGCCCGCGCCATCGGAGACGCTCCAATTCCGGAGCTGTGAGACAAAGAAAGTACACCGCCGTGATCGGCGCCTGCCTCGCGGGCAGCCCAGCCCAGCCGATCGGGAGCCGCGCTCACCGGAACCAGCGTTTGGTCTCAGCCGCCACTTAACAGAGGTAAGGGCTCGCCGCCGTGTCCCCGTCGTGCGCGCCGAAGCTGCCTGCTGGCCTGAGGGGGAGCCGCTCGGCGTGCACAGGGCCGGCCGAGTCCTCCCGCAAGCGTCTTCGCTCCGAGGAACGCGGTGCTGGAGCGCACGTATATTAGAACAGATCAAAATCCTACTGCTGGCACCCATCAGATGCCCGCACTTCGATTTGAAATTATGCCCCATATCTGAGTCAGCTGTAACTTAACTCAGACGTTATTGGCGGCGTAGGAGGCGGCCGGAGGGGGGAAAAAAGGCATAATTGAGCACTCGAAGGATCGACAGCCGCAATTTTAGGTGCCTCGGACCTTGGGGAGATTAATCTCCTGTGGCTCAGTAACATTATACCAGCCAGCAAAGCAAACTAAACTGCACAAGCACCCCCCTCAAACGTGCTGCATATCGGGGGCACTGACTGGCGTCATCTAAGCAAGAACATTACCTCAAGCCCCACTGTGCCCCCCCTAGGGCACCAAATGTGCTAGAACTAGCAAAGACAATGTAATAGGCGCAAGAGGGAAGCAGCAGGGTCAGAATAAACTGTGAACACATCCTTTGGAGTACAAGGAGCGCAAACTAGAATACAAGAGGTGCTCCCTGGCGAAACTCGCCAGCTCGCAGTCCCGTAGCAAGTTAAACATCTCTTTCAAGTAATCCTAAATATTCAGCATAAATAATGCCTCCACCCGATATGGAAACGCCATATCCACGCCTCTTCCACAACGCGGTATCCGGATCCGGCTGACTCCGCCAACTGCAGCCTCTTCAAGCAGATAGTTAACGCCTCCAGCTGCTCCTTTTCCGTTCAATCGCCAGACGCGTGCCCCGGTCGACCGGCTTACCACAATACTTGATTAGATAAGCTTTTGCCGCTGTGGCCCCGATTGCAACCCTACATTCACAGCCACTGCTACAACTCTCAAATGGTGAAGCCAAAAACTACTCGTGCACCCCTCACCAAAATGGACCAAACTACAACATCCCATCCGGAAACGCACGCCAGTGCGCAATCAACATTACAGAAGCTGGAACTAACTTTACAATCACATACTTCACAATTCGAAAAAATCCTGCAAGCCATTCTAGACACTAAGACCACCTTGGAAGCCAAAATAGGCTCTGTAACAGAGGACCTCAATATCCTCCGCACTGATCAACACGCTCTAGCCGATAGAGTATCCGAACTCGAAAAAGACACGGCGTCACTACCAGGCGCTATGGAAGACCTGCAACTACAGCTATCACAACTATCAACAGAAGTTGATTTCTTAAAGCGCAGAACAGAAGATGCAGAAGGCAGATCTCGGCGCAACAATATACGCCTGGTCGGTTTTCCTGAACGTGCTGAGGGCTTAAGCGCAGAACTGTTTATCGAGCAATGGCTTACAGACACAATCCTCAAAAATAATATCCCAAAGTTCTTCTCAGTTGAAAGAGCACACAGAATTCCAGGCAAACCCCCAGCACCGGGTTCGCAACCACGCCCTCTTATAATAAGACTCCTCAACTATCGAGACAGAGACCTCATCCTCCAACTATTCCGCAAATCAGGCCCAGTGTGCTACGAAAATGCCACGATAACAGCTTATCCGGACTTTACAGCAGAAGTGCAAAAAAACCGCAACTCCTTCTACTGTGTTAAGGTATGCCTTCGCAGACACGATATCAATTATGCACTGACGTTCCCAGCCAGACTTCGGGTACAGGATGAATCTCGCTCCTTCTTCTTCACCACTCCGGAAGATGCCTGGACCTGGCTACATGCCAAAGGCCTAGCCGATCCGTCGGATGCAAGCACTCAAATCGACAACAGATCTCTCTCCACGAGGCACCGTAAGCAACGCAGGAGACAGGGAGCCAGACCCTCACCTGAGCATGCAAAATCCGAGCGCTCTCGGCTCCTCCGAACAACATCCAGTTTTGTTAAGGCTCCCTCCGCCGCCTCACCCTCGCAAACGGAAATCGAACAGGAACAAGTCCTAAACTCCGACTCAGCTGAGTCCACATGTGGCCCTCTTCTCACACCACGCACAGCAGACGACATCCGAAGAATGATTAGTCCAGCTCACTTGAAGCCTAAAAGTTTAATCGCAGCTTCTTTGAGGCTCCTACACGTGGTCTAGCAGTCAACGGGTGTCCCCTGCCCGACGTGCTTCGCCCCTTAAAATATGCGAAACCCGGGCAAGGTAAAATAATACCTTTGCACCAATGCCAACTGGCACCCCCCTGCTCCATATGGACAATTACCCCACACTGGATTTTTCCGGTATTGTTTTTTATATGTTAATAGTTCATTTGTTGTATGTTGTTTTAGCGTGCACCTCTATATTAGGAGCACGTAGTTATAGTGGAAGGGCCGAATATAAAAACAGCAGTAAACATACAAGGGTTGCTGACTGCAGCAACAAAAATACCGCTCACAGCTTGTTTCTTGATTGTCGGCCAGCTACAGCGACTGAGTCCCATAATAATGTCAATACCGGGTCATCAGATAAGAACAACCCCGTTCATATAATACACACAAAACCACTATGGCCACTCACAGACACCTGGGTACCCTAAAATACAAAATACTCGCTTGGAACGTTAAGGGTATGGCAAATCCTCGGAAACGTGAAAGGGTTCAGGCCTTTCTCACAAGACATCAAATACACATTGCATTCCTACAGGAGACACATCTCACCAAATCTATCCTAGACCCCACACGTACAAAATGGAAGGGGCAATTATACGCTACCACTACTTCATCCTTTGCTCGTGGAGAAGCAATCTGGATAGCACCAAGTGTCCCGTTCGCGTCCTCCCGCACGCAATGTGATCCAAACGGTAGATATGTAATACTTGAAGGTATCCTAGATGGGTCCCCATTAGCCCTGGTTGCACTATACTCCCCAAACTCGAAACAGCGCGACTTCTTATCCACGCTCACTACTGGCAACTTTAGCGACCCTACATTGGAAAGCATATGGGGTGGCGACTTTAATAGCGTCCTAGACACTCACATGGATCGCTCATTTCCCCCACTCAATGCAGCCCCCGCCAATCGTGCTTCAGAATCCCTGGCGCATTGGGCGTCAAATAACGGAATAAGTGATATATGGAGGGTGCATCACCCCACTCAGCGCGAGTACTCTTACTTCTCCCCAGTCCACAAACTACACACTAGGATAGATTTATTCTTTGTATCCGCCACCGTCAATTACAAAATATGCTTATCCGAATATTTAGCACGCACAATATCCGATCACAACCCATTATGCCTAACGTTGGCATGGGGACACATACAAACTCGGATACCAACATGGCGTTTGCAACCAAAAGCCCTCCTAGATCCTCCCTTTCAAAAAGATACTTCCAAAAGCTTAACCGATTACTTTCTATCAAACAAAAATACAACCTCTTCCCGTGCTATAGAATGGGACGCTCATAAAGTGGTGATAAGGGGTCATTGCTTATCGGCTACGGTGGGGGTCAGAAAGGTACTCATTAAGGAATTACAAGACTTAGAAATAAAGCTCTGTAACGCAGAAAATGCAAACGATAACAGCGAACCCGCATTAACAACACTACATCTGCTTAGGGCTTCTGATAAGGAGACAGACAATAGACTGGGTATGCACGATTACAGACACTATAGGGCCAGACAACACGCCGAAGGTGATAGATCTGGTAGATTATTAGCTTGGCTAACTCAGCAACCATCACAACCAACACCCATTGGCGCAATTCGCCTAAATCCTGACACAATCGTTAATACCCAAGCAGGTATAAATGATGCCTTCTCCACATATTATCGGACCCTATATACGCCTCCTCAACCACCTCCAGAGCAACTTATTATCAACACACTAAGCCTGGTCCCCCAAAATCAACTTATCCTTGACAACACCGCCACTCTAGATGGCCCCGTTACTATTGAAGAGGTGCGCCTTGCATTATCACAAATAGCACGCAATAAAACGCCCGGCTCAGACGGTTTACCGATAGAATACTACAAGTCCCATGCTTCCCTATTATCACATCCACTAACAGAAGTATTTAACGAAGCACACCATAAATTGCAATTACCGGACTCAATGTGCGAAGCACTGATAGTCGTCCTCCCAAAATCAGGCCGCGACCCTCTAGATGTTAAATCATACAGGCCGCTCTCCTTGCTGAATACAGACTGCAAACTATTAGGTAAAATACTCGCAAATCGCCTCCTCCCTTATTTATCGACTTTGATACACCATGATCAATCAGGCTTTATCCCTGGCAGAAGCACTTTCCTGAACATTAGAAGACTTTTACACATAATACACAGTAATACAAACTCGGTAGCAGTGGCCCTATCTTTAGATATAGAAAAAGCATTTGACACACTTAGTTGGAATTATTTGCTACACACTCTTAAAGCGTTCGGCTTTGGTGCCGGTTTTATTAACTGGATCAGGACGCTCTACTCTAGGCCCACTGCCCGTGTTAAAAATGGACGTGTTATCTCTGAAGCATTCCCAATAGGCAGAGGTACCAGACAGGGCTGCCCACTATCCCCATTGCTGTTCGCTATTGCTATGGAGCCACTAGCGATTAAACTACGGAGCGACGCACACATATGGGGTATACCGGAGGCTAACACCCACCACGTCGTATCTATGTATGCAGATGACACCTTAATATATCTGCGCGACCATTCACCCTACATGGCTGAGGCCCTGCAGTTACTGGACTCCTTTGCTATCGCCTCCGGACTGCACGTCAACTGGTCCAAATCAAGCATATTCCCCATTTCTCCGTCCCCGGTAGCTCACCATATGTCGCTACCACAATAAAAACTGCCCTGGTCACATATAACCTTTAAATATCTGGGTGTGCAAATCTATCACTCTATCACGGATCTAAAAGAAGGAAACATAGATAGAATCCTTGGCTCTGTTCGCGGCTCAATTCCCTTCTGGAGCTCACTCCCCCTATCTCCAATGGGCCGTGTGGCAATAGCCAAAATGCTCATCCTTCCAAGGTTTCTATATTATTTTACAGCTCTTCCGCTGTGTTTGCCGCGTTCCTTTTTTAATAAGCTGCAATCAATACTAACGGATTTACTCTGGGGTAAAGACAGATGCAGAGTGGCGCTGTCAATAACGCAACATCCGCAGGAGATGGGCGGATTGGGAATGCCTAATTTCGAAAGATATTAAGCAGCCGCCCAATTATCATGGCTGTCTACATGGCTATGCGACACCCCGTCGGCCGAAAGCAGGATGTTGCAGACACATATTCCATCACAGAGGCTGCTACTTTCGATACTAACTAGCACCCCCCATACGTCTCCAAGACTAATATTACTAGAGGCGGCTCGATTCTGCTGGCGCAGATATGTCCAAACTAAGTCCACATCTTTCCCCTATTTGCCTCTGCTCCCACTACTTCAACTCCCGGATACCCAAAACCTGTCAATACACCATGATACACGCGAAATGAACACGCTCCAACTGGGTGACTTATACTCCTGTTCCGTGTTGCGTACTTTCGCTGAACTGGTAACTGCAGGCACTATGCAAAACGGGGCCTTCCTAACATTTAACGCCATAAGGCTATTGCTTTACAAGATCTGGGGCGCAGTAGACTCGGAGCCTCCAGAATCCTCGCTGCTTACCACTATACTAACTATTGGCAGCTCAAAGAGCATTATTACCACATTATACAAAGCATTGCTTGAAGTAATATGCACAACACTACCAAAGCAAAGGCGCGCTGGGACGCTGTCCTTCCTACCCCACTACCACAGAAGACCTGGATCACTGCTCTCACAACAATCAAATCAATATCCCGCAATCCTCGCCTACGGTATACTCAATTTAATTATCTTCACCAATCATACTTATCACCAGCCCGCATCCAAAAAACCTACCCCCATTACAACACCAACATGCCCTAGATGCGCTACACCAGCAGCTGATTTCTACCATATGGTTTGGAAATGCCAATCCATGAACTTGGCCTGGCAACGCGTGACGGAGGTTACAGCAGAGATCTTATCCCACACCCTTGTGTCCACTCCTGATTCCTGCTTACTCGGCATAAGGCATCGTATTAAAGCAGACAAACACACGCACAGGTTTATCGACCTGGCTTTCATGGTGTATAAACGTTTGATAGCAATACATTGGAAAGCTCCACATGCTCCTTCCCACGCGTCATGGCTACGAGATTTACACAGCCGCTCTCAGGCTGAAGCCCAGACACTTCACTTGCTACAACACAGAGGACTCATCCTAGCTGGCCCGGAGATCTGGGACACATTCGTGGTTGCAATGGAGGCCAGAGACGACATGTATCCCCTGTGAACAGGTCTCGATCCATTGCACACCACAGCCTGAGCTGACGCGGTTGAAGCTGGGACCGCACAGCAGCAACTTTGGTTGGCTCTTAAACACACTCATTACTACTATCCTTCCTCTCCCTCGGAAGATATTTCTAACCTGTGCCCAATTACTCCTCACACGCATATACAAGCCTGTAATATACAATCACAACAAGTAAAATAGTCCTGCCCCTGAACCCGTCAACACCGCAGACACCCTTAACACCCCTGAAGTGATTACTATATTAGGTACGGATATCGTTAGTATCTGCCAATCCCCGTAAGCTGCAATCAGCCCTCATAACAGCTCGCATGTTAAATGTCACTGCACTCTCCTTATACAACGCCCTTAACTCTCTCACATTATTAAGATAAGTTGTTAAAGTTTTCCCTTCCTGATATCCCCGCTTTTTTCTTCCAATTCCCCTCCCTTCTCCTTTCTCTTTTACCCTCTTGTAGTGGCAATGCTGTGTAAAAATTATACAATTGTGTAAATGTATTGCAAAATAACATACAGCTATCGTATTGATGTGTGCAGTTTGTGTTCAATAAACAGATTTAAAAAAAAAAAATAGAGAGGAGCCATCTGCCATATTTGTCATCAGTATGTAATAGTACCGAAATGTCAGATTTTTTACATGAATGTGACCACATTGTTATTTTTCTGTGTGGTAGGCAAGGGGTCGAGCCCGGCAATCCATGAGCTATAGAAGTTTGAATAGATTTCAGATGAGTCTCTTGGAAGAGGATGATATCCCCTTTTAATTTGCTGATGTAATCAGCCACCATCGTACGTTTTACTGGTTGATTAGGACCCTTTGGGCCAGACTAACAAGGCCTAATGTCACCAAAACGTCACTTTTGCGATGCTCCAGTGGCGCTAACCGCTTCTCCATAGTTACAAGGTGTAACGCCAATTTTTTGGGCTTTATGCCTCTTTGTAAACATGGGGCCCTCCAACTCAGTTCTCTGCATCAGAGGGGCATGCAATGCAACACCCATTGCTTTTGAAGCTGCCCCAGATTTGCAAGAAGGCATTAATCTGAGGCAGTGCCAAAATCTAATGCCATGCCATTAGCATGGCACAAAAGGGAGGAATAATTGTATTCCTCCTCGGTTTTTGCATTCTGCAGCACACATAGAAAAAGCAAAATGCCATGGATGATTGTTTGTAAGCAGGAAGGGACAGCTTCCTGCACATAAAAAGTCACACCCCTAAATGCAGACACCAGTGCACCATGTTGCAAAGAGGTTGGCACAGGCTGGTTAATTTAGCGCTGGAGCAGGGGGAAATGCAGTGGTGCACCATATTCTTGTAAATTCTGAGCATACCTACATTTCAAAACTGGCGCAGCCCTCTTATTTTTGGTGCAGCACCTTGCTGTGCCAGTTTCTTGTAAATCTGGCCCCATTGTGTTTAAAGGGAGTATGTTTAATGGAAAAGCCATTGTGAGTAAGAGGGATATCTTGGAGTGATGGGAAGATGCCTTGGGGGGCGGGATTCAGGTCTGTGATAGGGAATAAAACTATTTGTTTTAGAGTGCGTTGTTTGATATAATATAAAAAATTCACTCTTGGGTTGTAAGTAGTGTCCTGCTGGGAAATAATGTGCCTATTGGGGTGGTGTAAGTCTAAGAACCATCTAGGTAGCCAAATGGAGGGGAGTAGAAACCTCTGAGGGAGGGAATGTAGAGTAGAGACAGAGGAGAGAGGATAGATGAAGAGCCAGACTAACACGCCATCAATCAAAATGGAACAAAAACCCTACCCATACCCACCCATCCCATGAAATGCGCATAAGAATCATTCCCCTACCCCTAATCTAAGTGGGACTCCGTGGGTCACATGCTAGCCTGTCGCAGGTCAACAGGGTTACTACCCAATCCTACAGATTAACTGATATGGGTCAAAAAGCACATATTAAGAAATGGGAATGCACAATATGATGACTAACTTTGTGCATATTATTTATACAGTGATCGACTCGTAGATGGATGATTAAGGCCCTCATTTTGAACACGGCTGTAAACACCGCACCACCTGTGGCGGCGGTAAAAACCGCCAACAGAGGAGCAGTCCGGACCGCCAAATAATGATCCAACTGAAACACAGGCATCCTAAAAACCACCCACCACCAGCAGAGGAGTGCCGACAACGACTGCAGAGCCCACCCACAGGCCGACAGAAAGGCCCAACCCGCCTATCAAATAATGAACTACTAACCGCCGTCAGTTCCGGGGCGGGAACCACTGCCATGCAAAAGACTAACCGGAGGCCCACACAACATGCCGAAGCAGACATGGATAGAGAGCTGCAGATCATGCCAGCCCTTCTCCTTGCCATATACCTCCACGACCGAGACCGCCGACGAAGACGATGCCGGTAAGTACCGCAACCTATGAAACAAGGGAAGAAAGGGCACAATTACTTACCCCCCCACCCCACCCACCCCACAACGCACCCACAACCCTTCACAGCAGCACAAGCCATACACCCCACAGGTTTAGGTACTTACCCGACACAGGGCAAAACCAACCTGTACAGAGTACATACATGTGCCTCACGCCCAAAAACAATGAAACGAGAGACCAGGGATCCAGAGTGTGCCGCCAAAACACAGGTCACACATACATTTTTAATTCAGCTCTCAGAGCTAATGATTTGTAAATAAGGCCAATGGCCAGTCCATAGTGCTACTAGTCCCATGGGCCACAATGGCCCCAACCTGACTCCCATGAGTGCTACGGTACTCCACCTCATAGGGGCAACAATGGGGTATCCAGGAACCTAAGGGAACAGGGGCAGGGGGTGGTGGGGGTGGAGATTTACGACAGGGGTGGGGCTTGGATTTGCATTCGGAAGGTGGAGGGGGTTTGGGTTTGGCCTTGGAAGGTGGGGGAGTGTGCTTGGACCGGGTGGAGCCAGATGGAAATCCCTCAGTACGGGGATTCTTTCTCTCTGGGGAAGGGGCACAGGAATGTGAAGGGTGGACAGGGGCGGGCTGTGAGGTGGAAGGAGTGGAAAGGGCAAGGAGGTGTGCACGTTTAGGGACGAGACGGGGTGGGCCAGTGGGTTGGAATAGGTCAGCACGGTAGAGGAAAAGTTTCTTAGCTGCAATTGGGTTGGGCCTGGAGGAAGGTGTGGGAGTGGGGGTAGAGGGTGTGGTTGTAAGTGGTGTAGGTGTGCGTGTTGTGGGTGTAGGTGACTGGACAGTATGCTGAGGTGTGGTGGATGTGTGATGGGTGAGTGTATTTGTGCGTCTGTGTGTTTTTGGAGGAGGAGGGTGGACACAGAGGGACAACACAGGCTTCCAGTGTGTTTGTATATTGTTTGGGTGTCTGCAAGTTTGGTGAGTGTGCTGCATGTGTCAACTAAAGTAGTTGTGGTGAGTGCAGGTGTGGTGTCTGGAGTGCATCTATGGATGTGTGCTATTGTGGAGACTGCAGGAAAGTGTCATCAACAGTGAATGAAGGTGCAGTGGCTGGGGGTGTGTATCTAGAGGGGACAGACAGGGAGGCGGAAAAGGTGGGCACACTGGGGGAAGTGGATGTTGCTTTGTGTGCATGTGTCTGTTGGCTGTGTGAATGCTTGTGGTGGGAGGTGTGGTGCTTGTGTTTTGAAGTGTGGTTCTTGTGTGTTGAGGTGTGTCTGCATATCAGAATGTGTGCTTTGGACAAGTGAAGGGAGTGGGGTGCTGGAAGGGGTAGACGAGGTTGGGGGGTGGGGACGGAATGACCACAGACACTGGCTGCCGTCCAAGAGGAGGCCAGAGCCAGAAAAGATCTCTGTAGGCCAGATACGGCACCGTGAATGCCATCCAGATAGGCATTGGTCTGCTGCATCTCTGATGCTAGCCCTTGGATGGCATTGACAATGGTTGTCTGCCTTACAGAGATGGTTCTCAGGAGGTTAATAGCCTCCTCTGTGAGGGCAGCAGGGCTGACTGGGGGAGGAGAAGAGGTGCCTGGGGTGAAGGAGATGCCCACCCTTCTGGGTGAGCGGGCACGGGCAACTTGGTGGGGAGCAAATGGGAGGGCGGTGATGGCATGGGGGGGTGGCAGAAGATGTCACAGTAGGTGTGGGCCCACTAGGGTCCACCACCGCCAGGGAGACCCCATCGGAGGAGGTATCAGAGTCACTACCTCCAGTGGTAGTTGCCTCCCCCGTGGTAGTCCCCTCACCCTAACACACCCATGGTCCCCTTGGTGTCGGGCGACCCTGCCTCAGAGGATCCGTGGGCCGCTGCATCCGCACTCGCCGGTGCCTCAGCTCCCTCGCCAGATGATGCTGATGTACACAGACAATACAAGAGAACAGGGGTGGGGAGACAAAAAAGCAGAGGCATTTGTAAATAGCTGAATGGAGTGAACATAGTGGTTCATGCATACACCCACCCAGAAGACCTTCAAACAGGCAGAACTTACCGCTATACCCATGGCTATGCCCCTGACTATTGCCCAGACCCCTGCTCTAAAGCCATTCCCCAAACAACTTAAGGAACCAACGTGTAGGAGACCTGACCTAAACACCCCTACATCCCACAGGGGTCATAATCTAGATGGACATCAGTCAGAGTCCCTGCAACTAAGCAGCATAAATCCGAATGCACACACACACATCCTTCAAGGGTCAAATATACGGTATGTGTACTCACCCCCCTGTGCAGCCTTCAAGCGCCCATCCAGGTCTGGGTACGCCACCACCAGGATACATAGCATAAGGGGGGTCAATGCCTGAAGGGTACCCCTTCCCCGTTGGGAAGACTCCCCAGCTGGGCCTTGCAGATCTTTCGCGTCCAGCGCCGCAGGTCCTCCCACCTCTTCCTGCAGTGGGTGCTCCGCCGGTGGTAGACCCCCAGGGGCCGCACCTCCTTGGCAATGGCATGCCAATGTGCCCTCTACTGGTGGGTGCATACCCATAAGGGACACACAGAATAGTAACACAGAGGTCAGGCACTGGCCAAACTTATACAGCTGGCTATACGTCTACTATGGGACAGACAGTACAAACCGAATAACAGCACATACACACGCAGCATGTCAGAAACCCTGGCCCATCCAGGGTCAGAGGTGCACACCTGTATGCTGACAACACCAACCATTACACACATCCATGGCCCGCAATCCTCCTACTCACCTGTACCTCTGGCCGTCCGTAGAGCTTGGCGTACAGGGGCAGGACCTCGTCCACGAGCCTCTCCAATTCCTCTTGGGTGAAGGCCGGAGCCCTTTCCCCTGCAACACGTGCCACTTCTATGACCAGAGGCAGGACACAGCAGTACACTCAGTGGAGTACCTCCTTGCACGAGATCAGGGAGTCAAGTGAAGTTGGGGTGACGAGTTCGCGTACGCACTGCGGCGGTGTGCACCATCACCGCCGGAGGCGATCATGATACGCTAGAATTCCCCATTGACATCCATGTTAACCAATGAATGTGCGCATGGCGGTAAACACCGCCTTATGCTGTAACATCAACCACTAGCGGTATGAGGTCACTTCCACAACAACAGTTCAGTATTACAGGGGGCAGACATTTTTGCAAAAACTACGTATTTATAAAACTCCCATCTGCACACTGCAGGCCCAACTGTTCCCCAAACACACATAGGCATGAATGACAATGTGTGCCCATGTATGTGTGTTCCTCACACGTGTTTCCAACTCCTCCTAGGTACAGACCCTTGTGGCGAGGAAGAGCCCCAATGGTGTGCAGACCATTTGTGGATTTGCGGACCATTGTGGAGCGTAATATCAATATAAATTACAGACTCACCTGTGCAACTATTCTTGAACTTTGTGCATTACTGGATCCTGCACTGACTACATCAAATCATAATCAGCATGCCATCCCTACTGAAGTGCAGGTGCTTTCTGCACTCCATTTCCTGGGCACAGGCTCATTTCAAGTGACAGTGGGCATGGGTGCTGGTTTTTCACAGCCCATGTTTAGCATTATACTGACAAGATACCTGAATGCATTTGTACGACACCTGCAGTCCTATGTGAGGTTTCCCCAAAGTACTGACCTCCCTGCCATCAAGTCAGACTTCTATGCCTTTGCCAACATACCCCATGTAATAGGTGCCATCGATGGCACCCACATACCTATAATCCCCCCAAGAGGGAGTGAACAGGTGTCCAGAAACAGGAAGAACTTTCACTCCATGAACATTCAATTGGTGTGTACAGCAGACCAGTAAATCACACATGTGAATGCCATGTTCCCTGGTTCAGTCCATGATTCATTTGTGCTGAGGAACAGTGGTGTGCCACAGAAGATGGAACAACTACAAGAGGACAGAGGGTGGATCATATGTAGGTGTTTCTGTCACTTATTGTCACCTTGCAGACAGACAGCCTGTCTGCCTCTGAGGCTTGTCAGTTTAAGTTGTGTTGTTAACCTTTTTTCTAGATGATTCTGGCTATCCCAACTTGTGTTGACTCCTTTCACCAGTGAGGAATCCTGGAACAGATGCAGAGAGGTATTACAATGAGGCCCATGGGCGTACTAGCAGGGTGATAGAGTGCACAATAGGTCTCTTGAAGGCTAGATTTAGTTGTCTACATATCTCTGGCGGGTCCCTGGGCTATGGGCCTGAAAAGGTGTGTAGAATAGTGGTGGCCTGTTGCATGCTGCACAATGTGGCTGTGAGAAAGTATATCCCCCTCTTAGAGGAGGAGGGTGCTGTATATCCTGCCCAGCTTCCTCAGAGAGGGGATGAGAGTGATGGTGATAATGAGGAAGGGGAAGATGTAAATTCCAGGACCCAAATGATACAACTCTACTTCCAGTAACTATGTGGGACTATTGGATGAGATTGGTGTCTGTGCATCATACTGTCAGTGTGCCTTGCCATCTAGGGGGGTTGGAATATACTATTTGCCACTGTGTCCATGTCTGCATATGACAGAATACAATGTTGTATTTTTTTAGGCACAGAATTAAGCACAACAACATGTAAGGCGAGTGGTGCATTGATGCTACTCAGGTACAAATAAAGGAGTTGTCAACCAGTTGCATCCATACTTGACTTTTTCACACAGAATGACAGGGGACATTGTAACTGGTGTGATATGTGTTTTATTTGGTGCAGGGATAATATCGTGCAAATTACAGTGATAGCAGTGGGTCCATGGTGATTATCAAAAATGGCAACATGGTGACAGCATTGTTGTAAGTATTGGTAAGTCCATCCATGCTTACATGAGTTTTTTATTATTGGTAGCACTGTTTGGTGGTTGATTGAGTGGGATAGTTGGTGGACAGTTTTTTGTAATGTCACTTCTTAGAGGGGGCCTTCTTCTTGGCAGGTGTTCCTGTCCCACATCTTGGCCTGAGTGTCCGTTTGGGCACCTGTTGTTGGCTTATAAGGTATGAGATGGATGTCCCCTGTGTGTCCTCAGAGGGTAGTACATGTGAGGTTGCTGCTGATGCTCCTATTGTCCGGTCTGTCTCCTGTGCTGTAGTGGGGGCTTCCTGTTCTGTGTGGGCCTCAGGCTGTGTATGGACAAGCTGCTGCAGCGCACCTGCTATGCTGGCCACTGTGGCATTGTCCAGTTTCCACTGCTCCATGGCCTCTTGGTGGTGTGCTTGCTGCATCCTCTGACTCTTCCCCAGGATGGACACTATTTGGGCCAATCTAACCTGGGTATGATGGTAGGCTCCCAGGACCTCAGATATCACATCCTGGGCTGCAGCATCCATCCTGTGGCTTCCCTCCTGGGCCACTGATGCCCTCCCACTGGGTCTAGCCCCTTGTGCCTGTGTCCCCTGCATGGGTCTGGTGGTACCGCTTGTACTGGGGCCATCGTCTTCCTGCCTGTTGGTAGGGGGTGACTGTGGCCTCTGTCCTTGTGTTCCACCAGTCTGTGGCCTGGATCCACAGGTGTGGGGACGGTTGCCCTGGGCTGATGTAATTGCCTGGGTGGTAGGGGTGTCAGTGGTATCCTGGGCGGGCTGCTGGATGGTGACAGTCCAGGACTGTGTGAGGTGCCAGCCTGCTCATCCGTGTCCAGGGTTCCATCCCCAGTGTCCAGTGAGTTGCCTCTGTCTCCCTGTGGGGCACTGGCACTCCTTGTTCTGACCGTCAGGGTGGCATGGGTGGTGGTGCCTGTTGGAGAAATGGACATGTCTGTTACGTTTGCATGGTCGGATGGGGGGCAGGCGCCTGGGCTGGTTTTTGCAGCTTACACACTTTGGGGCCATGCAGGATGCTTTGATTTGGGATGTGGAGGTGCATTGTGGGTGCTATAGGCCATTGTGTTTCCTTGCAGGGGTGGGTGGCTGTGCACAAGGGGAGGGATGTGGGCCTGTTAGTGGGTTTGTGGGCATGCAGGGTGACTGGATGTAGTGATTGTGGCCTGGGTGGTGTAGTGGTCCTGGTGGGGGCTGGAGGGGTGGGGTGGTGTATGCATTCCAGGTGTGATGGATATGGGGTAAATGTAGACAACTTACCCGAGTCCATTCCTCCAGTGAGTCCCTCAGGGTGCAGGATGGCCAGTACCTTTTCCTCCCAGTGAGTGTATTCGGGTGGTGTTGGTGGAGGTTCTCCCCCAGTCTTCTGGACTGCAATGTGGTGCCTGGATGCCATGGCCTGACCTTCCCCCGCAGGTCATTCCATCTCTTGCGGATGTCGTCCCTGGTGCGTGGATGGTGTCCCACTGCATTGACCCTGTTTACAATGGTCTTCCAGGCGATGGGTGTGTGCTGCACCTGAGCCCAGAATAGTTGTGCCTAAACCTTCAGGATCTCGTGCACCATGGTCCTTAGCTCCCTTTGTGGGAAGCGCGGGTGTTTGGGGTGCCATGGTGAGTGTTGTGACTGGGGTCTGTTGTGGATCTCGGTGAGGGGGCTCTTGTGTGGTTGGGTGTAAGTATCATGGATTGTGGCGTTCGGTGTCTGCCTCTGGTGCTCTCCGTCTTCACTGGCCTACTTTTGTTGCAAAGGATTGTGGGGTGTTTCTGTGAGTGTTTTATAGTGTTGTGGATGTGTGTCAGGTGTGTGGGTTTCTAACTTGTCCAATGTGTGCACTTCTTACAGTTGAGTCCACTTGCCGCCCGTGGCGGTCTCCACTACCAATGGTTGTTCGGCCTCCACTGACCGCCAAGGTGATTTGTGCATCATTATTTGGAGGGTAGGATGTGGGTGTGCTCGGCGGTGGCGGGGTGGGAGGTCCAGAATTTCTGCCGACAAGGTCCTGGGGGAGACTGGTGGACTGGAGATTTTTGTCAGAATTAGAATTTTGGTTCATTATATGGCGGGTTTCTGTTCACCCCCAATGGCGGTCTTCTGTTCACCATCACCACGGCGGTCAGCGGTGTTTACCACCATGTTCATAATGACTGCCTAAGTCTGCATCTCTCCCTGTTATCTAGCTGGGCTGAGTACATCCGAGCATCCGCTGTGTAGGGCTTGTACATTTGGTCTAAGTAATGGGAGATCAAGGTATAATATATTGCATCATTTAAGATTTGGTGAGATTATAGATTGGCAGGATTCTTGGTGTACTGACCACCATCGTGTTGGAGGGTTTTGACTAAAAACATGGAATATGGCAGGGGGTAATTATAGGTTACACCATAACTAGTGTCCTCTGGAATGACTTTGCTAATCTATGTTACATTATGAGAAATACTGGGCATATTATTGTAAGCAGAAAAACAATTTAAAGCATCAGCAGATAAGTAGCAAGGGTGTCCTAAAGCATCAAGATCTATGATGAGAAAACATATAAAGGATCAGCAGATAAGGCGGGTTGTGCTAGTAATGGTGACATAGGAAACAATATATTGTGACTTCTTTGTATCATGACCTCATGTAGATGTATGGATAAGGCATGATGTCAATAGTTACCTAGAGAGAAACGAAGGTATAAGCATGAGTTACAGGAGATTCAGAAGGTCAGTTTGAGGTCACTGCCCTGATACACAGTCAACTATGTGACACATGCATGAGTAACACAGATCAGAAACAGTCAACATTACATGCAAAGTCACAGCAGCTCAACTTGGGGTAACATCAGACCTGGTCATCAGTGCCAGGAGTTACTGAAGAATTAGAGGAAACCTTGTTTGTTTCATGAATTAGAGACAAAGAGCATTATCAACTTGGTACTAGCAATTCAATACAGATAAACTTTAGACCTGTTAATTGGTACAAGAGGTTACTGACATGTGTTAGATTACCACAGCCACAGGCACAGAGTCTTCCAAGAACTTTTGTAGATCAGTGGAGTCTGTATTAAACAATGTCTTCCGCTGGAATATGAAACTGAATTTAGACGGTTCAAGAAATCCAAATGTAATGTGATCTTTGAGGGACTGCTGGTTGCATGACACACCTCTGTGATCTGCTTGCTCTGACAGGTGTGTATAGCTAATCTACCATTAGGACGTGTGCTCTGAATCTTTAAAACTGCTGATCGGGCGTGGAGCAGTCGGCTCAAGCAGTCATCTTGCTTGGGCTCAAGACACTCCTCACCCATAATTAATATCTAAACACAATGCCCCCCTGCCACCCCAAATTCTTCACTGGTTGCACTAACATAGAGCCAGCCCTGGATGGTGGGAGAGGACTAATGTTACTTGTCAAAGATTACAGTCACACCTGTGAATACCTTTTTGGTCAAAAAGGAATTGAGAGTATACCTATCTATCAAGCAGAGGAAATGGGCCTGTATCCCACTACCCACCCTCTCATATCTTAACTTATGGAGAGTTCATTGTGCAACAAATATATAGTCCTGCCAACTGAAAGGTTTTGATGACTTCTCCTCAGACCCCTCCCCTCACCCCCCTAGGTTAGCGATCACATGGATAGCACAGGTGCATGTAAAAAAAGGCTTTTATTATGTTTCAATCTAGTACAAAACATACGCAGAACATTGGGTGGAAATATCACAAGTGTGTTGTCAATAGTGAACAAACGTTATGGAAACAGACTAAGAAATGTAACATTATACTTAAGCAATATTATTTAACATAGAGGGCACTTCCAACTTGTTACTGACAGTGTGGTGTTTAAGGCAAAGACAAGTGTTCTATTCCATCCTGGTAAATAACGGGTCTTCCAATAACAGTGATATTATAAGAGAGACCTATGACACTTGGAGTGAAATTTACAAAATGATGTTATTATTATCATTATTTTTGCAAATTTTTATAGTGTGAACATGCCCAGAGGCATCAGAGAGCTTTACAACACACCAGATACAGGATTACGGCAGGTTACATTAATAATAGTTAAATTTGGACATTTACATCAGTGTAAGTATACAGGAGTTACCACAAGAGACAGATACAACAATAGGGGAGAGGACATGAACTGTTAAACGAAGGCAGATCAGCGTGCAGTGGAGAAAATAAATACATCCGGTCGAGGATGAACTAACCAAGATGTTTGTCAAATAGGAGGAGCTTGAGGTATTTTTTGAAGGTTGCAAGGCAGGTTACTAGATGGAGTGAAGGAGGCAGAGAGCTCCAGATTCTAGAGGTGCTAACAGAGAAAGACTGGTTCATGTATCCTTCTTGCCTGAAGGTGGGGGTTCCAGAACCAGAGATTGGGCATTTCTGAGACCCCTAGTTGCTCAGGAGAGTTTCAGTTTCTCGTTTAGATAGGAGGGTGAGTAGGAGTGCAGTGCTCTGTGTGTAATGCAACTGATTGTGAACACATTAAAAATATATCTATTGACAACAGCTAGTTAATACATTCAACATCATTTATAATACATTTAATAGTAGGTAACCTTACTGTTTACTTTGCTACGTGGCTGAAGTACAGGAAAAAGCAGACAAACCTCTGGAAACAGTCATGGATTATACCAATTCAAAATATTTTTCACAGATTAAGAAAACATTAAATATAAAACAAATCAACCTATGAAAAGATAAATAATTATTTTCAGTACTTGTAACAGAAGAGATGTGAACAGTTTCCAAGTGCATATTCAGTTCAAGAAAGTAAAGGATTCTCAAGCTGTTTTGCCAGCCATGTCTCCCTGCACGGTTATCTACTTTGAACAAGAATATCACTTTGGTTCTTTTTTAGAATTCGGTGATCTTAACAGGTAGCTGCTATGGGAAGAGGGTATAGTGATCTATGGGTTGTGATTGTAATGTGCCTTGCCTCAGTCTTGGGTTACACATCTACTGGCTAAGTATTGACTGGCTAGTATCATTCAGCATTCTGATATTATGCCCTCATCTGTTATATAATTCTTCATACACATACCAGTGTTAGGCAGATAATCTGCCATAACAAGGGATGTATTAGTGAACTCTCATACCTGATTGCAAAGGCTGCCCGAGCTGAGGCCCACACAGTCTGTAGCAGACTGTGCCTGCCTGAGTGCCATTGTATTTGGACACCATCATCTCCAGGATGAAATTTCTTCTCTGCGCATGGCAGAATGTGTGAACAATGATGGTGGTGGTAAAGGTGAAGGTGGCGATTAAGCTCTAGGTGGTGGTACTTGTAATAGTGTCAAACATGAGTGTTTAGATAAAGAGGGTGCTGCAATAATGGTACCAGTGGAGGAGTGGTGATGATAGTAGTAATGGTAGTGGTGATGATAATGATGGTGGTGGTAATTGTGGTTATGGTGGCAGTTGCTATGGTAGCAATGGTGGTAAGGTTTGTAGTAGCAATGGAGGATGTAATAGTTACAGTAATGGTGGGGGTAATGGTATTAGTGATTATATGATAATTGTCACAGTGTCTTTTCCTCAGGATCTGCACGCTGCTGAACAAGAAGGCCCACCTCCCGGCGTCACCAACTCAGAAAGCTTTAATAGCACAGAGTTATGATGAAACCAGGCAGGGGGAAGGGAATTAGGGTAGGGAACAGCTGGGAGAGAGATCTGAAAAGGAAAAGGTTAGAACAAACATGCATATACTCATCAATGACAATCTAATTCACCATTAGAGCCTTTGCGTACATGCATCTCCATAACACCAGAGTGAAACTCTTTGTGATTGGGCAATAGCCCCTTCTGTAAATCACAACACCAGAATGAACTGAGACCTCAGAGTCCCAAGAAGACCAGAGTTTTAGACCATGGACCATGGACACTCTCTTAAATATCAATCATAACCACTTAAGAACCACTTATGCATTGATAAAACTCTAAACATTAGATCTCAGTTTAGAAGACTTGTAAACACTTAAAGAGGTATTTTCAAATAATATAAAACACCTTAATATGCATCACACATATCATGCATCCTAAAACAATAAAACTGTGATTTTGTTCTCTTTTAAACCCTTTTTCGATAAATGTTCTCCTGTACATGAAAAGTGCTTTAAGAATTGAGCCAAGGGCGCTTTGCTTTCTGTGAACTGAAGTGCTTTCAAATATTGTGGCCAAAGCGCCTTTTTCTCCTCTGGAACTGAAGCGCTATGCCAATGCGTGTTTATTCCTTTTAATTGGAGCGCTATGTCAATGGGTGTTATTATTGTGAACTGAAGCGCTTTATCAATAGCATGTTGCTGCCATGAATTGAAGCGCTTTTACTTGAGTGCGTTGTTGCTGTGAACTGAAGCGATTTACTGAGCGCGTTGCTGCAGTGAACTGAAGTGCTTTACTGAGCGTGTTGCTGCCGTGAACTGAAGTGCTTGACTGAGCGCGTTGCTGCCATGAACTGAACCGCCTTCCTGAGCGCGATGCGGTTGTGCACTGAATCGCTGAACTCAAATCGCCTAAAACGCCATGCTCGTTAGGCTAGGGGAATGATGAAAGTTAGGGAGAAACAATTCCCTTCTGACTTGGGCTCTTCACGACTTTACCGCCCACGAGTTTGACCTACTCGTGTCTGAATTCCAAATGGAATAACAGGAACCTTCGAGTTTCTGCCAAGCTGCCTTTAAAGAAATTCTGCTTTGCTCCAGAGGAAGGTCCCTTGAGGTCTGACTGCATCGAAGTCTTCAAAATAGTGAGCCACGAGCTTGGGTGTGCCTGGGCTTTATAGGCTAGCCACACCCCAAGATGGCTGCTGCCTCTAAAAACATGGGAATTGTAGTCCCTTCATAGAATAGCACTGATAAGTGCATCTTGACCACCAATGGCCTGAACCTGCATCTATGTGAGCTTTACCACAGGGCAAACAACGCTGCTGGCCATTCTTGGAACAAGCGGGGATGACCAGTGGTGCGCAGAAAGTGCCACAAATCCGCCCAGCGGACCTTCAGGTGGAACCTGGACCGCCCACAGCCTTGATCCTGACATTACACCCCTCTCCCAAGCGCTGTCCAGTGCCTGGTTTTTCAGAATGGAGGAGATGAAATCGCCGCACCAAACGTGGTGCATGGACATTTTTTGCAGGTTCCCAATAGTAATTTTCCGGACCGTATCCTTTCCGGGACACCAGGTACCAAAGAGAAGACCCCCGATATTTGGAGTCTAAGATAGTTTGCACTTCATATTCCCAGCGCCCTTGGACTAAGAGAGGAGCAGGTTGTGTGACACTTGAGGGCGAAGCTAGTTTAAGAAGTGAAGTGTGAAATACTGGGTGAAATTTCAAACACGATGGTAACTTCAGTTTATATGTTACTGGATTCACTTGTCATAAAACTTCATAAGGCCCTATGAATTTTGGATTATAACACATTTTTATTTTTGAATACAAAGTTTTTTGTGGACAACCAAACTCTATCTCTGTCTGTATATTGAGGACCAGGCTGGAGTTTCTTGTCATATTGTATTTTATATTTTTTCTTAGCTTCATGGAGATTTGTTTGCAGTTGTGAATGTACCTTCTTCATGTGCGTTAGCATGTCCACAACTGCTGGAGTCGTTTGTGTTGAAGCCTGTAACGTGACTGGCAAAATATGTGGATGGCGACCATATAACCCATAGAAAGGTGTTGAGTTTATCGAGGAATGATGAGAGTTATTATAAGCCAGTTCAGCTAGCCACAAGAGATCCAACCAGGTTTTTGGAGATTTTGTTGCATAACATCGTAAGTATTGTTTCAGGGTTTGGTTTGGTCTCTCTGTTTGACCATCCGTTTGTGGATGATAACTAGTAGACAAGGTTGAATCAATTCAGAAAGCCTTGCACCATTGTTGCCAAAAGCGTGCAGAGAATTGTGTTCCTCTGTCAGAGAGGATGAATCTTGGAAGTCCATGAAGGCAAACAATGTTTTCTAGGATAATAGTTGCCAAGGTGTCAGAGGTTGGGAGCCCTTTACAAGCGATGAAATGAGCATATTTGGTAAGGCTGTCCTCTACCACTAAAATGGTTGTAAATTGTTTTATTTGCGGAAGACCAGTGATGAAGTCCATTGAGATATGTTCCCATAGAAGATTGGGAACAGGTAGAGGTATTAGTAGACTTTTAGGTTTGCTATGTTCGCTTTTGCATCTTGCACATACCTCACATGATT
Organism: Pleurodeles waltl; assembly: GCF_031143425.1. Lineage (NCBI taxonomy): Eukaryota > Metazoa > Chordata > Amphibia > Caudata > Salamandridae > Pleurodeles > Pleurodeles waltl. Next base: position 586,796,757 of record NC_090448.1, read on the forward strand.
GTGGCATTTGCTTAAGGTCGTGAACAAATGTAGGCCACCAAAAATACCTCTTCATGAGTTCCATTGTTTTCTGAGGATCTGGATGACCTGCCAGAGGATGACAATGTAACCAATGAAAAGCTCTTTCTCTTAACTCCTCAGTAGGCAGGAAAACTCGAGATTCATGTAGTGGTAAACCTTATTGAATGGACCTTTTGGTGTCTTATTGTAACCACTCTTGCCACTTGGTGATATGAAAATGTTTACGAAGAAGATCAAAGAATTTCTCAGCTGCTATTAAACACAGCACCTTTGAAGGCGTTATAATAGGCATGGGTTTTTGTTCGGTATGAGTAATTGAAGAATCTTGCCTAGACAAAGCATCTGCCTTTCGATTATCAACTCCTGGTCTAAAGGTCACTATGAAATCAAATTCTGCGAACAATAGCATCCATCTCAATTGTCTGGGAGTCAATAGTCTGGCAGAACTCATAAATTGTACATTTCTATGATCAGAATATACAGTTATGGTGTGTTTTGCTCCCAACAGATAATGTTTCCATTCCTTAAAAGCATTGCAAATTGCCAATAATTCTTTTTCAGCTATGGTGTAGTTCTATTCTGCTTCATTCAATTTCCGTGATGCATAAGCGATGGGGTGCAACTGTCCCGTTTCTCTACGACGTTGAGATAAGATGCCTCCCACAGCTACATCGGATGCATCAGCTTCCACTATGAATGGTTCCTCCACATTGGGGTGAGCTAGGATGGGAGCTGTAGAAAGGCCTTTTTTAATTCTTGAAATGCTTCCTCAGTTTCTTGGGACCAGTGGAAGATGGTATTTTTTCTTAGCAATTTAGTGATTGGTGCCACCTTTTGGGAGAAATGATGGATGAAGCGTCGATAAAAATGAGCAAATCCCAAAAAGCATTGAACATCACGTACTGATTTTGGTGTGGGCCATTCAGATACTGCTTGAATCTTTCTTTCGGTCATTTACAAGCCACTTGGTGTTAAAATGACTCCTAGAAATTCAACTTCTTTGGAATGAAATTCACATTTACTTAATTTATAGAATAAATTGTGCTTTTGCAGGGTTTGTAATACCTTTTTCACATGTTCTTCATGTATTTCCTCTGGGTATGAATAAATCAATATATCATCTATATAAACAATAACAAGGATGTCCAAATTCTCTCTCAGAACATCATTGAGAAAGTATTGAAAGGCTGCTGGAGCATTACATTGACCAAAGGGCATCACTAGATACTCGAAGAGGCCATAACGAGTTTTGAAAGCCATTTTCCACTCATCTACCTCTCGAATTCGAACTAAGTGATAAGCACCTCAAAAGTCAAGTTTGGTATAGATAACGGCGGATTTTACTTGGTCTAACAAGACTGGAATAAGAGGCAGTGGATATTTGTTTTTGACTGCGATCCTATTGATTGCTATAAAGTCAATACAAGGCCTCAAATCACCATTAGCTTTGGGTACGAAGAATAGGGGAGAAGCTTCTGGAGACCGTGATGGACGAATCAACTTGTTGGCCAAACATTGATCAAGATATTCTCGTAGGATTTGATTTTCTTTCTCAGATAAAGCTTAGATTCTAAAATTTGGTCTATTAGTGCCAGGTACCAAGTTGATCTGACAATAGTCCGGTCTGTGAGGTGGTAAGGGACTTGCTTTCTTGTCACTGAAAACGTCAGAATACTCTGAGTATTGGGATGGCAGATGAACTTCCTTTTCGGCTGCAGTAGCAATGGAATGTTGAAGCTCTTCTTCTTTGCTTCTCTTCGTTTGAAAACATATTTTTGCACAAGAGGAAGAAGAAAAACGTAAAACCTGGTTGCGCCAATCTATGCATGGATTATGTAACATTAACCATGGCATTCCAAGGATAAAACCATACTGGGGTGCTTGTATTATGTCAAAGCAAATGTTTTCACAATGGTTCTGGTTTTCATTATCTTTACAAATCATTTGGATTCGTGAAGTTTGCTTAGTAACTGGGCCTCCTGCCAATTCGTTAGCATCAACTGCATAAACAACTTTGGAATCTTTTTCCTGAAACTGGGTATCTGTACGTCTAGTGCAGTCTGTTGATCCACAAAATGTCCTGTTGCCCCTGAATCAATCAGAACTCGTACTTTATGTCTTTTTCCTTGCACAGTCATTTGTACTAGAATTTGGAAATGTGACACCCACTGAAGGGATTGTTAATTTGCCCAAGAGGTCCCCTTCATTTTTTCTTGGGCACTTTAATTTTCCTGTGAGTCTTCCAAAGCGATAGCTATCTTTTTCTTTGTTTTGAAAGTTGGGTTCATTTTACCATTGAGCTTCTTTTGACATTCCTTTATAAAATGACCCTTTTTTCCACAGTATAAACACTGACCATTTTTTCGTTGTTTGTCCATTTGCTCTTTGGTCAATGATGGGTGGACAGTTCCGATATCCATTGGTTAAATCATTGAATCTGAGGACCCTTGAAGATGTCTGGGCCTTTCCAGGCACCAATTAGTTTTTTCCTATCTTATCCTTACTCCTTTTCTTTCAGAGAGTCTGTGATCTAACCATAGAGTTAGATTAATCAAATCAGAGCAAGTTTCTGGTTGTGGTTCAACTTGGGCCAGTAGATCTTTCAGTTCATTTTTTAACCCCTGATAAAACACTGCTGACCTTTTTTCCTCAGGCCAAGCAGTTTCTACAACGAGCCGGTTGAAATGGGCCAAGTACGTTATCAAATCTTTATTTCCTTGGTGCAATTCTAGCAGCTCTTTGTCTGCAGACATAGTTACTGCACGCCTATCAAATACTTTTTCGAATTCTTACACAAAACGGCCCCAATTATACAACAAGGGACTGTCTACTCGAACTAAAGGCACAGCCCAAATAGCTGCATCACCACTCAGATACGATATCAGAAATGCAATTCTAGATTGTGCGTCCGGAAAAGCACTGGGACGACATGTAAAATGTAACTCCACCTGTGTGAGAAAAATTTGAACCCTATTGGGGGTCGCCTGAAAACCTTTCTGGTGCAGCTAAAGGAATCTGTGGTGGAACGTTCACAGCTATGTTAGTCGGTGTGGCAACCATGGGGCAAGTAGTAGAATCAGAACAATCCACATTACATTTTTTGAGTCTGTCAAATCTTTTTGCATCTGAGCTACCGCTTGCTTAAGGGTGTCTAAGGTGGCCATACTTGTGCAGCTAACGTACAGACCAAGAGGAAAGTATTAAATTGTGGGCTCACTATTCTGTCACAGTGTCTTTTCCTCGGGATCTACAAGCTGTTTAACAAGAAGGCCCACCTCCCGGCGTCACCAACTCAGAAAGCTTTAATAGCACAGAGTTATGATGAAGCCAGGCAGAGGGAAGGGAATTAGGGTAGGGAACAGCTGGGAGAGAGATCTGAAAAGGAAAAAGTTAGAACAAACATGCATACACTCATTAATGACAATCTAATTCATCATTAGAGCCTTTGCATACATGCATCTCCATAACACCAGATTGCAACTGTTTGTGATCACAACACCAGAATGAACTGAGACCTCAGAGTACCAAGAAGACCAGCGATTTAGACCATGAACACTCTCTTAAATATCAAGCGACATTTTCCCAACGTGGGCAGCCACAACTGTTTGAATTGAAAAAGCGGCAGCTCAAGTAGAAAATCTTTTTGAGCAGGAGCAAAACCAACTCAGCAGCTTTGCAGTCTGGTATGCTGTGTGGTGCCTTTTGGTTGATTTCTCAGCATAGAATAAGCCCCCGGTGCTAAAAATCAGTGCAGGCAGCATGATATACCAATTTCCGCACACTTGTGCAACTCAGAGGAATCTTGCTGAGTTTTTATGTAACTCCGTGGAATTCCACACAGTGAAACTCCGTGAGTTCTGCCCAGCCCTAGTAGTAATGGTTTTGATAGTAGTAAGGATGGTACTAGTGATAGTGTTGATGATGTTGGTGACAGCAGTTATCATGGTAATGCTGATGTTAATGTTCTTGGTGATGATGACAATTTAATGGTAATAATGGTGGTGGTAACAATGGTGGTGGTAACAGTGGAGGTGGTAATAGTGGTGGTAGTAATAGTGGTAGTGTGAATGGTGCTGATGGTAATGGTGATAATGGAAACACTGGTAATTATTGTGGTGGCAATGATGATGTTGATGGTAATGGAGTAAATAGTAATATTGATGGATATTTAGGCTGTTGTGTTAATGGTGATAGTGGTCATGGTGGGGTGTTAATGTTAGCATAATTCTGGCAATGGGGTTGTGGTCATGGTGGCGGTAATGCATTAGTGGTTGTAATGGTGATGATGTTGCAAATGGTAGTGAAGCTAATGGTGGGAGCAGTGTTGGTGATAATAGTAGCGATCATAATGGTGGTAGTAATGCTCACAACTGTAATGGTGATAATAGCAATAGTGATGGTAGTAGTAGTAGCAATGGTTTTAATGTTAACAGCAGCAATGATATTGGTGTTAATGGTGATACCAGTGGTAGTGGAGTTAAGTAATATTCACAGAGGTGGTGGTGTTAATAATGGTGGTGATAAAGGTGGTTTTAGTGGTAATGGTTACGACAGTAGTAGTGGTAATGATGGTGGGGTAGTAAGGATGCTGGTGGTGGTAATTTTGATTTTGGTGCTGGTAATGGCAGTTGTGGTGGAAATTGAGGTAGTGGTTGTAATGTTGGTAACAGTGCTGGTGTAACGTTTGCATTGGCTGCAATGGTGATAATATAGTGGTAATTGTGGTGATAAAGCAAGGATAACATTATAAACGGACTGCCTTGTGTGTAAAGTCATCCACATGTGCTGTTCACCTTACTGCTCCAATCTTCCTGATTGAAATCTCTGACAAGCCAATCATATGAAACACCTACGTCAATGTTGGAAAATGGCCCTCTCTTCTGGATCACCCAAAACCTTTTGCCTTCCTCATCCTCTTTTTCTGACCTGCATGTTCTCTCTCCCTAAATACATTGTAGCATTGGCTCATACCCAATTGACATATTTAATGTACTTGTAAGTACCCAGTAAAGTGCACTACATGTGTCCAGGGCCTATAAATTAAATGCTACAAGTGGGCCTGCAGCACTGATTGTTCCACCCACACCAGTAGCCCCTTAACCATGTCTCAGGTCTGACACTGCAAGGCCTGTGTGTGCAATTTTACTGCCACTTTGATTTGGCATTTAAAACTACTTGCCAAGCCTCAAACTTAAACTTCCCTTTTTCTACATATAAGTCTCCCCTAAGGCAGGCCCTAGGTAACCCATAGGGCAGGGAGGCTTTGTGAGTAAAAGGCAGGACATATACCCATGTGTTTTACATGTCCTGGTAGTGAAAAACTCACAAATTCGTTTCTCACTACTGTGAGGCCTGCTCCTCTCATAGGCTTGCATTAGAACTGCCCTTATGTACTTTTAAGTTGTAGATTCTGATCTAAAAGGAGTCACCCTGTCATGTTTAGTATGGCAAGAATGGTAATAGACAATCCTGCTTACTGGTGAAGTTGGATTTAATATTACTAATTTACTATTACTATTTTAGAAAGTGGGCATTTCTCTGCATTAGCTGCCATCTGTGCCTTACAGCCTGTCTACAGTCCTGTCTGGGCTGTGCTGGTTGACAGCTCCCCTTGTGCATTCCACTCAGACAGGCATAAACACAGGACACAGTCACATCTACTGAATGGGTCTCCCTGGGTAGGAAGGGTGGAGGGGCGCTCCCTTACACTTCAAATGCCAATGACCTACCCTCATACAAAGGACTGATACCCCCCCCCCAAGGATGCTGGCATACAGGGCTGGGTTGAAAAGGGACCTTGTGCACTTCAAAACCACTCTTTGATGTTTCCCTCACTTCAAAGGCACTTTTGGGTATTTATACTCTGGGTCTCTGATCCCACCAAATCAGACACTTGTGGATCTACACCTGGACTCAGTCAGAAGGACTGCCTGGCTGCTTAAAGGACTCATCAGGACTGCTTTGCTGGGATTGACTGCTGCCCTGCTTGTTGCCCTGCTGCCTGCTGGCCCCTGACTCTGCTGGAAGGACTCTGCTGTCCCCACAAGTACTATCCAAGGGCTTAGATTGAGCTTGCCTCCTGTTCTGAAGTTCCAGGGCTACAAATACTTCATCAAAGAGAAGAACATCTCTGTGTGTCGGACAATCTATGCAATGCCTCCAAAAAGTGACGCAGTGCTTGCCTCTCAACTGAAAAATCATTGCATCACTCATCGGATCAATGCAGTGCCTGCTCCTTCTTACCAGCGTGTCAAGGATTTTCAACGCATCCTCCCTAGGGGTCAAAATTTCCCCGCATCACACTGAGGAACCAAGACTGCGCTCCTGGAAATCATTACATCCCCTTGCAGCGTGGAAAGAAATGATGCATCATCTGTGCTGTGCTGGAAAATTTGACGCAGCTCCTTATTTTTCAATGCATCTCCTTGGAACCAGGGCAGCACCCCTGTAAATCGATGCATCGCTTTGCAGCATTGAAAGAACACATCGTCTGTGCCTCGCTGGAAAATCCGACTCCGCACCTTATTTTTCAACGCATCTCCTCCTCTGCGTCTCCGTGTGTTGTTATTTTTTACACATCTCAGGTACTATGCGTTACAAGGATACTGCCACTGATTCTTAAGGATTGAGACTCATTTAAACCTTTAAAAAGTGATATCTTAACATGCGCATATTTGATTATTGATGTTTTGGGTCTTATTTTATTCAGATGAAATCACTGATTGAGAGCTTGTGAAATTGTTGACTGTTAAAAATTAGGTCTCTAGTTGGCAGAGGGATGCAGCCTTCACCAAGTAGGGGCCACAATCCTAATCAGGGTTCATCACAACATAATCCCATATATACTGTGCTTGCCCTCTGGTAGCTTGGAACAGAGCATGCAGGCTTAACTTAGAAGGCAATGTGTAAAGTATGTGTGCAATAACTCATACAGTAACAGTGAAAACACTACAAAACATACTCCACACCAATTTAGGAAAATAGATAATATTTATCTGAATAAACACTTTCTGGTTGTTATCTGATCTGCATTCCCCCTATTGACATTCAGGAAATAAATATCACTACACCACTCTGCCTGAACACTTCTGATCAGCAACTCCATTAGCCTCTTAGGCCCCCCTTCTTTTTAACACATGAGCGTTCCTAAACTGTTGATTTCATGTCTGACGTTCATTGTTTGCAGATAAAATGCCATAATGCCTAACAGTGACAGAGTACTTTATAGAAATGAAATTAGATACATTTGAATGATTAAGTGTGGTGGTAATGGTAGCAACAGTGATAGCGGTGATGGTGGTAATGGTGGTGGTGGTAATGTTTGTGGTTATGGTGGTGATGATGATGGTAACAATGATATTTGTAGTAATGATGATGGTGATAATTACAGCAGTGGGACTGATAGTGGAAGTAGTAGTGTGGTAAACTGCAGTGTTTGTGTCAGTGATAACGTAAGCAGTGGTACTGGTGATGGTGGTTGGTAGTAATTATGGTGATCTACTGTATTGGTAAGTGTGGTGGTAGTAATGGTGGTGTGATTTTGGTAATGAAAGTGTTGTTGGTAATGATGGTGTTAATGATAATGAGTTTATAGTGATGTGATGGTGGTGGTTATGTAATGTAGCTAGTTATGTTTGTGGTGTTAATGATGATGGTGGTCATGGTAATGGTGTGATAATAATGGTGATGTGGCTGTAGCAATAGGTGGTAACAGTGATGATGCTGGTAATAGTGGAAGTAAGGTCTGGAGATACTGGCAAGGGTGGTGGTGTTCATAGCTGTAGTTTTAACAGCAGTAGTGATAGTCCTAGTCATAATGGTGATAGTGGTGCTGGCCACTGGTGGTGGTAGTCATAGTCATTGTTATAGTGTAAGTGGTAATAATGGAAGTAGTGGTGTTATTGATGGTAATAATGGTGTAAAAGGTGGTAATCATGGTGGTATTGGTAATGGTAGTGGTACATGTGTTGGGGTTGATAGTAAGGGTGGGAAGCATTAACTGATAATGACAATGTTGGTGATGATGATGTTGAGAATGGTGATATTAGAGATAATGGTGTTGTAGCAGTGATAATGGTGGTTTGGTAGTAATACTGGTGATGGTAATGATAATCGTGCTGCTGGTAATGGCTGTGTTGGTGCTAATGGTGGAAACTGAAGTAATGGTGGTGAGCATGGTGGTGATGTAATGGTTGTGATGGCTGTAATGGTGTTAATAATGTTAATGGCAGTGATGGTAGTGGTGGGAGTGGTGCTAATGCTATTATTGGTGATAAGGTTGGTGATGACAGTGGTAAACGTAGTAGTAACAGTGGTGATAATGGTGATGAAAAGGTTATGTTGGTGATTGTGATGATGGTAAAGATGGTGGTAACGCTGAAATTGGGGCAAAATAGATGATGGTGGCCATAATGATGCTAATAGTGGAGAAAATGGTAGAGGCAGTGGCAGGGATGGTGTTGGTGGTAATGGTGGTGGTAATGTTAATGGTGGAAGTAATGCTGTGGTTATGGTGGTAATGCAGTTAGTTGTGGGAGCATTTAATGGCAATAGTGGTGGTAATAGTGATACTTGTGGTGGTAGTAATGATGATGTTAGTAATTGTGGTATTAGTAATAATGGTTGTAAAGGGGCAATTGAGATGACAGTAGTGGCAATGGTGATGATGATTTTATCAGTAGTGGTGGTGTTGCTGGGACTATAGGTGGTGTTGCAGGTGGTATTGGTAATGGTGGTGGTATTGTAGTAATAGTAATGTTAATGATGTTGGTGCTAATGGGGGTAATAGTGATGCTCGTGGTAATGTTATCAGTGGTGGTGTTGAAATGGTGGTAATAATGATGGCAGTGGTAATAGTGAGGGGACTTTGATGATACAAGTAATGCTGGTATAAGAGTGGTGATGGTAAAGGTTGTGGTGGTAATGATGGTGTTAATGTTGGTAATGCTGGAAATTGAGGTAATAGTAATTGTGATAATAGCATTTGTTGGGAAAAGTTTGGTAATAATTGTAGCTGTATGTGACATTCACAATACTGTGCTTTGTAATGCACCAGTGGGAAAAGTCTGTAAAATTTAAAAAAATGACTTTACCACTAACATTCTCTCTCCCTGCACCTACCAAGGTACCCAATGGCATGACACATTTATACCATGTTCTTGGTTTCTTCTTGCAGGCACTGTTACCTAACAAATACTATCAACTGGGTGTGTGTTTGTCCTGTTTCACCTTTCTCTTTATCTGCTGCCCACAGATGTTTTCTGTTTCATGGCTTGAATGTGTGTTTAATGTTTGCTACACCCCTCCCTTCGCCTCTGGGGAACTGCCTTCACCTGTATTTTTTTCCCAGCTTTAGTGAGGTGATGTCAAATTCAATGTTTTTTACCTCAGGTTTTCCTTAGTGGTAAGTTATAATCTCGAGTTCACTGGTATTTTGTTTTACACCAAATTGATCTGTTACCACAGTCAAACCGGAGGCACACATTTATCTGGTTGAACAGTCCTGTGCCTGTCTTTTCCATCTGTGGGCTTCATTTAGATTTGTGTGGCAATAGATAATTCTGAGACTATGCAAGAAGTGCGCAATCCACTGATGGTATTTCCCCCATAATCAGTATTGTTATTGGTGGTAATTGCACAAGTAAATTCTTCTCCACATTTAGCACTTCATCCAAAAATTTGAGGATTTTCTATTACCTCTCAGCTCTAGATCAGGCACTATTGGCCTTATTTAGAGTTTGGCAGAAGGGATACTCTGTTAAAAAGTTGACAGATTTCCCTTCTCCTGTAAACAAGGGCCATAGGATATAATGCACGTCTAATACATTAAAAGGGACATCCAACTTGTTTGTGACAGAGTATACCATCCACCAAACTCTAAATTAAGGGAGCCCTATATTTGGGGTGACATTTGGCTATAGCAGCATGAAAGATAATTTACTGGTGGGTGTATTACAGTGTTTTCCACCTCGGAATGGCGACCTTACTATTATAACGAGATCCTCAAGAGATACATCCTCAAAAGACAACACAATAAAAAAAACAATTTTCTTTAATGATTTCTGGGTAAAGCAGGCCATCTTTTTCTCTCTTACCCTTGTGCATTAGTGAAAAAGCATTCTGTTGATTGAAATAGCTGTTTGGTAGTACACAGTGAAACTGAAAATGAGATGTGGCGAAAGGGCATTGCTAAGACATGTTATCTTTCAGCAGCACACGCCTCATTCCCCATCACACAAATATTGACATCCACACAGTAAGGCATTTTTCATTCTAAGCCTCAATGCAGGCCACTCTGAGTTTGTTTGCTCAGCTTGCTATATTGAGTCTAGATGAACGAAAACAATATCATCTGCATAATTATTTTAAGATGTTTAATTTTTAGATGCTGTCTTTCACAAACTAGTTTCCTGTGTTGTATGGGAAAAGGACAGTACAAGTCCGAAAATATTTAAAGCACGAGTAAAAAGTCTTCATCTTAAAATATTTTTCATTGTTATAATTAATGGTACATTTATTAGGCCAACAATACAATTTCACGGATAGTCTGCTATTTTAACTTTCAGCATATCACAAAGTCTTTCTTCAGATGTAGAAATTTGTGACCAAGGAGGCATGAGTACAGCAACCTAGTCCTGCGTCATCTGGCAAGAAGGTTGCTCTATATTTTAAAAGCACAGCAATCAGAGATGTTAACAAGTATTGACAAAGCCAATAGATCAAACCTTTTTGATAAATTAAAGTGCTCCTTTGCTGCTTGGCGAGTTCGTAATAAGTGCCGAATAAGTGAGCGAGTGGATGGATGGATGGATGAGTGAGTATAGGGATAAATGATTGAGTGCATTTCTAGACGAGTCATGGTGTGAATGGGTGAGTGAGTATGAAAGGATCACTGCCTGAATTGTAGAATGAACAAATAAATGTATCAGTGCAAGACTGAGTGGATGAGTGAATGAATGAGCGGTTTGGTAGAAGAGGGACTCGAAGAACAGACGGATAAAGGGATGAGTGAGAGCCCTTGTGGTTTCCTTCCTGCCATAGCCCACACGTGTTCTGCTACATATTACAGTGCACTCTCACCCCTCATTAAAGATTCACCGAATCTCAGGGTATGATGGAGAGGCAGCACAGTTAACACCCACGAGAAGACATACAGGATTTAGGGCCTGATTTAGATCTTGGCAGACAGGTTAATCCGTCACAACTGTGACAGCTATCCCATCGGCTGAAATATAAATCCCATAGGATATAATTACAGCAAGTGGGATTTCTGTCACAGTTGTGACGGAGTAACCCATCCGCCGAGATCTAAATCAGGCCCTTATTCAGAAAGGCAGCAGGTTTCACCTGTAAAGCTAGAATTTTCAGGACTAGTGTCCAGGAATAAGAAAATATTCCAATTGAGGTTTTACTGAGAAGTACTTAGCACTGTAGGAGCTTTTTTTAGGTTTAAACTTAAGGGGCTGCTGGTGGGAGAAAGGAAAACTTAGGAGAGTCAAGAAAACTCACTGTTGCCAATATGTGGTAGGTGCAGCCCCACTCTGCCTCTTTCAGACCTTGCTTCTTCTCCCTCATTCATTCGGTGGCTCCCCCACCCATGCCTGGGAGCCACATAACTTGTAACAGAATGAGTGCTGTGGCCCAAAGTTCTGCTCAGAAGCCCGTGGACAGTGTTATCTAAGGTTGGGTTGAAGTATACCAAGGCTGCTTAGTCTTGATCGTAGCTCAGGCTTCTTTAATCCACCACCAGATGCTCACTGCCTCTTTATCTTACTCTTGCAAGTTCTTTTTCACCCCTGCTTTCTCCTTTTATCACTTTTTACCGTCTTTCTAGACCTCCCTCTTTCCCACATTTTGTGTTTTTTTCTCGTTCTGGATCATAGTCTGTTGAAGAAAAATAAGTTCAGTCCAAAAAATAAGTGCTGGTAGGCTACAACTGCATCCGCCAGCTCAAATTAAGCACTGGTCAGAGGACACAAAGTAGCTCTCTGGCTTGTCGGATGTGAGAGTGCTCGAGAGATAGGCCGAGCTCTTCGGTCCAGCAAGAGTCAACTATTGTCGTTGTTGAGTAAAAAAAAATTGAGGAGCAGCTGAAGATGTCAAACATGGGGCCACATGGCTCAGCCTGTACGGTGTGGATATGCCAAAGGAACAAAGAGTAAACTTAACAGGTATGCTAAATACTTCCCTTCAGTAAAAGAAAGTGGTGAAATTACGCAGCATGCTGAAGGGGGATCTCTGTTCGCATTTGTAACAAGTTCAGTTAACGTGGAGTGCAGCAGCTTCATACAACATACCTCCTAAGCTGGGCCTTCCTTTTCTCCAGTGGCTCGTGGTGTAGGGGCCAGGAGCTCATGTCTATCAATTAGTGTTAGTTCTGCTTCACCCCAGTGCACCTAGGGAACGGCATGATGCTCTTGTGGAATGACTGAAACATTTTCATGTTTTGCAGATCAAAATGCAATAAGAGCTTTAAAAAGAAGTGCAACCCTAGAAGAGTAAGATGGACCAAGGCCTTCTGAAAAGCTTCTGACAAGGAGTTGACTGTGGACAACTCCCTTGAGTTTAAAAAACGCAGAAATGAAACCATAAAATACCAGAGTGTTGTGAAGCAAATTGGTCGAGGCAATGAAACGAGTTGAAGAAATGAAACAGATGCTCCGAGCACGGTTTATCAAGAACAGACTAAAGAAGGAGAAAGAATTGGAACAAGCGCAGGACATCAAAGAAGTCAAGCAAAACATACACCTTGTCTCATGAAAGCAAAGCAAAACGACCGGAGGACAAAATGGTGCACAAGTTGCAAGAAGATGTGGATATTCAGCACTTGCCACTATGTTTATTCTCTTTGTTTTGGGTAGTGTCATTTTGCTACTTTGGGACTTGTTTGCTTTTTATTTCGGCCAAGTGGCTCAGTTGACAATTAAAAACAAATTACTGAACTGGTTCTTTTTGTCTTTCAAAAGACCCTGGTCGTTATATTTATATAAAAAATTAAAACTTACCACAAGGACTAAGCTAGGAGGACAAGTAAAAAAGTATAAGCAGTAATAATTGCTGTTCAACGTGTACCAATTTAGGGCCATATTTATACTTTTTGACGCAAAACTGCGCTAACGCAGTTTTGCGCCCAAAAAATTAGCGCCGGCTAACGCCATTCTGAAGCACCATGCGGGCGCCGTATTTATTGAATGGCGTTAGCCGGCGTTAGCCGACCGGCGCTGCCTGGTGTGCGTGAAAAAAAAACACGTACACCAGGCAGCGCCGGCGTAGGGAAAAATGGCGTTTGGGCGTCCAAAAATGGGGCAAGTCAGGCTGAGGCAAAAAAATCGTCTTAACACGATTTGCGCCATTTTTTTGGGGCGCCCAGATGCCATTAACATGACTCCTGTCTTAGCAAAGACAGGAGTCATGCCCCCTTGCCCAATGGCCATGCCCAGGGGACTTATGTCACCTGGGCATGGTCATTGGGCATAGTGGCATGTAGGGGGGCATAAATCAGGCCCCCCTATGCCACAAAAAAAATAAAAATAATACTTACCTGGACTTACCTTAATGTCCCTGGTGTGGGTCCCTCCAGCCTTGGGTGTCCTCCTGGGGTGGGCAAGGGTGGCAGGGGGTGTCCCTGGGGGCAGGGGAGGGCACCTCTGGGCTCATTCTGAGCCCACTGGTCCCTTAACGCCTGCCCTGACCCAGGCGCTAAAATCCAGCGCAAATGCGGGTTTTTTAGACCCGCCCACTCCCGGGCGTCATTTTTGCCCAGGAGTATAAATCCGACGCATATGCATCGGAGTCATTTTTTAAGACGGGAACGCCTACCTTGCATATCATTAACGCAAGGAAGGTGTTCACGCAAAAAATGACGCTAATTCCATGAACTTTGGCGCTAGACGCGTCTAACGCCAAAGTATAAATATGGAGTTAGTTTTGCGTCGAATTTGCGTCGAAAAAAACGACGCAAATTTGGCGCAAACGGAGTATAAATATGCCCCTCAGCATCTTTTCAAAGGAGAGACAAACAAAAAAGAAGCAAAAAAGTTTAGTAAGCACAGACTACGGAGGGTAATAAAAAAGGAAAATTGTACAAAGCTCCACTTAAAAAAAGGATTTAGCCCCGTTTCCCCGCCTCTTCGAGCAGTAACTACGTAGTTTAAAAATTGCCTCATAGTAATGGCCAGTTTTTAGCCGCAGCCATTCTGTGCTGAACTATAGAATAAGGCACAGGGGCTGTTTATGTGTTGCTACAGACAGCTACTTCTTGTCAACACAGCATTCAACATTTGCCATATATCATACAGAAAGGGACTTTAGGTAAGCCTTGTTTTAGCCATTGGATTGTTTGGGTGAGCCACTTTCAGGCACCGGCTTGATGGGCTGCCTCCTACATTTTGGATCAGCTCGTGGAGAACATTTACCTGCAGTACGTTTTGCATGTGCTAGGCTAAAAGTAATCCAACTGCAACAGTAGTAAGCCTCTTGTCATCTCCAAGCAGCAAAAGCAGTGCCGTTGGTGTTTCTCATACTGGGTGCAAATGATGTCTGCATTCATGTATTAAGGCTCAGAATTACGGGATTTTGGCGCTGGGCAGGGCAGGGCAGCAAGTCACCTTGCTGTGCTGCCCTGCATCAATGGGAAAGGGGAAGAATGCACTGTGGGGCTTATTTACAATACTTTGGTGCAGGGCAGTGCCTCAAGGCTTCTCTTGGTGCTGCCCATGTCAATAAAAAAGGTGCAGGAATGTACCATTTCTATGCAATGTTGCGCATTCCTTTCTTTTTCCACGAAACTGGCACCAAATTGGCTGCCATGCGCCAACTAAGGAACCCTTGCACCAGTGCTTAATTTGTGCTTGTTGTTTCCAGTGCTGAGCACCAGCACTTATTTTTGAGGGCCGGGGCTTACTTTTCGGCCTCAAGCATTTGCCGCGAGCAAAAGACACATATGGGAAAGACGGAGGAAGAGATAAATGAAAAAGCGTCACAAAGAGAGAAAGTCGAAAACTGCAAGAGGGAGCTGAAGGGGCAGGGAGTGGCTTTATATGGATTGAAATGGCTCGAGATGGCTTCAGGATTACTCTGCCTGAGTATTCCGTGTTCACACATTTAATTGCAGCAGCCGCATGTTTAGGAGGAGGGCTTTGGGCACCGGCACCTTTTTGTTTACAAATTAAGCACTGCCTTGCACCATGGTGCAAGGGTGTCTGTGTTGTAGGAATGATTATTTTTGTGCAGGAAGGGACACCTTCCTGCACAAAAACAATCAATGAAGGAGGAAAAAACAATGAGAAATAAAGTTATTTCTCCTCATTACTTCTGGGGAGGCATAGGGGGTCATTCTGACCCTGGCGGTCATGGACCGCCAGGGCCAACGACCGCGGGAGCACCACCAACAGGCTGGCGGTGCTCCCATGGGCATCCTGACCGCGGCGGTACAGCCACGGTCAGATACGGGAAACCAGCGGTGTCCCGCCGGTTTCCCGCTGCCCAAGGGAATCCTCCATGGCGGCGCTGCAAGCAGCGACGCAATGGGGATTCCGACTCCAGACTGCAGACTGCCAGACTGCCAGAACCTGGCTGGCGGTAACGGGTGTCGTGGGGCCCCTGGGGGCCCCTGCAGTGCCCATGCCAATGGCATGGGCACTGCAGGGGCCCCCTAACAGGGCCCCACCAAGATTTTCAGTGTCTGCCAAGCAGACACTGAAAATCGCGATGGGTGCAACTGCACTCGTCGGACCCCTTCCACTCCGCCGGCTCCATTCGGAGCCGGCATCCTCATGGAAGGGGGTTTCCCGCTGGGCTGGCGGGCGGCCTTCTGGCGGTCGCCCGCCAGCCCAGCGGGAAACTCAGAATTACCGCGGCGGTCTTTTGACCGCGCAGCGGTATTCTGCCGGCGGGACTTTGGCAGGCGGCCTCCGCCGCCCGTCAAAGTCAGAATGACCCCCATAGACTTTTGATGCATTCCCAGGTTTACAAATTTTGTAAATCTGGGAATGCATCAAAATCCATGGGTCTGGCGTGGGAACACCCACCCCAACGCCCATGGAAGGCCTCTTTGACACAGAGTAAGGCAACGCAGTGAGTTGCTCTGTGTTGCCTTACTTCATATCTACAAGGCCATGAAAAGCCATGCAAAGTTGTTTTCCAGGGCCTTGTAGATATCGGTCTGCAGCCTGCATCGCCAGTGCGCCACAAAAGGTGATGCACTGGCAGTCCAATCCACTTGTAAATATGCCCCAGAATCTGTGGCATACAGCACATTCCTCTCCTTTTCCCGTGCCCTGGCACCCTTCTGGCATCCTACTACCAACCACGGTGCATAGGTGCCTGCGTCGTAGGCAGAATTGGTTTTGTGCAGGAAGGGAAACCTTCCTGCATAAAAACAATCCTGGGAGGCCTGTTCCTCTTTCCATGTCTGCTGCAGAATGCAGAAATATAAACATATTTCTCCTCATTGCCCCTCCCCTGGGAAGGCGTAAGGTTTTGGCACATCCCCAGGTTTACAAGTCTTGTAAATCTGGGGATGCATCAAAATCCATGAGTTGTGCATGGGAACACCCACCACAACACCTCTGGAATGCCTTCCTTGTGCAGAGTAAGGCAACATAGCAATTTGCACTGCCTTGCCATACTCCATATCTATGAGGCCATTCAGAACCACACAAAGTGGCTTTGCCCGGCCTCATGGATATGATTTTAAGTTTTGTGCTGCCGTTGTGTCACAAAAAGTGACACAAGAGCAGCGCAAGGGGCTTGTAAATATGCCCTTAAGAGATTTTGTATATTAAGATGCACATAAGTCTCTTGTCTAAAGGCGCCCACTTACACTACAATGATTCCCTCCCAATTTATCAGTCCTCAGAAAAAATAATGTTGTTAGAGCTTTCATGCACCCTTCACCAATCAGCTCCTATGTCAATGTTCTCAGCTCCTCATTGCATAAGGAGACACTGGAGTTATGTGGAGGGTCCTGCTGCTGCCCTGGGAGCAGGACAGGCAGATTATCATTCTTCCAGAAGCTGCCTCCATCCTCCTTGCCAGGTGCCACGTCAGTGTGGCCAATACTGCATTTATTTAATACGGCAGGGGCCACTACTCTGGTCCTGGATGCAGGGGCCACAAGGACCAGCATGCTTCAGGGATTTGCTTTTGTCTCAGAATAGATGAGACCATCATAAACGTTTGGGTGATGGTGAAACTGAAATTTAACAAAGGGAGTTAGTTTTAGCAAAATGCTACTGTGTGACAGGTGGCAACCCAATTCTGGATTGACAATGAAGTCTCTTTAGAGCAGAGGAGGAGGATTCCAGTTTATTTTCAATTTAACTCCAGTGAAAAAGAAATTATCCAATTTAATTATTAACTAGTGAAGGTGGTTCCTTTTTCTTGAAGAATCTGGCCAATAGGTTCCCTGTAGTGATTGAAAAGAGGGGGTAAAGATAGAGATTCAAGGAACTTCATATCTGAAAGGAGGGATGAGAGAGCTGAAAGAGTGCATTTTTATGAACTGTTATCTAAATGAAAGAAAAAAAAGTTAACCGTTTAGGACTTGGTTCTCTATCCCCCTACAGAATGGCCATGATAGGGTGCCCCCTTTTGCTTCACTCCCTACCACCCTCTAACTGATTGTGCACTTCCTCTAAAAGGTTCCTGCACAAGACATCCACAGATAAAGGAAGATTTCTGGTGATCGATTCCTGGGAGGCTATGGCCCCAGCCAACAACACCAGCAACTGTATCAGAGGGGGTAGGGAAAAAGAGTGGGATTAAGAGCTGGCTTGCAACCACTCAACAGACGTGTCTCAACACAGGTAGGTCCTGTTGTCAATGATCGCAATCCTCAAACCTATAAATTATATTGGTGAAGGTATCATTCTCAATGTCAGCGATCAGTTGCCTCAGACCCAGATATTCATAGGGAGGAGTTTTACCCACACCAGCAATCTATAGGCAGCCATGGAAATAAAATAATAACAAAACATACTAAAGAACCCATACATAGAGCTGTCTTTCTGAGGGAGCAGGTGGAAGGAGTAGGACTAGATGTTGGGGCTTTGACAGCTATTGCTTTTCTTTCAGGCAAGAGAGGATGTTTGGTGAAGATATTCACATAATCAGGAATTGCTGGGTGTCCACATTGATCAAAGCTATAATCTTGGCAATTAGAAATCTTTCTGAAAAGATCTTTCCAAAAACCCTAGAGGGTTTCTCAGAAAGAGAGTAAATGGTGGAAAAGACTCCAATTCTTGATCCATGTCAGATTATAGAAAGTGCATGATTTAAGGACCCCTTGCTCTGTGGAGAAGTGACAATTCTGGCCTGTCCCTTGTGAAACATACACAACGCCACATTGCCTTGCTGCTGAGTATGACAGAACCTCAGGTGCCATGGTCCCAGCTTGATCAAGGGGTCCTACAACATCATTCTCATGTGTGTAGACCATTGCTTAATTTTTGCTTGTTGTGTCCGGTGCTGAGCACCAGCACTTATTTTTGAGGCCCGGGGCTTATTCTTCTGCCTCAAGCATTTGCTGCGAGCAAAAGATACACATGGGAAAGATGGAGGAAGGGAAAAACGAAAAAGCGTCACAAAGTGAGAAGGCAGAAAGCTGCAAGAGTGAGCTGAAGGGGCAGGAAGTGGCTTTAAATGGATTGAAGAGGCCCGAGATCGCTTCAGGATTACGCCGCCTCAGTATTCCGTGTTCCCACAGTTAATTGTAGCAGCCACATATTTAAGAGGAGGGCTTTGGGCACCGGCACCTTTTTATTTACAAATTAAGCACTGGTGTAGACCCACTACTAGTAGAGGGGATGTAAAATGCAGACATATTTCACTGTGCAAAGTGACTTCAGGTTGTCAGATTCCTATTGCAAAGGTAATGAGTCATTTTTACCCTTGGGTTAAGGAGGAGTAGGAATTATGACGCGTTTTAGACTCTCTGTATTATTTGCCAATGATGCATCACTTCCCTGAAAAATGTTAAATATGGATGCATCAGTTCTGCATGGGATTTTAAGAGGGAACATTTCCTTGCATATGATTAACTTAACCTGACGCAGCCAGTTGTAGCACGGGTAAAAAATAACACGCAGGAAAGAAAAGTTATGCATTATGCCTAGTGCGTAACTTTGAAAATATGGAGCACTGAATGTGCCACCACTGTGTAAAAAAAAAACGATGACCATTTTGTAAAGCTCCTGCATTGTGTTTATGGAGGAAGTATTGCGTCTGGATCAGGTTTTTATCTTTTTGTGTATTTTCGAATAATTTTTAGAGAAGGATTACGTAAAGCATGTTAAGTATTTGAATTGGGTTGAACCAGTGCAATCTCTTAAAAAAATAGGATGGTTAAAGGCTTTATTGATCTGTTTTTAGCGT
Source organism: Pleurodeles waltl (assembly GCF_031143425.1). Taxonomy (NCBI): domain Eukaryota; kingdom Metazoa; phylum Chordata; class Amphibia; order Caudata; family Salamandridae; genus Pleurodeles; species Pleurodeles waltl. Next base: position 586,816,152 of record NC_090448.1, read on the forward strand.
GAATGGTTTTAATGAAGAGATATCTCTTTGTGGAGTTTTATCTGTTACTAGAGTGCTTGGAATGCATCAGCAGTTTGTATCTTTGTGCATATCTTTTTGAGTTTTTGGATTATCTTTTTGATGGTGTTCAGTTCGCTAGTATGGTAATTTTAGCAGACTTTCAAAGAGGGAAGCAAATTTGTTGATGGTATTTACGGTAATGGAATTCTGAAAGGCAGTGAGATATTCCATTGACAATTAAATGTCCTTGACTGTTGCTGAAGATTTAGGCTGTTCTAAGGGATGAGCAGTGTAGATGTGATTTGTTAGTCTTCTCTTTGTTTTCTTCAGTTTCCTTCTGCTATTTGTTGGAGCTCATGAAGCACAACATTACCCTGTAATGAATGGTGGTCTATCCAATCTAGGCTAACGGATCTTTTTTATTTATGATGATGAGGTCAGGGTGTGACGTTTAAGTCAAGGGTGTTTCTTTCCTTATGATTCGGGAGATTATATAGTTGAAATAATTCGAATACAGTCAAAATCTTTTTGTTTTTAAATAAGTGGATTTTTGAGGGTTTTATATGGAATTTTAACATCACCATCGAAGATTAATGAGAGATTAATGAGACATCATGGAAGTGCTCTGTTCCCTAATGCTGTAGACAAAAGACCAGCATTTTAAGTAGACTTGCTATAGGAAGTACAAGAAAATAAAAATAGGATTTAAAATGTGTGGAAGCAATGTTTTTTTCAGTATTATCGGTGCTGGTCTGCTTGTTATTGACATCAGTTCAACGAACTGGAAGAATGCAAAGTCTGTTATTACAGGTTTACACTTATGTATCACTACAAGGCCTCCAATTTTCAATGGCCTGTAATAATCATCACAATTATGATTTCAAAAATTGAAGCTTGTGCTAAGGGAAGATTGCTCATATTCCCCTTCAGTGCACTTGTTACTATTCTAATCCTTGGATGAACACGAAGCTCTTTTTACAAAAAAATGGTGATTGCAAGAAGAAGATGTCTCCTGCCTGCAAACAAAAAGAAGGAACCTACAATCTTCTTCTCCTGCTCTTTTGTACCCCATTCCTTCTTTAAAAGCAATGCACATGGTTTCCAGCTAGAACTAGCTAAAAAGGTTGTTCCTGCATTGAGTCATAGCATAGCAAAAACAGATATTGCAACATGTGCTAAGAGAAGATTGCTCATATTCGTCTTCAGTGCACTTTAATCTAATCCTTGGATGAACACAAAGCTCGTTTTACTAAACAGTTCTGACTGCAGGAAGAAGTCTGCTGCCCACAAACAAAAAAAAGAACCCTTCTTCTGCTTTATTGTTCCCCATTCCTTTTCTAAATGCAATGCAATGGTTTCCAGCTAGATCTAGCTTAAAAGGTTGTTCCTGCCTTGATTCATAGAGATAGCAACAACAGATTGTTCCCGCCTTTAATCGCATGGAGTAACATCGAATGCAGTGCATTTTGGGAGAAGGACACGGCTAAAACTGCGCAGAAGACACTCTTCCTGGGATTGGAAATCTTCCCCAACCTATTTGGGTAGCAATAAAAACTTGTAAGACATACTAACATTGTTTGGCAGTGGGATACTACCCAGTTAATATTGACTGAAAATATAAACTGGAGCTCCACGCCAGGGGTGACCAACTTTGACCCAGACCCGCAGATACCCTGATTAAGTGCTTCCTGAATGTGGAGCTTCACGCTCCTATTCATTAAATGATAGGAATAAGTCTGATGTCTTGCTGAACTTCAGCTAACCTGTATTGCTGCGTTTGCTGACATTACCTGCATGGAAGTTCACAGTAATCCCAAGTGGTCAACAGTCGCAGCTTCAGTGCCCAAAAAGGCTCTCTCTATCCACCACCAGTAACTGTAGAAAATAAGCCTGAGATACTAACGTATACATGTTCATGGGAGCAGAGTTATGGCTGTCCTTGTACAATACATTTCCTCCCAGTGTCTTTTTTTTATTTTTGGTCCTTCTCCTGAACCTACCCTGATCCACCAAGGCCCAGAGTCTAGTTGGCTATATGCTAGCTAGATCAAAACTCCCATAGATGACTTCTGTCATCCAGTGTGTGTCTCTGTGGCTTTAGGCTCACACACTTAAATGCCTTCATGGACCTCCTTTTGGGGTCATTGGAGGTAGCAACTGCTGAGTACTTTCTGCATTCCCCTGGACAGTCCTTGTGATCCCAGACCTCAGAGATTATAAAGGTAGTGTCAGTAACAGATGATAAACAAGGCTTTAATTAACCTTGTTTACTTCTTGTGCATATCAGCTACATCACTCATGTGATAAAGCAATAACAATCTCCAGCAATAGCACAGACAAGAACCACCCATCAGCACCGACTTCGCCACCTGCATGTCAAATGCAGCATAGTGGATTAAACAAAACTGCCTAAAACTCATCACAGGTAAATCAGAAGCCCTGATCTTCAGGAACAAGTGCTCTCCATAGGACTCCTCCTGGTGGCTAACCTACCTGGGCCCCACTCCCATCTCCACTGACCACGCTAAAAATCTAAGCATCACGTTGAACAAAGCCTCAAGATGGTCCAGCAGGTGAACAGCGCCACCTAATCCTGTTTATTCACTCCACATATACTTTGCAGGATATTCAAATGACTCCCCACTGACACCAGATGCACAGTCACCAAGGCTCTCATCACCAGTAGCCTAGCTTACGGCAATACACTCTATGCTGGTATCCTGAATCAACTTATACAAAGACTCCAGATGACCCAGAAAGCTGCCTACAGACTCATCCTCAACACCCCCCCAGCACACACATCACACCCCACCTCAGAGAGTTACACTGGCCACCAATTCAGAAGTACTACCAATTCAAACTGATCACTCATGCAGACTATTTCAGCCTCCACCTCGACTCCCACCAACCCACTCGTCAACTCTGCTCAGCTAAACTCTACCTCACACAAATTCACTGCACTCACAGAAGAAAATAGAGGACACTCTTTCTCCTGCATTGGCATCAGATCCAGCAATTACCTTCTACATCACATCAGGACCTCCCCATCCCTACTTGAGTTCCATAAGAAACTAAAGACCTGGCTTTTCAACTAGGAGCTCAATCGGCCTTCTCGTCTACTCCAGTGTCTCGATACTCCTCTGGTGATAAGCGCACTTTATAAATCCACCTAACACAACAAAACAGCTGGAAAGAAGAAAAGTAACAAACTTTGAAAAACAATGTTTTATTATTGCAAATGGAGAAGACACCAGTAAAATGTGTTCCTGAGTTTCAGGTTGCCCCTGAGCATATCCATAGAGCATGATATATATGGAAGAGAGAATGTGGAAAATAAAATTACTTTTTTCAACATGAATATGTAGTTGTCAAATTGTGATGGTTTTAATTAACTAGAACATATTATTATTGTTATTATTATTATTATTATCGTTATTATCATTGTTGTTGTTTAACTAAGGGTAGCAGAAAGAAACCTAAAGAAAAGAACAGCAGGAAGAGGACCCTACAAAGTGTCCACTGCCATAATAGTTCTATAAAAAAGTGTTTTTGATTAGTTTGATAAATAATATTTTTTTTAGTATTAAAAGTGATTAGCTTTATAATAATATTTGTGTTTCATTTGTTTTAGTATATTTTGCTAGTTTATGTTAGTTTAGTAAAAGGTTGCTGGGTTTGTGGGGGATTAGGGTGAAAACAAGCTATTATTGTTAATTTATGATTACAATGTTATGTAATTATTTACTTTATTAATTTTTATTTTTATTATTTGTTTATTTTAATTGTTAATTAGTTGGTCGCTTAATTGTTTTAATTCTGTTAATGAATTATACATGTGTAAATGCAATTTTAATTGTTTTATTTTTTAATTAATTTAATAGTGCTACTTTTTAATGTATATTTCAATAAACCTTTATCACTTGTAATTGTTTTTGTGTTATGTACAGTAGCAGGGAGGGGAGAGAAATGTTTTAATTTAAAATATTGAAAACACATTTTTGTTTAACTTTTTCATATGTAATATAAATTTAATATTTTGTGTGTGTGTATCTATATATGTAGAGAGCAAAAGAGGTTTATAGACAGACAGATAGATAGATAGATAAATAGATAGGTAGATACATTTTGTAAGAAATATATTAAATTGGAGCGAGAATAATAAATCTGACCACTATAAAATCTTCCTACGTGTGCTTATGTTGAAGTGGGAATTGTAAATCTGACCACTCCAAAGTCCAACACTTTGCCTACTGCTGATCTGATTGGAGTGTGAATACCAAATACGATTCTCCCAGAGTCCCTCACTTTCTCCACAGTTGCTTGCATTAGAGTGGGATTAATAAATCCAACCCCTCCAAATTTCAGCAACTGTCCTAGTTTTGCTTAGGCTGGAGTAAGAATTCTAGAGAATACTAAATCTGCCCCCTCCCCAACTAACCAATACTTTGCCTACTGTTGCTCAGATTGGAGTGGAAGTAGTAAATCTGTTCCCTCCAAAGTCCAACAATTTCCCTACTGTTGCTCAACAATAGGAATAATAGCTATAACCCCTCCAAGTCCCAGACCCTTCACTACTGTTGCTGATGTGGAGTGGGAACAGTAAATATAACCACTCGGAAGTCCAACAGTTTCACTTTTGCTTATGTTGGAGTGGAAAAACTAAATCCGATTGATCCCAAGTCCAACAATTCCCCCTACTGTTGTTCAGCTGAAGTGAAAGTTCTCAATTTTACTGTTCCAAATCTATTGTTTTGAAGTTATTTTAATGTGTATGTTTTGTTTCAATTTTAAAAGTTAGTTTAACCTAAATTGTTTTATTATTTTGTTATTTTTTGATGTATTTTCCAATGTTGTTACTTTGCACTTTTTACATTTTTTATATCTAGTGTTTAGTATTAGAATTATTGTTATTATATTTTTATTTACATTTAAATATATTTTAATATCATAGTTATTGTTGCAATTTTTTTAAAGTGTATCATTTTATTTTATGTTTATGAGTTTATACATTTATATTTTTTATATTATTAGTATATTTTTCGTGAACGTCATATTAACTTTTAAGGTAATATATGTTTTAAAGTTCATTTAGTGTAAAATGGTGATATACTTACCTTGTTTTAGACAATGTTGTGGTCTTCTATATTTTTGCTGTCAATGTTTGTGACTTTACATACAAAATACTGAAAGTTGCTATATGTGTTTTAAAAAATTTTTGGCAATATTTTTGTCACCAGTATTTTTGCATTAGTCCCTGCGGCCTCTGAGAAGCTTGAGGGGAGACATGTGTCCCCCCCCCCCCTTTATTACAGAAAATTAGCTCTGGGGGTTGGGCTCTCTGGGGCCTCTCCAAAGCTTGGATGGAGTGGGGGGCGGACAGATGTCTCAAGTCTGTTTTATATCAAATAGGCAGAAGTACACTACAGAGGCAGCAAGCATATCTGGACAGGCCTGACCAGACAGAAACCGTCACTATCTTGAAATGTTCCCAAAGTGTAAAAAACACTCCCTTCATAAGGATGTGATGCAGTACGCTTAGTAGCCTGCCTGTTGTTTGGCCACCATGTCACAGGTCTATCAATATTAAGTGGTGGAAAACAAAGAGTTCTTCAAACCTGTGTAGTTAATGAATTTTCATAAATTTGCCATCATGGTTGGCCTAACAAATATTCGTATGTGTTAATCATGATGCAAATAGGCTCATGTCCTCTCTTCTCAGTTAATTTGTGTTTATAACAAACTCAACATAAGGCAGCTCCCATCTTAAAATGCTTGATACTCTTGCACTCACTAATGGGTACTTAATCATTATAATGTTTGTATTCTTTAGTGTGCATTTACAGACTATGCCTACTGCACATAAGCAACAGATGTACCTAGCTTCTATTTGCCTCAAGTAAGGTCCCTATTAGTTCCTGTGGGATGAACCATGGTTCTGTCTATCCCATGGAACCAAAATCAGTGTACTCTGGAAGAATCCTATGCAATGTGCTGATAGTAGGTTTCTTAGATCTTTGTTTTTAATTGCTCTAATCTGTTCATTTATTCTCACTGTCAGTTGTCTTGCAGTGCTCCCAACATATATCAATTTACAACTAAGCATGATGACATATGTGACATAAGTGCTATTAAAGTTACCAAACGGACTTATCTTCTGTTTAGAAGCACCATTTTAACTGAACTCCATAATCTTACTCATTCCCATTTTACAGGCAGTATAAACGTTGCATGTGAAAAAGCACTTTGGAGATACAGGTAACCATCCCATAATCTGTGTGGTGTTGCTAAATAACTATAGCTCACTCTGTTCCGATTCGTAATGCCTCTGCAGTATTCCAATGCCTACACTCAGTTTGTAAATGTATTTCCTGCACAATTGTAAGTGGTAACCCAAAACAAGTTTTAACAGGTTCTGTGTCCCATTCTCTTCTCGACTAGGGTGATAGGTCTTTTGACATTTATTATTCATGATTCAGCCCTCTCTATTGTGACATCATCATAATGTCTAATACAGAGTCTATTTGAGAGACTCGCTTCAAAGTTCATGTAATCACTACACGTTCATTTGTCCAGACAGCAGTTGATGGCCTTTCTAATGATTTTTAACTGCTTTCTCTTTAAAGTAGTATCTTAAATTCCTTATGCTTTTTTTAATTACCTGCAAAAATCTTTCTGCTCTTGGATTAAAGAATCCGACGTAAGTGAGCAACATCTGAAATTGCACTTTCCAGTAAAGAGATTGCAAATGCATTTTCTCCAACAAAGATTTGCAAGTTGTTTTTAGGTGCCTCGGAGTTATCTCAGCTTCAATCAAAATCTTGCCTGTTATTTCATTCTTAACTACAACCTCATTTTCTAATATATCTAAATTAACTTTTACATTGAGCAACATATGCTCTGTATAGGCAAATTCAGTTTCATCACTAAACTGTAAGGCAAGATTAAAGGAATTTTGAAAATTACCCTGTTTCAAATTATCAATGACTGTACCATTTGGAGGAAGGTACCACACGTATTCAATAAGGCAGACCCCCTGCAATGCCTTCTATCCTCAGTGGTTTCTGCCATAGCTTAATCCACAATGGTATTTAATTTAGTTAATTATTCATCTATACTAACAACATTGGTGAGAGTTTATAAAATGCAGTTTGTAATTGTCAGGAATACAGAAGTTACGTGGACTGGGGGATTCGCTTCTGGGACTGGTTGCCATAGAATATAGGCATCAAAAGCCAATATGGTTGTGCAGGACCACTCTATGACGACTGCAGCATCATAGTCATCACTGGTGGGGGTCAAGGAGAAGGATTTTCAGACCATGAGTTGTAGCAGGGATTTATAAACTGTTCAATCCTATTGGAAGGTGCCTGCCAACTAGTCTATGTTGCATTTGCTTTTCGCTTATTCTCAGTTGATTCACTTTTGTTGAATCCCCCAATATTATTTTTTTTGTTCCTTTCTCGTCACCCTGACCTTCGTGTCTCAATTCTGACATGCTCTCTGGATTACGATTTGGTACTGTTTTCTGACTAATTGCCTGACTTCTAACTTGGCCCTTGGATTACTATTTCGTTGTGTTTGTTGAACTGTTGCCTGAACTCTAACTTGCCTCTGGATTATGGCTTGGATTTGGCTGCTGTGCTTGCTCTAACTCTTGCTTCCTAAATTCCAGGTTCACTATTAACCGGAGATTCCACTGTTGCTGTATCAGCTTTGTTTGGGGAGTATGATCAGCACACCCTGCCATTAATAAGCTGGTAGGCACTATTGTAAAACTAGGGCACAGATTTAAGAAAAAGTGGCGCATCAGCTCCGATGCGCCACTTTTTCTGCACACCTAATGACACCATGGTAGTGCCATATTGAACATACGTACCATGGTGGTAGTTAGAACAATAGCCTCCAAATTTGTGACGCTATTTTGGTGATTTGCTACACTAGCATCAAAAATGTTGATACCAGTGTAGCAAAGTGCAAGGAGGCCTATTGATTTAAATGTTTTTTTCATTTTAACGCTTGCTATGAACAGGCATTAAAAATCTGTTAAATTTCACTGTGCCATTTTTTCGGGCCTCCTACTGCCGGAACGCCCCCTTGCATACATTATGCCTGGAGCAAGGGGTTACAAAGTGCCACAATGCATACATTGCGTCACTTTGTAAATATGGAGCGGGGAAATGCTACCCTATTGCCACATTTATATAAAAAAACAAAATGCAAATATGGTTCAAGGTGGCGCTAGGGGCTTCCCAAATCTGGCCCTCTTTTTATTTTATTTAACTTCTGTTTACCTTTGAGATTTACCTTTGAAATGCTACTGTGAATCCTCTAAATTACTAGAGAAGTGATCAACCAGACCACATCATTTCAGCCGTCTCTTCTGTCTCACTCCCATTCCGCCTCCTCTGTAGGTATTCATTCTGCTGTTCATGCTAGATCATACATGGGAAGATCTACGTTCTTGGGAGTGGGATGGATTGTTTTCAGACTCTGAAGACCAAGATCTGCAAATCCAGACAGTCTGACAGGCAGCCATGCTCTTAGACATGCGTTCTGAACGCAGTCCACTGCAATTCCTGGCACAGGCCATGTCTGAAATTCAGGAGGACTTAAAAATGGGCATAATGATGTTGTTTATTTACTCAGCCTTTTGAACAAAATTGTCCTACTGCAAGTGAGTCCAGTAATTCCGTTGCAGAGTTCTGATTTGAAACAGCCTCAAAAATTCACTGGAGACACTCTAATCCTTCCAAGCATTTTTGGAACAATACCACCTACAGTTTGTAACCCAAGCAACGCAATTTGCTGGAGACTCCACTAAGGTAGCTTTTTAATGTTATTTATCCAAGGACGCTTTGGTTTGGGCAATGCCCTTAAATCTCAAGAAAGGCAATTAAAGTAACATTTGGTCAGAGACAGAATACAGAAGAACCTCAGTCTGGCTTATTAAACCTCTACCATGGTTCAAAGGATAGTATTAATTATGTCAACCATTTAATGCAATTACAATCAATACATTTTGTCATTTTTGTGCTATATTGTAACCATTGTTTCCAATTCTGTTTTCACTATTCTTTGTTTTGATATGTTTTGGTGTGTTGCTACCCTGCTTCATGTTGTGTTATTGAGTTGAGCTTTGTGGCATTCTATAATTATTTTAGAGCATTCAACAAAACTAGCACCTTCCTTTACCAGTTTTCTAAGGTAGTAAAATACCACCAAAATGCCAAATGATCTCTATCACCACCTTAGTTCCCCAGGGTTCTGTACTGTCCCCTGCGAGCTTCAACCACTACATGGAGCTTCTTGTTTCTTTACTCATACATAACAGCATCAAAATTCACCAATATGCAACTGATACACATCTCTACTTTAAACACTCCTCTTCTTTAGATGTCCTAAACACAATCTGCAGATCATCCAAACCAGGATGTCCTGGGCCCACCTGAAGCTTAACCAAACCTAGTCAGGATTCCTGTTATTTGCCAAGAACAGCAAACAAGAAACAATACAATCCTGTCTCAATGACTTGAAACATGAGGGCTTCAAAAATCCGCTTGGATTCTCCTTGGACACCAAGCTCATTCTCAAGGAACATATTTTTAAAAATGAAAGACAAACTGGCACCAGCTGTCTTTTCTAAAGAAAGTGAAATAATTTCTTCCAGAAAGCAACTTCAAAATTTCTGTTCAAGCCCTCCCACTCTTGCATCTGAATGGTAGTAACAACCTGCTCCATGACCTCCAACACTCAACATTGGAACCCTGTTGGACCTCTCAGCCTTAGGGTGGTCTTCCTCCAAACCGTTTATATACTTGCCTCAAGTTTTTGTTGATTCTCTTTGTTGGTCTAAGGACACTGATCACTTTACCACTACTAACCACTGCTAAAGCGCATGTGCATCTCTCCTAAAACTGGTAACATTGGTGTTTATACAATTGGCTTTTTTAATTTACTTGTACATCCCTTGTAAAGTGGAATACCATATGCCCAGGGCCTGTAAGTTAAATGCTATTAGTGGGCCTCGAGCACCAATTGTACTACTCACTTAAGTAGCCCTTTAAGCATGTCTCAGGCCTGCCACTTCAAAGCATATGGGTACAGTTTGACCGCCACTTCGACTTGGCATTTAAAACCTCATGAAAAACTTGTTTCATATCATTGGAATCATAATGCTAAATACTCTTTACTGGTTATTTCAGATTTAACATTACTATTTTAGAAATGCCACTTTTAGAAAGTGGGCATTTATCTGCTCTTACAGCTCTGTGTGCTTGCAGCCTCTCTCTAATACATGTCTGGTGTGTGAAAGCTACTCTTTGTGCATTCCCTCTAAACAGCCACTAACACAGGAAGATTAGGTCTAAGTGAGCAATCATCTGCATTCTGATGGCTCTTCATTGGCATGAAGGCAGGAGTGGCTGACATACCTGAATCAGCAGTGCCTGTCCCCACACAAAGGGCTGATTACCGTCTACTGATAGTCTGGGGCCAGGGCTAGAAAGGACGGACCACGGTGCACTTCAAGACCCTTCTTTGAAGCCACCCCCACTTCAAACGCACAACTGGGCATCAGTATTGGGTTTCTGACCCCACCAAATCAGACACTTATGGACCTACAACTGAACTCAATCAGGAGAACTACTGTGTGGCACTAAGGACTGTCACTCTACGGGGCTGCCAGTGTGGAAGGACTGCTTTTCTGCTGTGATGCCCTGCTGGTGGAGAGCTAGACTATGTCTTTCAACTCTGGCTTGCCTCCTGTTGCTTGGACTCCGGCATTTGCTCCTGTGCCTTGTTCGCTGGAAGAGGACCCAGATACTTGCACCAGAGAAATCAACGCATCTCTAGTCTGCTTGGAGCAGAATCAGTGCATTGACTCTGTGGTCAGAGTAGAACCTGCTCATTGCTCTTGGCACCAATGCATTGTCTTCAGAGCCCCGACGTTCGGAACAGCACATCGCCGTCTCAGCAGCTCAGAGAGATTGGCACATCCCCTTGACTGTGTGAAAAAACCCATATTTGCGTGTTTGCTTCTTTGTTCTTTGCTACTGTGCCATTTGGGGGCTGTGGTGGTCAGTAAGTTAGGTGGATGGGTTTCTGCCTAGATTTGATGTATAAATAAATATTGACTCAGGGGCAACTGAAAAAGCAAACATTAATTAAATTTGAACATCAGTTTGGAAGATGTGTCTTTCTTGTCTCTAATTGACACTCGCCCTCTTCGGTGGATCTTAGCTCACCTGCAGTTAGGACACCATAAACAGGGAAATAATAATTCGGAAAATAACAAGGCAACATGCCTTCTTTAGCTGTGCATCCAGAACAAGGAAAACAATCCCTGTGTACGTCAGGACCTCCCCAGCCATGCCACACATTTTGGAGCTGGAAACACACTCACTCAAGGAGCACTACATCATATTGCAGGAACACCACGATTCAGCTTCCAGAACCCCTATCTCTTTAATCATTTGTGTTTTTGTTAGCTTCACACATACAGAAACAACAGCTTCACACAAAAAAGTCACATACAAATATACATTACTTTGATGGTCAAAATATTTTGATTCTATGGCACAAAACTATATAAATGTCTATTCCCTTGTTGGATCCCTAAGGCACCGGAGTAATTGATGTTTTTACACAACAAAATGAATTCCAATTCTTATGATCAAGGGTGTAGCTATTTCAGCTTTACTCAGGATGTTTGGTTGCAGAAATTCTGGGAAGGAGACTGGACTGTGTTGAAGGATGTTTGTGTGATGCCCGATGATTCACAGTGTGTCACTGACCATATCACTGTCTAATATGTCACATCTTTCCTTTAGATATACTAGTGTGAGGTGTTTGTCACAGACACTAGCTGTCATTCAAGCCATCACACTTATGTTGAGAGTCAGTAAGTATGCATTACAATTCAGAACTAAAGGTTAGAAACAAAGGAGATGTTAGAAGGGTTTTCCTTTAAGCTTTTGCTTGGGGGAGGGTAATACTGTGGATATTGGGTGCTTCAGGTACCAATTGCCACATAGTGAGTGTGAATGTAAATGTTCCATCCAAGTTACTCATGTTTGGCTGTAAGGCTAATAAGACAATGTTTTGAGGTAACTGCTCTGCCATAATTATTGTCAGACCCTGATCTAGGCACTATGGGCAAGGGGATACTGTGCCACAGCTGTGAGGGCTGTAGTTGTTTGCCTCTGATGTTCCAGGATCCATCCCTCTATAGCTCTGCAAACTGTGCCAAGTGCAACCCATTCAGCACTTGACTCTGTGGCAGAGAGAGTGAGTAGTCACAGGCTTGTGAGGGAAGTTAGTGTGGAGGTGCAACATGCTCAGCACTCAACAGGCCACTAGCACTGCAGTAACATGATTGCCCAGCCCAGTGGCTCTCTTTAAAAAAAAAACATTACTTTATTACATAGCAAAACTCAATAGTTCACACCAGCACAAAAAGTGACAGATACCCAGGATCTAGGTTTCAGGTTGTTAGTTTCAGATTAGAATCCCTCCCTTTCTGACCCCTTCCACCACCTTAAATCTAAGATTGCTCCGGTGTGAGTCTAAATGCAGGTGCAGTGGACCTCAATTTTGAGCTAATACTTTTACGGGTAATAAGAAGCACTTTGTCTCTTACCCTTAGTTTGGTTCGACGGTAGGCCTCTAGAGCCCTTGTTTCTCCATCAATGAAGGAGGAGGTGAGTTGGATGCTGGTATGTGATGTTACTGCTCCTTTCTTGGCAAGCAGACAAGGACCTCATGCAGTGCTCTGAAAGCCGTGGTGGCGGGCATCTGTTTTCAGGCAGTGCCCTTCTTCTGGAGACAACGTAGATGGCTGGAGGGGCCACGTGTCACAGTTGGATGTCCCACCACTGTAATGGCCAAGTCTTTGGTTGAATCACTCTGATCTCTCTCAGTCGAGTTGTTGATGCAGTCCTACAAGCACAGGCCCTGGTTGACGGCTGGGTTCCTATACTCAGCTGTGTGGCAGAGGTGGCTTGATCTCTCTGGGTGCACTTCATGGATAGCACCAGAGGCAGCCACTCACCTGCACAGTACACATTGACAAGTGCCTCGCCCTAGCAGCTACTTTCAATGGTGTTGTCTACATGGCACACAATTGCACATGCTGGGGCTAACAACATTAGTTCATTCGGTCACATTTGCAGTAAGTGTCACAGCTTCACATGTGTCTTCTTTAGTGCTGCAGACCACACGGGCCCACTTAGGCAAGTGGTGCAACTGCAAAAGAAGGGTCAACGGTGGATCTGCTTTGATGCACTTAAGGAGTGCCATGAATCTCAAGATTCATCAAAATTGACCAGCCGCAAGCCAGAAGCATACATGTCATGCTCTTCACAAGTCTCGGTTGGATGGCCCACAGTACCAGGATTATCTACATCAGTAGTCAGCTTCTCCTGCAGGGATGACTTGCTCCATCCCCATTCTCACTTCTTCCAGGCAGATGTCTTCTGGCATTCCAGGACAGGGAAACAGCTGTTCCACCAGATCTTTGGGCCGTTTGAGATCACAAAACACCTTGATACATCTGACCTCAAGAGATGTGAGCATTCTGCACCTGACAATTAACAGCCACACCTGACAGTAAGACAAAAGGCTGATCGAATTCCAAAGGGCCCTTCACATTCTGACAAAAGGACTTGCAGTCCCAAGCTTCACCCTACCATTGTCCAAATGGCAGTTTCAAGAAGACTAATCAGCAGACTTCGGAAGAAATATATCTTTGCTTTAAGTGTACATTTGTTTTGGTGAGAATTTATTTTGTGTCCCCTATAAAGTGTTAAGTAGACTCAAGAATACTAGGCCAAACGTACTAAGTGATGTTGCTGTTGGCCAAGGAATGTTGCTGTTGCAAAACTTACAATTTACAAAATCACAGGAATTACAACTGCAAAACTTGTTACGATGCATGAATCCCATTTTGCAGTTCAAGAAATGTTTTCCTAATTTAAAAATGAGGTTTCCAGTCCCTACCAAATCACAATTTTGAACAGTTTTTTTGGCATTCCTTCCAAACTGAGAGTGGGTAAGGCATGTATCAATGGATTGTGAACACAGTTTCAGTTTCAAACCATTGATCATTTACTGACTCCCAAGTTGAGGTGGTAACTGAAGCAAAATAGGGAAGGAGTCATTTTGGAACCTGTAAGGAAAGGCCTCTTTTTGCATGATTACCTCCAATGTATGCACTGATGCTGCTGTTTTTTGACTCTTTTGCATTTGCTGTGACCCCTAAAACATGTGTACAGTTGGCTGATCCCTGATTGGCGTATTTAATTTGTCTGTAAGGACCTGATATATGATACCTTGTGCACCCAGAGCCTGCCAGTTAAATGGCACTAGTGTACTGCAGCATATATTGTGAACCACTAAAGTGACCAGGTCAAATGGGACTCTGAGCCTGTCACAGTAGCTTAGCATGGCAGTTTTAAAACTGCCATTTTGTCTGGTTAAAATCACACAATTAACAGACTTAAACATTCCTTTTTAATACTTCTAAGTCACCCTTACAGTAGGCCCTAAAAGAACACAGGGGAGGGTCCATGGTATTTAAAATGTACAAGTGTCCTTCGGTTTTGCACGTCCTGGCAAATCTCATTTTTTCACTGTAGCAAGCCTAGCTCTTCCAAATATAGGTGGTCATTACAACCCTGGCGGACGGAGTTAAAGCTGCGGTAATACCGCAAACAGGCCGGCGGAACAAAAATGGGAATTATGACTGTGGCGGAAACCGCCAACACAGACAGCCACTTTAACACTGCGACTGCCACGGCGGTACAGACAAGTAGCGCGGCGGTCACCGCCAACAGACAGGCGGAAGACAAAGTACCGCCCACAGTATCACAACCCGCCAATCCGCCACCTTTTCCGGGGCGGATTCACCGTGGATAAAAACACGGCGGAAACAACTTTTGCAATGGGAAAACGCTCACCGTAACACACTCCACGAGGAAGGAGGCCACCATGGACCTCGAACTACAAATACTCCCTGCGCTTGTCTTTCTGCTCCTCTACGATCACCATCTACGTAGGCGCCGAAGACAACAGTGAGTACTGCATCATGACATACGGGAGGGGAGAGGCAAAAGTCAGGGGGACACACAGGCAACACCCCCACCCCCACCCCCAACCCGACCCTCACCCACTACAACACACACACCAATGCATTTCCAAACAGCACAGTAACAACCCACCACCCCCCCCCGGAAGAATGCAAAGACAAAAGGAAATCAGGTCAAACATTGTAATGTATCAAAATACAGTAAGCTAATATATATAGATATATTTACACATTCCAGAATTGATACATGACGATTAGTAGTGCAGGTATGCACATATCAATGTCCGTGCACCACTGGGTCCAAAATGCATGGGCGAGGCCCACACTAGATACATGTCCACAAACGGAGAGAACACTGCAGGGGCTTCAGATAGAAATACAACAGGCACCTCAGGGGGAAGGGAAGGTGGGGGCACCTCAGCCATATTACAGCACCACGCCAGATCCTCGACGGGGCTCCATGCCCATTGATGTATCCTGGGGAGTGCAAAGCCACAGTCTCTCAAGTCTCTACAGTGGGTGGGTTTCCCCACAGTACCTTCCTGGGGAGTGCAAAGCCACAGTCTCTCAAGTCTCTACAGTGGGTGGGTTGCCCACTGTACCTTCCTGGGGAGTGCAAAGCCACAGTCTCTCAAGTCTCGACAGTGGGTGGGTTGCCCACTGTACTTTCCTGGGGAGTGCAAAGCCACAGTCTCTCAAGTCTCTACAGTGGGTGGGTTGCCCACTGTACCTTCCTGGGGAGTGCAAAGCCACAGTCTCTCAATTCTCTACAGTGGGTGGGTTGCCCACTTGACCACCCTGGGGAGTGCAAAGCCACAGTCTCTCAAGTCTCTACAGTGGGTGGGTTGCCCACTGCCATATCCTGGGGAGTGCAAAGCCACAGTCTCTCAAGTCTCTACAGTGGGTGGGTTGCCCACTGGACCATCCTGGGGGGTACAAAGCCACAGTCTCTCAAGTGGATATCAGTCTCCACTGGTTCTGGAGGGGGAGTGGTGCCCAGACTGCATCAGGCTCCCAGTGACGGTTCCTGTTCCGTCACTGTCCCAGCTGCACATGGGCTAACAATGCTTGATTTGGCAGTCTTTTCCCTGTTCAGCGGTGCTTTGCCATGGTGGTCTGTGCCCTGTTCAGCGGTGCTTGACTTTGCTGTCTGACCTGTGGGTGTGTGGCATGACGGTCCATCATTGCCCAGTGGGGCTGTGGCTGCCGGGGCCCTCCAGGGCACTGACGCTGGCGGTGCTCTCCGGAACAGTGACTACAGTGCTGCCCTCCAGGGCACTGACGCTGGCGGTGCTCACCTGACCAGTGACGATTGTGCTGCCCTCCTGGGAAATGACTCCGGCGGTGTTCTCAGGACCAGTGACGATTGTGCTGCCCTCCTGGGCAATGACTCTGGCGGTGGTCTCCGGACTAGTGACAATTGTGCTGCCCTCCTGGGCAATGACTCCGGCGGTGGTCTCCTGACCAGTGACGATTGTGCTGCCCTCCTGGGCAATGACTCCGGCGGTGGTCTCCTGACCAGTGACGATTGTGCTGCCCTACTTTGCAATTACTCCGGCGGTGGTCTCCGGACCAGTGACGATTGTGCTGCCCTCCTGGGCACTGACTCTGGCGGTGGTCTCCTGACCAGTGACGATTGTGCTGCCCTCCTGGGCAATGACTCTGGCGGTTGTCTCCTGATCAGTGACGATAGTGCTAGCGGTGGCGTCCCGGCCGCCGGGGAGGATGGCGCCCTTCTCCGCCGTGCTGCTCTTCCCAGACTGTGCAGACTTCTTCTGGCCCTTCACCACCTTTGGAGGAGTCACAGCTGACTCAGCACTCCCCCTGGGACCCTTGTGAGCAGTTTTGCCGCCAGTAGTCTTCACCCTGTCCCGTTGGCCACTTTCCAACTTAAGGTGCTTTACAGGGGGTAGACTGGCAGTGCTTTGGCTCCGTGTCACACTGGCTGCCCTGGTGGCTGGTGCACTCCACACACCTTTAACACGCACCACTGGTACCGGACTTTTTTTGGCTGAGGTGCTACTACGGGACCTGTGAATTGGAGGGGTGGGGGTGGTGGCAAAGTGGTCAACGTTGCTGAGGAAGAGTTGCTGACGAAGACTGGGATGGGTAGGTGGAGGGGGTCTGGGAGTGGACGAAAAGGAGGTGGTTGTAGGAGGTGTAACTTTAGGTGATTTGGGTGCAGGTGCAGGTACTGGAGGCTGTCGTGAGGTGGATGGATGTTGGGTGTGTGGGTGCCCGCGTTTGTGTACTTTGGGAGGGGGCGTCACAGACACACTGGGAGTGGACACAGGGGACGTGTATATGGTAGTGGGGGTGGTGAGTGCAGGTGAGCGGGGTGTGGTGCTAGGTGTTCTGGTGCGAGTCCTAGTGCCTGTAGATGTAGTGCTTGCAGGTGAGAGTGTAGACGACACTGGGAGGAAGGAGGGAGACAACGAGGAGGGGGACACAGTGGAGGCAGTGGATGTTGTTGTGTCTGTATGTGGGTGATACTTGTTTGAGTGCCTGTGGGTTGTGTGGTGCTTATGTTTGCCTGAGCTACTTTTGTGTGTTGAGGTGTATGCATGCTTGTCTGATGGTGTGCTTGTGATAGGCTGGGGTACAGGGGACTGGGTCTGGGTGGAGGAAGTTGGAGGGGGGAGACTAGACACAGGGACAATGGCTGCCATCAGTGCTGAGGCCAGAGATTGCAGGGTTCGATGAAGGGCAGCCTGACCAGAATGAATGCCCTCCAGGAATGCATTACCGTGTTGCAACTCCCTTTCTACACCCTGGATGGCATTCACAATGGTAGACTGCCCAACAGTGAGTGACCTGAGGAGGTCAATGGCCTCCTCACTGAGGGCAGCAGGGGTGACAGGGGCATGGGCTATGGTGCCTGGGGCGAAGGTGATGCCCACCCTCCTGGGTGAGCGGGCACGGGCGAAGGCTGAGGGGCTGCTGGGAGGGCAGTGCTAGTAGGGGAGGTGGCGGCTGTACCTGTAGAAGTGGGGGGCACAGATGGTGCAGCCACCACAAGGGAGCTCCCATCGGCGGACGAGTCTGTGTCGCTGTTTGGTGATCCGGTGACTGACGTGAAGCTCCCCTCGCCCTCCGTCCCACTGGTGTATTCAGAGTCTGTGGTGTGGCCCTCCATGGCCATGTGGGATGCAGCTCCCTCGTGCTCCGGTGCCACTGTACCTCTGCCTGATGATGCTGATGCACACAAGAACAGGGAGAGCACAAAAAGGGGGGGGAACAACAGAAGAAAGACAGGTTGAGTGCATGGCTTACCGCTACCGTTGGCAGACAATACAGACACAGCAGCCCCCTGCACTACGCCGTGCTCTTGGCCTCTACAGATGCAATTCCTGGGATCTGCCCTACATGGCTATGGTGGTCATCTGCACACCTAGATGACACAGTGGCATGTATACCTGTACTTGGCACTCCACAGAGGTGGGGTGGAGTGGCACATGGCCTGCATTACAGAGGGGCCTAGCCTACGGAAGTTGCCCTGGCCTAGGGAAACCCACAGTCCTCCTCCCCCACCCAGACCCCTCCACTGCGCGCAAAGTCCGCAGAATGAGAGTGTACTCACCCCCTTGTGTCTGCTGTGAGGCCCTCAAGCGCCCATCCAACTCAGGGTAGGCTACCGCCAGGATCCTGAACATCAGGGGGGTCATGGTGTGACGGGCACCCCTCCCACGTTGGGAGGCCATCCCCAGCTGAGCCTCCGCCATCTTCTTGCTCCAGCGGCGAATGTCCTCCCATCTTTTCCGGCAGTGGGTGCCCCGTCTCTGGTGGACCCCCAGGGTCCGGACGTCCTTGGCTATGGCACGCCAAATGTCCTTCTTCTGGTGGGCGCTGACCTACATGACATGTACAGGGGAAGAAGAGAAGTCATTAACAACAGCACCGTCGAAGTGGGTGGCCCCCATCCCTAGCCTTGCCATGTGGCACATGCATTCACAGTCCTTCATGTTCCCTGAACTCTGCCCCCTTCCTACTGACATCCAGCCCTTTCCACCCAGGCATACCCTGTGTACTTACCTGTTGGTCTGGAGGACCGTAGAGTAGCATGTACTGGGGGAGGACCCCGTCCACAAGCTTCTCCAACTCCTGGGCAGTGAAGGCAGGGGCTCTTTATCCAGAGGCAGCAGCCATTGTCTCTTCCAGACCGAGGTCACAGCAGCACTTCCAGTGTAGGTCCTCTCCTGTCAAAGATCAGGTATCGAGTGATTGAACAGATAGAAAATGGTGGTGACATCCGCGGCGGTGACGTCCGCGGCGGTGCGTATCATCACCGCCGGCACACTTCATCATTGGCTCCTGGGACCCATAGGGTCCAATGTTAACCAATGCAGCATTGCGCCGCGGTCTACGACCGCCTACCACAACGGTGTACAACGCCAGCGCAGATACCTCACATCCCATTGTCCCACTTTAGAGGTCAGGCAGCCGCCATTTCAGGGGCCCAAATGGCTTAATTTATTACTGTGTCACACATACCTAGGCCTACACTCAACACACATACAGGAAGAGATTTGTATTTGGTGTCGTGTTCTGTGTAGCTGTGGGTACATACCTGGGAATTTGTTGACTCTGTGGTCGCTGTTGTCCTTCCTAGGCACCGTCAGCTGGGACATGTGAGGAGATGGTGGAATCCTCTGGTGTACCGACCGCTGGTGGACCTGTTGACAATGGAGGAGCGACATTTAATCATCACCTACAGGTTTGACCGTGCCACAATCCAGGAACTGTGTACCCAGTTGGAGCCAGACCTGATGTCACCAATCCGCCATCCCACAGGAATCCCCCCTGAAGTGCAGGTGCTATCAGTGCTCCATTTCCTTGCAAGTGGGTCATGTCAAACAACAGTGGCCATGGCATCAGGGATGTCCCAGCCTATGTTTTCCAACGTGTTGTCCAGAGTGTTGTCTGCCCTGCTGAAACACGTAAGGAGCTACATCGTTTTCCCTCAGGTGGAGGATTTGGCTACAGTGAAAGGTGACTTATATGCCTTTGGACATATCCCCAACATCATAGGTGCTATTGATGGTACCCATGTAGCTCTGGTCCCCCCAACGCAGGAGTGAACAGGTTTACAGGAACCGGAAGAGTTATCATTCCATGAATTTACAGATGGTATGTTTGGCAGACCAGTACATCTCCCAGGTTAATGCTATGTTCCCTGGCTCAGTGCATGACGCCTACATCCTGCGGAATAGCTGCATCCCGTATGTGATGGGTGAACTCCAGAGGCACCGTGTGTGGCTATTAGGGGACTCTGGTTACCCCAACCTGTCCTGGCTATTGACCCCAGTGAGGAATCCCAGGACCAGGGCAGAGGAATGCTACAATGAGGCCCATGGGCGGACTAGGAGGGTGATCGAACGCACCTTCGGCCTCCTGAAGGCCAGGTCCAGGTGCCTCCATATGACAGGTGGTTCCATATTCTACTCACCAAAGAAGGTGTGCCAGATCATCATCGCCTGCTTGATGCTTCACAATCTTGCTTTGCGACGCCAGGTGCCTTTTCTGCAGGAGGATGGTCCAGATGGCGGTGTTGTGGCAGCTGTGGAGCCTGTGGACAGTGATGAGGAGGAAGCTGAGGAAGAAGACGACGACAACAGGGAGTCAGTCATACAGCAATATTTCCAGTGACACGCAGGTGAGAATATTTTGTTTTACTATTACATTAACTTTCACACTTCTACCTCCATCCTGTCTGTCATTTAGTAGCAGTATATGGTAACTGAGTTGTACCTTTCCATTACGGTTTCACAGGTGTGGTTACCAACGTGTGCCATCTACTTGCATCCTTCATGGACTTGTGATGTGTGACATAGGTATGTTGACATTACAATTGAAAATGCATTTTGACACTGTCATTGATAATACAAATTTACCAAATCACAGACTGACTCCAGATTGTTTTGTGCTTCAAGGGTGTTTATTTAAGTGCTCAAAAATGGAGGGGGTTTGTAAAATGGTGATGGGTGATGGTGGAGGAATGTCCATGGCAGAGTCCAGTTTATTAGTCTCACAGGTGCTTTGCCCATATGGGCATAGGAAGTGGAGCTGGGGCAGTTCCAATATGGACAGGGTTACAAAGTGGGACAGTGGGAGGACAATCAGGGTGGTCTCATTTCCTGGCGGGGGTCTTGCCATCTTGCTCTGTCCTGTTCCTGGATCTCAGGGACTGCTTGCGGGGTGGTTGTCCATCTGCAGGGGGTGGGGTGCTGGTGTGGTGGTCGTGTGGCGGGGCGTCCTGTCCACTAGCGCCGGCAGAGGTGGTGGGCAGTTCATCATCCATGCTAGTGTCAGGGGCCCCTTGGAGTGCCACGGTGTCCCTCATGGTCTTTTGTATGTCCTTCAGCACCCCTACGATGGTGCCCAGGGCGGAGCTGATGGTTCTGAGCTCCTCTCTGAACCCCAAATACTGCTCCTCCTGCAGGCGCTGAGTCTCCTGAAACTTGGCCAGGACCGTCGCCATCGTCTCCTGGGAGTGGTGGTATGCTCCCATGATGGAGGAGAGGGCCTCGTGGAGAGTGGGTTCCCTTGGCCCAGTCTGCCCCCTGTCACACAGCAGCCCTCCCAGTTCCCCTGTGTTCCTGTGCCTCCGTCCCCTGGACCGTGTGCCCACTACCACTGCCCCTAGGTCCCTGTTGTTGTTGGGGTGGTGGGTTATCCTGGGTTCCTCGTAGTGATGGACACACCGCTGATTGACGTGTCCTGGGTACGGAGGTATGGGCCCGCTGGGTGGGTGCTGTGCTGGTGTTACCAGAGGGTGGAAGGTCAGTGTTGGGCTGTGCCTGGGCAAGGGGAACCGACTGTCCCGAGGCCCACAATGGTCCAGGCTGGTCATCTGGATCCAGTTGGCCAGAGCTGCTGTCGTCACTGTGGGCCTCTTCTGTGGGTGGAGTGGAGATGTCTGGACCCTCCTGTGTGGTGACGTTCCGTAGTGGTCCTGCAGGGGTATAAGAGCAGGATTATTGCATGTGTGTGTGTCATGGTGTGCAATGGGTGGGTGTGCGTGTACCCCAGTGCAAGCATTCCTGTGTGGGGGTTTGTGTGATGATGGTTTAGGGGGTTGTTATGGGTATGTGCAGTGAGCATGCTTTAGTGAGGGGTGACCATGCTTAGTTGTGTCATGCAGGGCTTGGTGTTGGGATGGGTGGTTTGTGTTATTAGTACATTAGTGAGGAGTTGGAGTGATAGGGGACGGGGTGAGCGTGGGGGTGTGTGATAGCATGCAGGTAGGGTGGGGAATATGATAGATAAGATTAGACTTGCCAGTGTCCATTCCTCCACCGACTCCTCCGAGGCCCTCTGCATGCATGATGGTCAAGACTTGCTCCTCCCATGTTGTTAGTTGTGGGGGAGGAGGTGGGGGTCCGCCACCAGTCCGCTGTACCGCAATGTTGTGCCTGGAGACCACTGAACGCACCTTCCCCCGTAGGTCATTCCACCTCTTCCTGATGTCCTCCCGATTTCTTGGATGCTGTCTCACAGCGTTGACCCTGTCCACGATTCTGCGCCATAGCTCCATCTTCCTGGCTATGGAGGTGTGCTGCACCTGTGAGCCAAATAGCTGTGGCTCTACCCGTAGGATTTCATCCACCATGACCCTGAGCTTATCCTCGGAAAACCTGGGGTGTCTTTGGCGTGACATGGTGTGGTGTGGGTGATGTGTCGGGTGGTGTATGTGTTGATGTGTGTGGTGATGTGTAGTGGTGTGTGGTGTTTTGTGCGTGGAATTTTGTATGGGTGATGGTGTTGTGTGCCTCTGTGTGGTGAGGTTATCTATGTTGTGCAGTCTCTCTGGCCTTCGTCTTCAGTTTTTGGTCATAGGGGTTTGTGGGTGATGTGGGTGTGTGTTTTATATTGTGTTGGGTGTGTGGTTGTGGTGTTTGTATGTGTATCAGGTCTGTGTATTTTGAATTGTCCAATGTGGCGGTGTTTTGGAGATGTGTGTGTATTTTGAGCGCAGTGGTGTGTACCGCCAATGGAATACCGCGGTTGAAAGACCGCCGCGTGGATTCGTGGGTTATGATAGCATGGGCGTGTTTCTGTTGGCGTGACTGTGGAGGAATTGTTTTCGCCAGTTTAACACTAACCTTTGGTGTGGCGGACTTGTGTGGGTGTCTGAATTTCAGCGGATTCCGAGATGTGTGTCATAATAGCTGTGTCGGAATTCCGCGGCGGTGTATTGGCAGTCTTCTGCACGGCGGTAAGCGGCTTTTACCGCCAATGTTGTAATGACCCCTATAATCTCTAGGCTACATTATAACACCTTATAATGCTTAACCTCATTTTAGGGACAGCTAGAACCATAGTTTAAGATCTCAAGTTAAAATGAATTTAAAATCCAATCAGATGATCAAGTCAGATTTTAGAATACTATTTTGAAAATGCCACTTTTAGAAAGTGTGTATTCTCCTGCCAATTCCTCTAGAAGCCTTACCAGAGCTGAACCCAAACTGTCACCTGGCAAAACGCTGAAAGGTGTGAATAGATAAGAAAGGGGAAAAAAAGGCCCTGGCTGGGAGGAGGTGTGACCTCCTCCTGACAGGAGGACTTGGGAATGTGCCCATCAACTGCACAAGCTTCAAAGGGGCATTCTTAGTCACAGGGAAATATAACTCACAACTAGGTCTGCCCCTGCCATTGTCCAAGTAGCCAGACTGCCATGAAACCCAGTTGGGGGAAGTCCTGTCCAGAACCAGCTTGCAGGGGGAGTCCCTCATTTCCCCAGCCACACCTCAGGGTGTGCCAAGAGCTCTGAGCAGTGGGAGAAGGATTCTCCTTGTTTGGATTTTGGGAGAGCAGGGCACTGTCTGCTTTCTTAGGGCCAGCCCCGAAGGAAGTGAGGTTGAAGTGGGTATAATAGCCTTTGGTGACGTTTTGCATATTGATAGGGAGTTTCCCCCACCCACAAGCTAGGGCCAGGTATAAAAGTGGCACCCTTGGGTACCTGCTTCTGAACCCTGTTGGATCTGAGGAAGGGCCTGACCTGCTGAACCCTTTGCACTTCAGAGGGAGGACTGTGCCTACTGTAACCTGTGGAGAGGAACCCCAAGGGCTGGACTTACTTCCACTTGAACCCACAACTAAAGAGTGGACTCCAAGGGATGAGCCACCAGTTAAGCTGCAAGTACATAAAAGCTGCAAGAAACCCATCTTGCTGAAGAACCCAGCTGAATGATTTCAAATGACCCTGCCTTGTACCCTGCTATAGGTTTACCCTGGTATATTCCCTGACCCCAGTGAGTGTCCCTAAGATCCTGAGGCTCTTGGATAAGTATCAGAGTGTACTCCTCAGGTCAAATCCTAAAAGCTGGTATTTAGTAACTTTTTCAAAGGATTTTTTTTCAAAACAACCAGAGTCCATCACCAGACTGCTCCCGAGCTGCAGTGGCTGATATTGAATTGCCAGTCAGACTCAATTTGTTGGATTGCCCCGCTGAAAGGATCCTGACTCCCAAAATATTTTCTAAGTCCAAATAAAGAGGACTTCATTCGGATCAACACTGAGAAGAACCTCATCGCAGTCTCATCCTAGGCCTGATCTTAGGACTATGCCCACTTGAAATGTTCCCACTGTCTACACCAAGAACCTTGACCATCCCACCAACGCTGAGGCTCTTACTGAGTTCATGCACTGCAGCCGGCAGCCATCGCTGACTTCCTCTATGGATCAGGCTGGCAACCCAGCCCAACAACGACCTTGTCAACAAAGATATTTTACAACAAAAAAAAGACTAGCCAGAAGGTAAATGTGGCACAGGTCTGAGCCTCGTTCCTGTATCTGACCCACGCTCTATTGGAGTCGGCCTAAACTTTTGGCTTTGACCAATTGTGGAGCGACCAGAAACCCGCAGTTGGCACTTTGCACTTTTTTGTGCTACAAAGATCCAAAACGTTGAAAAATCATATCTTTGGTTCCCCATACCTAATTTTTGTTATTTTGGTGCTAGTTTCTTCATTAAAACATTCTGACTTTTTATAATTTGGAGTCTGTTTTTTATTGTGTTATGTTTTCTACTTTTTACTGTTTTGGTACTTATATATGGGGTACACATTGCTACAGTTACCAAGGACTGAGCTCAGATGTAAGTTATTGAGACAAAAATGGACCTAGTTAGAAAGAGTGCCAATATTACTCGAAGAGGCTTACTATCTACTTCAACTAATAAACCACTTTCTCACACACTATTTCCCCTTCAAGAACTAAGGGGACTTCTTTGGGAGAATAGGAGATGGTTGAGGGGACCACTGTCAAATCTTACTAAAGATTTTCAAAATGGAATCTGTTTTGTTTTTTTAATTTGAAATGTAATCACACGGTTGGTGACCTGCTCCCCCTAGCAGATCACCATCCCTGTGCTTAAAGGCCATTACTGGGCATTGAAAATTGCGACATGCCTAGAGAATTCAAATTAACAAGGTTGTTCTGCGACCCCCTGCAACTTTCCATTTTGCGAACTGACCTATTACTACCATGCACACTTTGGAATCACTTTTTGCGAACCGAATCTTAGTACATCTGACCCTTGGTTAAGTTTTTTTTTTTTTTTTAAATCAGGTATGAGATTTCTCCAGCAGAAATCATTACTGTTGCTGTGCCTGTTCATAATGTGTCTTCTTTGTGTACCAACAATTCAAGTTTGAAGAACCACTCTGGTGTCTGTTTCATTGATTCATCCCTGTAGGGAGTCTGAAATCAATGTCTGTTTACCATGTTACAGGTTGCAATTCAAAAGCAATAGAAATACTATTTTAACATAAACTAATTGCCCATCGAGTACGGAAAAACTAAAGAGTGCTTGGTTTAACAGTGCCCGTATGCTACTTGCTTAATTGATGCAGTCAGACTCATGAAGAGATGATAATGAAATTACAGTAGCTTAACAGGTTTCAAAAGATCTAGAAAAAAAGGAAATAATGGGTGCAAGAATTCAATTAGAAAGTTTTCTATGAATTATTTGCAAGAGGTACTAGATGAACACATCCATAATATCAAGGAATACCGTTCCGAAACACAATTAGTTTTCTAGCTAGAAGACATTATTCAATTATTATATTGACAGGCGGAACTGGAATTGAAAATTATTGTTCAAATGTATTTATTTCATATTCAACATATTAATAATAAATGTGGGTACGTTTGAAGATGTAGTGATGCTGGCGACACAGTCCACTGCCAATAGCGAATATATAAATGTTTACAGTGAAAAAAGAAAAATACAGGTGGAGCAAAACGTGCTGTAAGTCAGCAGTCAGTCACTGTTAGTTCATTGAGTGAAACAGTTTCAATATAGTCCATTGTGTACTGACTTTAAGTCACAGGGTCATCAGGTGAAAAGCATAAACATCTATCAGTCTGTGCAATACAGTAGTGAAAAAAGGGAAAGGGGCTAATTTGGGTCCCAGCCAGTCACAATGTAAGTGCTAGATCACAAGAGTCATTTGTACGGAGGACATAAAAAACAGACTAGTGTCATTAAAAACATTAATGAAAAATGTAAACTAGCATATTGTGTGCAGTGTGCTAAAATGTTTGGGTGATTGAACTATCGAAGTACTTACCAAACAGGAACATTTACTGATACCTATGGAAAATGGTAAGTAGGGAAAAAATGGTATACAAGTGATAGTGCTAGAGCTTACCTGGGAATAATAGTCAGAGGAGAAGGATGCACATAAACGGAATTGAAATTTTCAGTATGGCTGAAACATAAAGTAATCATACATTGTGAAATGATAAAAATGCATTTCAAATGCAAAGCTGGCTTGTAGGGTAGAACATACTTCAAAGAAACTGAAGCAAGGGATGTCACTGTAAGTGGTCAGTAGTGAAAGAGGAAGCATGCAAAGATCAGTAAATGAAAGACTTGTTTCTTAAAAAATTGGCCAGCCAAGCAGCATTGTGCTAGATTTCACACATCATTGTGCCCTTTGATTCGAGCCACCACTTAGCAAACCACTTAGCAAAAAGGGTGTTTCTGCACTACAGTCAGAAAATGAAATTTGGAAGGCAACTGCCTCAAACCATTTCCAAAGCCTTAAACATTGGATCCACATGTCCAGTCTGGAAAAAATGTATGAAATAGGATATTCCATTTCCAAATTCTCCTTGACTGAGGAAAGGGGTACTCCTCAGAGTAATCAAACAGCTGTTGTTTAACCAGGACTGGTGCCTGACTGACAGGCAACTTCCCAGAGCTGAGGGGGCATCAAATGAAGTCTGCAGAATTTAATGGAGAAACTGTGAATCTGCTTCATGGCCAGAAGCCTGCTTGCATGCTCAGAGACATCCTTTATTACTTTCAAGCAGCAAAGGTCCATAATTATATGAAAAACATTCTTTATTTTATATACAAAAATATATTCTATACTCATATAAAAATCAATACAAAGAATCCCCTATCGTAACACCACAAAAGAAGGACAAAGAAAAGTGCAAAAAGTTCAAGTGCTCGTGATTAGAAAAGAAGAAAGAGATAATTAATCTCCCACCTATCCATTCAAAAATTAAACTTAAAAAAACACAGCCTGTTGGTTAATCTCTTTTCCGCATTGAACCAATCATTGATTTTAACAGCATTGAATTCCCATTTTAGTCCTTCATTAACTCTACGGAAATAAACCAAATCCAGGCTCAAGCATCATTGTCGAAGTTTTGGCCCCTTCTAGCTCTTGGGCCAATTCCAGGCTCCACAACGGGTCTTCGTCAGGACTAGTTGATAGGGGGCGCCTAAAATAATCCAAAAGAATAAATCAGCCTACCTAAACACCTCTTTCACAAAGTACCACTATGCTGCAAAACTATCCACCTCTATACTCACCCTTATTTCAACATATCTCATGAGGCAACAATCATCTCCAAAATCGCTTCAAACCGACCCACATCTAAAAGATTTTATCACAAACTGACCCGACTAATCACCTCACAAAACCCCTAAATTATTGCAATGCAAAAAGACTGACAAGGCACTCTTACCCGAAGTATATATAGTTTATTATTTCCAATTTTCTCCTTCTTTTATATTTGCACCAAGGTCATTCCATGTACCATTTTTTCAAATTTAATTTCTTGCCTTCAAGGAAATTAAAATCTCATTTATACAACCATACAAAATATCCCACCAATCAGCAACTCGAAATTCTGTATATATTTAAACTCATTGGCTGCATGATACTTTAGACCTGATAAAAAGTGACATCAATTCCCGCTTGTTAATAGTGCCCTACATTACCTTTCCAAAATCCACTGCATCCCGAATGGAACCGCAGCCAGATTCCCAAGGGTATTTACTAACAGCCTCTTATCAAAGGCCATGTATAAACCATTACAAAGAGGTCCAATTCCGGCTTCTAAAAGCCCGTTACCTTTAGACCGCAAATGTCCTGCTTGACTGTCTTACGAAGCCTCTATTGCCAAACAAAAGACGCGGTGAGTGAACGACCGCGTTTATATATCCTCCATCAGCTC
The DNA here is from genome assembly GCF_031143425.1 of Pleurodeles waltl. Taxonomy (NCBI): domain Eukaryota; kingdom Metazoa; phylum Chordata; class Amphibia; order Caudata; family Salamandridae; genus Pleurodeles; species Pleurodeles waltl. Next base: position 586,844,714 of record NC_090448.1, read on the forward strand.
ACACGCTTCCGGCGCCTACAAGGATGCCTGGAATGCCAAACATGCTGCCCCTGGTCAGTCCGCAAGCCTAAGGCGCCTGTAAACACGTACAGAAAGCTAAGGAGATCATATCCGTTCCACGTTCCTCTTAGAACAGCTGTGTGAACGGCTAAATTTAAAGCTTCCCAAAATCGATGCAACAGTTAACTTTCGGAATTCAAACATAATCATCACTTAGCTCGCCAGTTACAATGTATCCGCTTGAGCAAATATATTGACACTCCGTATTGTTATTCAAACCACTAAATCTATCACAAATTCCTCTCGGAACGGCTGTTATAAACAGCTAGCTTTGAAGCCTCAATTAACAATCGGAAGTCCGACGTTCTATGCACAGCGCTCCACTTCAGCACTCCAAGCACAATATATTCACGTGGGCAATCATATTTACATTCCGCATTGTTACTGAAACAACTAAATCTATCACGTGGTTTTCAAGAAACCCACATAGATTATCAATAAATCTAAAATTTAATTTACAAGACTCGGCCTCAGCATCTCATTTATAATACTCTTACTTCAAACATATTTCTGGCAAGCCATTAATATTTGTAAGTTTGACCTCCAGCACTTTTAATACACTCCACCCCAGGTGTCCACTGATTATTTAAAAACAAAGTCTTAATTATCCCTTATTACTTGTACATCTACATATCTAATATATTTATTTAATACTCATAGAGAACACCCTAACCATTTTACAGGTGACAGTTGTGGAGGAGTATACAGACTTATACCAATCTTACTATCTCCAACAATTGAATAGCTACGAACTACCTCTCCATATTCTTGGGCCAGATCCTACACCATAATCCATTTAGAACCAAACCTCGTCTCACTTAGCCATTGAATAAACTGACTGTTTGCCTGGCTATTTCCTCATATTTATTCAGGCCCTGAGAGACAGAGTCCAGAAGATGAATCCATTTACATTCTTGTAAATTCAAAATATTCGTCACATTCCCCCCTTGTTGGTTGACAGTGATCTTATCAATCACCAGCCATCTCAAAGAGTCCACTGAATGGTTCAATGCAATAAAATGATCCACCAAGGGGGGAACCTTGTATTTTACGCCTGATGCGACTGCAATGTAGCAAAATCCGCACCTTCACTTTCTGTTTGGTCTGAACAACATATATCAAATCACATGGACATTTAGTCACAAGGATTACATTCATACTGTTGCAATTGGTATGTCCTTTAAATGTCACAGACACATGCTTGTATTTAAATACTTTCATCTCCAGACATTGTGTGCATGCTTTACATGACCCACATTTGAAATGCCTCACAATTTTTGGTAAATTCAACCTTGATGAAAGCTAAGGTTTCGAAGGCTCTGCTAGCAAAGAGCTTACCACCCAATCTTTAATATTCTTACCCCTCTTAAACGCATGCATCGGGGGATCATATATTTCAAGTTTGTCTGAAATAAACTCCAATGTTGGTTAATGATCTTTCTTATTTCCGTACTCCTAGTACAATACATTGTGACACAAATCATCCTGTTATCACCACTGTCTGTACATATCCTGGGTTCAAGTAAATTCTCCCGTTGACAGAACCAAGCTCTTTCACGTTCCTTTCTGAATTTGCCAAACAACATGAACCCACATTTACTTCCACGATCAGTGTGCCATCCAGCATCTTGGTTGTGATATGTTGGGCGTGCCTGCTATCACTGATGATCTGTATGTCAGAATATCATCATCACTGCAGCAGAAGACTTCTGCGACAGTCCTGAGGCCAAACTGCCAAAGAGAGACAACCACTGATTGGAGCTTACTGTGCTGCAACTCCATTGTGACATGAAAGGCATAGTCACCTCCATGACCCTGATCCCATTGTGGAAGACTGCTGTTTGACAATGATGAATGCAGGATCTTGGGCACAATTCTAAAAAGTGCTTCCCCCGGGCAGATATAACAAAGCCTTGTCTGAAAGTCTGTATCTTGCTCTAGAAATACGTAGATAAACTCTGCCAGTTTGCTGCCTGAGCCTTTATCAATATTGAGACTGAGCAGACCTATGGTCCCCTGTTATTTATGAAACAGCCATAATAGTCTACCTAAACCGATTTATGCCTGAGATTTCAGATAGCCAAAAGTCCACATAAATGGATGGGAGTTTCAGCCCTAGTGGGAAAGAGCAACAGTTGGGGAGGGATCACCATCCTTCAGCTAAGCCCTAGGTGGGTGCGGGCACTATACAGATGGGTTACAGCCCACCGTGATTATAAGATCTTTGTAATTGAATCTCATTACTCTGTGTAGTATTCTGTTGTGTTATTAAAGTGCTTCTCTGTTTACAATAAAAGCACTGTGCTAGACAGATTTTATTGTGTCAGTTGGGTGTTGAGTTCTGAGTTCCTGCTCATCATCCTAGATCCCCAAGAAGCTTTTGACTGATCACCTTCCCTACTCTGAGAGTAAAGGGTATGGTACACCTGGTCCAATTTGCATCGCCATAGCATGGTGGACCTCAGGACACCAGTGGCAAGCGAGGCTAGCCATCACTCTCTACAGTAGTCAATGTCCGCCTAGTGGCCCTCGAAACAGAATTCTGGACCTATTAGTCAATATAATAATTGAATGATGTGTACTATCTAGATAACTAATTGGGTTTGGTCTGTGAGTTTAATGATGTTATTGATGTGCTCACCCGGTAGCTCTTAAATTATTCCATATAATTCTTTTTTAAATTAAACCTTGGGAGCCATTGTTTCTTGTATATCTATGCCCACGTTCTCAATGGAAAAATAGCTAGACTTGGAGTTATTTTTAAAAAGAATCTGTCAGGAGAAAATTAAAACACTGCGCTCACTTACTCGGATTTCAATGTAATCTGCATTCACTTATTTAATAAAAACAAATGGGTTAGCTCTGCAATAGAAGGGAAATGCTGGTTTTGGCCAATTCACTTAGGTTTGCAACACTGAGATAATTGTTAGGTGTGTAGATCCCTCAATGTTTTCCAACCAAAATTAATTGCTGAAATAAAGAAATATTGAGAATAAGAAGTAAAAAACAGCTAAAGTGACAATGTTTTCAATTTTAGGGTTGAGCGCACAAGCGCTCTGTCCCTGTTGGAATCTCCCTTTGGGCTTTTACCCACGCCCATGACACACCTGTCACTTTCATTGGTTCGTGAGTTTTTCCTTTTAAAACTCGCTTGATTTCATTAGTGAAAAGGCATGCATACATCATGCCTTTTCCCGTGTTTAGCCCTCCTCGAGCACACAGGCCAACTACTGAAAACATAGAAGACTCCATGTTTTCAGCCTGATTTCTACTCTACTTTGTGTTTTTTATTTTCCATGCAGCGCTGGGTTTTACATAGCGCGATCACGCAGTTTTTTGCTTTCAATTTATGTGGCAAGGAAAGTCCAGTTAGGAGTTTACAATGCTAATAGCTCTAACTCGAGCAAATGCGAAACCTGTTGCATTGCAAATGCTTGTTAACTTTTTGTCAAGATGGCCGATTTACAAAAGTAACATACCAGTATGACCTCTAAACCCTTCTAGTTGTACAGAGAGATATAATATTTGTAGGTTCTCCATGAATCCAAGTTCCCGAGAGCAAACTGAGCTGGACCGTACAATTGTTTTTCATTGTGTATGGAGCATAGACCAATTCATATGGTGAAATATGTAGAGTGAAAACTGGGTATCAAGGAAACCTGTGTATTTCTGAAATGTGCACATAATATGTAGTTTAGGAGCAGTGGTCATTCATTCATCTCTGAATTTGTGGGCACCCGTAGGAACATTTGATTAAGAGGGTATTTTTCAAAATGTCTTCTTTCTTACACACTGGCTTACATTTGGAAGGCACAAATACAGTGAAATACAATGGATAATAACAAATATCCTTCTATTCTATGCTTCCACATATCTTGTGATGTAGATGGCACCTCACTTGTGTGGGTAAGCCTAGTGCCTGCGGCAGCAAAAGGCCCAAAACAGAACCTGGATGCATCACATTTTTTCACTCAAACTGACCCTTTTTTTTACAAAGTGGGTAGCTTTGGCTTTTGGGCCCTACCTCCTTGCATGGCTTTCACCAGACTTTTGTATCCAGAATCCCTTATCAACGTGCACATTTGTGAAAAAAAGACACCTTGGGAAATCCAAAGTGGAGTGACTTGCGTGGCTCTCATCGTTTTTTTTTTATCTAGAATCCCATGTAAACCTTAAACTTTGACTAAAACCACATTTTCTCATATTTCTGTGATGGAAAGTTCAGGAATCTGCAGGGAGCCACAAACTTCCTTCTACCCAGCATTTCCCTAAATCTCCCAATACAAAAGGCACCTCATATGTTTGAGTAGGCCCACTGCCCGCAGAAGGAAACTGCACAACATTCCACATGAATACATCACATTTTTCCACTCAAACCTGAACCATTTTCTGCAAAGGGCATATATGTACATTTTGGGCCCTAGTTCAGCTGGCATTTAATAAAACATAGCAATCATGCAGATTTTTTAAAACTAGACACCTGGGGGAATCTAGAGTGAGGTGACTCATGTGACTCTCAGCAGATTGTTATACCCAGAACCCAATGCAAACCTCAAACGTTGACAAAAACACATTTTCCTCATTTCTGTGATGGAAAGTTCTGGAATCTGCAGCAAGCCAGCATCCCTTTAAGCTTCTCCCTAAAAATGGGACCTCACATGTGAGGGTAGGCCTACTGCACACAATGGGAAACAGCCCAGAATGCAACACATACATCACATTTTCCACTCAAAACTAAGCCTTTTTTTTTTGCAAAGTGCATAGCTTTGGACTTTGAGCACCTAGAAAAACCTGGTAAACCTGTAAATTTTTTAAAACTAAACTACCAGGTGAGTCCAGGGGTGCATGACGTCTGTGGATTTTGCTAGGTAGTTTTACCCAGAATCCCCTGCAAACCTCAAACTTTGGTGAAAATCACAATTCGGCTCACATTTCTGACAGAAAGTTCTGGAATCTGCAGGATGCCACAAATTCCCTACCACCCTAAGTTCCAACATATCCTGCAATAAGAATGGTACCCCACTTGTGTGAGTGGCCCACGAAACCACGAGACAAAAGGCCCTACAAGACTACATTTAGGTTCTAGCCCACTTAGGAAAAGTAGTCTGAGTCTTGAGGAGAAAAAAACACAAAACGTGCACCTTAAGGTGAGTTTGGGGAGCGTACCTCACTCTGGAGCTGCATACATGAAAAGGCTGTGTCTTACTTTCTAAGAAAGATTCCCTATAGAGTTGTGGACATGTTGAAGTGAGGAATCTATGGGGTCATAACAAGGGAAAAGTTATGTCTCACCACTGCATCACCTGTGGAGCAAACAAGCATATAAAGCACATTCTTTATTTTCACTTAGCAGGAAGAAAGAGGAAGTGTACTTGATTTCAGTCAAGCAATTGCTGCACATTGCATTTTCAATATTCAGGCACACTGGTGATCACATATGTGAGGGGCCTGTTAGAAACAAGTGAAGTGTCGCTGAGCTACATGGTACACCTAGTTTGGTTGTACAGTTGAGTGGCAACCCCTGGGATTGCAGAATTTAGGGGACAAGGTGTGTGTTGGACCTGGCTTTTTGACAGGGTCATCCCCAAACTTTTTGCCTTCCTCCTTTTCTTTTTCTGACCTCATTTTTGCTGGTTTTTAGACTCTGCGCGCTTTACCACTGCTAACCAGTGCTAAAGTGCATATGCTCTCTCCCTTAAAACATGGTAACCTTAAATCATACCTGATTGGACTATTAATTTACTTATAAGTCCCTAGTAAGGTGCACTTTATGTGCATAGGGCTGGTAAATTAAATGCTACTAGTGGGCCAGCAGCACTGGTTGTACCACCCACTTAAGTAGCCCCTTTTCCTTGTCTCAGGCCTGCCATTGCAAGGCTTGTGTGTGCAGTTTCTCTGCCACCTCGACTTGCCATTTAAAAGTACTTGCCAAGCCTAGAACTCCCCTTTTTCTACATATAAGTCACCCTTAATGTGTGCCCTAGGTAACCCCTAGAGCAGGGTGCTGTGTAGGTAAAAGGCAGGACATGTACCTGTGTAGTTATATGTCCTGGTAGTGTAAAACTCCTAAATTCGTTTTTACACTACTGTGGGGCCTGCTCCCTTCATAGGCTAACATTGGGGCTGCCCTCATACACTGTTGAAGTGGCAGCTGCTGATCTGAACGGAGCAGGAAGGTCATATTTAGTATGGCCAGAATGGTAATACAAAATCCTGCTGACTGGTGAAGTCGGATTTAATATTACTATTCTAGAAATGCCACTTTTAGAAAGTGAGCATTTCTTTGCACTTAAATCCTTCTGTGCCTTACAATCCACGTCTGGCTGGGCTTGGTTGACAGCTCCTTGTGCATTCACTCAGACACACCCCAAACACAGGGTACTCAGCCTCACTTGCATACATCTGCATTTTGAATGGGTCTTCTTGGGCTGGGAGGGTGGAGGGCCTGCTCTCACACAAAGGACTGCCACACCCCCTACTGGGACCCTGGCAGACAGGATTGAACTGAAAGGGGACCTGGTGCACTTCTTAGCCACTCTTTGAAGTCTCCCCCACTTCAAAGGCACATTTGGGTATAAAACAGGGCCTCTGCCCTACCTCATCAGACACTTGCCGGAGAAGAAACCTGAACCAGAAACTACATCCTGCCAAGAAGAACTGCCTGGCTGCTCAAAGGACTCACCTGCCTGCTTTCTACAAAGGACTGCTGCCTTGCTGTTGCCCTGCTGCCTTGCTGAACTCTTGTCTGGCTGTGAAAGTGCTCTCCAAGGGCTTGGATAGAGCTTGCCTCCTGTTCCTTGAAGTCTCAGGACCAAAAAGACTTCTCTCTTTTACTTGGACGCTCCGTGCGCCGAAAATTTCGATGCACAGCTTGTTTCGCGGCGAGAAAAATGCCGCACTCCGACGCTGATCGACGCAACGCTCTTGGGACGATCGAAGATCCGACGCACGGCCTCGCAAGGACAACGCCGCCCGACCTCTAGAGGAGAAATCGACGTAACGCCTGCCGTGAGATCGTCATTTCAACGCGCAGCCCCGCAGATCGAAGTCTAGAGGAGAAATCGACGCGACGCCTGCCGTGAGATCGTAATTTCGACGCGCAGCCCCGCAGACCGACGTGCAGCCGGAGAACAAGCAGGAAAATCCACGCACAGACCCGGGACATCTGGTAATCCCCGCGATCCACAGAAAGAGACTGTCCGCGCGCCGGAAAACGACGCCCGACTTCCCCGCGTGGAAAATAACGACGCAAGTCTGTGTGTGCTGGGGAGAAATCGATGCACACACCCTTTTTCCACGCACCTCTTCTCTTGTGGCCCTCTGAGGAGATTTTTCCACGCTAAACCAGGTACTTGTGCTTGAAAGAGACTTTGTTTATATTCTAAAGACTTAAGACACTTTATATCACTTTTCAGTGATATCTCTACAATTTCCCATTGCAACTTTATTCTTTTTGACCTACAATTATCCTGATAAATATTATATATTTTTCTAAACACTGTGTGGTGTATTTTTGTGGTGCTATATGGCGGTATTGTATGATTTATTGCACAAATACTTTACACATTGCCTTCTAAGTTAAGCCTGACTGCTCGTGCCAAGCTACCAGAGGGTGGGCACAGGATAATCTTGGATTGTGTGTGACTTACCCTGACTAGAGTGAGGGTTCTTGCTTGGACAGAGGGTAACCTGACTGCCAACCAAAAACCCCATTTCTAACATTGGTGATCAGCGGTGAGGATAGGACTTGTATTTGTGCAGTGACATACAGTAGCTAATTATTTCACTACCTACCCACAGTTGAAGGTCAACTTGGTTTTTTATCTCTTTTTGCAAATCCGTTTTTTTTCCTGACAATTTTCAAAAACTAAATCCTCACTCAACATGTCTCTGACTGGGTCTCAGACAGGGGACTTTGACCTAGTCCAGTTGGATACATATACGGTCAAACAACTAAGAGGATTCTGCAGGGCATTGAAGGTACCCACCCAAGGGGCCTCCAGAAAGGAGGACTTTCAAGTGGCGCTGAGGGCCTGGGCAGAAGCCCATTTAGAGGATGATGAGGAACAGGAGCCAGAAAATGGCACCTCAGAGGAATTTTCACTATCTGTGGATGGTGTTACCACTGCAATTGTGCCCCCTTCCAGACCAGGGAGCAGTGTCTCTATGCAAAGCCTGACCGCAGAGGAAAGGAGAGAGGAAAGGGAGTTCCAATTGCAAATGGCAAAACTGAAAATTGAGGCTCAACAGGAGGAGAGAAGAGCAGAGAGAGAAGCCAAACAAGCTGAGGCTGAAAGAGCAGCCAAACAGATTGAAGCTGAAAGAACAGCCAAACAGATTCAAGCAAAAGCTGAAAGGGCAGCCAAACAAGCGGAAGCTGAAAGAGCAGCCAAACAGGTGGAAGCTGAAAGAGCTTTGGCTGAAAAGAAACTATTGTTGGCTCATGAACTGAGTCTCAAGGAGCTGGAGATCAAGGCAAGACAGTCTGAATCCAGCAATAATGGTGGCAGCATACTGACAGGACCTGCTGGAGAAAAGAAGGTTCGTATACCCAAAAATGTGGTGCCCAGTTTTGTGATGGGAGATGACATAGATAAATGGTTAGCTGCTTATGAAGTTGCACTAAGGGCTCATGAGGTTCCTGAAGGGCAATGGGGGGTAGCTATGTGGGGTTATGTACCGCCATTGGGGAGGGATACACTCCTCACATTGGATCAACCTGATCAAAACACATACCGACTTCAGAAAGCCACCTTACTTGCCAAGTTTGGGCTGACCCCTGAGGGATACCGTCAGAGGTTCAGGGACAGCACCAAACAAACCACACAAACATGGGTAGATTTCTTTGACTTCTCCAGTAAGGCACTGAATGGATGGGTGCGGGGCAACAAAGTAGCTGATTATAAAGGTTTATATGACTTTATTCTGAGAGAGCATATGCTTAATACTACTTTTACAGAGTTGCGCCAGCACTTAGTGGATAGTAAGCTGACTGATCCCAGGAAGCTTGCTGAGGAGACGGACCTCTGGGCAAGCACCAGAGTGTCCAAAAAGGTATCTGGGAGTGACCCCGAGAAGGGTAGTTCCGGTTCCCCCCAACAAAGTGAGGGGGAGGTTAGAAATGACCCAGACGAGTCCCAGAGTAAGGGGGGAAGAAAGGGTTCCCATACCTCATCTGAGAAACAGGGTGGGGGTTCTGGTGGGCAGTGGCCCAAAGCATCCCATTCCCAACCCAGCTGCTTTGAGTGTTCCCAGATAGGACACAGGAAGGGGGACTCTGTCTGTCCAAATAACTCACCCAATATTGGGACCTCTACAGGGGTGGCCCATGTGGCCTTAGGGGAATGTAGTCCCCAGGGGCAGGTCGTAGACCATGCCTTCATCTCCTTTAGTTGGGAGGTGGACTCAGAGGGTAAACTGGTGATCCCTGAGGGTGGGAGTCTTCACTTCCACCAGGTGGGACTGAATGGGATCCCAGTCACCGCTCTGAGAGACACAGGGGCTAGTCTTACCATGATTGTGGAGAGACTAGTGTCACCAGAGCAGTACACCGGACAGGTGTGTAGAGTGACTCCAGCCATTGGGGAAGATTTCTTCCGCCCCATGGCCCGGGTGTCCCTAGAGTGGGGTGGGGAGGTGACCCAGAGGCGGGTCATAGTTAGTCCCCAGCTGCCCATTGACTGCATTCTGGGGAATGAGTTTCCCTTAGTGTCAGGAGAGCTGAGAGGGCCAACCCCCAAGGGTGCCCTAACAGTTCAGATGTCTGGCAGTACCACTCCCCAGAGGAGGGTATGTAAGCCCCGATGGGGAGGCACGGGGAGGAAGGACTCACCCCTGTCCTCTGTTCAGCCTCAGAGTACAGACCCTGGGCTGAGGGACCAGTATCAGGGACCCACCCCTGGCCTGGTTAGAGTGGAGAAGGGGTACAAGACCCCTGGGGTTACTACCCCCCATTCTGGGATGCTACAGGAATCCCTTGGGAGCTCCCTACCAGCCCCCCAGTTGGAGGAGAAGCTCAGCCAACGGCCCCCCTCAGGGTCTCCACCTAGCAGTGGATGGTCAGGGGCCTGGCTCATAACACTGAAAGCTGTCAGTGGCGTCTGTTGGTTTCTGTCCTTGTGGGCAGAGTTTTCCCTGGGTTGGGGACAGAAGTCAGACCCAAGGAATGGAATGGGCCACATCACTTTGTTGGCCATGGTGATACTGTCTGCATACTGGGATGCATCTGTAAGCAAATTAAAGTTAGGAGCTGTACAGATGGGGTCCTCAGGTGATGAGAAGGGTTCCCCATGGGCCAGATCATTGGCCCCAGAGAGTATAGACAAAGAAGCCTCACTGAGTTCAGAAAGGCGTAGAACTGGCGAGTGCCCCTGCAGTAGTGGGCCATTGTCCATGTTCTATTGCCTTAAGCAGGGAAGTCCATCAGAGTGTTGATTAGTCTACCCTGGCTTTAGGCTGGGAGGGGGTCATGTTGGACCTGGCTTTTTGACAGGGTCATCCCCAAACTTTTTGCCTTCCTCCTTTTCTTTTTCTGACCTCATTTTTGCTGGTTTTTAGACTCTGCGCGCTTTACCACTGCTAACCAGTGCTAAAGTGCATATGCTCTCTCCCTTAAAACATGGTAACCTTGAATCATACCTGATTGGACTATTAATTTACTTATAAGTCCCTAGTAAGGTGCACTTTATGTGCATAGGTCTGGTAAATTAAATGCTACTAGTGGGCCAGCAGCACTGGTTGTGCCACCCACTTAAGTAGCCCCTTTTCCTTGTCTCAGGCCTGCCATTGCAAGGCCTGTGTGTGCAGTTTCACTGCCACCTCGACTTGCCATTTAAAAGTACTTGCCAAGCCTAGAACTCCCCTTTTTCTACATATAAGTCACCCTTAATGTGTGCCCTAGGTAACCCCTAGAGCAGGGTGCTGTGTAGGTAAAAGGCAGGACATGTACCTGTGTAGTTATATGTCCTGGTAGTGTAAAACTCCTAAATTTGTTTTTACACTACTGTGAGGCCTGCTCCCTTCATAGGCTAACATTGGGGCTGCCCTCATACACTGTTGAAGTGGCAGCTGCTGATCTGAATGGAGCAGGAAGGTCATATTTAGTATGGCCAGAATGGTAATACAAAATCCTGCTGACTGGTGAAGTCGGATTTAATATTACTATTCTAGAAATGCCACTTTTAGAAAGTGAGCATTTCTTTGCACTTAAATCCTTCTGTGCCTTACAATCCACGTCTGGCTGGGCTTGGTTGACAGCTCCTTGTGCATTCACTCAGACACACCCCAAACACAGGGTACTCAGCCTCACTTGCATACATCTGCGTTTTGAATGGGTCTTCTTGGGCTGGGAGGATGGAGGGCCTGCTCTCACACAAAGGACTGCCACACCCCCTACTGGGACCCTGGCAGACAGGATTGAACTGAAAGGGGACCTGGTGCACTTCTTAGCCACTCTTTGAAGTCTCCCCCACTTCAAAGGCACATTTGGGTATAAAACAGGGCCTCTGCCCTACTTCATCAGACACTTGCTGGAGAAGAAACCTGAACCAGAAACTACATCCTGCCAAGAAGAACTGCCTGGCTGCTCAAAGGACTCACCTGCCTGCTTTCTACAAAGGACTGCTGCCTTGCTGTTGCCCTGCTGCCTTTCTGAACTCTTGTCTGGCTGTGAAAGTGCTCTCCAAGGGCTTGGATAGAGCTTGCCTCCTGTTCCTTGAAGTCTCAGGACCAAAAAGACTTCTCTCTTTTACTTGGACGCTCCGTGCACCGAATATTTCGACGCACAGCTTGTTTCGCGGTGAGAAAAAACGCCGCACTCCGACGCTGATCGACGCGACGCTCTTGGGACGATCGAAGATCCAACGCACGGCCTCGCAAGGACAACGCCGCCCGACCTCTAGAGGAGAAATCGATGCAACGCCTCCCGTGAGATCGTAATTTCAACGCGCAGCCCCGCAGATCGAAGTCTAGAGGAGAAATCGACGCGACGCCTGCCGTGAGATCGTAATTTCGACGCGCAGCCCCGTAGACCGACACGCAGCCGGAGAACAAGCAGGAAAATCCACGCACAGACCCGGGACATCTGGTAATCCCCGCGATCCACAGAAAGAGACTGTCCGCGCGCCGGAAAACGACGCCCGACTTCCCCGCGTGGAAAATAACGACGCAAGTCCGTGTGTGCTGGGGAGAAATCGACGCACACACCCTTTTTCCACGCACCTCTTCTCTTGTGGCCCTCTGAGGAGATTTTTCCACGCTAAACCAGGTACTTGTGCTTGAAAGAGACTTTGGGCCTGATTCTAACTTTGGAGGACGGTGTTAAACCGTCCAAAAGTGGCGGATATACCACCTACCGTATTACGAGTCCATTATATCCTATGGAACTCGTAATACGGTAGGTGGTATATCCGCCACTTTTGGGACGGTTTAACACCGTCCTCCAAAGTTAGAATCAGGCCCTTTGTTTATATTCTAAAGACTTAAGACACTTTGGGGGTGATTCTGACCTCGGCGGTAAAATGCCCTTACCGCCGGTCAGAAGACCTCCATAACACCCCCCGGCCGCGGTCAACCGCCACGGTCATTCTGACCCATAACGGCCAAACCTCCAAAAATCCGTCCTCCACTGCAGCCCGCCACATCGGCGGGCAGCGATAAACTGGAGATGACCAAACCTCCACCATCACGCCAACAGAAATACGCCCATGCCATTACGACCCACGAATCCACACGGCGGTCATTCAAACGCGGTATTCCATTGGCGGTACACACCGCCGCGGTCAGAATACACACAAATCACCAAAACACAGCCACATTGGACAATTTGAAAAACACACACCTGATACACATACACACACCACTCCCACACAATCAACCAACTATAAAACACACACCCACATCACCCACAAACCCCTGCGACCCCAAATACTGAGAGAAGGAGAGAGAGACACAGCAGACAATCCAAAAGCAAAACACACTGAGGCACACTACACCATCACACACACCACATAGTAGCACAAAGCACCACTCACCAACACACTCCTCATCACATACACCACCCCACACCTCACCCACACCACCCCATGGCACCCCAAAGGCATCCACGCTTTTCGGACCAAGAACTCCGGGTCATGGTGGAGGAAATCCTAAGAGTGGAACCCCAGCTCTTCGGCTCGCATGTGCAGCACACCAGTATAGCCAGGAAGGCGGAGCTATGGCAGCGGATCGTGGACAGGGTCAACGCGGTGGGACAGCATCCCAGGAATAGGGAGGACATCTGCAAAAGATGGAACGACCTACGGGGGAAGGTCCGGTCGATGGTCTCGAGGCACAACATCGCGGTCCAGAAGACTGGCGGCGGACCCCCACCCACCCCTCCCGAATTTACATCGTGGGAACAAGAGGTCTTGACCATCCTGCATCCTCAGGGCCTCGCAGGAGTAGCCGGAGGAATGGACTCTGGTAAGTCCCATCTCAACTACTATATCCCCCACACCCCACCAGCATGCCAACCCACACCCCCACCCTCACCCCCAACCCCCCAGCACACATCCTTCCTGACAATGTCTCACCAGCACAACCCACCCATCCCAACACCAACTCCTGCATGCCAACACAAACCATGGGCACCCATCACCTAAGCATGACCACTGCACTAACCCCTCCCCCCCACTAAATACCCTCACAACACCTCCCTCCAGGGAATGCCTGCACTGGGGGACAAGGGCACCCACAACACGCATGCTATTGCACACACAGAAACAATAACCAAACTCTCTTACCCCATGCAGGACCCGAACGACAACACACCAGCCAGGAGGGTCCAGAAGTGTCCATCCCACCACCGGAACAGGCCCACACTGAGGATAGCAGCTCTGTCGACAGTGAACCTGATGACCAGCCCGGACCATCGGGGACCTCTGGGCAGTCGGTTCCCCTCACCCAGACACAGGCCACACCACACCCGACCCCCTCTGCCGACACCAGCACAGCTCCCACCCAGCGGGCCCATGCCTCTGTCTCTAGGACAGCTCAATCAGCGGTGTGTCTGCCACTACAGGGCACCCAGGCTAACCCGACACCCCAACAACAACAGGGACCTGGGGGCAGTGGGAGCGGGCACACCGGCCAGGGGACAGAGGCCGGGGGAAACCGGGCAGCTCGGAGGGCTGCTGTGCGACAGGGGGGGGAGGAGAGGCCCAGGGAACCCACTCTCCAAGAGGCCCTCACCACCCTCATGGGGGCCTACCACCACTCCCAAGAAACGATGGCGACGGTACTGGCCAGGTTAACTGAGATCCAGGCACAGCAGGAGGAACGCTACATGGGCTTCAGGGAGGAGCTGAGAATCATCGGGACCGCAATGGGGACCATCGTCCTGGCCCTCCACAGGATAGAGGACGCGTTGCGGGACCATGGTGCACCACACAGGGCCCCTGTCACTAGGCCGGACCAGGAACAGCCTACCACCTCCGCCGGCGCTAGTGGACAGGAGGTCCCAACACCTCGACAGCCCCCCAGAACCCCACCTCCTGCTGAAGAACAACCACCCCGTAAGAGGAGCCTGAGACCAAAGAAAAAGACAGAGTAGGATGTCAAGACCCCCGCCAGCAGGACATACCCCCTCAAGTCTTCCCACTGTCCCACATTGCCACCCTGTCCAACCATGAACTGCCTATGCTCCATCCTTCCACAGGCAAAAGAACAATGCACCTGTGAGACTGAGAACTGGACTCTGCCATGGATATTCCTCCACCCCCACCCATCACCCTTAGAATCACATGTACCGGTATCTAGCACTGTAAATAAATCACATTTTGCACACAAACCTGTTTTGAGTCATGCTGTATTATTAACAAAGGGATAACATATTACTGTTCAATTTCTGTTCTGTCAATTAGTCATGACAACATACCAATGTCAATACGCTGTATTTCATGGGCGAACCAAGCAGAAGTCAGGTACTGAGTCAGACAGCACTGAGAAGGGAAGGGAAAGGGATAAATTAATAAAAAACATCTGTGGGGAACTACAGAAAGTATAGATGCAGGAGGCTAGAAGCAATTGTGAAATGGCGTGGGTGATTCTTACCTGGGTGTTACTGGAAATACTGTTGTATCACTCTGTCCCTATTGTCTGTGTCGTCCTCAGAGTCTTCCTCCTCTTCACTCTCCACAGGCTCCACGGCTTCTACAACACCACCATCTGGACCATCCTCCTGCAGGAAAGGCACCTGGCGTCGCAAAGCCAGGTTGTGAAGCATACAGCACGCCACGATGATATGGCACACCTTCTTTGGTGAGTACATTAGGGATCCACCAGTCATATGCAGGCACCTAAACCTGGCCTTCAGGAGGCCAAAGGTTCGCTCAATCACCCTCCTTGTACGCCCATGGGCCTCATTGTAGCGTTCCTCTGCCCTTGTCCGGGGATTCCTTACTGGGGTCAGTAGCCACGGCAGGTTGGGGTAACCAGAGTCACCTATTAGCCACACACGTTGTCTCTGTAGCTGCTCCATCACATAGGGGATGCTGCTATTTCGCATCACATACGCGTCATGCACTGACCCTGGGAACTTGGCATTTACATGGGAGATGTACTGGTCAGCCAAACAGACCACCTGGACATTCATCGAATGATAATTCTTTCTGTTTCGGTACACCTGCTCATCGTCTTTTGGGGGTACCAAAGCCACATGGGTCCCATCAATGGCACCAATGATGTTGGGGATATGTCCAAGGGCATAGAAATCACCCTTCACTGTGGGCAAGTCACCCTCCTCGGGGAAAATGATGTAGCTCCGCATGAGTTTCATCAGGGCAGACAACACTCTGCTCAAAATCTTAGAAAACATAGGCTGAGACATTCCAGATGACATGGCCACTGTGGTCTGGAATGACCCACTGGCCAAAAAATGGAGGACTGACAAAACCTGCACCAGAGGGGGAATCCCTGTGGGTTGGCGGATGGGGGACATCAGGGCTGGCTCCAGCTGGGCACACAGTTCATGGATAGTGGCACGGTCAAGTCGGTATCGAAGGATTATATGGCGTTCTTCCATTGTCGACAGGTCCACCAGCGGTCGGTACACGCGAGGATTCCTCCTTCTCATCCCAAGTCCCAGCGGACGGTGCCTAGGAAGGACAACATGGAGCACAGAGTCAGCCAAACCACAGGTACGTACGGACAGCTTGCACAGTTAAAGAATGGCAATGGGTTGAAAGGCGTGTATGTGTGGCAATGCAAGGCCTAGGCCTGTGTGTCGCAGTCAAAATTAAGCCATGTGGGCCCTTGAAATGGCGGCTGCCTGACCTGTGAAGTGGGACAATGGGATGTGAGGTCACTGCGCTGGCGGGGCACACCGTGGCGGTAGGCGGTCGAAGACCGCGGCGCAAAGCCGCATTGGTTAACATTGAAGCCTATGGGTTTCAGGAGCCAATAACGAAGTGCGCTGGCGGTTCCGGTACGCACTGCCGCGGTACGCACCGCCGCGGACGTGACCGCCATTTTCTATCTGCTTAATCACTCGAGACCTGATCATCCACAGGAGAGGACCTATACTGCAAGTGCTGCTGTGACCTCGGTCTGGAAGATACAATGGCTGCTGTGACTGGGGAAAGGGCCCCTGCCTTCACGTCTGAAGAATTGGACAAGCTCGTGGATGGGGTCCTCCCCCAGTATGCGCTACTCTACGGTCCTCCAGACCAACAAGTGAGTACCCCGGGTGCTAATGGAATGGGCTATGCCTGTGTGGATTGGGGTGGATGTAAGTTGGTGGGGTGGGGTGGGGGGCGAATGAGGAGTGCAACGCCCGACAGATGAGAGCCCGACAGATGAGAGCATGTGCCATATGGCAAAGTGGGTGGGGGGGGGGCAATTACATCTAACATGCAGGCCATTGATGATTTCCTCCTTTCCACCCTGTACATGTCTAATAGGTCAGCGCCCATCAGAAGATCGATATTTGGCGTGCCATCGCCAAGGAAGTCCGGACCTTGGGGGTCCACAACAGACGGGGCATCCACTGCCGCAAGAGGTGGGAGGACATCCGCCGCGGAACAAGGAAGACCGCAGAAACACTGCTGGGGATGGCCTCCCAACCTAGGAGGGGTGCCAGTCGCACCATGACCCCCCTGATGTCCCGGATCCTGGCGGTGGCCTACCCTGAATTGGATGGGCGCTTTAAGACATCACAGCAGACACAAGGGGGTGAGTATCAGCACATTCTCCTATCTTTCTGCGCAGTGGAGGCGTCTGGGTGGGGGAGGAGGGCTGTGGGTGACATTAGGCCAGGGCGCTTTCTGTAGTGTAGTCCTCTCCCTTAGGCATGGCCCTGTGCCCCCGTGCCCCCACCTCTGTAGGGTGACAAGTACAGCCATTGAAGGTCCAGCATCTCCCATGTGCGTGTTTGACGTCTCTTGGCCTGTTGTCTTAGTCAGTAGTACTGAGTAGTGTACCCCGAATGCGCGGCTTAGTGCATTAGGCACCTGTGTCTGTCCTCTCCGCCAACGGTGTTGACATTGCATGCAGTCAACCTGGTCTTCTTTTTTCTCCCCCCACCCTTTCTCTTCATCTTCTTGTGCATGTGTGCATTAGCATCATCAGGCATCGGAGCACGAGGGAGCTGCAGGACACAAGGCCCCGGTGGGCCCAGGAACAGACACCGAGGGCACCAGTGATCCGGAGGGCGAGGGGAGCACCACGACGGGGACCGCTGGTGAGAGCAGCGAAAGCGACACGTCCTCGGATGGGAGCTCCCTAGGGGTGATGGCAACATCCGTGCCCCCCGCCTCTACAGGTACAGCCGCCACCCAGCGCACCAGCCCCGCCCTCCCAGCATCCCCTCAGTCTTCGCTCCGTGCCGCTTCGCCCAGGAAGGCGCGCGTCTCCTTCGCCCCAGGCACCTCAGCCCCTGCCCCTGTTGCCCCTGCTGCCCTCAGTGCGGAGCTCATTGACCTGGTAAGGACGCTCATTGTTGGGCAGACGACCCTTCTGAATGCCATCCAGGGTGTGCAAAGGGAGGTGCAACAGAGCAATGCGTACCTGGAGGGCATTCATTCGGGTCAGGCTGCCCATCAACAAGCGTTCACTGCTCTGGCCTCAGCACTGACGGCAGCCATTGTCCCTGTTTCCAGCCTCCCTCTTCTGACTGCCTCCAGCCTGTCTCTGTCTCCTGTTCCTCAGCCTATCCCATCCACACCATCAGACCAGCCTGCACACACCTCAACACCCAAGAGCAGCTCATCCAAACACAAGCACCACAGATCCCGCAAACACTCACCCGAGCAACACCCAGATGCAGACATGCCAACAGCCACTGCCACCCCTGTGTCCCCCTCCTCGTCGTCTCCCTCCTCCCTCCCTGTGACGTCTACACTCACACCTGCATGCACCCCAACATCAGCCAGTGCTTCCATCACCACCTCACCCTCCAGTACAGTCCACACTCGTGCAGTCACCACCCCCACTGCCATGTACACGTCCCCTGTGTCCTCTCCCACTGTGTCTGTCACCCCCTCTTCCAAGACACACAAACGCAGGCAGCCACCCACCCAACAGCCATACACCTCACGACAGCCTACAGCACCAGCACCTTCACCCAATGACAGCACACCTGACTCTCCTACAACCACCTCCTCTACCTCCACTTCCATCTCCACTACTCCTACCCTTTACCTTGGCCCTAAAAAACTTTTCCTGGCTAACCTTAACCTCTTTCCCCCCGATGACCTCCCCCATCCATCTTCAAAGAGTCCCAAGAGCACCGCAGCCACCACCAGCCCAGCTTCGGGTGTCACTGTTGTGCCTGGGTTCTGGAGCCCACCCTTTGCCAGCAGTGACACATCGAGCTGCAGCAAGGACACGTCCAGCCCCCCCCCCGGCAAGAGGACCCGCAAAACCAAGGACCGCCGTGCGAGGACCGACAGGGCTGCCCCCAAGGAGCAATGTGCGGCCACTTCACCACCCACACCATCTGGGGGAGGCAAGGGCCCGAGAGCCCCATCAAAGGAGTGGAAGGGCAGCAGGAGCGCGGAGAAGGTGGACCCCACATGCCACATCCCAGCTGGGAAGGAGGACACTAAGGAGGCCAGGAGTCCGTCCCCGAAGGGTCCAGATATGTCACGGTCCGAGGGCGACTGAACAGGGAGTCCAGGCCAGGTCTGGCTCCCTTGACCTGCTGGATGGGCACCGCTGAACAGGGCCCGCGGTGCAGACGAGCACCGCTGAACATGGCCCCGCCGTGGAGATAGGCACCGCTGAACAGGGCCCGCGGTGCAGAAGAGCACCGCTGAACAGGGCCCCGCCGTGGAGATAGGCACCGCTGAACAGGGCCCGCGGTGCAGAAGAGCACCGCTGAACAGGGCCCCGCCGTGGAGATAGGCACCGCTGAACAGGGCCCGCGGTGCAGAAGAGCACCGCTGAACAGGGCCCCGCAGTGGAGATAGGCACCGCTGAACAGGGCCCGCGGTGCAGAAGAGCACCGCTGAACAGGGCCCCGCCGTGGAGATAGGCACCGCTGAACAGGGCCCCGCCGTCTCAAGCACCGCTTCGCTGGGCCCCGCCGTCTCAAGCACCGCTCCGCTGGGCCCCGCCGTCTCAAGCACCGCTCCGCTGGGCCCTTCCTCTCAAGCACCGCTCCGCTGGGCCCCGCCGTCTCAAGCACCGCTCCATTGGGCCCCGCCGTCTCAAGCACCGCTCCGCTGGGCCCCGCCGTCTCAAGCACCGCTCCGCTGGGCCCTTCCTCTCAAGCACCGCTCCGCTGGGCCCCGCCGTCTCAAGCACCGCTCCGCTGGGCCCCGCCGTCTCAAGCACCGCTCCGCTGGGCCCCGCCGTCTCAAGCACCGCTCCGCTGGGCCCTTCCTCTCAAGCACCGCTCCGCTGGGCCCCGCCGTCTCAAGCACCGCTCCGCTGGGCCCTTCCTCTCAAGCACCGCTCCGCTGGGCCCTGCCGTCTCAAGCACCGCTCCGCTGGGCCCCGCCGTCTCAAGCACCGCTGAACAGGGCCCCGCCGTCTCAAGCACCGCTCCGCTGGGCCCTTCCTCTCAAGCACCGCTCCGCTGGGCCCTTCCTCTCAAGCACCGCTCCGCTGGGCCCCGCCGTCTCAAGCACCGCTGAACCTGGCCCCGCCGTCTCAAGCACCGCTCCGCAGGGCCCTTCCTCTCAAGCACCGCTCCGCTGGGCCCCGCCGTCTCAAGCACCGCTGAACAGGGCACTGCCGTCTCAAGCACCGTTGATGGTTCATTGTGCCCACCATGCCTCCTCCTTGACCAGTGGAGACTGTCATCCACATGATGGACTGTGGCTTTGCACTCCCCAGGATGGTCCAGTGGGCAATCCACCCACTGCAGAGACATTGAGAGACTGTGGCTTTGCACTCCCCAGGTTGGTCCAGTGGGCAATCCACCCACTGCAGAGACATTGAGAGACTGTGGCTTTGCACTCCCCAGGTTGGTCCAGTGGGCAGCCCACCCACTGTAGAGACATTGAGAGACTGTGGCTTTGCACTCCCCAGGTTGGTCCAGTGGGCAGCCCACCCACTGTAGAGACATTGAGAGACTGTGGCTTTGCACTCCCCAGGATTGAACAGTGGGCAGCCCACCCACTGTAGAGACATTGAGAGACTGTGGCTTTGCACTCCCCAGGTTGGTCCAGTGGGCATCCCACCCACTGTAGAGACATTGAGAGACTGTGGCTTTGCACTCCCCAGGATTGAACAGTGGGCATGGTGGCTCCTCGTGGATCTGGCGTCGTGGACTCATGTGGCTGTGGTGCCCCCCCCTTCCCTTCCCCCTGAGGTGCCTGTAGTTTTTACATCTGATGCCCCTGCAGTGTTCTCTCCAAAGGACTCAGGTCTCCTGTGTGGGCTTTGCCCTTGTTTCTCAAGACTTTGGCCCACGGACATGCTGAATTCGTAGGATGTGCAGGACTTGGTACTTCAGTTATACACTGATGTGTATGTCATTTGTTTTGTTGTGGATATCTTTCATGGTTGTACGCTAATTTTCTGGAGCTTTTTGGTACATAAATATTTATTCCAAATATGATTATGTCCTAGCATTTTTCAGGGGTGTTTGGGTGGTGTCACTGTGACTTGGTGCTCTGCATTGGTGAGTACATGATTGGGGGGGGGCGCATATGTGTGTGCCCGTAACCTTTCGTCCTTCCCCTCCCGTGTGTCGTAGGTGCAGTACTCACCGTTGTCGTCTGCGCCGGACTTCGTACTCGTGGTAGATGAGAAGGTAGACGGGAGCAGGTATGATGTTCAATTCGGGTTCCATGCTGTCCTCCGTCCTCGTGGAGTGCGTAGAGGTGAGCGTTTTCCCGTTCGTAGTCTGTTTCCGCCGTGTTTTTATCGGCGGTGCTCCCGCCCCGGAAAAGGTGGCGGATTGGTGAGTTATGATAGCGTGGGCGGTACATTGTCTGCCGCCTGCCTGTTGGCGGTGACCGCCGCGCTGTTTGTCTGTACCGCCGCGGCGGTCGGAGTGTTAAGTTGGCGGGCTGTGTTGGCGGTTCCCGCCAGGGTCAGAATTCCATTTTTTGGACCGCCAGCCTGTTGGCGGGTTGGCCGCCACTTTAACACCGACCGCCAGGGTTAGAATCACCCCCTTTATATCACTTTTCAGTGATATCTCTACAATTTCCCATTGCAACTTTATTCTTTTTGACCTACAATTATCCTGATAAATATTATATATTTTTCTAAACACTGTGTGGTGTATTTTTGTGGTGCTATATGGTGGTATTGTATGATTTATTGCACAAATACTTTACACATTGCCTTCTAAGTTAAGCCTGACTGCTCGTGCCAAGCTACCAGAGGGTGGGCACAGGATAATCTTGGATTGTGTGTGACTTACCCTGACTAGAGTGAGGGTTCTTGCTTGGACAGAGGGTAACCTGACTGCCAACCAAAAACCCCATTTCTAACAGTGTGGAAATAAAATGGGATACCTAGGATGATAGTTTAAGACCAGAAGGTCAGAGATGGAGATGTCTCAACAAACATCTGATGCAAGTCTCAAAACCTTCTGAGCAAATACCTGCATCTGAACTACCACCCTTCCATACATTAACATGTGCCAACCACCAAAGTTGTGGAGTTTAGTTGAGGGCTTTTTCTTAGAGTCCTTCCTCGGAGCAGGAGGGAAAGAGTTCCTCCCTTAGTCACTAAATTAATTAATGTGTCTTTAAGTACTGGTTCAAGCCCTGATGTCTGTTATGCTGCTGTAGCACACCCTCTCATGAAAAAGCCCTCTGTCATTCTGCATCTTGCCAAACTGTTTGAAATGGAGGTGACTCAGGAACTGCAAGTGTATTGAGAATCAAATAGGATTCTTGCTGACACCCAGGTAGGTTTTAGACATGGCATGGGCACAAAGACTATTATAATGTTTGTATTGAATAATTAAGAATGGCTTATTGCTAGATTGGTCATGGTGTTAGCAAAGCAAAAAATGCTTAGTCTTTGGGAAAAGTTGGTCCTAGTGATAACTACCTACTGGCTACTGCCAGTAGGTTATATGTATATTTATACT
Source organism: Pleurodeles waltl (assembly GCF_031143425.1). NCBI lineage: Eukaryota > Metazoa > Chordata > Amphibia > Caudata > Salamandridae > Pleurodeles > Pleurodeles waltl. The sequence continues at coordinate 586,867,308 of NC_090448.1, forward strand.
TCAGAAATGCCAGTGGCCACCTTACTGGTAGCAGTGCCATTGATAGATGCCTTATTGACAGCCGCCTCTAAATGCCCTACCTCCTCATAACGTCCTAAAGAAGAAAGGCATGTCAGTGCACTTAAATAAGCAACCTATTGCTGGCAGCAAAAGTACATACAAGCCGTGTTTTGACAGTAAACTATCTTTTTCACCATGGTAGGCACCATTTTGCTCACACCTTTCGTTGTCACATGAGCGTGACAACACAATGAACATAAACGTGAGTGACTCTGGAGTACATAATATTATAAAGAGCACAAAACATGATAATTACCATGAAGTAATACAGAACAAACTCAATACTATGAATACAATTAATCTGAAATAAGTAACCAAAATACTGTTTCTTTAAAGTACTCATGACTGTAACATGTCCCGGCTAGAGTGGAGAGTCCAAATAAACATAACAAAGTCAACTGGTTAGACAAGTTAAACACCTTGCTGTCCTGCCTGAGTGGGCAATAATGTATGAATTCTAATTTAAACGGTAATGCGGTGTATTGTGTAAATGAAGTTGAGTAGGAGGGGAGAACTTGGGGAGTACAAAGGGGGGGGGGGTACTGCCCAGTAGTCTCCAGTGTAGTAAAATTCCTGGTATGTAATGGAATATCAAAGTGGAGTTCTCTGGTAGTCATTGTGACACTCAAGGCTCTGCATCTCACTGGATGATGTGCTAAATGACCTGACAATCAAGTAATGTGAGAGTTTTCAATTTTGTGGACTAGACATGCAAGTTTGTAGATTGATCTGCCAGTAAACAAGAGCCAGTCTAGACAATGGCGTAGAGGAGTGAAGTGATTGGCATAACCAGTGTCTAAGATTAGGCAAACAGTTGTTTGAAGGGAAGCTTTAATAGAGTGTGCTATATTTTGGGAATGCCAGAAAGGACAGAATTGCTGTGATAAAGATCTTGATAGTAACAGTGCTTGGATCACCTCTTTGAGGTCTAGTCTTCAGGGAAGAGGTTTCATTCCATGAATGATTATATGGTGATGATTTGTATTACTAGCCTTGGTGCTGACATGATTCTGGAGCTTGAGGTGAGAGTCATGGGTGAAAAATAGGGATCTGGCGTTACTAAGAATGGCGGAGTGCAAAAGATTTTGATAGAGCCAAGACATTTTTAACTGGAATGGCATCAACTTGAGACAATATGAGGAGGAGTTCAGTGTATTAGCATTTCATTTAAGGTATTGCACAGACATACAGATTTAGATATTGATGAGGACCAAGACTACCAGAGAAACATCTTCAGGAGTGGAGAACTTCAGGTATAGCTGAGTGCCCTCAGCATACTAGTGATATGAATGATCGGATTCTCTGATAAAGTTACCCAACCATTCAAGGTATTGATTAAAAAGTACAGAGGAAAAGACAGAACCCTGAAGGACTCTCATTGGAATAGGACAATGATTAAAGGAGAAGATGCCAATTTCGATGACCTGAGATCGGTTTATAGGATGTACACCAATTTAGAATCTTGTTTCCAAAGCCCATATATGTGTGTATGTGAAGGAGAATGTCAGGATTGACAGTGCCAAAGGCCGCTGAGAGGTCAGTAATGTCAGAGCATTAGAGTCACCTATGTGTAGGATTTGAAGGGAGTTAGCAATGATTGGGAGGATGACTGTTTCAGAACTGCAGCCAGCCCTGGACCAGATTGGAAGTTTTAGAGAAGATGAATGTGTTTCAGTTGGTTGTTGACCCAGCTTTCCAGTTTTTTGTTATAAATATGGCCCTTTGATGAAACAGAAATGATTTGCCTTATTGGGGTCATCAGAATTGTTTTTTGGATGGTTCATAACTTTACCTGCTTTTATGCAGTCTTGAAATACTTTTATTCTGATAAGGAGATTGATAAGGATGGCCCCAGCAGGGTACCAGGGTTTGGCTCAGTTAGATGTTTCTGCTTTTGAGCTAACATTGCAGGTGGTTGGTTTGGGGATCATAGGGAGACTTCTAATCTGTAAAAATTGTTTTGAAACTAGATCAGATGCTAGGAGATTTTCTGTATGTGACTAGTGGGGGTGTGCTGGGAACGAATGGGAGAAAAGCTTCAATAGCTCTGAATTTATCGACAGAGAAACAACTAAATTCTTTATAGTTCTATTCTGAATCTGTCACAATAGTAGACAGATGACAGATTTGACAATCAAGAATATTTTTTAGATAGAGTTAAAGTGAGATCTAATGTATGATGACTTACATTAAAGGACATTTTTTGTAAGATCTTCTGACTGCATACAGATGTTCAAGGTCAGTGATTCTTAACTTGAGGCCTGGGGAACCATAGCGGTCCACGAGAATTAAACAATGTTCAAATTACTAATATTATATACAAATAAAGAAAGAAACTTAAAAAATGAAATCTTTTCCTAGATTTGATTGCACAAAATATTTCAATATGTCAGCATTTGTTTAGTGTATACTTGTTTTTGTATTTGTGAGGGATTTTTTGGGAGGTCAGAATCATAGAAATTGCTTAGGAAAGGGGGTTCCCGGCTTCCAGTAATGACTCAGTAGATGTCCGTGGATTCCAGTAATGATTCTATAGGGGTTCACAGAAGTCAAAAGGTTATGAACCTCTGTTCTAGGATTTACTTGGAAGAGTTAAAGCACCACGATTACTCAGACAACCTAAGCAGTTGCTTTTCCTCAGTGAGTTATTTAATAAACCCCAATGCAGAATTCATCTTCTTTTTTCTCAAAGTCTGTCATTATGAGTCTGGTGAGTAGAAATCACCTCAATAAATTTCTCCTCACCTAATTCCATGTGGGTCAGCTTTTCAACACCTGGAAAACCCAGACCGAAAGTTATGTGATATAGTTCTGCACAGTAAAGTGGCATAAGCCTTTGGCTGTAGAGGCTCTTTTTTGGTGGGTACAGGTGAGAGGCTCCTGAAAACTCTTAGGCCACTGGCATCTACTGTTTTTTTTATTTTTTATAACAAATTAAGAATTGTCTACATGTAAAGTGCCTTACGTTTGTAAAATGAGACAAGCTGTAGGCAGCATCTGCCTGGCCACTGTACAATTTTAATATTGCCCTAAAGTACAGTAACATTTCTCACGTGCCACAAAGTGGCTTCATCTTGTTTGGCGAGATTAATATAAATCAATCCTCTACACATAGGAACTTGCATTTTTATCTCTCATGGGCTTGGCCTTTTTACAGATTTCCTGTTTTTTTGCCTTCTTGTGCGGAACCGATTTTTGTTGGCATTAGGAGTCTGTGCTTTTTATCACTGCTAACCAGTGCTAAAGTGTTTTGCTCCCTCGTTCAAACATGGGAAAATTGGTCCGCACCTAACTGGAACATTTAATTTACTTGTCAGCCACTATAAATGTGGTACTTCATGTACCCATGGCCTGTAAATTAAATGTTACTAGTGGGCCCAAAGCTCTTATTGTGCTGAAAGCCAACTAGTAGCATTTCATTTGCATGTCTTTTAAACATGTCTCAGGCCTGCCACTGTAGTATGTGTGCTTTGACCTGGTAAAATACCTTTTTTGCTAGGCCTACAAATTCATTTTAACACATATTACTCACCCCTTACAGTAGGCACATTTGACAAGTGATAACTTTTAATTGAGAGTACGTGGTAAAGTTGTGGATGGCCTCTTAAGATTTGTAAATTAAATCCCTCTTTAATGGCAAAGTTGAATGTTAAGTCACAATTCTCGAAATTACACTTTTAGAAAGTTACATATACATAACTAGGGGTATGCCCAAATAACCCCAATACACCCGGCACAATACAGACTCTATATAGAAAGAGAACGTTCTGGGGAAAAATTGTGTGTACCAATTTACCACAGTGAAAACTTTAACTAGTCACTTGATGGACCAAAAATGGCACATAAGCATTTTATTTATTTTACATTACTCCTAGCAGGGGTAGTGGTCTCTGTTTGCTCACAGACTCTGGGCTTATTAACAATTATCTATAACATACACCAAAGTGCAGAACATAAGACTAACAATCATATTTAATCAAATAATTTATAGCAAAAACTGCACTATTTTGCATCCCCTTTCCTTATTCAGTACTATGTGGCTGTAATCATTATTCCCAAAAGAGTCCATGAATGACGTATTCATAGGAAGGATTCACATAATGAGACGATCATGCCTCCGTTGGTTGCTATATGTGTCCTTGTAATCAATCATTAGATTATGACTTGGCTGACTCCTCCAAGCATGTATTGTCTACTCCTTTAAGCCACTATTGTTTCTGGGCCTCCTCAGGGCTTTAGGAAAGGTGAAAGAAACCTAACAATTAAACATAATTAAAATCAACATATGTTTGGTACTAAATGCAGTGTATAGCTAAGCAAGGTGTCGGTGCTCGATGCTCAGTGCTCTTATGCCGTCTGTGCCTCCAATAGCAACTCAAAACTCATCCAATGCAGGCTGCTGGAAAGTATGTGGTGTCCCAAAGGTTCTGTGCTGTATCTATCACACTGCCCAGTCACCTCGTGTCTATCATAATAAAAGTGAATCACATGCGATCAGACGGTGTTCATCACCCATGCACCCACTGAGAACGTTGGCTAAAATGTGCAGTCTAAAGTGGAGACTCAACACAGGCCCTAATGTGCTTCACCACACCTTGCATCAAGGATGTAAGGTACATCTCTCAGTGGGTCTTACCTGGCTCCTGTATCCAGCACTCGCAACATCGTGACCAGCCTCAACTTGTGACTTTTTCCTGGTCCAGCAAGACCAAATTCCCACAGTTGGTGGTTTGTAGTTTTAGGTGTTTTTTTAGTTTTAGGGGCTACTCTCACTTCAAACCCTGAAACTGAATATCTCTGTTTCTACTGATTGGATTTTTGTCAATCTAGTGTCATTTTACTTATTCAAAATTACTCTATTTTTTATAAAGTTGTTTGTGATTTCTCTTGTGTTGTGTTTTCACTTTAGTATTGCGTTTGTGCTGCATAAATACTTTTCACATTCCCTTTAAGTGAAGAAGGTTAAGCACAGGTAATTTGTGCCTTTTGTGATTCAACTTGACAACGATTGTGGTTGTTGCCTGAGTGGGTCTTCTACCTCCCTCAATCAATAACCCAATTTTGTACAATATCTCATTGTTTAAAACTTTTATTTGTAATGTCGTTTTTTGGAGTTCACTTAGAAAAGTGTGGTTTTGGAGTTCAGCTGTAAATAGAAATTCTAAACCTCAATTGAGATATTAGTAAACCTCCAAAAGTACAGTTTGATGGAAATGGACTATATAACAGTGTCCACTCGCCACATGACATGTGAGCTTTGCCCATCTAGAAAGATATTATCGAATACTAACTGATTTTGCTGGGAAATTCTTCAATGGATTTATATCTTATGCTTTTAGATAGAATTTCAAGGGCAGGAAGTGTGCAATCTCTTGTCAGTGTAGCAGGTGGATTTCTGACCCTCCTCTGCCACTTAAGTATTAAATACTTTGAAGTAGCCATCAGAGAGAAACAAAGTAGCAAAGAATACTTCCAGTAGGAATAATGAGTACCCATCTTGGACGGACTGAATATGTGGCATGAGACTTGGTGTGCATCCAAACAACTCACCAAGATTGTGATGCCCACTTTGTACAGTATGGTGAGTTAGTATAATAGTGAGATAAAACTATTAGTGAAGTAAAGGAATAAATACATTAATAAATAAATGCTAAGGATACATTTTAATCCTTCGCTGTGGTACAAAAGTGGATTTTCCATTTATCAGAGCATGATTATGCCGGACCACTCAGCTATTGTTTAATGGGTAATTAGTTTCTCCACATTATAAAAATCCACTTTATGTCAGTCACCAAGAAAGTTTTTTAGGGGGCCACCTCAGTCATCAAGATGATAGTACCAGATGTTTGTTGTAGTCATCTTTGACATGCTCTTTTTGTAGATTAAACAGGAGAGAATAGCAATGATGTGGCATTGCACTGAATACAGCCTTAGCAGTGTTACATTACATACCCAAACAAGAAATGGTAGTCCAGTAGATGTCACAGGGCAAAACACAACAGAATGTTTTATGGACAAATATGCAAGTTTGAAGTGTAACTTTTCAATCATATAGGTACTTAGGGAGGTTTTTTTTTCTTTTAAGACCAGAGACTTTATAAGGTATGGGCAAAGTGGGCCCTGGCTAGGGCCCCTGCCTTTCAGAAGGGCCCTAATAAAGTCAGGTCTGTTCTGCAGAGAGTCTTGCCCTGATGACTATGTAACAATTCTTAAAAGGATTGTTCTAAATACTGTTTACCTTCAGTTTATTTTTTATGTGGGTAATGTCTGGGAGTCTATAAGAGACATTGGCCCTCATTCTGACCTTGGCGGTCGGCGGAGAGGCGGCGGTCGGACCGCGAACAGACCGGCGGTCAGAAAAATGGCATTCTGACCGCGGCGGTCACCGCCGCGATCGACCGCCACTTCCCCACTCCGACCGCCATGGCGGTCATGACCGCCGGGCTGGAGTTTGCGCACTCCGGCCCGGCGGTCGTCCCAAGACCGCCAACGGTATCATGACCCTGCCTACCGCTGCGGTTTCTTGCGGTCGGGAACCGCCATGCGAACCATGGCGGTAAGCACTATCGGGGCCAGGGAATTCCTTCCCTGGCACTGATAGGGGTCTCCCCCACCCCCCACTACCCACCCGAGTCCTCCCCCCACACCCTCCACCCCCCTGCCACCCCCCAGAGGTGGTACGAACCCCCTCCCCACCCCCACCCCGACATGCACATACATGCACCCCGACATGCACACACCCCCAACATGCACATATACACACCCCCTACACACACATACACAACGGGGACACATACCCGCACACATACATGCAGACATGCGCACCTGCCGAACAGCACACATTACCCATAGACACAGCAGCACCCCCCGCCCGCATACACGCACTCACACACCCCCTCTACACACTCACACGCACACCCCCATGCACGCCCACATCACACAACACCCCCCCTCCCCCTCCCCTCACGGACAGTCAACTTACCTTGTGCGTTGGTCCTCCGGGAGGCGACGGGAGCCATGGGGAGGTGACCGCCAACAGAACACCGCCAACAGAAGACCGCCACACAGATATGTGGGTCGTAATTCTGTGGGCGGTGTTCTGCTGGCGTAGCGGTGGAGGTTGACCAGTCTCCACTTTTCCGCCGACCGCCAGTGTGGCTGCTTGCGGTTTCCCGGCGGAACGCTCCCAGCAGTCGGAATGCGCACAGCGGCATACCGCCGCGGTCGGCGGTCTTCACCGCGGCGGTAACTCGGCGGTCTCGCTAAAAGACCGCCAAGGTCAGAATGAGGGCCATTGTGCAGATAAATGTTTATCTTTTTCCAACAACAAGCAACACCTATTAACAAAGTTTCTTTTAGATCAGAAGAGGACCTCACATATGAAAAATAGATGGGGGACACAAAGATTATTTACAAAAATATTAGGGAGCCACTGCTGTATAATAATGTTGAAAACATGTCACTAACCTTAAATATTAGACGTAAACATATTTAGAAAGTGTGGCTATGCACTGTCAGTGGCCTGGCCAAAGAGGGCATGAAAGAACTGAAACTGGATAATAAATTCAAAGCTGTTCTGAACAGGGACCTCAAAATTACTTTTTATCCAGGGCCCCCAAAATCCTTACGATGTTGCTGTTTAAGGCCCCTGAAGAAGGTATAGGGGATAAATGCTATGTTGTGACAAAGTTTCATATGGAGACAGTGTTAAATATCTAAAGACAATAAGCTTGTAAGTCAGTCCAAAAGGTTTGAGTGGAAATAATGGAAATAAGTACACTGATGCTGATATCTGAGAAAAACAGTTTTACTGACTAAGATAATATGAAGTTTTGTAAAGTATATATATATATATATTTTTTTATATATATATATATATATATAACTACTGTTATACAGTGCTTACGTTGAGCCACTGGTTGCGGTGGCAGATAACGGCCCTCATTTGTGGGGATTGGAAGATATTTAGCAGGACACACGGATGATGGACAGAGTGCTGATCCTTTTCACTCACTCACCCCCAGATCTGCATTTATTCCATTGTCCTTTTGCTCATCATGCCACCCCAGTTTGGATCCATCCATATGCAAGTAAGTCTTGACCCTGTTCCACATGGGAACAGTGCATCCTGAACTGACATCCCAGGTCCTCCCTGGACTGGAGAAAAGTATCCTGGGACTGGTTTTTGGGGTATCGCCCTTCTTAAGCCACGCTAGCTTGAATCGAATGGCACAGTAAGCACAGAATCCCCGTCTGGTCCTACCCTTCCCACTTAGAGCGACTTGAGAAACACTTCAGGATGATGGACGGAGTGCTGAAACTTTTTAAACACTCAGCCCCAGTCAAAGATCTGGGTTTAGTCCATCATTCTTTTGCTCACCATGCCATCCCAGTTTGGACCCAGCCATATGCAAATAAGTCTTGACCCTGTTCCCCATGGCAACATTCCAGCCTGAACTGCCAGGCCAGGTCCTTTTTTGTTGCTGATTGGCAGCACATCAGGGGCAAGATTCATCAAGGTTTTGTGTCACCCTTGCACCATGCAAGGTGTAACAAGTGTGACACAAAACCTAAGTAAGAATTATCAAGCCAAGCAGGGCTACCTTGTGTGGCCCTACATGGCTTAATAAATGTGGGGTAACGCAAGGCAGCACAGATTGCTAGGACAGTGGAAGAGAAAGTCAGCAAAACCGTCACAAAAAGAAAGAAAGAACCTGAAAGAACAAGATAAATGGGCAGGCAGTGTCTGCTAGTGAATTAAAAACTACCAGTCTTGATACTGGGCGTGATGACGTTTGATTTCACCAGCTGCAAGCCTCTCAGCAGAGCTTCAGGCACTGGCACACTTTCTTTCACAAATTAAGCACTGTATATTTGTAACAATCATGAAAAGTACACACATTACATGATGAACCATTTGGTATTCATCTGTATAAAGGTAATATTTTATTGCTCCCTCCCATGCTTTGCCGTTTAAGTATTGATATGTGACAGCCTCAATGGCAAATGCATTCAACCAGCTCTGATGCGATGCATACTTCAAAGTAAGGGGCGTAACTTGGTCAGTCACATTGGGCGGGTGTGAACTTCATATTTCCCAACAATCATGCTGACATATCATGGTCAAATATATTGGGCCTGATTACGAACATGCTGGACGGGTTACTCCGTCACAACTGTGAAGGATGTCAATCTGCCGAAATATAATTCCCATTATAACCAATGGGATTTATATTTCAGCAGACGGGACATCCATCACCATTGCGACGAAGCATCCTGCCCGCCAAGTTCTAAATCAGGGCCATCATCTAAGAAGCGGGACATGTAGAGGGCTTAAAGGGGAGCGAAAAGAAAAATCTGTGCGCTACTTAAAACAAAATATTTTTAACATAACCATAGTTTTTTAGAACTTTAAAACAGAGGAGGGAAAGGGTGTGTTTTTAGTCTGTGTGCGCATGTAAAAATTCTAGGTGAAATCTGACAGAATCCCCTCCATACCCGACTGAAAGCAGCTGTACTGAATTATTTACTACATTAAGGGATGTAATACCCCAAACACCCCCCTGAAGCTACACCCCTGTTCAAAGGAGACTTTCATCCATAGTTTGTTTAAATAGGTTAATTTGGGGTGTGAATGCACATTTATTCCATAACTTCTCTTCTATTTCTACTCTGCCTGTGACTTCCTCAGATATGGCCTGTAAGTTGGCTGTTCATTTATCAACAAACAATTTACCGGAAAGGCATACAGCCCTCTCAGAATAATTTGTTATTTTCTGACTGATATTTTGTGAAAAACTAGATCTACTGCAAGGATTTGCATCATTAGCCAAGGAAGACCTCATCTAAAACACATTTTAGGGTTATCTTGTTAAGTTTAATTTACTGCCAACAAATTTGAATGGAACTATATGGCAAGGTCAGTAGTCCACCAAAACAGCTGCATCAATCAGGCCATAATGAGTCATTTTGGACATCTCTGTGAGCCCTCTGTGTGATGGCCCCTAGAGTTTTAATTTCACATTCAGGTCAAGAGTAACAGCATGTGATTCCATTTTGGGCCTGCCTTGAAGAAGAAAGGCGATCCAATTGAAAAAAGAACTCTAGTGTCACTGCTAGGTCCTAAAGAGTTTGTTGAATCAGATATGCTAATTTAGAAAAATATTAATGTTCTATATGTTATTACTGATGAGAAAATGAGTAGAGAAATAATAATAGAAAATAACGTGCATGTTTGAAAAATGTGCCCTCGGGGTACGGTCACCATGTGTACTGAAACAATTGAAAATGTGCCAAATAATGAAAATATATGAAAAAAAATGTAGTAATCTGTCTTAATAAGATGCATAACCTTTGTTTTGTATTATTAAGTTAGCTGAACTAAAGGCCTAGTTCCGCTGGGCCTCGCTCGCTCTGAAACATGAAGAAATTGGACGCCTTGCAAAGGACTGGAAATCTTGGACTGCAGCCTTGACAGGTTCAAAGTTCAAGTACTTAGCTATAATTTTCTGCAAAGTACCGACGGACAGGAGATGCTGAAGACAATTTGATACAATTATTTGTAGAGCAGGCTAAATGTACTTTCCCAGGACTTGAACAATGAAGGCACTGACTGAAGAGCCATATGCAAAAATTTTGATACCTCAAGGGCCGGATGACGAGGGCATCGCTAGAAGAACCAATTTGTTTTGTGTAAATTGAATTTTATGAAAATTAGTAGATTTGGTAAACAAAAACTATAGGTTAAAGTCATATCTCGTGACTGACTGACCAATAAACAATTAGTGGATGGACTGGGAGACCCTAATAAAAAGTCATGACAAGGTGCTGAGAATTCAGAATTTAGGAAAATTGTGGGAAGAAATTGATGACGTCAGGAGACGCAGTCCGAGGTGCTGATATTGGGTTCATACTCTGTGAGCCTGATTCGTAGCTGACTGATTGATGACCTGAAGACGAAGACTGACTTGTTGCTGATCCATCCTGAATAGGTAGCTATGAAAACGTGACTGATGATTTTATGCCTTTTCTTCTAGGTACTAACTGCGCTGTTTATAGAGACACTCGCTTAGGTAGATTTTTCCAAATTAATGTTTTCTCCAAATCATTTTTGCATGAAGTCCCCCTTGCTAATGCTAATCTTGGTTAAGTAGGCAGATAGGGTTGATGCTGACGGTGACAAATGACTGACAAACTTAATTGCTTAAATGCATTATTAATGCTGGTATTAATAGTTTATGGGGTGAGGGCGTGGCCTGCGCGTCAAGATGGCGGTCGCAGTCTGAGAGTGCTCTGGACCCCTCCGTCATCCGCCAGGAAAGCCGAGCCCTACAATATTCTGAGGCGCGACACGAAATAGCCCAAAAGACCTTTGTCCTGCAGCGGCCCTGTAGCAGAAAAGGCAAAGGAATTCTGTGCCGGTAAGCGGTCCCGGTGCTGTTCGGCGCCGGGGCCGCAAAGCGGACGCAGGCTGCATCCCCTGAGCGCAGCTCTGCGAGGAGGAGGGGCGAGCCGACGGGCGCTCCGGAGAGAGAACGACAGGGGCGTGGAGACCCGTTCCCCCAGACGGTGCTGAGGAGAGTGGACAACCCGTGGGGCAGCCGCGGAAACCGGCGGCAAAAAGGCGTGGCCTCGGTCTGAGGTAACCGGGGACGCCGGAGACCTGCTGGGGCCAGCCCTGACTGATTGCGTCCCAACCGGGGCTGAATTTGGGAGGTCCCGGACCGGGGCGAAGGGGACTCGGGACCGCGGAGTGAGTCTTGCCTTGGGGCTCGTTGTCCCTCCCCAGGCTGTGGCAGAGCTGGAGGCTACTGGAGAACCAGGGCGCGAGGGGCCCTGCGGCATCTGGGGTGGTGGCCCAGGATGGAGCGGCCCAGGTGCTTGCTGGCCCCAAGCTCGAGTGAGGTGCCCCCCAGGAGGGGAGTGACATCGGAGGGGCGCAGAGCTCCGCGGGATGCCTGGGGCTACGGCCCCCTGTGGGGAGCTGAGGACTGAGGTACTGGGCCCGTGCTGGGTGCGGCCGGCCCCCGGTGGCCCCTGGGAGATGGAGGAGGAGGTCGCCTGGTCCTGGGGCCACCCCCCGACCCGATGTGCCGCAGAGGAGAGGAATGTGCACCCATCCCTGGGACCCTCTGCCACATGAGGGAACAAACTTGAGAGAGCCACTGCGCGACCGCCACAACCTCAACGAAGAGGTGGGGAGCGCACTACTGCGCCCTCCCCCCTGGGGGCTCGGGGGACCCTGACACCTGAAAACAATAAACTCGGCCGCCGGATGGCCTCCCCGGGGCCGGGGGGGGGGCTGCCACTGGTCCTATTGAGGGGGCCCACAAAATCACACTTACCAGCCGCGTGCGGTGTGTCCCTCGCTGGGAGTGGCCACAACGCAGGAGTCAAGGCGCGCCCAAAACAATCCCCTTGGGTTCAAGAGTTGCAGAGAGGCACGAAGACACCCAGATGGACAATGGGGAAAGATAGAGCAGCCAGACAGACAGCCCCCGGCCTCGCAGCAGAAAATCGAGCAGTACACTGTCTCCGCGGCCTCTCAGGGAAATGTCGCCGCACCTCCAGGGGTCTCTGTGCCGGATGGAGTAAATGCAATCCTCCCAGCTATTCAAACTTCACAATTGGCAGTAGAATCCAAAATAGGCGAAGTCCATGTAGATATGGGCCTCATCAGACTGGACCTCAGAAACGCAGTGGGCCGCATAACAAAGGTTGAGACTCGAGTCTCACAAACAGAGGATGACCTTGCCGAACTTAAAACAAGGGTGGCCCAGTTGTAAATTCGGACCAGTGAGCTCCATCGACGGCCGGAGGACGCCGAAAACCGTTCCATGTGAAACAGAGCGTCCGAATTCCTAGAAAATTGGATTAAATCCTGGATGCCTGACCAGATGCTATTGACCTGGTTCTCGATCAACGAGCACATAGAGCGCTGGCCCCCCGGCCATCCCCCTGGCGGTCCAAGGAGGCCGATGATCGGTCGCTTTATCAACTTCAAAAACCGGGACAGGGTCCTTGGTGAAGCCAACCGCTCAACTGACCTCCTCTGGGACAACCATAAAATCCTGGTGTTCCCTAACTATACCCGAAAGATGCAGACCAAAAGACGGTCCTACGAGCGTGTTAAACAGAAACTTAGGGCCATGCAACTCTCCTACATGCTCCTGTTTCCGGCGTGCCTAAAGGTCATCATGACTGGAAAGACCTACTTCTTCGACACACCAGAGGAGGCATGGACCTGGCTGACTGAGGAGGCTCCGAGACCCTGCTGGGTTTCCGTGGAACCGGCAGACGCGTCTGCAGAGGGCCGATCCGACCCGCGGAAGGGGCAACTGAGGAGCCAACGATGCACTAGGTCTAGGCGCGGAAACCGAGAGGACCTTGTGAACTTAGCGAACGAGAGGCGATGCAGAGACCTACTCGGTGGGGGCATTGGAAACCGCCCCAGGCGATAAAGCCCAGACACAAGAAACCAATGATGACAGACTGAGTCAGCCCCCGACATTGGGTTGACAAGAACCATTAGTCAAGCTCCACGACACTGATTACTACCGGCCTGGGTTTGACTCCGACACGGCAAGTACAAGCTGAACACGTGCCGTGCAATAAGGCCCCAGTAACTATGGGACGTATCTTCGTAGACTTTCCAAGTATGTCTCGCATAAGATCTGTTCATCTCGAGGGGTCCACCACTCCACCTCAAAGCTGGTTCTACTAGTTGTATAGGTTACAATGGGCATGAGGGCGACAGATGCTTCTTGGGTGGAAGTATGGGGTGGGGGGGAGTTGGGGGGTACTATGTTCACACTTCAGTTTCAGGTTAATGTTTTAGTAAGTTTCCTTTATTACAATGATTTCTCTTTCCCCTCTTTGCTCCACCATTTGAGACGATTGACTCGACATACCCGGAGAGAGGCCCGACGCCAATACTTAATCACCGTTCCCACGCACTGCTGTCATTGACCAAAATTCTGTCATGGAATGTAAACGGTCTCATAGACAAAATTAAACGATCTGCAGTATTCAGCACACTACGCAGACACTCACCCTTGGTAATCCTGTTGCAAGAGACACACCTCCTAGAGACCAGATGCCCTATGCTAGCTAGAGGAGGCTACAACAGAGTCTACCACTCGGGCTTCACCAGAGGCTCCAGAGGAGTGGCTATTTTGCTTCACCGCTCACTACCCATGACGATCACGACTACACATGCCGAACCACAGGGCAGGTATATTGTGGTATCTGGGCTACTACAGGGAAGACCTCTTAATCTTATAAGCATATACACCCCACCAGCTGGACTAGAGGCTTTTTTACCTCCCTTGGTTGAACCATAGCGGATCTCCCCCAGGGCATCACATTAATAGGGGGCGACTTCAATGCAGTACTAGATCACGAGTTAGACATATCAGGCAATAGTACAACCAACCGCTCGTCCAGAGCATCAGCACTTAGAGACTGGGCTGATGGCCTCGGCCTATGCAAAATATGGAGAACCTGGCACCCTAGTACCAGGCAGTACACACACACACATCAGCTGCACATGGTACACATGCCAGGATTGACCTCGTATTCGCCCCAGCACTAGACATTATTAACGTCACTGGAGTCGAGATCCTTTCACACGGGGTTTCCGACCACGCACCGGTGCAAATGCGCCTCGGCGGCACCGACCCCACCAACAGACCAATTTGGAGGCTAAATGCCTGGTATCTACAGGATGGGGAGTACAGATTAACACAATACTTTGATGAAAATCTAGGTTCAGTGCAATCTCTAGGCACGATCTGGGCGGCATGCAAGACAACAGTTAAAGGTCATGCCAAAACCTCATTCGAGTGCGAGAAAGAGCCCGTATCTCCCAAATAGCTGAACTAGAATCACAAGCAATGCTCCTAGAACGCAGACACCTTACCCCTCCCTCGGCCCAGGTCTTGCGACAGCTCCTGAGAGTGAGTGAGGAGATCAAAACCCTCACCCTAGAATACGCCAAACATCTCTGGAGGGCATCAACTGCCCGGATATACAGATGGGGGGACAAGAATGGGAAACTTTTGCACTGGTTGGCCACACAGCCAATGGCCAGTAGAGTTATAGCCAAAATTTTAGATGAGTCCGGAACCCTCGCTAAGACTCTTAAGGAAATCGCACAAAGTTTTGCGGCCTACTATGAGGGGCTGTATAGAGAGCGCCACCGACCCCAGTTAGAGAGAGAGTCTCCACTTCTGGCTGAAATCACCCTCCCGGAGTATCCCCCACGATGAGGGATATCCTCGACGAGCCTTTAACACTAGAGGAAGTAACGGCCGCAATTGCCACAATGGCCCCAGGTAAGACCCCCGGTCCGGACGGCAGTGACATACTAGGACAACACCTCCTCAGCATGTAGGAGGAAGCCGAGAATAATGAACACTTCCCCCCAGACATTGACCAAGCCACAATTGCAGTAATCCCTAAAACCCAGCCCCCATCAAGACACTTCTCAGAATACCGGCCCATCTCCCTTTTAAACATTGAAGTTAAAATACTCTCCTCAATCCTTGCAAACAGACTAAAACCCACCCTCTTGTCACTAATTCACCTAGACCAGTGTGATTTCATGCCCTCCCGGAGTACTAGACACTGCATTAGACGCCTGCACTTGGCCCTGGCGCATCGTAGCGCTCTAGCGGGCTCAACCAAGGCTTTGCTACTCCTTGACTTTGAAAAGGCTTTTGACACTGTGGACTGGTCATATGTACACCAGGTTCTACAGGGCAACAGGAGAGGCCCCAGATTCTGGAGACTAGTAGGATTACTATACTCTAAACCAACGGCCAGAGTGCAGGTAAATGGAATGTCTGACCCATTTCACATTGGACGCTGTACGTGCCAGGGTTGCCCCTTGTCCCCACTCCCCTTCGCCCTTGTAATTGAACCGCTAGCGAAACTGCTCAGAGAGGACCCCCTGATCGAGGGATGGTCCTGGCCTATTGGCTCAGAGGACCGCTAGTTCTGTATGCCGACGACATCCTCCTATACGTTGCAACCCAGCTGCAAACTGCCCACGTATCCTGCAGATCCTAGATCTATTCTCAGAGGCCTCCGGCCTCACACTAAACCACCGCAAATCCCTGCTGGTCCCGCTTCACCCCATGAGAGATTGTGTTGACTGGCAACAAACCTTCCCCATTCGCCAAAACAGCTTTAAATATCTAGGAATCTCCATTGCCCTCATACCGGAGTTGGCATAGGAGCTCAATGTCACGCCACTAATGACCAAAGCCAAAGCCGACCTCCAACGTTGGCAAACCCTCCATCTTAATTTGCTCGGGAGAATCACGCTCTTTAAAATGATGATCCTCCCCAGACTCCTCTACCTACTGCAGAACTTCCCCTACCCAATTCCCAAGTTTAAAAACCTCAACTCATCGATCCGCCAATTCCAATGGAAGGGCACCCGTCCCCGACTGGCACTCGCCACGTGCCAGCGAGATGTTTACAATGGAGGACTGGGAATGTCCAACCTATACTACTACCACCTTGCGGCACAACTGATAGTCATCAACGACTGGGTTGGAGGTGGCTGGTCGGACCCGGCATATCGACTTGAGCTCCACACGTTGAACTACTCTGGAGTTTTTGATGCCCTCTTTGGATGCCCAATCCCCCGATCCACCCCAAGGTGACTAGGGTGACACTACTGGGATGGAGAGAGGCCCAGAAAACCACAGTATGGTGGGGGCGACTTACCCAACAGACCCCGCTATGGCACGGTGCTCTTCTCGCCGAGGTTGCAGGACTGTGGGGGTTCCAGAAGTGGGACGATATTGGGATCTCTGCGCTAGGAGATGTCTGGGAGGGACCCCACATGAGATCCTTTGAGGATCTCCAAAATCTCTTCTCGATGAGCAAAACACAGTTTTATAAATACCTACAAATACGCCACGCCTTAGCGACACACATGCAAGCTGATGAGCACATCCCAGAGCACTCCCCCATAGAAGCGAAAATATTAATGGGTAACCTCGGCAAGGGAGGAGTCTCGCAGATATACCGCTTGTTGGTATCCAATACATCCGGCCCTCTAGACAAACTCCGCCGCAGATGGGAGGGATGGGTGGTGGAAATCGAATGGGGGAGAATGGGAGGAGGCCCTAATGGCATCCAGAGCTCTAACAATATCCGCTAAACTCCGTCTTATACAGGCCTTCTACCTGCACACCGCATATATGACTCCTAAGAGGTTACACAGAGCGGGCCTCCGCTCTGCAGTTGATTGCCCGAGGTGTTCCCAGCTAAAAGCTGACTTCTACCACATAACGTGGTCCTACCCAGTCATAGAGGCATACTGGGGAGCAATCATGCACCAGATCTCCAGAGCCCTACAGACCGACTTAACGCCAGATCCCCACCCGTTACTATTAGGGGTAATGGGAGACAAAGACCTAAGAAGAGCAGAACAGACCTTTATGGGAATAGCTTGCCTGGTAGCCAAAAGAGACATCATGACCAAATGAAAAACAGAAGCGGCAACATCCTTAAACAAGTGGAGGCAGTGAATAGACTGGTGCGCACAGCAAGAGAGGTTGGTTTACGAGGCCAGTGACAACCCGAGTAAATATGATAAGATTTGGGGGCGTTGGGAGGCCCTGGCAAATGACTAGAGTAAAACAAAGTTTAACGCGCAGCAGCTGAAACACCCGCCCTGCAGCCAGACCTGTATCCGAACCGGCTCCAGGCCCTCACTCTTACACCAACCCGTGATCCTGAAACAGCTACACTTCTGTCATTGAGAGTTATGGACGCCAAAGGCTACACCCGCAGTTAAACCGGGCCGACCAAGCTCAATATCGATACTAAAACAATTTCAACACTCATAACACATCTCACTCCGCTATCTTTGATTAGGAGCTTACACCCTCCCTTAATTTAGTTGCTTAACCCTTTTATTTGATTTTACCCTATTCTACCTTATTTTGCCATATTTTATTGTATTTTACTGTACAATATTGAAGTTCAATTGGTTGACACCTGTATATGATGTCATGTTTTACTTACTTAAAACAATAAAAATATATTTATTAAAAAAAAATAGTTTAAGGTATTACATTGTCGCAAAAGTTTTCTTGAGAAATGATGTCTTATATTAATGAATTAATAAAGTTTGATTTGAATAAAGAGTGAACTAACAGATGAACTAGAATTGTAATAAATAGGGAATAAACATTGTTAAACTTTCCTTGTGTAGTGGTAAAATTCTAAACTTTGTACTTGTATAGCGCACTACTCACCCATTAGGGCCTCAAGGTGCTGTACGCCTACTGCTGTGGAACCCCTCCTGGCTTTTCCCTGTGAAGTGCCCACTCCTGGGCAACCCCCAGGGTAAAGCCAGGCATCCAAGCACTGTCAGGGACGTTGTGGAGATTAAGCAAGCTACTGCCCAGAGTTACAGAGTGGGACCCATTAATTAAAGTAGGCACAGAGGCGAGAATGATCTGGTCCAAGGGAATTGGAATTGGAACCATTGTGCCACATAGTGGTTGTTCTTGCTAAATATGGTTTATAGTTGTTTTTCATGGAATGTTTTTTTATTTTTTATTATTGATGTTAGCTACCACTTCAGTAGTCACTGCATGACTAGGATACTCCGTGAGATTCAAAAGATTCATCAACCTATAGGCGTCCCCTTGTAAGTTTACTTACTAAGGACCAGGCGCACTAGCAAGTTGCAGCAGCAGTAGTATTCAAACTATAGCAATAAATAATGCTCTTTGGCCTGGCATAATATATTCTGAAGTATAGAACAAGAAAGACTTTAAGCGAACAATACGGTACCACATTTATGCATACATGTTATCATTGATGGAAAAATATTTTCCTCCACAACTCCGGCTAACCTTACTAGGCAAAATGTGGGTTCCATCAGAATGCTCATCAAGGGGCATATTTATACTCCATTTGCGCCGGAATTGCGTCGTTTTTTTTTACGCAATTTCGCCGCAAAACTAACTCCATATTTATACTTTGGCGTTAGACGCGTCTAGCGCCAAAGTCCATGGAGTTTGCGTCATTTTTTAGCGTGGACACCTACTTTGCGTTAATGAGATGCAAGGTAGGCGTTCACGTCTAAAAAATCGACTCCAAGGCATGTGCGTCGGATTTATACTCCCGGGCAAAATTCACGCCCGGGAGTGGGCGGGTAAAAAAAAATGACGTACGGCCGCTTTTGCGCCGTTTTTTAGCGCCTGCAAAAGGCAGGCGTTAAGGGACCTGTGGGCTCTGAAGGAGCCCAGAGGTGCCCTCCCATGCCCCCAGGGACACCCCCTGTCATCCTTGCCCACCCCAGGAGGACACCCAAAGCTGGAGGGACCCATCCCAGGGACATTAAGGTAAGTTCAGGTAAGTGTTATATATTTTTTTTTTTTTTTTGGCATAGGGGGGCCTGATTTGTGCCCCCCTACATGCCACTATGCCCAATGACCATGCCCAGGGGACAGAAGTCCCATGGGCATGGCCATTGGGAAAGGGGGCATGACTCCTGGGGTTGAGAGTGAAAAAAAATGGCGCAAATCGGGTTGAGGCGAAAAAATTGCCTCAACCTGACTTGCCCCATTTCTTGACGCCCAAGCCCCATATCCCCCTACGCCGGCGCTGCCTGGTGTACGTCGTTTTTTTCCACGCACACCAGGCAGCGCCGGCGGCTAACGCCGGCTAACGTCATTGATTAAATACGGCGCCCGCATGGTGCTTCAGAATGGCGTTAGCCGGCGCTAATTTTTTTGACGCAAAACTGCGTTAGCGCAGTTTTGCGTCAAAAAGTATAAATATGGGCCCAAATGCTTTATAGTTGGGATGAAAAATTCTCGCCATTTATGGAAAGACGGGTCACAAAGCAGGCCAAGGACATATCTGGCATTACGTTTCAGCTTACCACTGGAAATGAGAAAATAATCCATCCGTACAATGGATTCTAAAGCAGATTTGTCAGTCTCACCTACTTCCTCCCCCACTCTATCCAGAGAAGAGTAATTATCCTCTGTGTCAGAACCACAGGGATGTTGATGGTGTTGTCTCCTTAAGTAGCAAAGTTTGTTTGGGGCTGAAACTTCACTGCAGAAAGAGGGCACCATTTTGTGGGGAGAATGAATGCATTTATATTAACCACTGGCATTCTTGTTTTAACTTATTTTAGTCTATGGACTCCAGAGACTTAAAACAAGCATTGGGAAAGCTGATAGATCTGTCAGGTTTTTGGCTTTGTTAATGCTTGTTTTGTTTTGTTAGTTTTTTTGTAAAACGTTATTGCTGGGGAAGTTGCAGGGCCCTTGTCAATCTAAAAGAAAAAAAATACATTTGGCTAAATGCAACAAAAAAAAAAAAATCTCAAAAAGCACTCAGGACCTGATTTTTACTTTTCTTGCACTGTATTTGCATCATTTTTGTACGCAAAATCGGCACAAACTTACAAAATGCGATTACATTTTGTAAGTTTGCGCTGTTTTGCATAAAATAATTATGCAAATGTGGTGCAAAAAAAGTATAAATCAGGGCCTCATTGCCTTAGTGGTTCTTGGAACTGAAGGGAGTTACTTTGTGTGCGAATGTGCTCCTTCTGAAAGGTCATAATCCCATCACTCACAGTCAAGTTAGCCAATAGTTTAAGTGCGCTGACACACTTTCCCCATGCTGTATGCTCTAGTGAGTAGATGCAATAACAGGCCAATGAATGCAGAGGACTGGCTGAAATTCCTTATAAATAAGTATATTATATCTATCTATCTATCTATCTATCTATCTATCTATCTATCTATCTATCTATCTATCTATCTATCTATCTATGTATTTATATATATATCTTCACTTAAAAAACCAAAGGTTATAAATTCTATTTCCTGACTATAACGTCCCTGTAACATTTTTTTTTTCTGTGAATTCCTATGTTTTCTTACCATATAGTAATATTGATTATTATATGTTAATACAACCACTGTAGCACAGAGCCAAAGGCCATGTGCAGCTGGAGTTGGCTACAGGGCCTGGCCTGTGGCCAGATCCTCCAGCCAACCTCTATGGCCACCCAACCCCATGCAGTGACGGCCTGCAGCCAGTCCCTGCAGCCAACCCCTAAAACAACCCAATACTGCATGGTCCCCCCTCCTCAGGCAGGTATCAGCTGCGGGTATCCCAATCCCCAGAGCCCAGTGTAAACATTCAATTTTTTGGGGAGAGGGGGGCTGCATGCCTGCCCCAGGCCAATCTCAGCCCTGAGGATCCAATCCCCTGGGGCTTGGCCTAAACTTTAACTTTTTTTATGGGGAGTGGGCTGTGCTGCCCCACCCCCCAGGCCAATCTCATTCTGGGGACCCCTTCACTTGGAGCCTGGCATAAACATTTACATTTTTAGGGGGAAGGTGGGCCACGTGTGCATGTGCAGGGGGGGCTGGGCCATGGGAGAAGGGGGAGAGTAGTGTACCTAAGTGCTCATGTGTGTTTGGGTGGCCGTCTTAGGCCGGCCAAACACACATGTGCACTTAGGTTTCTCCAGCCCGGCTGTGTTGAAAAGCCCGGCTGGAGAACCTGCACAGGCCCCAAGGTTATGTCTTAGTGGCAGTCCAAGCCCCTCAGACCAATCCTGACAATGCCCTCATGCTAGGTTTAGCATGAAAACCACACCTTTTTGCTGAGGAGCCTGTGCTGGTATCCCAGTGATTGATGGGACACTATCAGGCATAGTGGAGCCAGGCGGAAGGAGACGGCGGCATCGTGGTGAGAGGTAAGTTTATTTTGTTTATTTATTTCTTATTTGTTGCTCTTCATGTTCTTCAGAGGTACTCTTTTGATTGTATTTATTGTTGCTGCACCATTTAGTGGCATACACATGTTGATGCCTGTTTATGCCAATATAGTCCAAAAGGACCTCATCCGATCACACAAAATGCATGTCATCTTCATCATTTGTGGGATGTGTGAGAAATTTCCATAGTAGTGGCACTTCTTTGAAGTTGATGAAGTGTTCTGCCAAGTTTTCTTCCGTTACTTACCAAACATATTCTCAATTTTCCCGATTACATTTTTCAGTAGTTAACTTTGAAGTTGAAAGCACTGGTTGTTGTTATCCTAGACATGTCAAGTGAATTTTTTTCTGGTTTGGCTTATCTCACTTGCTTGGTTCAAACTCTCATTACAATGTTTTGTAAATAAAAAGACACTTTGGGTCAGCACCACTTTCCCTGCGCCCCTTAGCCTTCCCCTACAGCCACCATGTGTGCACCATATTTAAAATACGGTGCACTATGGCACAGGGTAGAGGCAATAGCGTCATTTTTCATGACACTACTGATGTACTCTGCAGGAGTAGTGCCAAAACTTTGGCGCTGCTCCTGCAGAGTACATTGGGCCCCATTCTAAATGATGGAAGCCCCCTTTTAACGCCTGCTCTTTAGCAGGTGTTAAATGTGCTGTTAAAAATGGTGCATCGAAATCTCAAAGATTTCCTTACACCGTTTTCCTGGCTCCCATAACAGGAGAATGCCCCCTTTGCATACATTATGCCTGGAACAGGCATAATGTAGTGCAAAGGGTTGCAGAGTGGTGCAATGCATGCATTGTGCCACCCTGTGAATATGACGCGGGGATTTCAGCCTTGTTGGGCCACATTGACGTAAACAATAATGAAGTTAATATGGCGCAAAGTGGCTCTAGAGCATTATAAATATGCACCTTAGTATTGAAGAATCACTTTTTTTTTTATATGCAGAGTAATTTATCTTCTTTGTCTTTCTGACAGCTCCCACCAAGCAAAGGCAAACATAACTCCACTTTCTTTCAAACAGCTCCCACTTACAGAAATTGGAGTTTTCATCTGTTTCCCCACAGGCAAATATGTGTGCTGTCACAGTAGCAGGATGTTTGGTTTGCGTGTTATAGTTACGTTTTGATACCCAGGAGAACATAGTCACTTGTGACTTATTGGTAAAGCTCTTGCATTCTTGCTTAGTAGGTTGAAGAGTCGTTTTATTTTTCTGCTGCTGGCCACGCTAGGTGGGGCGCGGTCCTTCACCATTGCGAAGGAGCCACCCCTGGTTCCCACAGAGACATTGTAATAAATGGAGAACAATTTTAATGTATTGACACTAAAATAAATATATGGAGTAGAGAACAAAACAAATGCATTTCCTCAAAATAAAAACAACTGCATGACAAGTCATTATCATAAGTAATTCTCTCAACTTCAGAAATTAAAATACTTTACTCATCTTATTAGCATTTAAACGAAGCCATTTACTATTGAAGTTTGTAAAAGGACACATACATAACAAACACCCTCAAAATAAACAAAACACTACGTACAATTAAAAATTAAAGTAAGAAATAGATGAATAAATTGTTTTTGAAAGTAAAAAAACAAAAAGAAGCAGAAGCAAAAAACCTTTTCCAAAGAACAGGTTCGGTGATACGGTGCAACCACAAGTCCTAGCTTTACACCACAACATAGTGTTCAGAGTCTGCAGTGCACAGTCAAAAGTGTTGTGTGCAACTGACTCACAGGCATGGATGCTGGCACAGAACCTAGTAGCATGCCTCCACTGCAACTAAAGCATGCAACTCACAGTTGGATACCATAACTAGCTATGAGTAGAGGAATGGATGGTTGCATGGGTGCCTGGCTGCATTCTGTAAATACTACGTCGTTCTCTAGAATCGCTTCTTTAGTGGAGGGAGCATGGACATCTTACGGATTTTGGGGGCACTGGGCCCAATGTATTTCGGTGCCCCTGTTTGGAACATCTTTGACTTTATGATGTAATTTCTCCACTTTCATGCCTTGTTTGCACAGGCACTCGTCCAGCTTCTACATTTTTACATCTCATATTCATGAAAGGTGGCGTGTGTTTTTAATAGTGTAACCTAGTAGTGGCTCACTAATATTACTGCAAATAATCTCTGTGACACTCTCTAATTTCTCCTATGTGAGGTTCTGTTTTGATCTAAAAGAAACGTTTTTTTATGGTTGTTGTATGAAACGTAAACACAACATTTCTCTATCAAATGTCTGTAATAGAGTCTTACAGAGCATTCACATTAAAAATAACTTAAAGGACAACTGAATTTAAAACAATCTGGGGCATATTTAAGAAAAGTGGCTCGGCACACAGTGCAGCACCACTTTTTTTGCGCCCTTTAGTGCCCCCCTACCACCAACATGTGTCTTCCGTATCTAAAATACAGTGCACCATGGCGCAGGGTAGGGGGCAATCGCATAATGTATTTTTTACGCTATTGATGTACTCTGCAGGAGTAGCGCCAAAATGTTGCCTCTACTCCTGCAGAGTATATAGGGGCCCATTGTATGCAATGGCATTCCCCCTTTTAATGCCTGCTCTCAGCAGGCGTTAAAAGTGCCGAAAAAAATGACGCAAGGAAATCTGTTAGATTTCCTTGCCACATTTTTTTGGCCCCTCTAACAGGGAAACGCCCCCTTTGCATACATTCTGCCTGGTGCAGGCATAATGTAGCGCAAAGGGTTACAAAGTGGCGCAATGCATACATTGCGCCACTTTTTAAATATATTCTGTGGCCTTTTTGGCCTTCTAATGCCACATTAGCGTAAAAACATGATGCTAATGTGGTGTTAGAATTGCGCTAAGGGCTCTTAAATATGCCCCTCTGTTTGAAAAAGGTCATCAGGGCAAGGCTTTCTGCACAGCAGAGATGGCTCTCTCATGGGTCCCCCTGAAACGCTGGGGCCCTGGGCCAGAGCCCCCTTTGCCTTAAAACGTCTCTGGGAGTGAGAGCTTGAAAGAGCTAAGTCACCCTCACTGTTCTAAAGAATATGAAGTGTGAGGAGAACAGAACAAGGCGGGGCTTCATCATTAGTCATGGTTGCCTGGCGTAAACCATTCATCGTGACTAGGAGCTAATTCCCTATACCAGTGCTTCACAAGTGGCCCCCCACTTTACCATTACTGGAACCAGAGGACCCCCAGTGTGACTTTTTTATTTTATCCGGGCCACCACCCTTCCCCCGCCACACACCACCACTGACTGCTGGGACATAATCTGTTAATTTTGTTTAATTCTCTAAATAGTCTCGAACCCCCTGAGAAGCCTTTGCGGACATGCATGGGTCCCCGAACAACAGGTTGGGAACCACTGCCCCATACCACTGTTTAGGAAAAATAATTATCTAATTTGCTTGTCTATTGGCATTTCATAAATGTATCTTTAAATCCCACAACTCCTGTGTATGTACCTCAAGAATAATCACAAATGCCTAATTCTGTCGCTGCCAATTATTTCAAATATTACATAAGCTTCTGCAACAATTCAAATATATGTGTATGTGGGTGTATTACAATACTCATTTTATATGACATGCAAAAGTATCTGTTTGCCCATAATAGACTTTTAATGAACCAAAGGTCTGGCCTACTTACCATCATCCAATTATTTCCACAGGAATGAAGTATAAAAGCCAGAAATATCTAACTCAGTATGCACATACACCTTTAGGCCACATTCCAAAAAGGAATAATATTCCTTAAAAAATGAGGAAAAGGCGAATAGTTAATAATTCAAGCCACAACATTAATAATTCCTCTCGCCAAACAGATAAGTAGTTATTTCTTCCTTATGAAAACAGTATCTGTATGTGTAAGGAATCTAGCTTGATGATAATGGGTTGAATATGTTTGCCTTATTAGCA
The DNA here is from genome assembly GCF_031143425.1 of Pleurodeles waltl. Classification (NCBI taxonomy): domain Eukaryota; kingdom Metazoa; phylum Chordata; class Amphibia; order Caudata; family Salamandridae; genus Pleurodeles; species Pleurodeles waltl. The sequence goes on from NC_090448.1 coordinate 586,893,061, forward strand.
ATGATAGGCATTATGCAAAGGAGAAAGTCAACACTGTCAATTTCCATTACAATGTATTCCATTCTCACATTCTAGAACAATCATTGGCAATGAGAATAGTTCTGGCTTTAAATTACATCTGGATAGTCCTGTGAAGCATTAAAAGTAAATAACCTGGGAATGAATATGTATTTGTGAGAAAGCAACGAACTATAGAATAATACTGGTGTAGGTTAAAAGGTCAGGCAACAGTTGCACTGTCAAGCCAGACCTACAAATCCATGTAGGTTGATAACTGCCCTCCTCCCATCAGTGCTGCTGCCAGAGAAAGACAAACACCACAAGTTATCCAGGGCCACATGTGCAAAACTATTTATCATTCGCAAATGACAAATTGGGCAGTTTGCAAATGCTAAATTATCTTTTGCCATGTACCAACCCTATTTTTTGATTCGGGAACCCGTTACCGAATTGCAAAAAAGGGTTTGTGAGTCAGTATTAGGAAGGGACCTGTTAGGGGCATCCCTTCCTAGTAGCGAGTCACAGGGCCATGTATGAATGTTTTGCGACCAGAATGCTGTTGCAAAATATTAATCTTTTACCAACTCTGTGAAGGAGGTGCTAACCCATTCACAAATGAGACGGTTTTCCCAAGGGACCCTTTCCCTTTTGTGATTGTGGGCAGCAACATTTTTAGGAGCAGGCAGTGGTCCCATTGACCACTACCTACTCTTAACAAATGTAAATAAAAATAATAATTTTGTTTTTGGAATGCATCCCATTTGGGGCTGCATTACAAAAAAAATATGCTTTATTTAAAAAGCAATCAGAGACATGGGTGGTCATTACAACCCTGGTGGTCGGTGTTAAAGCGGCGGTAAGACCGCCAACAGGCCCACGGTAAAAAAATTGCAATTACGACTGTGGCGGAAACCGGCAACAAAGACAGCCACTTTAACACTCCGACCGCCACGGCGGTATAAACAAACAGCACAGCGGTCACCGCCAACAGACAGGTGGGAGACAATGTACCGCCCACACTATTATGACAGGCCAATCCGCCACCTTTTCCGGGGCGGATTCACCGCGGATAAAAACACGGTGGACAAAGTAATTTTTAAGGGAAAACGCTCACCTCTACACACCCCATGAGGAATGAGGACACCATGGACCCGGACTCCAAATTCTACCTGCGATAGTCTTCCTGCTCCTCTACCAGGAGCACGAACGCCGGCGGTGAAGACCACGGTGAGTACTGCACCTACGACACAGGGGAGGGGGGAGGCAAAAAAACAGGGACACACACACGCAACACCCCCACCCTCACCCACTACAACACACACACAAATGCTTATCAATACATCACAGTTACACCCCCCAAACCCCCCGGAAGAATGCAAAGACAATAGAAAATGAGTGTAACCATTGTAATATATTAAAAGCAAGTAGGCAGAAATATATATATATATACACCATGTACAAAATATATACCAAGCATAGTAGTCCAGGTAGTGCACTAAGAAAGTCTGTGGAACACTGGGACCACACAGTATGGGCGAGGCCCACACAAGATCCCCGACCATGACAGAGAGAACACTGCAGGGGCATCAGACAGCAACTAAACAGGCACCTCAGGGGGAGGGAAAGGGGGGGCACCTCAGCCGCTTGAGTGCACAACCTAAAAATCCACAAGGGTGCCACATGCCCACTGTTCAATCCTGGGGAGTGCAAAGCCACAGTCTCTCAAGTCTATTCAGTGGGTGGGTTGCCCACTGTTCCATCCTGGGGAGTGCAAAGCCACAGTCTCTCCAGTCTCTACAGTGGGTGGCTTGCCCACTGTTCAATCCTGGGGAGTGCAAAGCCACAGTCTCACAAGTCTATACAGAGGGTGGGTTGCCCACTGTTCCATCCTGGGGAGTGCAAAGCCACAGTCTCACAAGTGGATGACAGTCTCCACTGGTTCTGGAGGGGGCATGGTGCCCAGAGTGCTTCATCTTGCTAAGGACAGAGGTAGTGGATGACAGTCTCCACTGGTTCTGGAGGGGGCATGGTGCCCAGAGTGCATCATTCACCCCGTGACGGACTAAGTTGCGTCAGTGCCCCTGCCGCTCATGGGCTAGCAGTGCTTGAGATGGCGGTGCCCTGTTCAGCGGTGCTTGAGACGGCGGTGCCCTGTTCAGTGGTGCTTGAGATGGCGGTGCCCTGTGCAGCGATGCTTGAGATGGCGATTCCCTGTTCAGCGGTGCTTGAGATGGCGGTGCCCTGTTCAGCACTGCTTGAGATGGCGGTGCCCTGTTCAGCAGTGCTTGAGACAGCGATGCCCTGTTCAGCGGTGCTTGAGACGGCGGTGCCCTGTTCAGCGGTGCTTGAGACGGCGATGCCCTGTGCAGCGGTGTTCAGCAGTGCTTGAAACGGCGGTGCCCTGTTCAGCGGTGCTTGAGACGGCGGTGCCCTGTGCAGAGGTGCTTGAGATGGCGATGCCCTGTTCAGCAGTGCTTGAGATGGCGGTCTCCATTGCAGGGTCTCAGCTGCTGGCGGTCCTTCATGGCCCAACGGGGCTTTTGCTGGCGGTCCTTAATGGCCCAGCGGGGCTTTTGCTGGCGGTCCTTCATGGCCCAGCAGGGCTTTTCCTGGCGGTCCTTTATAGCCCAGCGGGGCTAGTGCTGGCGGTCCTTCATGCCCCAGCGGGGCTGGTGCTGGCGGTGGCCTCCTGGCCAGGTGGGCTGGTGCTGACGGTGGCCTCCTGGGCAGCTGGGCTGATGCTGGTGGTGGCCTCCTGGGCAGCTGGGCTGATGCTGGCGGTGGCCTCCTGGGCAGCTGAGCTGGTGCTGGCCGTGGCCTCCTGGGCAGCTGGGCTGATGCTGGCGGTGGCCTCCTGGGCAGCTGAGCTGGTGCTGGCCGTGGCCTCCTGGGCAGCTGGGATGATGCTGGCGGTGGCCTCCTGGGAAGCTGGGATGATGCTGGCGGTGGCCTCCTGGGCAGCTGGGCTGGTGCTGGCGGTGGCCTCCTGGGCAGCTGGGCTGATGCTGGCGGTGGCCTCCTGGGCAGCTGGGCTGATGCTGGCGGTGGCCTCCTGGGCAGCTGGGCTGGTGCTGGCCTCGTGGGCAGCTGGGCTGATGCTGGCGGTGGCCTGAGCATCGGTGATGATGGCGGTCTTCCCAGACTTACCGGGTTTCTTGTGGCCCTTCCCCTCCTTGGAAGGTGTCACAGCTGACTCCACACTCCCAACGGGACCCCTGGGAGCAGCTTTGGTGGCTGGAGTCTTCCCCCCTCCCGCCGGGCACTGGCTAACTTCTGATGCTTCACAGGTGGGGGACTGTCTGTGCTGTGGCTCCGTGCCACACTGGCTGCCCTGGTGGCCGGTGCACTCCAGATTCCGGTGACTACAGGCACCACTGGTCCCGGAGATGTTGTGGCTGAGGTGCTACTTCGGGACCTATGAGACGGACGGGGTGGGGGAGGTGTGGGAAAGAGGTCAAGGTTGGACAGGAAAAGTTTGGACACACTGGGACGGGTAGCTGGAGAGGGTTTGGGAGTGGAGGAAGAGGTGGTGGTTGTAGGAGGTGTACGTTTGGTGACTTTGGGTGAAGGTGCATGCGCTGGAGGCTGTCGTGAGGTGGATGACTGCTGGGTGGGTGTGTGCCTGCATTTGTGAATCTTGGGAGGGGGCGTCACAGACACAATGGGAGAGGACACAGGGGACGTGTGAATGGTAGTGGGGGTGGTGACTGCACGTGAGCGGGGTGTGGTGATGGGTGTGCTGGAGAAGGACGTAGTGGCTGTAGAGGTAGTGCATGCAGGTGTGAGTGTAGACGAGACTGGGAGGGAGGAGGGAGACGAGGAGGAGGGGGACACAGTGGTGGCATTGGATGTTGGTGTGTCTGCATGTGTGTGATGCTTGTGTGAGTGCCTGTGAGATGTGTGGTGCTTATGTTTGCCTGAGCTTCCCTCGGGTGTTGAGGTGTATGCATGTTGGTCGGTAGGTGTGCTTGGGATAGGCTAAGGTACAGGGGATTGGGTTGGGGTGGAGGAAGTTGGAGGGAGGAGGCTAGAGACGGGGACAATGGCTGCCATCAGTGCTGAGGACAGAGTCTGAAAAGCTCGCTGAAGGACCGCCTGACCAGAATGAATGCCCTCCAGGAATGTATTGGTTTGTTGCAACTGCCTCTCTACACCCTGGATGGCATTCAAATGGTAGACTGCCCAACAGTGAGGGACCTGAGGAGGTCAATGGCCTCCTCTCTGAGGGCAGCAGGGGTGACTGGGGCAGGGCCTGAGGTGCCTGGGGCGAAGGTGATGCCACCCTCCTGGGTGAGCAGGCACGGGACAAAGGCTGAGGGGCTGCTGGGAGGGTGGTGCTGGTAGGGGGGTGGCAGCTGTACCTGTAGATGCGGGGGGCACACATGTTTCCGCCACCACAAGGGAGCTCCCATTAGAGGACGAGTCCGTGTCGCTGGTGTCAGCCCCTGTCCCCGCCGTGGAGCTCCCCTCGCCCTCTGTCCCACTGGTGAATTCAGACTCCGTAGTGTCTCCCTCCAGGGCCATGTGGGATGCAGCTCCCTCGTGCTCCGGTGCCACTGCTCCTCCGCCTGATGATGCTAATTCACACAAGAACAGGGAGACCACAAAAAGGGGGGGAAGACAGAAGAAAGACATGTTGAGTGCATGCATTACCGCTACCGTTGGCGGACACGACAGACACAGAAGCCCCCTGCACTATGCCGCGCTCTTGGGCTCCAATGTTCAATTCCTGGGAAATGGCCTACAAGGCTATGGATGACATCTGCACACATAGATGACACAGGGGCATGACTAGGTGTACTTGGCACTCTACAGAGGTGGGCTGGGGTGCTACATGGCCTGCCTTATGGAGGGGCCTTGCCTACGGAACTCGCTCTGGCCTAGGGAAACCCACAGCCCACCTCCCCCACCCAGACCTCTCCACTGCACGCAAAGTCAGCAGAATGAGAGTGTACTCACCCCCTTGTGACTGCTGTGATGCCCTCAAATGCCCATCCAACTCCGGGTAGGCCACCGCCAGGATCCTGAACATCAGGGGGGTCATGGTGCGACGGGCACCCCTCCCACGTTTGGAGGCCATCCCCAGCTGAGCCTCCACCGTCTTCTCTGCTCCAGCGGCGAATGTCCTCCCATCTTTTCCGGCAGTGGGTGCTCCGTCTGTGGTACACCGCCAGGGTCCGGACGTCCTTGGCAATGGCACGCCAAATATTTTTTTTCTGGTGGGCGCTGACCTACATGAAATGTACAGGGGAAAAAGAGAAGTTATTACCAACTGCACCGTCAAAGTGATTGGCCCCATCCCTACCCTTGCCATGTGGCACATGTGTTCACCGTCTTTCATGCACGCAGCACTCTCCCCCCTTCCTTCTTACATCCAGCCCTCTCCACACAGGCATTGCTCATACAACATGCTCCCTGTGTACTTACCTGTTGGTCTGGAGGACCATAGAGTAGCGTGCACTGGGGGAGGACCCCATCCACGAGCTTCTCCAACTCCTCCGATGTGAAGGCAGGGGCCCTTTCCCCAGACACTCGAGCCATTGTCTCTTCCAGACCGAGGTCACAGCAGCACTTGCAGTGTAGGTCCTCTCCTGTCGAAGATCAGGTATCGAGTGATTGAACAGATAGAAAATGGCGGTCACGTCTGCGGCAGTGCGTACCGTCACCGCCGGCGTACATCGTCATTGGCTCCTGGGACCCATTGGGTCCAATGTTAACCAATGCAGCTGTGGAGCCTGTGGACAGATGAAGACGAGGAAGCAGAGGAAGAAGGCATGAGCAACAGCAATATTTCCAGTGAGACACAGGTAAGAATACAAACCTGCCTACTACATGTACTTTAACACTACTACCTCTCTACTGTGTGTCGTTTTCACCCAGTGTATGGTCACTGAGTTGTCACTTTCCCTTACGATTTCACAGATGTGGGTCCCACTGTGTGACATCTGCTTAGATTCCTCATGGACTAGAGCTGTGTGACATAGGTATGTTGACATTACAATTGAAAGAGCATTTTGTCACTGTAATTGCTAATACACTATTTCGAAATCACAGACAGACTCCAGATTGTTTTTTGCTTTAAGTGTGTTTATTTAAGTGCTCAATATTGGAGGGGGTAGTGAAATGGTGAGGGGTGATGGCGGAGGAATGTCCATGGCAGAGTCCAGTCTATTAGTCTCGCAAGTGTATTGCCCAAATGGGCATAGGAAGTGGAGCTAGGGCAGTCAAAGTATGGACAGGGTGACAAAGTGGGACAGTAGGATAACAATCAAGGTGGTCTCATTTCTTGGCGGGGTCTTGGCATTGTGATCTGTCTTTGTCCTGGATCTCAGGGACCGTTTGCGGCGTGGTTCTCCCTCTGCAGGGGGTGGGGTGGTGGTGTGGTGGTCCTGTGGCAGGGCGTCCGGTCCACTAGCGCCGGCAGAGGTGGTGGGCAGTTCATCGTCCATGCCAGTGTCAGGGGCCCCTTGTAGTGCCACAGTGTCCCTCCTGGTGTTGAGTACTTCCTTCAGCACCCCTACGATGGTGCCAAGGGTGGAGCTGATGGTTCTGAGTTCCTCCCTAAAGCCCATATACTGTTCCTCCTGCAGCCGCTGGCTCTCCTGAAACTTGGCCAGTACCGTTGCCATCGTCTCCTGGGAGTGGTGGTATGCTCCCATGATGGAGAAGAGGGCCTCGTGGAGAGTGGGTTCCCTTGGCATGTCCGCCCCCTGTCGCACAGCAGCCCTCACAGTTCCCCTGTGTTCCTCGGCCTCTGTCCCCTGGACCATGTGCCCACTACCACTGCCCCCAGGTCCCTGTTGTTGTTGGGGTGGTGGGTTATCCTGGGTTCCCTATAGTGGTGGACACACTGCTGATTGACGTGTCCTCGGGACGGAGGTATGGGCCCACTGGGTGGGTGCTGTGCTGGTGTTTCCAGAGGGGGGAAGCTCTGTGGTGGCCTCTGATTGGGTGAGGGGAACCGACTGTCCCAAGGTCCCCGATGGGCCGGGCTGCTCATCTAGATCCAGTTGGACAGAGCTGCTGTCATCACTGTGGGCCTCTTCTGTTGGTGGTGTGGACATGTGTGGACCCTCCTGTCCGGTAACGTTGGGTAGGGGTCCTGCAGGGGTATAAAAGGATGGTTATTACATCTGTGTGTGTCATGGTGTGCAATGGGTGGGTGACCATGTACCCCAGTGCTTGCATTCCTGTGTGGGACCTTGTGTGAGTATGGTTTAGGGGGTTGTATGGGTATGTGCAGTGGGCATGCTTTAGTGATGGGTGCCCACGCTTTGTTGTTGCATGCAGGGCTTAGTGTTGGGATGGGTGGTTTGTGATGTTAGGACATATGTGAGGAGTTGGGGTGCTGGGGGTGAGGGTATGTGTTGGCATGCAGGTAGGGTGGGAGATGTAATAATTAAGATTTGTCTTACCAAAGTCCATTCCTCCAGCTAATCCTGCGAGGCCCTCAGGATGCAGAATCACCAAGACCTGCTACTCCCATGTTGTTAGTTGTGGGGGAGGAGGTGGGGGTCCGCCGCCAGTCCTCTGAACCACCAGGTGGTATCTTGATACCACGAAATGCACCTTCCCCCGTAGGTCGTTCCACCTCTTCCTGATGTCCTCCCGATTTCTTCGGTGCTGTCCCACTGCGTTGACCCTGTCCACTATTCTTCGCCATAGCTCCATCTTCCTTGCAATTGAGGTGTGCTGCACCTGTGCTCCGAATAGCTGTGGCTCTACCCGGATGATTTCCTCCACCATGACCCTGAGCTCCTCCTCCGAGAACCTGGGGTGTCTTTGCCGTGCCATGGGGTGGTGTAGGTGATGTGTGGGGTGAAGTGTGTGGTGATTTGTAGTGGTGTGTTGTGTGAGGTGCGTGGAGGTTCTGTGGGTGATGGTTTTGTTTGCCAGTGGATGCTGTTGTTCTTGCTAGTGCTCTCTCTCTGGCCTTCTTTCTGAATTTTTTGTTGTTGGGGTTTGTGGGTGATGTGGGTGTGTGTTTTATATTGCAATGGGTGTGTGGGAGTGGTGTGTGTATGTGTATCAGGTATGTGTATTTGGAATTGTCCAATGTGGCTGTGTTTTGTAAGAGTGTGTGTATTTTGTATTTTGAGCGCGGTGGTGTGTACCGCTAATGGAATACAGCGGTTGAAAGACCACCACGTGGATTCGTGTGTCGTGATAGTGTGAGCGTATTTCTGTTGGCGTGACGGTGGAGGTTTTGTTTTCACCAGTTTATCACTGACCTTTGGTGTGGCAGACTTGTGTGGGAGTCTGAATTTTGGCGGATTCCGACATGTGGGTCATAATAGCTGTGGCGGAATTCTGCGGCCGCGGCGGTGTGTTGGCAGTCTTCTGCACGGCGGTAAGCGGCTTTTACCGCCAATGTTGTAATGACCGCCATGGTCTCTGCTGATCCTAGCACGCCACCATCCATGCGAGTGCCGTCCATTCAGAATGGGTTACAAATTACATACTGCCTCATGAATATTGATGAAGCATGTGAACAGTGTTGTACACAAAAAGTCGCAATTAGGAACTTCCAACATGCAGTGATTGTACATGTGGCCCATTGTTATCTAAGACACTCCTCCAGCATTACAAGGTTGAGTGTGTGCCCCTGAAAGTTGAACCTCAGCCAGCTGCTTTGATAAACAAAACAATCACAGCTGTGAGGAAGGCAAGCACTTTTTGGTGGAAGCTCAAAACGTCTGTCCAATTAAATCTATAGTAATGCTCACCTAATTGTCTAGCGACAGCTGCATTATCAAGCTAAACTATCAAAAGACCTGATCTAAAACAGCTACTGAGGTAGCAGTTAAAAAAAAACACTAAAATGCCAATGCAGCTTCTCACTAAGAAGAAGTGATGTTAAAAAGAATCAAGTTTAAAAAAAAGTTATCTGTCAATTATTTCAACATTTCTCAAGCCTTTTGAAAGCAGAAGTTAATGCTTATCCCCTTAAACAGACCCACAGTTCCCAGTAATAACAAATGGAAAAGCATGCTGTAGCTCAGCAGAGCACTCTATAATTTCTCCAGTCAGCCCTCATAAACAATACAAGCATTGGCAATGTCTATATCTCTGGCTTTAGAGTAGGGGTGAGCAGAATCGCCGCAATTTGATTTGGCAAAATTCCATGGAATTCCATAACAATTCCATGAGATTATTCTGAATTTTTAAATGGGGTGGAGTGGGCATTTGACGCTATTATCTTACTGCAAAATACATGCTTGCATAAAAAATGGTTGAGAGGATGCATTTTGTGCTAAGAAAATAGTGCAGCCAAGAACCTCTCTGTGCCCTCACATACTCTGTAGTGATTAATGCACAGTATTTAGGGATACTGCCGCTGAGTGGTATGCAGTGGTTTGTAAATTTTAGAAACCACTGCATACCACTCTGCAGTGCGTAACCCTCAGCGCCCTTACATACTCTACAGTAATCACTGCAGAGAATGTAAGGACGTCGAGGAGTATGCACTGCTGAGGAGTGATTTTTAAACTGGGCTGGAAGAGGGAGCAGTCCCTCTATGTTTAAAAATCGTGGCATATTAAAGTTTAACCTGCAGTGATTTTTAAAAATAGAGGGACTGCTTCCTCTTCCACCACTCTTTAGAAACATAAAACTTCACTGCAGATTAGTTCTGCCAGCGGAACAGTGGAATTTATAAGTAATTTCACTGTACAATAGCAACGCAGAATTACCAAATTCCTCTGATTCCGCCGGCAGAATCAAACATTTCACCCACGCCTATTTTAAAGGAATGCTATATGGTAATGTGAAGCACTAAAAGAAAATAGCATGGGAATAGACTTGTATTTGTGTGGAAGAAACAAACTGTAGCTTAATATAGGTGCATGTTAAAAAGTTCAGGTGACAGCTGCACTTTTAAGCCAGATCCAATGTAAGTTAATGACTGCTCTCCTCCCATCTGTGCTGCTAACCAGAGAAACACCGTAAATTATCTAGTTATCTAAGACACTTTAATAGCATTACAATGCCACGTGTGTGCCCCTAAAAGTTCAACATCAGTCAGTTGGATAAACAAAATTATCAAAGCTGTGTGGAGAGCAAACACTTGTTTGTGGAAGAACAAAACTTCTACCCTATCAAAACATATACTCCTGGCTCCAAACATGTGGGAGGAGCCGCCAAAGATCCTGCCTAGTGATGCTCACATAATTGTCTAGAGATAACTGCGCAGCTAAGCCAGACCATAAACATGGTCCTATCTTCCAACCCTCCATCATGTATCCAAAAACAGGGTGATTACCCTGCAGTGTTTATCAGACAGCTGTCCACAGGACACCTTCCAAATATGTTCAGTAATTACTCATTTCCTGTAATTTGAGGGACAAATGATCCAATAAAATTGTATGTCAGAATATCATGGGGTAGAGCAATTTAGACTCCATCCTTTACACATCGCAAACTCATTATATTCACTGTTTGCCCTAATCATATTAACATCTGTAAATAATTTACATGCATTAATGAAAGGTAATCAATGTGGAGAGTAAAAGATTTAGGGCCTGATTTAGAACTTAGAGGACAGGCCACTCCATCACAACGGTGACAAATATCCTATGCGCTGGTGTTATATCCATCCCCGTTGTGACAGAGTAACCCATCGACCAAGTGATAAATCAGGCCCTTTGTCCGAGACCACCACCACATTTAATGCATCATACTCAACTTACGACCACTCAGCAACCCCCCACGGAGATCTGGGACATAATCTCATCTCTCACACTGGACATTATCTTCCTCAGGGAAACCTGGCTAAACCCCACCTCCTGGTGAATCGGTATCATCTACAGGGATCCATCCACTGCACAACATCCCCTGATGATCCAACACCCATAATTGAACACCTTAACTTGCACCTCCACACTGACGAAAGAAGCACCATTAGAGGCACCCTTACCTAGAGACCTCCAGTATCACGCCCCAGCATCTGCATCACCATCCGGGAACTCTTCGCCTCGCTCATAGTTGACTCTGAGCACTACATCTTCCTAGGGGACCTCAACTTCCACCTCAATAACCCCAGCAATGCCAACACCACAGAACTCCTGGAACGCATGAGCATCATTGGCTTCAAACAGCTCTTCCAGCACTCTTTAGAAACATAAAACTTCACTGCAGATTAGTTCTGCCAGCGAAACAGTGGAATTTATAAGTAATTTCACTGTACAAGAGTAACGCAGAATTACCAAATTCCTCTGATTCCGCCGGCAGAATCAAACATTTCACCCAGGCCTATTTTAAAGGAATGCTATATGGTAATGTGAAGCACTAAAAGAAAATAGCATGGGAATAGACTTGAATTTGTGTGGAAGAAACAAACTGTATCTTAATATAGATGCATGTTAAAAAGTTCAGGTGAAAGCTGCACTTTTAAGCCAGACCTAAACATCCAATGTAAGTTAATGACTGCACTCCTCCCATCTGTGCTGCCAACCAAAGAAACACCATAAATGATCTAGTTATCTAAGACACTTTAATAGTATTGCAATGCCATGTGTGTGCCCCTAAAAGTTCAACATCAGTCAGTTGGATAAACTAAATTATCAAAGCTGTGTGGAGAGCAAACACTTGTTTGTTGAAGAACAAAACTTCTATCCTATCAAAAAATATACTCCTGGTTCCCAACATGTGGGAGGAGCCACCAAAGATCCTGCCTAGTGAGGCTCACATAATTGTCTAGAGATAACTGGGCTGCTAAGCCAGACCATAAACATGATCCTATCTTTGAACCCTCCATCATGTCTCCAAAAACAGGGTGATTACCCTGCAGTGTTTACCAGAGAGCTGTCCACAGGACACCTTCCAAATATGTTCAGTAATTACTCATTTGCTGTAATTTGAGGAACACATGATCAAATAAAATTGTATGTCAGAATATCATGGGGTAGAGCAATTTAGACTCCATCCTTTACACATTGCAAATCCACAATTATATACTCATATTTGTCATTATATTCACTGTTTGCCCTAATCATATTAACATCTGTAAAGAATTTACATGCATTAATGAAAGGTAATCAATGTGGAGAGTAAAAGATTTAGGGCCTGATTTAGAACTTAGAGGACAGGTCACTCCAGCACAACAGTGACAAATATCCTATGCGCTGGTGTTATATCCTTACCCGTTGTGACAGAGTAACCCATCGACCAAGTGATAAATCAGGCCCTTTGTCCGAGACCACCACCACATTTAATGCATCATACTCAACTTACGACCACTCAGCAACCCCCCACGGAGATCTGGGACATAATCTCATCTCTCACACTGGACATTATCTTCCTCAGGGAAACCTGGCTAAACCCCACCTCCTGGTGAATCGCTATCATCTACAGGGATACCATCCACTGCACAACATCCCCTGATGATCCAACACCCATAATTGAACACCTTACCTTGCAGCTCCACACTGACGAAAGAAGCACCATTAGAGGCACCCTTACCTAGAGACCTCCAGTATCACGCCCCAGCATCTGCATCACCATCCGGGAACACTTCGCCTCGCTCATAGTCGACTCTGAGCACTACATCTTCCTAGGGGACCTCAACTTCCACCTCAATAACCCCAGCAATGCCAACACCACAGAACTCCTGGAAAGCATGAGCATCATTGGCTTCAAACAGCTCTTCCAGCACTCTTTAGAAACATAAAACTTCACTGCAGGTTAGTTCTGCCAGCGGAACAGTGGAATTTATAAGTAATTTCACTGTACAAGAGTAACGCAGAATTACCAAATTCCTCTGATTCCGCTGGCAGAATCAAACCTTTCACCCAGACCTATTTTAAAGGAATGCTATATGGTAATGTGAAGCACTAAAAGAAAATAGCATGGGAATAGACTTGTGTTTGTGTGGAAGAAACAAACTGTATCTTAATATAGGTGCATGTTAAAAAGTTCAGGTGAAAGCTGCACTTTTAAGCCAGACCTAAACATCCAATGTAAGTTAATGACTGCCCTCCTCCCATCTGTGCTGCCAACCAGAGAAACACCATAAATTATCTAGTTATCTAAGACACTTTAATAGCATTACAATGCCATGTGTGTGCCCCTAAAAGTTCAACATCAGTCAGTTGGATAAACAAAATTATCAAAGCTGTGTGGAGAGCAAACACTTGTTTGTTGAAGAACAAAACTTCTACCCTATCAAAACATATACTCCTGGCTCCCAACATGTGGGAGGAACCGCCAAAGATCCTGCCTAGTGAGGCTCACATAATTGTCTAGAGATAACTGGGCTGCTAAGCCAGACCATAAACATGATCCTATCTTTGAACCCTCCATCATGGATCCAAAAACAGGGTGATTACCCTGCAGTGTTTACCAGAGAGCTGTCCACAGGACACCTTCCAAATATGTTCAGTAATTACTCATTTGCTGTAATTTGAGGAACACATGATCAAATAAAATTGTATGTCAGAATATCATGGGGTAGAGCAATTTAGACTCCATCCTTTACACATTGCAAATTCACAATTATATACTCATATTTGTCATTATATTCACTGTTTGCCCTAATCATATTAACATCTGTAAAGAATTTACATGCATTAATGAAAGGTAATCAATGTGGAGAGTAAAAGATTTAGGGCCTGATTTAGAACTTAGAGGACAGGTCACTCCATCACAACAGTGACAAATATCCTATGCGCTGATGTTATATCCATCACCGTTGTGACAGAGTAACCCATCTACCAAGTTCTAAATCAGGCCCTTAGTCCGAGACCACCACCACATTTAATGCATCATACTCAACTTACGACCACTCAGCAACCCCCCACAGAGATCTGGGACATAATCTCATCTCTCACACTGGACATTATCTTCCTCAGAGAAACCTGGCTAAACCCCACCTCCCAGGGAATCGCTATCATCTAAAGGGATACCATCCACTGCACAACATCCCCTGATTATCCAACACCCATAATTGAACACCTCAACTTCCAGCTCCACACTGACGAAAGAAGCACCATCAGAGGCACCCTTACCTAGAGACCTCCAGTATCACGCCTCAGCCTCTGCATCACCATCCCGGAACTCTTCGCCCTGCTCATAGTCGACTCTGAGCACTACATCTTCCTAGGGGACCTCAACTTCCACCTCAATAACCCCAGCAATGCCAACACCGCAGAACTCCTGGAAAGCATGAGCATCATTGGCTTCAAACAGCTCTTCCAGCACTCTTTAGAAACATAAAACTTCACTGCAGATTAGTTCTGCCAGCGGAACAGTGGAATTTATAAGTAATTTCACTGTACAAGAGTAACGCAGAATTACCAAATTCCTCTGATTCCGCTGGCAGAATCAAACATTTCACCCAGGCCTATTTTAAAGGAATGCTATATGGTAATGTGAAGCACTAAAAGAAAATAGCATGGGAATAGACTTGTATTTGTGTGGAAGAAACAAACTGTATCTTAATATAGGTGTATGTTAAAAAGTTCAGGTGAAAGCTGCACTTTAAAGCCAGACCTAAACATCCAATGTAAGTTAATGACTGCCCTCCTCCCATCTGTCTGTGCTGCCAACCAGAGAAACACCATAAATTATCTAGTTATCTAAGACACTTTAATAGCATTACAATGCCATGTGTGTGCCCCTAAAAGTTCAACATCAGTCAGTTGGATAAACAAAATTATCAAAGCTGTGTGGAGAGCAAACACTTGTTTGTTGAAGAACAAAACTTCTACCCTATCAAAACATATACTCCTGGCTCCCAACATGTGGGAGGAGCCGCCAAAGATCCTGCCTAGTGAGGCTCACATAATTGTCTAGAGATAACTGAGCTGCTAAGCCAGACCATAAACATGATCCTATCTTTGAACCCTCCATCTTGTATCCAAAAAACAGGGTGATTACCCTGCAGTGTTTACCAGAGAGCTGTCCACAGGACACCTTCCAAATATGTTCAGTAATTACTCATTTGCTGTAATTTGAGGAACACATGATCAAATAAAATTGTATGTCAGAAGATCATGGGGTAGAGCAATTTAGACTCCATCCTTTACACATTGCTAATTCACAATTATATACTCATATTTGTCATTATATTCACTGTTTGCCCTAATCATATTAACATCTGTAAAGAATTTACATGCATTAATGAAAGGTAATCAATGTGGAGAGTAAAAGATTTAGGGCCTGATTTAGAACTTAGAGGACAGGTCACTCCATCACAACAGTGACAAATATCCTATGCGCTGATGTTATATCCATCACCGTTGTGACAGAGTAACCCATCTACCAAGTTCTAAATCAGGCCCTTAGTCCGAGACCACCACCACATTTAATGCATCATACTCAACTTACGACCACTCAGCAACCCCCCACAGAGATCTGGGACATAATCTCATCTCTCACACTGGACATTATCTTCCTCAGAGAAACCTGGCTAAAACCCACCTCCCAGGGAATCGCTATCATCTAAAGGGATACCATCCACTGCACAACATCCCCTGATTATCCAACACCCATAATTGAACACCTCAACTTCCAGCTCCACACTGACGAAAGAAGCACCATCCGAGGCACCCTTACCTAGAGACCTCCAGTATCACGCCTCAGCCTCTGCATCACCATCCCGGAACTCTTCGCCCTGCTCATAGTCGACTCTGAGCACTGCATCTTCCTAGGGGACCTCAACTTCCACCTAAATAACCCCAGCAATGCCAACACCACAGACCTCCTGGAAAGCATGAGCATCATCTGCTTCAAGCAGCTCATCACCCACCCTACTTACATCACAGGACACACGCTTGACACCATCTTCACCTCCAGTGACAGAGTCAGGTACATCTACACCACACAACTCACCTGGTCCAACCACCACAGTGTATACTTTACCATCTCAGTACCCACCCCCTGGCACCACACCTGCAGATCCATGTGAAGAGACTAGAAGAAGGTATAAGAAGACCAGTGGAATGACACTCTCTGCTCCCACTTCCCATACTTTGCACATTATCCTGATCAGGCAGCAGAGAGCTTCTACCAGTGGATCACAGAATGTGCCAATGCCAGTATCCTGCCAAAACAGCCAAGGTCGAAGAGCAAAGAAATAAAGCAAGTTGGTTCACTGAGGCACTGTATACCACCTAGTGCAAGTACCATCAACTTGAAAGGAAGTGTTCCATCAGCAAACAAATGGAAGACCACACCACCTTCAGGGCCGCTCTCAACCAATACCACCGTCTCCTGAAAGAACCCAAGAGGAATGTCCTAACACACCACATCAAAGCCAGCTCAAACAACAGCAAAAAAACTCTTCATCATCGTGAATTTCACCAATCCCGCAGCCACCGAGAATTACATCACCCATTCCCAGGAACTGTGCGACAACCTTGCGGACATCTTCCATGGAAAGTTCTCAGCCATCTATGAAAACTTTGCACAGCAACCGTCTGCTGCAGACAGCATCAACCAGGTCACACCCACTAGCACAAACCCTGAACACCTTCTCACTCACTGGGATCTCCTCACCACACAAGACACTATCTCCCTCATGAACTCCGTGCATCAGAAGCACCCATGGACTCCTTCCCCCACCAAGTCTTAAACCTTGGAAGCAAGACAATCCCTGACGACCTCAGGAAGGTCTTGAACACCTCCATCACTGCATCCTCCTTCCCTGAGGACTGGAAACACGCTGAAGTTAAACCTCTCCTTTAAAAAAACATCTGAACTGAAGAACTACAAGCCCATCTCTCTGCTCCCCTATTCGGAAAAAGCCCTTGAGAAAGTGATCAACCAGTAACTCCCCCAACACCTTAAAGATTATAACCTCCTTGACCCCTCGCAATCTAGATTTTGGAGCCAAGCACAGCACCAAGACAGCCCAGGTTACAGCCACTGATGACATCCGAGCCCTTCTAGACTTTTGGGAAACAGCAGACCTCATCCTCCTTGCTCTGCCTGCCGCGTTTGACACAGTCTCCCACCACATCCTGATCAGCAGACTCCACCACATTGGGATTCAAGGAAATGCCCTCAAATTGATCACCTCTTACCTCACAGGCAGGACCCCAAGGATCCATCTCCCACCATTCACCACTGAGCCCAAGAAGATAATCTGCAGAGTCCCCCAAGCATTGTCCCTCAGCCCGACCCTCTTCAAAACCTACATGACCCCCCTGGCCGACACCGTGAGATCACACTGACTAAACATTATCTCTTACATCAGCAACACACACACCTCATCCTCTCACTGTCCAAAGAGCCCTCAACCACAAAAAACAACTTCCACAGATCAATGAGGAACATTGTGGACTGGATGAAGGACATCTGTCTGAAACTCAACACTGAAAAGATGGTAGTCCTCATTTTTGGGAACAACACCTCACCGTGGAACGACACATGGTGGCCTTTGGAGCTTGGCCGATGTCCCACCCCAACAGACCAGGCGTGCAACCTCAGCATCATACTGGATAGTAAGCTATCCATGAAGAAACAAGTCAACCCAGTCTCATCTGTCTGCTTCTATACCCTTCGCTTGCTCCAAAAGATTTTGAGGTGGCTCCCGCTAAGCAACAGAAGGACCATCCTGCAGCCCCTCTTAACCAGCAGACTGGACTACGGTAACATGCTCTATGTAGGAATCACTGCACTCCTCCTGAAGTGACTCCTGACAATCTAGAACTCAGCAGCAAGACTCATACTCAACCTCCCTAGAAGGACCCACATCACACCTCGTCTCAAGAAACTGCACTGGCTCTTGATTCGGGACAGATGCCAATTCAAGATGTTGACCCACACCTACAAAGCCCAACACAATGAAGGACCAGCATACATCAACAAACACCTGACCTTCCACCAGTGAATCAGACACAAGCCTTGGAACAACTTCTCTTTGCACCTCGGGACTGCACCGTCACTCCAGCAATTCAAAAGGGAACTAAAGACCTGGATGTTCTAATAATCAGACCTCCACATGGCAGCAGACAGATCCAGTGCCTCAAGACCCTCAGGGATGATTTGCCACACTCTACAAATGTTTGATTGATTGATTGATTAATTGATTTATACATGTGTGCACTAATGTTCAGTTCAAATATACTTACATGTATTCATTATTCACGTTTTACATTTACACTTCAAATGACATTTCTGTACGTAAAAATGTATTCCTTTCTTCACGTTTTACATTTATTCTTTAACTTATTCATGCTTGTATAACCATGTATTTGAAGTGAAAGAAGTGCATATTAAATGCTTAGCTAAACTAGCCTAACTGTAGACCTAATTTTGAAATGTATTTTGTTAGGGTAACATGTTCTTTCTTTCTTTGCAGGAACCTTATCATGATTATCGTTAGCTAGAGAAAGGAGTATTGTATGTATTAGACTGCTGATATTGAGACTTGAAGAGAAGAACTTGGGAAGTAGTGTGGAGAATAATGATGAGAAAAAGCCTCCTGTTCATCATATACCAGGGACATGAGAAGTTCAAGGCTGCAGTTACTGCCATTGTTTTGAGGCGCTAGGAAACGTATGGGATGTTGCAAATGCACATCAGAAGTAATGAATTGGTTGGATTCCCGATGGAGTGGAAAAAGATACGAATGTTGCTGAAACTCAAATTGTTTTAACTGGTATTCACACAGTTCGTACATAGGTTGATTCCCTTTATGCTCTGAGGGGTACAAACCTCTCTGCTTTCCTTTATTCTTGCAAATGTGAAGCTTCATGCTAAACACTTAGGGGCATATTTATGAGAGGCTTGCACCAATGTTGCACCACAAATTATGATGCAACAGCAGCGCAAGCCTAAAGTCAG
Source organism: Pleurodeles waltl (assembly GCF_031143425.1). Taxonomy (NCBI): domain Eukaryota; kingdom Metazoa; phylum Chordata; class Amphibia; order Caudata; family Salamandridae; genus Pleurodeles; species Pleurodeles waltl. The sequence goes on from NC_090448.1 coordinate 586,911,847, forward strand.
AATTATAAAACAACACATTTGCCAAAATGTGTCATTTTTCAAGTATTGCATGGGGAAAAGCTGAGTCAAAAGCATCTGTGTCATGCAACTTTTAACATATGTAAGGTGGGCCTCCCCCCCAAAATTATGATGCAAATATAAACAGTGGTATTTGTGGGTTTATCACTACATCACACATCTCCAGGAAGTGCAATGCAAAGTCTAAAATGCATCAGAATTTCTGCACATCAGCAAACCAGGCAGAGGAAATGAAGCAGTAGCAGTGGCATAAAAACCTGGACAACACAAAATACTGGGGCAATGGAGGTTGTCATTCTGCAAGTAGTAGTAGTGAGGAGACCACCACCACCACATAGGCAGTTTAGGAGGAGGAACCGTATGTTTCAGTAGCACATATCCCTCATTGACCTCAGGGAAGAGAAGATCATAAAATTCTACAGACTCCCTTGGGAGTCTAACATTGAATTGCTTCAGAAGATTGGGAGACATCTCCAGCCACCAACTGCAAGGTCTACTAACATCCCAACATGTGAAGCTTACGGCAGTGCTCCACATGCTGGAACCCGGTTCCTTCCAGATATCAACATCCAAATTGGTAGGAATCTCACAGGCAGCATTTTCTGCGTTCCTCCCCTCTGTCTTGGATGCCATCATCCGAGTCACACCAAATTACCTTCTCTTCCCCCAAACTCAACAACAACAGAACACCAGGCAAGGATTCCAGATCATTGCTGAATTCCCACATGTTCTTGGTGCAAGGGAGTATACACATGTGCAAGTGGTGACCCCTGCTGCACCTCTTCCAAAACTGGAAGCACACATACTCAATCAATGTCTGGGCCATAGTGAATCATCAAGGAATGTTTATCAATGTGTTGGCAAAATATCCAGGTAGGGCTCATTATTCCTTCATCTTCTGCCACAGCATTATAAATGAGCGGTTCCAGAATGGAAGATATGGGAATGGCCTGCTTATTGGTAAGCAAAGCAGAAATATACACCATACTAAGAAGTTGTAATGTATGACATAATCGCCATCTTTTTGTTTGTGTATAGAGCTTGTGTCATGTGCACATGGTGGGAAACACTTACCCAGACATGTAGACAATAAAGTTCAGTTGTGTCATTTCCTCACCAATTATGCAATGTTAATATCAAAATAACAACTATGTGAAGTATTTTCTCATCTCACACTGTGAGTGGACAGAACCACATATTCTGCACTGGTTAACAAATTAATACACAAATCATGTGGTACACAAGCAAGTCATTATGAGTATAAAGGGTACATATTAGATAAATGTTGGATGAGTGTATGTTGAATGGTGTACGTATCCTCACTATTAGTCACAGTTCCACAAAAATAATGTTTTTTGATCCAAACTGTTGTTTTTAAGTAAATGTGGCACACATGGCAGTAAACGTGTATGTTGACCAAAGTATCTGGAGCACTAATGGAAGAAGTAGTTGTACATTCCATTCATGTCATGCGCTGTATGTGTGGGCCCAATTCATGTGTTTATGTGAATTCCAGGTACATGTTTGAAACCAACAGTACAAAGTACACATTTGTCTCAGCCATTCATATAATCTAGGCCCAAACATACGCATAGTAATCAACCTACATCAATGAGATAGATGAGCAGTTTTGTTGCACAATGTGGCTACATTTTCTGCATTTCAAGACTATCAATGTAAAAGTCACAAAAATCTAATAATATGCTGTCAAACATGTCATACACCAGTAACTAACATATACTACAAATCAACTAGGGTAAGGTATCAAGGTGTACTCAGGACCCCAATATCTACACTATCTTGTCACATCAGTAATGTCACTATCAAGACTTATGGATGAACGGAAGCCAGTAGAACCTACCCCCAAAGTTGAAACACTACCAACACCAGAGAAAACCCCTCAAACAAAAAAAGAGGTAAAAAAACTACTCTATCCAATGCATCACTCTGTCTCATCCGGTACCTCTATCAGTCTATCCTCTATCCCGCTCTCTGACATATCCCAAACCTCATTCTACTATTGTGAACTTCAAAATAACCCTTCCTAGACTCTTCCTCCCTCGTGCTCCCTCCACACCTCCTGGCTCACCCCAAACATCAGTTTACTACTTTGATCTCCCAAAAAACCCTACTAAATTCGAACTCATGTATCTCCCCTTTGCCTCATCCCAAACCACATTTTACTACTATGATCTCCCTAATCCTTTTCTACAGACTCTTCCATCCTCCATCTCTCCTTTACTCATCCCAGACATCATCTTCCTACTATGTCCCATTAACACTTCTGGATTCTTACCTCTTCTATCCCTCCATTATTCTATTCAATCCAACTAACAGACTCACATGTCCATAGCTCATATTAACTTTCTCTATACTAATACTACACTCTTTTTTCCCCTTACTAATCCACAACTAATCCTTTTTGCTTCCAGAGTAGTGTGCTACTCGCAGAAAAAAGTGCTTCAACCCCTCATCAGAGTAGTAAGTGCTATATAAATGCAATCACAATTACAATATACATACTGATACCCCTACAAGTCAAAATCACATACATAAATGTAAATTCCCAAAATGCTGTGCCTAGGTCTATAGTAGAAAGTTACTAGTATCTACATCAGTATGTTCCACATAAAAATGGCCTACCATTGCCATACTTATGTGTCAAGCTAAGTTCACAGTGACATCTTACCCTATATAAAGCATTAGCTGATGGGTGACAACAAATTATATAGCTATCCATGTCACACATTGGGAATTTACTACATATACTAACCAAATAGCCATGCTGAATTAAGTGAACCAATTCAAGTCTGTGCTAATGTCATGTAGGCAAGCAACTAAATCAGAGAATCAGAGGTGTCAAAAGGACAAATGTATTTGTGAGTGTCAAACATATTGGCACTGTCACAACCTACCCGGGGCTCAATAAATACCATAGAATCTGATTATAAGTGTGTCATTTTCCTATAGGATATAATGGGATTTAGATTTTGGCCGTAGAGCGTCCAAAGGATCAGAACATGGTCAACATTTGATATGAGACATAAAAATAGAAGATACATGTGTATACAAACAGTCAACAGTTTTTAACAGATATTGTTTAAAACTAAGAAATGTATATGAGTTTGCCAGAATACAAAACACAACTGGACAGTTATGTCTCTGTAACAATGTGTCTAATAATTTACTGTTGCTCTCTTTTTACTTTCAGCTGACCAAGGAGAGGTCATGACCACATTCACCCAACCCCAGACGAAGACGGAAAAACACTATAACATGGCACACAACAAGACCAGGAGTATGCCTGGCTATGTCTGGGAGAAGATGATGTCCTCCTCCTGTGGTCTGCAAAATCATCCTCGTCTGTGCTATATTGCACAATTGTGTTAAAACAAATACCACATGGGACCAATACATACAGAGGAAATGGATGAGGATGAAGACACTGAAGGTGACATCCAGAATACTTTGGTTGGAAAAAAAAAAACAATCCATCCATACATTTCCCCTTTCACTGATCCTTATTCAATGTAAATCTGGTATTATATGAAAAGTCAAAGAAAACCCAAAGTACAATACGAAAGAATAGAAATAAAAAAAATAGAAATAATGTGGAACAGACATTAGTTAGACAATATAAGTCACAGGAAATACATCAAATAATTCAGTTTAAACTGTGACTTTGCACATAATAATTGATTTACATTGAGTACTAAGTGCTTTTGTGTTACCTGCCTGGCACTCTTTAATTCTTGCTCTGTACCCAACATATTTAAGATTGTTACTCCCCTTTGATTTGGTATTCATGTTTTCTTGCTAATATTGACCCCTTCGAGACTGAATCATTTCAGTTTTTGCACAATATGCATCTGTTGTTTCCTACTATTTCCTGTAGCTCTTGGGGTATATGTGTACTACTGTTCAATGTTTTTCATTTGGCCTCTGTGTGATATAATGTTCTTATTTCCCTTGAACACTAATATTCTTCCTTCTACACACTTTCTCATTGGTGGCTCCATACACTTCCTATTGAGAACATTCCTGCCCAATTTGCTTCCTAGTTGTGGGCTACATCTTGTTGCTAGTACTTACCTGCATGGCCCTTCGACTGACGATTCTACATGATTTCTGCACTTACTATCCATTTTTTGTTCCCTGTATTTTGGTTTCTCATTTTTCTCTCTGTATGTGTTTTTTTCTACATATGCAGTCTATTTGCCCAGACATACGAACTATATTATTACACAGGTTTGTAACCCTTTTTTATAGCAACCGTTATGTCACCTATTGTTGAGCATGGCCCCCTTACAGCCGTGTTCCTTTCATTTTTCTGAATCGCCACCTGCATTGGTGAACAATGAGAGCATATCTGTGTAGGCCTGCAGTAGACCACTATGTACTTTTTTCTGCCATCTGCATTGTTTTATTGTGCAATTCATCTTATTTTTGTCCTATACATTTAGGGCCTTATTTACAAGTTTGCTGTAATGGTCATGCTATTGACTTTTCAATGGGAAACCCACCCGCTGCAGTGACGGTCCGCCCGCCGTATTGAGATGTAAGAGGAAGCATAGATGAAAGATCCCCGACAGTCTACTGCCATCACCAAAAATCTTCTCCCACGTCGACAGTGCCATATGCAAAAGTGGCTGACGGCAGGACTCCAGCCCCTTTTCCCCTCAGTGCAGTCCCACCAATGCAATTGTGGCGACTAAACCTCCATAGCTGAGTTGTCGGATTGGCAGCTATTTACAGCTCACCGTTTGAACCGTTTCACATATCCTGTCCCCATGAATCAGCTGCAACTAGTTCTCCCATTGTTCCTGATCCAGGTCCAAGATGGAAATCCACCTTGTAGTCACTGTAACAGAAGGTAAATCACAGGCATTCCTTTTACTCTCAGAGTTGTAGCTGCATACTAACACTGGATTTGTGCATTGGCTCAATTATTTGTGTACACACCGCCATACTGTGGCGCAATGCTGAAGTGTGTAATGTAAAAGCCTGGAAATGTATCAATACAGATCTCGAGATATAGGTAGCACCCATCAATTTTGTACGCACTGCCTACACGGCAATGGACACCTACACAAAAAGTCTCAACAATCCGAAATAGAAATGTGTCCATAAAGGTGTCTGCAAGAAAGTACCCAAAAGACCTTAAGTGTTAACTGTAACAGTGTCAACAATTTGAACCAAACAATCCCATGTTAATTACTCTACAACATGCTACAGGTGGGTGTAGACAGAATGTAACATAATATTCACTGGTGACCTGCAAACATGTCAAAGATGTATAAAGGTCTCATGTCCCCTTGATGTGAACAATATATCACAAACATAAGATCACATTCAACTGTAAAGTGCCAGGTCATGTGTGCAATGCATATGTGTGTATTACTGACACGTCATTTTAAAATAAACACAAATGCACTCTCTACTCACAAAAACAGGAACACATATCATTTTGATGTACATGCCCAGTAAACACATGAATGCCTGCACCAAAATGAATATGTCCATCAGTAATGTACCACACGAATGTATGCATTTAAAAAAACAAATAAAACATATAACCTGTGTTAGTTACTGCAAAAAACGAGAGTAAGTGCATGGCTCACACATACGCAGAAATAAAATCATCAGTAAAAAATTTGTAACAATGGAATAATAAGGCCAGGACAAAGGTATACTCAAAATAAAATACTTTAGACAATGATGGGTTTAGTCACTCAATGAAATGTCATATGTCTATCCAATGTGGAAGATTAATGTCACAGCCCATGTGGGCCACACTAGAGTTCAGGCCCATCACTTGCCTTCTAAATTCACTGCCAGAATAAGGGGCATCTAGGGGGCAGAGGGAAGGCAACTCAATGATCCAAGTGAGGAGGTGGGTCCTTGTGTTTGAGGGGGTGGGTTTGGATTTGGGAGGGGTTGGTTTGGTAGTGGTGGTTGGGGATTTGGAAGGGGTGGTTTGGGATTTAGAAGAAGTCAGAGCTAGGGCAAAAAGAAGGACTTTTTGGGGAAAATGGGTAGGGTGGTGGAGAGGGGGTCTGGGTTTAGGAGGTAGATGTGGTGGCTGTATCTGTTGTGCATGTGTCTGCTGACAATGTGGGTGCTTGAGGGTCTGGTGTATGTGCCGTATCTTTCGATTTGCATCTCAGACTGATTGTTGGGTGGGTGAGTGTGGGCTTTGTGTTAAGTGTGTGTGTGGATATGTCTGTTGTGGTTCTGGTGTTTATTGCTGTGGTGTCTGTGGGTGTGTGGTTGTACATGCATGTGTGGTGGTAGGTGTGATGACTGGGTGTGTGCTTGTGGTGTATGTGAGTGTTGCTGTAGAGGTGGGTATTGTGTCTGTGGGTGTGCTGGTGGAGGGGTGTGTGCCTGTGTAGTGGTGGGTGTGCTGTCTGGGGGTGTGACTGTGGTGGTGGTGTGTGTGGTGTCTACATGTGTGTGCCTGTGTTTATGTTTTTTGATGTGTCTGTGTTGGACTGTGCTGCTTGTGGACGCTGTTGTGGGTGCGTGTATATGTTTGTGTGTGCATTGTCCAGAGCTGAGCTCATGGACTTGGGTTTGGGAAGGAGTGGAATTGTGAGCATTAACTTGGGGTGGGTGGGAGGCTGCGGCCAGTGAGGAGGTCAGATCCTGGAATGACTGCTTACATGGCACCATGAATGCCATCCAAGTAAGCCAGCATCTGGGTGTTCTGGCCAGCCAGCCCCTTGATGGCATTCAATAGTGTGGTCTGACCTACAGCGATCATCCTTAAAAATGGACAGCCTCTTCAATGAGGGCAGCCTAGGACATCAGGTCAGGGGCAGAGGTGTCCGCAGCAAAGGTGACACCACCTCCTTTAGGGGGGCAACTATGGCCCAGTGGGGGGAGCAAGTGGGTGGGTTGAGATCAGAATGGGGTGATGGATGAAGATGCAGATGTCACAGTCTCTCCAGGGTACGCCCCCACCAGGCACTGGTCTTCATTGGAGGCCTCCTGTCCAGTCCCCTTACCCTCTGTGTCATTGAGTCCCTCAGTGTTTGATCCGATACCCAGTGGCCAGCTTCATCCTCACCAATGTTGCCACTGTCACCTTTGCCTTGCCCAGCTGATGATGAAACAAAAGATACAATAGTTGTAGTGTATCTGTGAAAATACAATTGGCTATCGATGTACATTTCACAGCATTTGCAACAAGTTCAGTTATCCCCCCTTTCATCTCCCATATCATGTATCCTTTTGCCACGTATACACCTGTAGTCCACTACATAACAAAGTGTTCCAACAGAATGAGTAAGGACACAAGCCTGGATGCATCTCTGAACCACTGTAGACCAGAGTTATAATTGGTTACATTCTCCCAACTGGTATTTTGGATGAAACTAGTCTGCCCAAAATGGGACACACAACATCTATGTGATATTACCTTCCACATGCAAATGTCCCTTTCAGTAACAAATTTCTCTCCATCATCATGTTCTCTCCTAGGCACACAAAAATGTAGTCTGTGGGATGCACAACTCTCTTACCAATGTGGACACATTCCTGTCTGTTGCTTACAATACAGTTTAGCATAGATATTCATGTTGGCAATCACTGACTGGCTTACATGCACATTTGTGAAGGAGTAAGGACTCAGGTCTACCAGCTACTGTCCACATGAAGTATCATAAGTTTGCTGGAGAAACTGCTTTCAAACATGTGTCAGATAAGGAATGCTGCCACTGTACAAAGAATATCAACTTTTGGTGCAGATGCACACGCTCACATTGTCATAGCACCAACTAAGCAGCCAAGTCTGATATATCAGCTGCTTCATAATTGTGCAATTTGCCATAGTCACCAGTAATGAAGCCTACATTCACTACACACATTTGTGATGTATTATAAAACCTGACACAAACATGATGTTGGGCATGTTTCGTGAAACGGTTCCTCAAGTCATTGTGAAAATGATGGCAATCCCTTTATGTGCATGCAGCCATGTGTCTACCCACAACAGTACTTGTCTTGTGAGAAAGAACCTAGTGACATGCTACAGCACAAAGCAATACACCACACACATAGTCAGACATTGTCTGATCAACTCATGCCTCAAGAAATCATCATGTCCTTTGGATGTGTGTCTTCCTCAAAGTTGATGGTATACAACATAGCTGGAAAGTAAAGAGGTCAAACCACAATGATATCTACATAGAATAACTTACCCCTTTGTTGCTTCTGTTGGGCCCTCAACTGCTGATCAAGCTCCAGGTAAGCCACCACAATGATGCAGGCCATTACGGGGGTCAGGGTGCAGCATCTCTGCCTGGATCACTGGGAGGACTGCCGAACTTGGCTCTCGGCTGATTGCCTGGCAGCCCGACGCAAGTCCTCCCACCTTTTCCGACAGTGTAGGCTACGCTGCTAGCAGACCCCCAGGGTCTGCAACTTCTTGCAATGGCCTTCCAGACATCAAACTTCTGATGGGTGTTGACCTGTATAGATGTCATAAAAGAACAGGAAAACACAATTTGGTCTCACTGCTGAGCAGTAATGCTGTGACACCATTGTTCATGAATTAACATGTACATTTATAAGGCAGTTACAGGAGGCAGATTTAAGGAAAGTGGTGCGGCGCCCAGTGCCACCATGTGTGCGCCATATCTAGGATACAACATATCATGGCCCAGGGTAGGGGGCAATAGTGTCAAAACATTTGACGCTATTGATGTGCTGTTCAGGGTCTGTGCCGAAATTTTTCAGCTCACCCTGAACAGTACATAGGGGCCCATTGTAAACAATAATGTGACCCCCTTTAAACACGTGCTCTGAGCAGGTGTTAAAAGTGCTGAAAGAAATTACACAAAGAAATCTCTTAGATTTCTTTGCTCCATTTGTTTCGGCCCTCCTAATGGGAAATGCCCCCTTTACATACATTATGCCTGGTGCAGACCTAATGTAGCGCAAAGGGTTACAAAGTAGTGCAATGAATGCATTGCGCTACTTTGTACATATGGTGTGGGGTAAAGGCCACCTTAGTTTCACCATAGCATCATAAAAATGATGCTAAGGCAGAGCTAAAGTGTCGCTAGGCCCTCTTAAATTGGGGCCTAGATTTATTTTGCCATAAAACTGTCATACGTAGAGTGGAAATACTGATTTGCATTGAACTTATGTCCACCATCAATACTCGCTAGATTCTCATGTTATCTGATCAGACCCACAACATCATCTTGGCTGGAACTATGCATTCAGTTCTGTTGTGAGAGCCACCCAATCACTCACAATCAGTGTCGGCTGCTGAAGGCCAAACAATCTGTCGAATCCTTGCACATAATCATACTTACAGCTACATTGGCTTCCCGTCTAAGCTCCAAAGAGTCAGAACCCATGGTTTGCATCACACAGTGACTAAGGGCAAGAAATGAGGGCTGCCATGTGTCAATGAGAGCAGGGATTTGTGGGTTGTTTGAACAAGTATGATTTGTAATGGAACAGAATGGGATGGATGATGGTGAGCCAGTTTCATCTAAACTTGCTGCACCTAAAATAAGTCTACCTATATGTGACTCCATGACGGGTTTAAACCATACAGAGAAAACCGATACAAAAATGTGCTGGAATCCCACGTGAGAGTACAGCATCAGACAACTCCAGACCCTCCACATTTTTTAACTCAACGTCACTGTCATTTTAACATTGGCTGTATTTTGTAAGACATATTACTAGTTCACTGTCTACTGACCACCGGTAGTCAGTGGCCTGCAGTTTGTGTAATGAAATAGGATTTGTATATCACATGGACACACATTACAGACTTTACTGTCAGATGATTTAACATCACCATGCACAGACATTTCAGACATTTGTCACAAAGGTCTATTCCAGCTACATCATTCTGTCAACTCCAAGCACAACACCACCCACATTACCAAAATGGAACCACATACCCTGTGAATCAGAAAGGAAGAGGTTACTCAATCAGACATTCCCCAATCAGACATGTACCTGTTCCTCTAGTGTCCTATAAAGTTGGCTGTACAGGGACAGACATCCCTGGCAAGGAGCTACAGCTCTTTATGGGAGAAGACATGGGCCCTGTCACTTGCTTTGCTGGGCATCCAGGCTCTCAGAGGTCGGTAACAACAGCAAGCAACTAAGAGGTTTTGATGACTGCAGTGTTAGGAGGCAAGTGAGTGTTTTTCTCAACACAGAGTACAAGTACACAACGGACTTTATCCGTGACAGAGATGGACACAGCCATTGGCTTTCGTGCACAGCTATCACACACATTAGCCTATGGAAGGGCCCATTGTGGAGTTTACCACCTACAACACGGTCAACTTCCACTGACGGCCCCCGGGTAGCCAATGTTCTGACGGCAAGGTCAGACAGCCACCATTTTAGGTTATAAAACTGTGCATTTTACAACTGTTTTTGCGTCACCAGAACCAAAATGGAGGCTAGTACATTTCTAAATGTCAGATACAAAGGGCACTTTTCTTGGCAAGATATGCCACAATAAAATCTGGATTGTTTAAAAAAAATAGGTGGAAATGATACAGTTCAAATGTGTAATTTGCACATTATGTCCATAAAATCCTAAATATATGTTTTGTAAGATCTTAGTGGACCAAATATTTGATGTCAATGTGTATACATGTATTACCCAATGGCATTTCTACTGTTACCCAGAATTCTGATTTGTATTGACATTAAAAGTATGGAGAGACCATTTCACCTGGTCTTTTCAATTCCATAAACACAGCTGTCTGAACCCAGCCATGAGTAGGAGATGACAGCCCCAAGTATTCCTACCCTTTTCAGACCTTGCTACCATGGAGGAAAGGGACGTCATCAAGAAATCTCAACTAAATAGGCAAACTTTCCTGAATTTGTGTCAGCAGTTGGAGCCTGATCGCCTGTCTCACAATAGGAATCCAACAGCCCTAACACCAATCGTAAAACTCTTGGCAATACTGCATTTTGTAGCCAATGGCGCCTTTCAATACACTCTGTCAGTAATGGGGGCATGTCCCAGGCAACATTCAGTGGTGTGCTACAAGAAGTCCTTGCATCCCTGATAAAAAGCATCAACAGCTACATCCAGGGCCCACATTCACAGGATTTAGCCATTGGGAAGGTAGAAGTTTATGTTTTGGGTGAAAAACCACATGTGGTTGGAGCATTTGATGGCAAGCATATTGTCGTAGTGCCACCACATAACAGAGAACAGGTCTACCGCACTTGCAAGAACTTTCATTCCATCAATGTGCAAGTTGTCTGCTTACCAGACCTATGCATCTCAAATGTGTGTACCCTCTTCCCTGGGTCAACACATGATTCATTCATACTAAGGAACATAAATATACTCATGCAGATGTCACAACTTGGATCAAAGAGGGCCTGGTTTGTTGGTAAGTATAACATGACTTGTTGATCTTTTGCCTGAATCCTAGTTTAGGAAGGGACAATGGTTTGATATGTGACTGATCTGTTGATGCGAGATGCAGCATATCCAAACCCAACCATGGTTATTGGCACTGCTGAGGAATCCAACAAGGCCAAGGGAAGTCCTCTTTCAATGAGGCCCTTGGAAGAACACAGAGGCCAGTGAAGTGGGCTTTTGCACTCCTGAAGACAAGTTTTAGGTGCCTAGACAAGACCGGAGAAGCCTTCCTCTACTCACCTGATATTGTGCGCCAAATCACGGTTGGCTGTTGCATTCTCCGTAACATCACTTTGACTGGAGAAATCGCTATAATTAAAGAGGAGAGAGATCATGATGAGACCCCGGTAGAGGATGTTGAAATGCCTTATGAAGATGACAGTGGTGAAGAAGAAGGAGTTGTTACATCAAGATGTGATTGCCCACTTCTTCTGCTGAGTGTAAGTATCCCTTCATAAAATGTTAAGCTCCATGGTCAGCACAACTTGTGCCCTAGGGAACTCATCTGTCTGCTATGGTAATTTGTTGTGAACAGTCAGTGCAGGAAAGTTCAAGGCAAAGATGTTAGTGGATCAGAGTTTCCCAACATTGGGTTATGTAGTCATTGACATAGATGAACTGTGCTTGCGCTAAGTATGTGTGTACTCATGACTTGTCAAGTGATTTCAATTTGATATGTGGTAAAATATATTTTCCCATGTTATTTTGTTCCAGGGTCCTTCACCATGTCATCTCCTTTTGGACATTTCATCATTGTGCCGTTGGCTGTGATATGTTGCTGTTTTGAAGTACAAAGTGTACATGTGTTGATCCTGGGACAGACACCCACTTGGAATGGAAAAATTATTTCCAAAGACAACTTTAACACGGAAGTTCTGAAGATTGTATCTGACCTGTTTTCCTGTGATGGTGCCATCAAGGAAATATGTGCCACTTGAGTTGCTCTCATTTCATGTGTATGTCAAGCCCTAGCATACTATTCTCCCTTCACATTGGCTAAATCTTCAATATGTGGACTGCAGGGATGGCTTTTGATGTGTTTCATCAAAGGTGAAAGGACTTTTTGTTAGCACAACACTGAATTGTGAATGTGCCATTGCATCAGATATTTTCACAGTGTCCAGTGCTGGTTTTGTGGCCTCAAATGTTGCCACTGCCATGATGTGGACTATTGGTGTTATTGATCTAGGATTCCTGTTGTGTGGGCAGGATGTATGGCTCCAACTGAGGTCATGCATCAGTGATAGTTTGCCTATTTAATTTGTTTCCATTGCATGTTCCCTTTCCTCCATGATATCAAGGTAGTGGAGCATATAACTCTGATTGTCACAGATATTGGGTTTAGGAGTGATTATTTGTAACCCAGACTCTATTTCTACAAGGGACGCTTCCTAGCATGAGTATGTTCCACATACATTCTCAGTCTGTTTACTTTCAATACATTTGTTGACATTTTTTCTCATTGTAATTGCAACATTTATTTCCTAAATGGAGATGCAATAGTTTGCCCACCATGATGTTGAAAGATGGACATGACAAAGGAAATGCAACAAATATTCAAACAAGAGTCTTGTACTCTGTGTCTGTTACATTTATTCTGATTAAATAACAGATAAAAGATAAGATGAAATAAACTAAGAGTCTATCAAGGTGGATGGAAACAAGGTAGTAGAGCCAAATGGAGTTTGAAATCCAATGTCCTCTGAAAAGGTAAATGTGACCATGAAACTGTCCACAGAGTAAATGGTAGGCACACAAAGAGGAAACTTGGAGGCATATTTAAGAGCCCCTAGTGCCATTGGAGCGTCACTTTTCATGATGATCCAGTGGCGCAATGCCCTGCGCCATATTTAAAAGATGGCGTTAAACCACTTTTTGTGGCTTAAAGCCACCTAGTAAATACGGCCCCTTCACACGCAGAACTTTGAGTGGAAGGGGCATCCAATGGGTGTTGCTGTGGCATGCCACAAAATCACCCATTGGATTTTGACACTGCCTCAGATTTATGAGTTTTAGTAAACCTGAGGCAGCGCCAAAGTCTAACACCATGCCAGGGGTGGCGTCAGCATGGCGCAATGTGGAAAAATGCTTCCATTTCTCCTCGTTTTACGCTCTTTCTATGTGTGCTGCATTCTGCAGCACACACAGAAAGAGAAAATCGACATTTAAGATTGTTTTGGGGCAGAAAGGTGTTCCTTCCTGCACAAAAACAATGTCTCCCTCAACGCAGCCATCCTTGCACTACGGTGCAAGGGTAGTTGCGTAAGCCCACAGCAGCAAATTTTGGTCTGGTGCTGCAGGAAACACAAAGGTGCACCGCATTCTAGTGAACATTGCGCATCCCTGCATTTTGAAAATTTGGCGCAGCACCACGTACCATCATTTTCTATCAAATCTGGCCCTAGGTTTGGCTTTTTTTGGAGGTGGTGGTGTTGGTCTTGCTCTCATCTGCTGCTGGTCCAGATAACTGTCCCCTCCAGGCAGGGGGGGGTACAGATGCAGGGGACTAGGATGGAAGGGCAGGCCCATCCTGTGGAAGGGCCTCCCTGTATGTGGCTGGCAGTGTTGTACTCTGGCCAGAAGTTGAGGGACCACAGACAGGGCAGATGAACTGGGAAGAGCCCTGCCCCTAATGTGATAAGTGTCACTGATCACCCCAGTCAAGGAGCCCAAATTGGAATTGATGTACTGCATCTCCGCATTGTTCTCCCTCTGCACCTGCTTATTGTCCTGGAGCTCATTTAGGACCTGGACCATCATGTCTTGGGAGTTTTGGTGCTATTTCACAGTGCACATGAAGTGGAGGAGTCCTCACACTGAGGTCTTTTTGTAGCTGTGGTAGGAGGAGTAGCTATGACCTTGGTTGTACTCACTGGAGCTGTGTGGCCAGACAGACCAGATGGACCAGCTTCCTCCTTATCACCTGGACTTGCAGCATTGGAGACCTCACTGAAGGCTTGCTCTTGGGCTGGAATTTAGGTGTCTTGGCTGTCAGACTATGGTGCACTGAGCCGGGTGGTTTGCCCTGTGAAGTACACAGAGGATATGTGTTTAAAATATTGTTTGTGCATTTTATGTGTCTTTGTCTACAGAAGGGCCAGCCTAAAACCTAGAAAGAGTGGGATTGACTGGTTGGGCCTTTGAGTTATTTTCATTGTCTTACCCATGCAGCCTGATTTATATAGATGGCAACTCCAGTGCATATCCTTGTAGATATGCAATGGAATGAAAAGGTGTTAGTTCAGATTTGTAGGTTACATGTGACAGACATTGAACCCAAAACAGTGGTGACTAGATTGGAGTACTGGACATTTCCAAAGTCTAGCAAGCTGCAAAATACTGGATACAAAGTGGTTTCATAATGCTCATGATACTGTAATTGGTCATCATATGGCAGTGAATTTTAACTTGTGTGTGGCTACTGATTTTATTTAGCATGCCACAACACATTTTTGGATATCTTGGATTCAACAGACAATAAATGATGTAAGCATTTTCATCAATGCAGTGTTGCTATGCGCAGGTGTCACCATGGTTGAGACACACAAGAAGTGATATTTAATCTATAGCATGACATGGTCACTGACAAATGCACTAGTTTTTGAAATGTGGGTGCACATGGAAGTAAAGAACAGTGTAACAACATTATTTTCCACTATTGTTTTTCCGGTCCAATAACAAAGCATCATGGTAGATATAGTCTGTTGACACCAAGAACAATACATGTTTGAGAAATAAGTTACACATTTTACTTTCAAAGACAATCTAAGAGATGAAAAACACATTTGCACTGGTAAACACATATGTATATAATGTGACTAGGAGAAAATACAACTTAGGAACACCACACTCTCCTGTGAAAATGGGTGCAGTTTTAGACCTGTTTGTGTAAGCACAACAACATACACTGATAGACAGTAATGGGCACAGCATATGCAAGGGATGATCCCTGGGGAACTACACACAATCTGACTACCCATATTGCATTATGTTAAAAAGAGGACTACGCCCATGCTGCTGGTAATTTGTGTGACACAACAGATTTGACTTATTCAAAATTAGCTTTATCTGATTGATGAGGTTGTTGCATTATTCTAGAAGTCTACCTTAAAGAAGGGACTCCATTGGTAATTAGTCTGACTTACCAGTCTGCACTCCACAGAGATTTCAGTCAAGCCTTCAGGATGGAGGATTGGCAGGACCTTCTCCTCCCACGGAAAGAGTTGTAATGTGGGAAGAGGAGAGCCACCACCAGTTCTCTGGGCCTCTAGGTGATGCTTAGAGGCCAATGAATGAACTTTCTCCCATAGGTCACTCCACCTCTTCCTAATCTCCTCCTGTGTGTGCAGGTTGATTGCTACTGCATTCACCCTGCCAACTATACTTTTCCACATTTGCCTTTTCTGAGAAATTGTAGTATTTTGGACTTGTGCTCCAAAATAATTGTGGCTCTACTCAAATGATTTCATTCACCACGACAGACAATTCTCCCTCGTGAAATGAGGATTTCTTCTCCCTGGCATTGTGAAATATTTTGAAACAAAACTAGTGCTCCAAAAAGTAAAGGATACTGTAAAAAATAGATTTAACAAAAAATACACTGAGGGAGAGGTAAACAGAATTAAAAAAACTGTCTCCTTTGATGTGGATTTGGCTGACTGGCTGCTTTCTGAAGTGGAATGGCAAGGGATCATGGTCGGAAATGGAGTGTGTTTTATAGTGTATTTTGCAAGTGTTTACAATTGTCCAATTTACAAGAGGTGTGGGCTTCTGGCATCCAACAAATGGGAACAGATATGGTACTATACTAAACGGGTCTGGTGTTAGACCCGCGCCGTCATGGTCCCACCGCTGTCACACCGTCAGCACAACTGTGTGATCTGGCTAGGTTTGGCGAGATGCCACCGCCAGGACGACGTCAGAGTTCTACACTGAAATCCGGCGTGCTGGCTGCAGGATACAGCTGGTGGGAGGAGTAAACTGTATTGTGGTGGTCTTTGGTTTTGCAGCAATATATTTAAATACCACTGACGAAGACAGCTGACATTACAGTCTTTTCAGGCCCACCACTGACATGGCTTGGCATTACGACCACCATCTAAATCAGGTTCATAGTCTTAGGTGTTTTAAATTTTTTTATTCACATTTGGACATGAAGCATTAATGAAGGCTTTCCCTATCAACATGGCCACCTCCAATTCTCTCCAAATCGACCACCTACCAGTCCTTCCTTATTTTTAACAGGAACAGAGGTGCTGCGGGAATATTTATTGACAGGCCGCATTCGGTGTTAGCTTTCATCAACTTCGGTCACAATATGATTCCACTTTTCACTTTTAACGTAAGGGACTATGACAAGCGGCTATATGAGGGTTAATTACCATGACAGCCTTTTTAGTTGTCTCAATATTGTGCCTTTTACACTTTGTTTACAAGCTCATCGTGACCATTTACCTTATCATGTCCAGTCACCTTATACGTAACCCCACATTAAATTGAAGAATTGATGTTTGTGTCTCGTCCAGCACTATCTTTCACTAACTTGGATAGTGATACAAGTTCCCACTTTAGTTAATGGACTATGACTCACTGCTATATTAGGCTTAATTTCCAGGGCACCCTTTTTGATGTCTCAATATTATGCCTTTTACACTTTGTTTACATGCTCACCATGACCATTTACCTTATACTGAACGCAACATTACATTGAGGAATTGACACTTTTCGCTCACCCACTCCATCATTATATTTACTGTTCACTTTCTGTTGAAAATTTCCTTATGCTACTTGTTAGGAATGGGGTCTTTGGTTGGCAGTCAGGTTACCCCCTGTCCAAGCAAGGACCCTCACTCTCGTCAGAGTCACCCTCAGCTAATCTCCGCTCACCCCCTTGGTAGCTTGGCACGAACAGGCAGGCTTAACTTCAGAGTGCTAGGTGTAAAGTATTGTAACAACACCCACAGTAATTCAATGAAAACACTACAAAATGACACAACACATGTTTAGAAAAATAGAAAATAGACCAAAACGACAAAAATCCACCATAAACAAGTCAAGTTATTAATTAAAATGCAAAAAGAGTCTTCATGTTCTTTTAAAAACAATGCTAACGCTGTTACTGTGAAAATGTACCTGGGTTGTGTCAAAATAACCCGCACAGGTGAGTGTGCATCGAAAAAGGAAAGCGGTGCGTCGATTTCTCATGCGCAAGCGAGGTCATGCATCGTTTCTCCTTTTCCGGTCCGATCGCCGTGCGTTGTTTCTTTCCCCGCAGGAGAGAGATGCGTTTATCCGGACAAAACACCTCGGGTCCGGGCAGGCTTGCATTGTTTTTCCACGCCCAGCGATGTTTTGTCATTGCAGCCTCCGTCAGTGATGCCGAGCATCGTTTCTACAGCCGTGTGCGTCAATTTCACAGCCGCACTGCAAGCGCTGCATCAATTTCAGCCACTGAGCCGGCGACGTGTCATTTCTTCAGCCGCTGTCAGAGCTGGCACCGGAAATTTCCCCGCACGGCGGTCTGTGCGCGCATTTGAAACCTTGGTCCACCAGCTTCACCTGTCGAGGCCCCTTGAAATGGATAGGGCACCACTTGGCAGGGAAAGAGTCTCAGCAGAGACTCCAGGTGCTGGCAGAGAGAAGTCTTTGATGCCCCTTAGACTTCAACAACAGGAGGCAAACTCAGTTTCAAGCCCTTGGAGAGTTCTTCACAAGCAGGAAGGCACACAAATTCCAGTTTTTGTCCTCTTGCACAGGCAGAAGCAGAAACTGCAGTATTGCTCCACAAAGCACAGTCACAGGCAGGGCAGCTCCTCTTCCTCAGCTCTTCAGCTCTTCTCCAGGAAGAGGTTCCTCTGGGTTTCCAGAAGTGATTTAAAGTCTGTGGTTTTGGGTGCCCTTCTTATACCCATATTGCCCTTTGAAGTAGGCTTACTTCAAAGCAAAGTCCCTCTTGTTTGTGAAATCCTGCTTTGCCAAGGCCAGGCCCCAGACACATACCAGGGGTTGGAAACTGCATTGTGTGAGGGCACGCGCAGCCCTTTCAGGTGTGAGTGACCACTCCTGCCCTCCCTCCCAGCACAGATGGTTCATCAGGATATGCAGCTACACCCCAGCTCCCTTTGTGTCACTGTCTGGGGAGAGGTGCAAACAGGCCAACTGTCAAACTGACCCAGACAGGAAATCCACAAACAGGCAGAGTCACAGAATGGAATGAGCAAGAAAATGCTCACTTTCTAAAAGTGGCATTTTCAAACACACACTCTTAAAATCAACTTTACTATAAGATGTATTTTTAAATTGTGAGCTCAGAGACCCCAAATCCCACATGTCTATCCGCTCCCAAAGGGAATCTATACTTTAATCATATTTAAAGGCAGGCCCCCATGTTAACCTATGAGAGTGATAGGCCTTGCAACAGTGAAAAACAAAATTGGTAGTATTTCACTGTTAGGACACATAAAACACATTAGTATATTCCTGCACACTGCCCATGGGGCTACCTAGGCCTACCACAGGAGTATCTTACATGTAAGAAAAGGGAAGGTTTAGGACTGGCAAGTGGGTAAACTCGCCAAGTCAAATTGGCAGTTTAAAACTGCACACACAGACACTGCAGTGGCATTCATCATCAAACAGACTTTATTCGACTTTCAACAAGTCATAAAAGTATCAAATGAAAACACATCTATGTACATAAACACAATAAATAGATAAAATAATAACTAGTAAAAATAAAAATGCACATCATTAATTTATCTGTATACAAATATTTAAAAACCCTTAATAAATTTAGGTCAATGCGCCCCTGGACTTCCTTGCACTTAGTACTAAGCATAAAAAATTTGCCAAAATTCCACACGTTTCGATAGAAGATAAAACCTGTAAGCTAAAATACGCATCACGACACTGGCGCAAGTTAATCAATCTTAGAAATGGCAATACAAAGAGTTTTCTCTTTTGTCATAAAATTTACAGAAGAGGACCACGTGCATCGTAGACTGGGCTGCCTTTGAGTCACAGGGGCATACTCTTAAGACTGTACTCCAGTCATTCATAGTCAGGAAAGTAACTAGACGATGGAAGGTGTCTAATTGTAATCTTGTAAGGACAAGACGATGTTGAGGGTTTGTCACGCTTGCTAGGTAAGGCTGCATGCCTTCCGTGGACAGAATTAGTTGGTTGGACATAACACTGGGCTTTTTCGATTCAGCTTCCCATCGCTGGTCTTCCAGGTACTTCAATGTCATGGCCCTCAATTCTTTCCTGGTTATTTTTCCCAATGATTCTGGGTTTGTGTAATAGTCTTTACAACCCATGTTTCCAAAAAAGAACATACTATATTTCAACCAAGAATCTCTTAGAGAGTGAGTTAGCCTCATACAATCAGATAGGATGGCCTTGTTTAATCCAGTGTGCTCCGGGGTCCACACTTTGTGCCATAATAATAATGGCTGTATCTTTATCAAATCAGCTACAAAAGAAACCCCTAATTCCACGTGGCTAATGTATGACGATGTGCCGTTTGGTACCATTAACAAGTATCTGAGGAAATCATTCTCCACCGTCTGAATCGGAATACAATTAGTATACCCCCAAATACCTGATCCATACATGGCAGCCGGGATGCACTTAGCTTTGTAGATTTTTACCATGTCGGCGGGTTTATCCCCCCTAGCCTTTTAGAAAAAATCTTCAGAGCTGCTGTTGTTTTAATGATCTGGTCTTTTTTAGTTTTCACACAATGTGCCCAGGAACCCTGTTTGTCAAACATTATGCCCAGATATTAAAAGTTACGAGCTATCTCTACTTTGTCCTCATGGATGGTAGTATTATAAATCTTACTGATTGCCTACCGCAATTCATTATAAAAGTTTTGGACCGATTGACTGTAAATCCCAGATCTGTCATGAAGATTATGCAGGTAGTTAAAAGTTTTTGGAGGGCTAATGGTGTCCTAGCCATAAGTACTGCATCATCTGCGTAAAGCAGTGCAGGGACAGCACGGTTACCTATTTGGGGAAGGTCTTTATATTTGCTTATCAGTTCACGTTCTAGATTGTTCAAGTATAGTGAGAACAAGAGTGGAGCTAGAACGCAGCCTTGGCGCACCCCTCTATATATGCCGAAAGGTCTAGTGCATTCCCCTCTCATCCCGTACCTTACTCTTGCTCTACATCCTGTATACATGTCCTGTATAAACTGAAATATTGTTAATTCGACCCCCATGCTACTTAAAATGTCACATAACTTCTCATGTAATATGCAGTCAAATTCTGAGGATAAATCTATAAAGGCCAGGTACAAGTTACCCTCTCTGGTCTTTGTGTACTTCCCCACTAGGAGGCTTAAATTCAGGCCCTGTTCCACTGTACATATTCCTGTGTGGAATCCATACTGCACTGGGGATAAGATGTCATTTCCTTCCGCCCATGTTTGGAGTCTATTTAAAATTATTCTCCCCGCTAGTTTAGCTGATGTGTCAAGCAGGGGGATTGGCCTATAGCAAGCTGGGTTGAGGTGGTCACCTTTTTTATATATAGGGATATTGATGGAGTCTTGCCACGTCGATGGGGTGCCTTGTGTACAAAAGGCCCTCAGTACCTGTGTCATTAAAGGGCCCCATAGGTGCATGTTTGCCTTGTATAAATCTATTGGGACGCCATTGGGGCCCGGCGCTTTCCCCGCTTTGCTTATATTTATGGCTTCCACCACATCCTCTAAACTAAACTGGGGTATTACAGCCGAACGTGGGCATTCCTGAGCATCTGGGGCCTTTAAGAAGACCGCAGAGTCTATATCAGTAGGTTGGCGGTATATCTTAGAAAAATATACAATACAATCCTCTTCCGAAATTGCAATTTCCATTCTGGGGATATCTCTATTCCCTAACACAGGAGTATTTATTATTTTCCAGAAGAGGATGTTATCCTTCGCAAGGCTAGCTTTATGTAAATTTTCCCACAGGTTTTCTCTCAGGGTGGATTTCCTCTTTTTATGGCTGTCTTATATGCCTGTCTACACATGCGTATTTCAATCGGGCATTTTATTGGGGCACTTAAAGCTTTTTTTAATCTTGTGTGTGCTTTTGTGCAATCATGGTCGAATCAGCCACTTTTCCTTTTTTTCCCTTCCTTTCCCGGCCTGGTAGTAAGAACTTCCTCCACACCTTGCGTTATCTGAGAAAAAGCACTTAAACATTTTCCTGGTTCTATGTCTTCACTAAGGCTTTCTACGAAGGCTTGGTTATATTTTCATAATAGCTGTTTCAATAGAGCCTGTGAATCTATCTGAGACCATCTTAATGTATATCCCTTGCTCGGGGCTAATTCAATGTCGTTTACCATCGCAACCTTCTCATCTTTAGCCAATGTAACAGGAGTTAGTGAGAGTTCCAAACTCTGAGGGAAGTGGTCGCTTATTGCAATATCATGAATTGTATAGTTAGTAAAATAATGTGAAAAATGGGTTGACATTAAAACATAATCGATCACCGTATCAGCGCCCCTTCTATTAAAAGTTGTTTTAACTGTGTTTCTTTGAAATGTAATTTGTTTACAAAAGACAGGTTATGTTTTTGGGCCACTAAGTTCATCGCATTCCCTTGGATGGTATGCGAGAAATGAGGCCTTAAGCCAGTGTCTTCAGTGTCCCAACTGCACACCTTTTCCGAAAGTTCTTTACAAAGATGAACATTAAAATCACTGCTCCATATAATAAAAGTCTCATGTCTATTATTTGCACATATTTTCTCTAGGTCCTCTCCCATCTCCATTAAAATATTAAGAATTTCTCTTGGTGATGCATTGTTATAAAAATTAATAACTACTAGCTGAGTATTCTGATCCAGGTTACTCTCTATCATTTGGTAGTGTGGTCTCGTAATTTGCATTTTTAAATTCTGTAGCCACAGCTTATTGGAAATGTATGTGCATAAACCTCCTTTTGGTCTACCATGCTTGGTCTGTACTGCTGGTGTGTGGAATGTCTTATAGCCATTTATGTGAACAGGGTTTAATACCCAGGTCTCCTGGAGGCCTATGCAGGAGAATTCTTCTATAAAGTTCACCCAAAGCTCGTTATTAATCTTACTAATTAGGCCTGCCACATTCCAATAAAGTATGGCTATTTCCATATTCTGATGAAATTGGGAAAACGCATTATCTGTAATTGGTGGGGTATGTCGCCATCTGTTGTATAGATTGCTGTCGAAAGGGGATCTCTCTGGTTCGACTGGGTCTCTGCGGTGTTCTTATCGGATACCATTGCATGCAGTGTATCTCCCCTGTTCATACTAGGCCCATCTGTGTTTGCTTCTGGGACCACTTCATAAAAGGAGTCTTTATTATTCATGCTGAGTCAATTCAGACCTTCTAGTGTTGTAAGAGGTTGGAATCTATTACTAGAAAAAAAGTGGGCTGGACTGTTTAAGGATTGGTTGCTTACTGATTGTAGATTCCGAAGGTTATGCCCTAGAGGTTTTTGATAGAAAAATCCCAAGGGTAATAGGGAGATTCCTTGGTAGGTGGCTTGTCTAGCTCCTAATTCACGAATAATACTGTCCACTAAATTTGGGGATTTGAAGGTAAGGACCACGCAGTCTCCTTCCAATTCTTTCTCCCTACTTCCTATCCACTTGACTCTTCTAACCATTTTTATATCATCAAAGAGGGCCCCTGTCCTTCCGGAACCCAAACGTGTTCCTATCCAGTTCAAAGCATTATTCTTCAGTGCCGCCCACATTTCCCGCTGTTGGTCACCTATAGGAGGAACATTTGCCAAGACCACCACGTATGGAGTTGCCTCCGGAGGAAGGTGTAGAAGGTCGCTTGGGGTATGTATAGACTTCAAAGGTCTTATTCCACTACGTTGGCTCCCTCCTAAGTTTGGCTGGGACTGATTTGTCCTGACTAATGGTGGAATATTAGGTGCTATCATAGTTGATCTATAGCTAGCATTTGATTCTATTAAAGAGGGTTGTAATTTGGTCGTAGGCTTTGAGGACAGGTGTGAGTGACTGGTATTTGATAGTATTAGTGGCGGCTGTAGTTTAGTCAGGGTCTTTGAGGTCAGATATGGATCATCTGCCCTGTCTTGCATGGTAAGTTGTGTATTGCTCACAGGATTTAGAATCGACGAAGGTATGCTAGAATCTTGTTTCGCATGGTGTAGGCCCTCAAGTTGTATGGACTTTATAATTCCTACACCTGCCTCAACCTTACTCTCCACCACTTTTAAGCGCTCCGTCAAGGACTCCAGTGAAGCCCCAATTGATTATTTCAAAGTATTTACTAAATCGTAAAGATTTGCAAGAAGGGTTCGAGTTGTGTCTGCTGAGTTACTTGGGAGTTTCTTTCGTGATGGTTTCTTTAATGGCTGTCTGCCAAGTGTAAATACTGAATCTTTCTTAGTCACTTTTTTAGGAATATCGTCTGCCTTCTCTACCACCGGCTTCCTTGGGCGTTTAGCTACAGGTTAAAGATCGTCCGTGGAATAGATTAAGTCTGAGGTATTTTTAATACAACCGTTTAAATACCTTGCTTCTCTATTCACTGCCCCGTTATCACTCTGATTAGAATCGTCAGGTATCCCAGTATTCTCTGGTGGTTGGGTAGTATGTTCTTTGGGTATCAGCATTTTTCCTTCTACATTGGCAATTTGTTTGTCTATCATCCTCATTGCCCCTGAGATATATTTTAATATGGATGTACTATCTTTGAAATTTGAGGAGTTATTCAATGTTGAATGCTTTCTTTTACCCATGTTTTATATAACATCACTTTAATTCCAATATGGAGGAATGAGGATGTATAGAGTGTACCAATTGGGTTGAATTACCAACACCAAGGGAGCACCACCCCGATTAGATAAATTAGATGAGTTAACCAAGGAAATTAGATACACAATCAAAGTCAATAATCAATATTTAGCAGTCTACTCAAAGAGTAAAGTCAGATATCATAAAAGAGCGTTCTCACTTATGTGTCCAGCGCACAAGGGCTCCTAGAATGATCCTGAGGTTGGTGTCCTGCCGGGGGCTGGAAACGAGGCAAAGAGGTACCGAAATATTCCAAAAGTGCTGCCGTCTGGCCCGGAATGAGTGAGTCTTCTCTTTCCCCTCTCCGATTCAATTGATGTTTTTGTGAGGCTCTGTCTGCAGTGGCATTTTTACAGAGCTACTATTGTGGGAGGCACAACAGTGCTGCAGGCCCGCTAGTAGCATTTGATTTACAGGCCCTGGGCACCTCTGGTGCACTGTACTAGGGGCTTACCAGTAAATCAAATATGCCAATCATGGATGAACCAATGACATACAAATGTTGTATAGGAGCACTTGCACTTTAGCACTAGTTAGCTGTGGTAAAGTGCCCACAGTAACAAAAACAGCAAAACCAGAGTCCAGCACACATCAACAACCTGGGAAACAGGCAAAAAGTTAAGGGAGACCACGCCAAGGATGAAAAGTCTCACACTACTTCATCATCCTCGTCCCTTTCCGACTGTGCGGTCTTCATCATGGTTTGTTTTTCTCCCCAATAATCGTTGTACATACGTGTGGTTTCTGCAATTTTTTTGCTGTACTTCTCCAAAATGTATGCATAAACATAGGTACCTTAATGTGGTGCAAAACGATCTTTGAGTGTTTTCATGCTACACTCTCCAACCTGGAGACTTATTAGACTGGCACTGGATTTGGTTATGCTTTCTGTGTTTTCACATCTTCACAAGCTTTTTTATACAGTAGTTTGGTGAATTGCATGACCATGGGTAGCATGATTTCTCATTCTGTCCTCAATGTTTTGATTTTTATTATTACTCTATGGGTGCTTACGGTGGCTTTCACTGTGTGTTATCTATTGTAATGAGCATTTGGACACACTGGTCAAGTATACAACTGGAACTACTTATTGGCTAATTATTAGTATGTCTTTTGTTTTCTCTTGATTTTCTGTTTTCTTTTAGTCATCTTTTGTTTATTTATAGTGTATCTTTATTACTACAAAAGTAGTGATGTTGAGTAGTAGTATTGGTTCTAAATATTTTTTTTTGCAGCTTTGAAGAATTTCAAGGGACAAAACATTTGTCGACTGCTTTTTTCTGAGGATACTGATAAATCCACAAAGCTCCTTCTGGAAATTTGGAAAATTAGTCATCTTCTTGAATAAAGACTACTGTGAGACCATTGGAAATAACAACAATTAACAGTGTGCTGTGGTACTCCTCTGGAGTTTCTTTGGGGGTGGGCATCTTTCACCCATGTTGACAGGGTGATTGATACATTCTAGGCACCTGTCTACATTCGACATGGACATTATAGCCCTCATTACGACCCTGGCAGTTAGTGATAAAGTGGCGGTAATACCGCCAACAGGCTGGCGTTAATTTCCGCCAAATTATGACCATGGAGGTGATAACTCCCATAGACAGCCAATGTACCACACCAACAGCCAGGGCTGAAACAACACTCACCACGGCAGTAGCCGCCAACAGCCAGGCTGGAGCCAAAATATGGCCCACCATAATAAGACACTACAAACCGCCACCTTTTCCAGGGCGGTATCAACGTCATCAAAAGCCTGGCGGAAACCCATCACTGAAGGGAAAAGACTCACCTTTGGAGACACAGGGAAGAAGAACGCTGCCATGGAACCCGAACTGCAAGTTTCCTGGTGATCTTCTATATTATGTTCCACATGGAACACCAACGCTGATGAAGACGACGACGGTGAGTACAGCCGCCTAGCACACAAGGGAGGGAAGGAGGAAAACAAGAGTGACACACACGCACAACACACACATCATACACACAACTAGCTGGACACGAAAAACTATTTGCACCCGATACACAGCAGAATAATGCAAGGAAAACAGGAATGCACAAAAGTGATTGTATTCAAATCAACATCTAAAAAATTATCGATTTGTCAATGAAACAGATATGTTCACATGTACACAAAGGGACACTGCCCAGTCCAATGTTCAAAGGGCCCACATGGCCACAGGGCAGAGTCTAAGGTCCAACTCAAATCCTGACTTCATCCGGATAGAACTCTGCAGGGACATCAGTTTGCAAGTGGGCAGGCACATGAAGGGGAGGGGGGGCACCTCAGCTGGATGGGGGAACAAGCCCCCTGGTTCTGGAGGGGGCTCCATGCCCATTGCTCTGTCCTGGGGAGTTCAAGGTCACAGTCTCTCAGGTGGGTGACTCCCCCACTGGTTCTGGAGGAGGCAACATGCCCATTGCTCTGTCCTGGGGAGTGCAAGGCCACAGGCACTCAGGGGGGTGATTACCCCACTGGTTCTGGAGGGGGGAACATGCCCACTGCTCTGTCCTGGGGAGTGCAAGGCCATAGTCTCTCAGGTGGGAGACTTCCCCACTGGTTCTGGAGGGGGGCCCTCATACAGCAGCCCCTGGAGGGTGGCCTACATAGAGTCTGCTGGTGGTGATAGCTGCAGTGTGGTGGCGGATGGAGGTGCCTCATGGGCAGCCTCTGCAGTTGGTAATGGATGCAGTATGGTGGCGGATGGAGGTGCCTCCTGGGCAGCCTCTGCAGTTGGTGATAGCTGTAGTGTGGTGGTGGATGGAGGTGCCTCCTGGGCAGCCTCTACAGGTGGTGATGACTGCAGTGTGGTGGCGGATGGAGATGCCTCCTGGGCAGCCTCTGCAGTTGGTGATGGCTGCAGTGTGGTGGTGGATGGAGGAGCCTCCTGGGCAGCCTCTGCAGGTGGAAATGGCTGCATTTCCTCAGCTGGTGGTGGGGGCCCGTGACCGCTGGTGGTGATGGAGGTGTCACCCTGACAGCCTCTGTTGGAGTAGTGGGCTTTGTCTCCTCCATTTCATGGGGCATGGATTCCTTACTGTTCCTGGCATGGGTGGATGGATTCTTCCCCTTCTTGGATGGAGGTGCAAGTTCCTTCCCCTTCTTGGATGGTGGTGCAGGCTCATTCCCTTTCTTGGATGGAGGTGCAGGCTCCTTCCCCTTCTTCCCTGAAGGTGCAGGCTCCTTCCCCTTCTTGCCTGGAGGTGTGGTATCCTTACCACCACGAGTAGGTGGTGCCCCCACTGTCCCCAAGGACTGTTTGGCTGAGGTGCTGGGCTGGGTGTTTGGTACCCTGCTCATACGGGCAGGATGGGGGGTAAGGAGGAGGGAAGAGGACAAGTTGGGCAAGGAAAAACGTTTTAGGGACGGTGGGAGGAGCTTTCACCACCAGCTATATGGCTAGTTACTAAGGCAAGATGAGGGCCACACACTGCCAACTGCAGCACTCCTGGGACCCAAGATACCCTGTCTGAAATAGACTGCTAACAAGCTAGGTTACCTTTATTTGCCGTACACCCATTACCCTTGAGATGACCCACACTGCAATGTCTGGACTGGCCTTAGGGGCACCCACTAACACACATCCACCACCCGGATTCAATACCACCTGCCAAAGTATGTAATGATACCCAGTGTACTCACCCCCTTGTGGCTGCTGTGATTCCCTCAAGCACCCATCCAGCTCAGGGTTGGCCACTGCCAGTATGCAGGCCATGAAGGGGGTCAGGGTCCGACAGGCACCCTTTCCTCCTTGGGAGGCCATCCCCAGCTGGGCCTCCACGGTCTTTCGTGCCCAGCATCTTAGGTCCTCCCATCACTTCCGACAGTGGGTGCTCCGCCTGCCATAGACCCCCAGGGTCCGCACGTCCTTGGCGATGGCACGCCATATTCCCTTCTTTTGATGAGCGCTGACCTGAGGAGGCAATACAGACAGGAGAACACCATTAAACACAGTCCAGTCTGTCACACAATTAGCCCACCATACCTGTTTCCATCACCATTGGCAGACACATCGCCCAGAGCACAGCAAGTACACCGCCACAAGACATTCCCTCTACCCCCTTACACGATGCTTGCACACACAACTCCATGAATCCTTCACACATGCTTCGTGCCCAAAGTGTACTCCTCTGTTGGTCTGGAGGCCCATACAGCTGTCCATACTGGGGTAGGACCCCATCCACCAGTCACTTCAACTCCTCCGAAGTGTAGGCAGGGGCCCTTTCCCCGGTCACATGGCCCATGGTAGGTTCCAAACACAAGTCACAGCAGCACACCCAGTGTAGGTGTTCTCCTGTTGAAGGTCAGGAAACAAGTGAGGAATCAGATGGAAAATGGCGGTCACGTCTGCGGTGGTGGACACTGTCACTGCCGGCGCAGATCCCTATTGGCCACTGTACTCCACAGAGCCCCATATCAGCCAATGAGTAATTGCATGGCGGTGCAAAATCGCCTTCTGCCACGACGCCCAACGTCAGCGGAATTACCTCACTTCCACCTGTCCCTACATACAGGTGGTTGCCATTTCAGTGGGGGGAACAGTAATATCGACAATAACTGCGTCACAGAGTCACAGATTAGATTGGCACATACCTCGCCATTAACACTGTCCCATTACATAAGTGCACCATGTAGACTGCAGTTGTGGTTTAATTGTTCCAATTGTGACAGCCTACTCACTCTTGTGTCCTATAGCTACCTACCGCTTTGGATGAATAGGAGGTGGAGACATACCCCCGTGTACAGACCCCTTGTGGACTTAGCTACACTGGAGGACAGGCACATTATCCTCATCTATAG
Source organism: Pleurodeles waltl (assembly GCF_031143425.1). Lineage (NCBI taxonomy): Eukaryota > Metazoa > Chordata > Amphibia > Caudata > Salamandridae > Pleurodeles > Pleurodeles waltl. Next base: position 586,940,914 of record NC_090448.1, read on the forward strand.
ACTGGACAGGGCGACAATCACAGAGCTGTGTGCCCACTTGGAGCCAGACCTGATCTCATCCATCCGTCATCCAGCTGGGATCCCCCCTCTTGTGCAAGTGTTATCAGTGCTCCATTTCTTGGCAACTGGTTCCTTCCAAGTGTCAGTGGGCTTGCCAGCAGGAGTGTCACAGCCAATGTTCTCATTTGTGCTGGCAAGAGTCTTGTTTGCCCAGGTAAAACACATATGCAGCTACATTTCTTTCCCCCAGGTGGAAGATTTGTCCACTGTGAAGGTCGGATTCTATGCAATGGGACATATCCCCAATATTATTGGGGTGATTGACGGGATGCATATTGCGTTTGTCCCCCCCCCACCAGAATGAACAGGTGTTCAGGAATCGTAAGAGTTTACACTCACTGAATGTGCAGATGGTGTGCCTGGCGGACCAGTACTTCTCCCACTTCAATGCTAAGTATCCTGGATCAGTGCATGATTCCTTTGTTCTGAGGAATAGCAGCATCCAAAATGTGATGGCCCAACTACAGAGGCACAGGGTGTGGTTAATAGGTGAGCCTTGTTCCCCACCCACTGTGTGTTAGTGTATGCCTTCTGGTGTTAACCCCATAGGATTGTGTGAGGCTAAATGTGCTCCCTCAAAACTTGCAGGTGACTTTGGCTACCCAAACCTATTGCAGCTGCTAACCCCTGTGAGGAATGCCAGGACAGGGGCTGAGGAACGTTATAATGAGGCACATGGGGGAACCAGACGGATCATCGAAAGGACCTTTGGCGTACTGAAGGCCAGGTTCATGTGCCTCCATCTGACAGGTAGATCCCTGTGCTACTCAACCGAGAAGGACTGCCATATAGTAGAGGCATGCTGTATGTTGCACAACCTGGCCCTCAGACACCATGGCCCATATTTATACTTTTTGACGCAAAACTGCGCTAACGCAGTTTTGCGTCAAAAAAATTAGCGCCGGCTAACGCCATTCTGAAGCGCCATGCGGGCGCCGTATTTATTGAATGACGTTAGCCGGCGTTAGCCGCCGGCGCCGTCTGGTGTGCGTTAAAAAAACGACATACACCAGGCAGCGCCGGCGTAGGGGGATATGGGGCTTGGGCGTCAAGAAATGGGGCAAGTCAGGTTGAGGCAATTTTTTCGCCTCAACCCGATTTGCGCCATTTTTTTTCACTCCCAACCCCCATAGAAATGACTCCTGTCTTAGCAAAGACAGGAATCATGCCCCATTGCCCAATGGCCATGCCCAGGGGACTTCTGTCCCCTGGGCATGGTCATTGGGCATAGTGGCATGTAGGGGGGCACAAATCAGGCCCCCCTATGCCACAAAAAAAAACTTACCTGAACTGACCTTAATGTCCCTGGGATGGGTCCCTCCAGCCTTGGGTGTCCTCCTGGGGTGGGCAAGGGTGACAGGGGGTGTCCCTGGGGGCATGGGAGGGCACCTCTGGGCTCCTTCAGAGCTCACAGGTCCCTTAACGCCTGCCTTTTGCAGGCGCTAAAAAATGGCGCAAAAGCGGCCGTACGTAATTTTTTTTGACCTGCCCACTCCCGGGCGTGAATTTTGCCCGGGAGTATAAATCCGATGCACATGCCTCGGAGTCGATTTTTTAGACGGGAACGCCTACCTTGCATATAATTAACGCAAAGTAGGTGTCCACGCTAAAAAATGACGCTAACTCCATGGACTTTGGCGCTAGACGCGTCTAACGCCAAAGTATAAATATGGAGTTAGTTTTGCGTCGAAATTGCGTAAAAAAAACGACGCAATTCCGGCGCAAACGGAGTATAAAAATGCCCCCATGTACCTTTTCTGCAGGAGGAGGAGACTGGAGATGCCCATGTAGCAGCAGTAGACCCTGAGGACAGTGAGGATGGAGAGGGTGAGGATGAGGATGATGACAACAGAACATCAGTTACCCATCAGTACTTCTAATGACACACAGGTGAGACAGTGCAACTGCACATTCCTATGACTACTGGTATATTCCTTGTGGCTGTAGCATGATGGCATTAACTACCTTTTATCTCAACTTATTATCACCTATGGTTTGTCATTTTACAGATGTTGGTGATATAACAACTGTGTACTGATATGCTGACTGCAGCCAGCTATGGGTCACTATTTCTTTGTTCTCACAGTGTACAGTACATTTGCAGTGGATGTGACTGTTTCCATAAATACACATTTTCAATACATAAAATACTAGTAGTCAAATTGTGTTCAAGGGTGTTTATTGTAGTGCTAATAAACTGAGGGGAATGTGCAATGGAATGGGGTGATAATGGAGAAAAATCCAGGGTATTGTTCCAGTCTGTTTGTAGCACAGGTGCAGTGTCCTAGAGGCCATTGGAAGGGGAGCAACGGCAATTCAAAGTGGACAAGGTGACTGACTGGGACACAAGTGGGACAATCAGGAGAGTCTCATTTCCTGGCGGGGGTCTTGGCAAGTGTCGCTGGCTTCGGTCTGGGTCACAGGGAACGTTTGCGGCAGTGGTTCACCTTCTGCAGAGGGTGGGATGCAGATGGCCTGTGGGTCCTGTGGCAGGGCCTCCTGCCCACTAGTGGCAGCGGAAGTGGAAGGCTGGTCAATGGACTGGCTAGTGGTAGGGGCCCGCTGGTGCGCTGTAGCTCCCTCATGATGCTGGCCATGACTGCCAGCACCCCTGCTATGGAGATCAGGGTGGTGTTAATGGCCTGTAAGTCCTCCCTGATCCCCTGATACTGTCCCTCCTGCAGCCACCTGAACACCTGCACGTTGTTAAGGATCTGGCCCATCGTGTCCTGGGAATGTTGGTGGGCTACCAGGATCTCGAAGAGTGCTGCCTAAAGAGTCGGTTCCCTGGTCCTGTCGTCCCCGGCGCACCGCAGTCCTCCCAATGTCTGTGTTGGCCAGTGCCTCTGTCCCTTGAACGGTGTGCCCACTGACCCCAGGTCCCTGATTGCCTTGGGGGTGAAGTGTGGCCTGGGGTCCCTGTACAGGGGGGCACACTGCTGATTGACGTGTCCTGGGGACAGAGGTGTGGGTACACTGGGTGGGTGTTGTGGTGTTGGATACTGAAGGGGGAGGCTCTGTGGTTGTCTGTGAGTGGGCTTGAGTGACAGGCTGTCCAGTGGCCACTGATGGGTCAGGTAGGTCCTCCAGATCCAGAAGTCTAGAGTTACTGTCATCACTGGGGGCATCTTCTGTTGGGGGACTGGATAGTTGTGACACCGCCTCTCCGCTGATATTGGCTGGGGTACCTGTGGGGATGTAAGTGATGTAATATGCTTCATGTGTGTGACATATTGTACATCCCTGGCTTCCCCTCTATTGTTGGTGCTGCCCTGCCACCTTTTGCTTGTGTATGGTGATGTATTGTGGGATTGTTAGTTTCCCTATGCTGTGCACGCTTTTGAGATGGGTGTCCATGCAGGGCTGGGAGGGCTGTCCATGCATTGGTATAGCTTGCAGAGCTTGGCATTGTGGTTAGTCATATGTTTAGGTGCAGTATGTGGGATTGGGTGGAGTGATGGGAGTGAGGGTGTGAGATGGCATGCAGGTATGGGGGTGATAAGTGGTAAATATTGACTTACCAGTATCCAGTCCTCCGGCTACTCCAGTGAGTCCCTCAGAATGCAGTAATGCCAAGACTTGCTCCTCCCATGTTGTGAGCTGTGGGGGAGGAGGTTTGAGGTCCACCACCAGTCCTCTGTATGGTGAGCTGGTGCCTTGCTGCTATGGAATGTACCTTCCCCGTATGGTCGTTCCACCTCTTCCCGATGTCATACCTTGTTCTTGGGTGCTGTCCACGGCATTCACCCAGTCCACAATTCTCCGCCATAGCTCCATCTTCCTGGCAATGGAGATCTGCCGTACCTGTGCTCCAAACAGCTGTGGTTCTACCCTAAAAGTTTCCTCCACCATGACCTTTAACTCCTCATCAGTGTTGGGAATGCCAATTTTGCACTGACCTTTGGGCTGGCGGATTTGTGTATGTGGTTGTATTCTGTGGGATTGGTGTGTGTTTGTGCCATAATATGGTGAACAGCTATTCGCCACAGCGGTGGTATGTTGGCGGCCGTCACTGTGGCGGTAAGCGGCATTTACAGCCAATGTCATAATGAGGGCCTATATGTGTTAGCTTTTCTGGGTATACTACCCCCTTTACTTTTGTGCTTGTGCAGATTCTATGGCAGTGCACCCTTTGCGATTTGACTTTCTGCAACTGCATTTGCTGTAAAACCTATGGAGTGTCTGTTGGCCTCAATTCATTGATTCAGTCTAATAGGCATTCTCTTGACAGCTAGAAAACATACTAGTCTACACATGGATTTGCATTGTAATGCCATACTCATGCCCTATATATCCCTCATGTCCCATTTATTGGTGAGATTCATCCAATACAAGGTACATCAAAAAGTTTCTGCATCGTGAAAATGTCAAGATGCAGAGAGTCACGTACTGGTGGACTACATTAGACTGATTAGCACAAAAGTAGTCAACTTGCATCATGGCATAAGGTTCCCTGCATTATATGCCACAAAGTTCTTACACAGATGAATACTCTAGGATGCACATGCACACACACTACTGAAATGCCATGTCTTATTTAAAATATGTGCAGATGAATGCAGCACTGGGAGAATGAGTGTACTGAAATATGTATGAGTAAAAGTCAACATCTTCTTGGCACAAGTGCATACCAGAAGCTATATGTCAGATTACAGTCCATTTGTCTGAGGCTAAATTGGTGAAATGTACACCAGTACAATTTTGTGGACATCCATGCTTTGGCTACGTGACAATGAGTAAGTAAAGTCTGCATTGTGTGCTTTCTTGTGTGACTCATGATAGGTTATGCAATGCAGAGAAAAACGCCCTTAACTGCCTTACCCTGTCAAATTTCACAAGTGTAGATGAGCACATTTCAATACCAAGACTTGAAGTTTAATTTTGTCTTTCATGTGTCTAATTTCAAATAAACACATAATCATGAGTGTCACTTATTAGTCTGAATGATATGGTTGTAATCATATTGTGACTACATGTCTGTATTGTGGATCTACCGTTACTTCACTTGACTCAGTTAGCCTTGCTCAAGTAAATGTCTTTATACTGAAGGTACAGTGTCCATATCTCTTTCTCATTATTTTGAGTTGTTCTGGACAGACACATATGATTGTATCAAAGTGGCTTCCTATTTTTACAAACATAATGTACTTTTACAGATTGAGCTAAACGTTTTTAAATTTACTTCCTAGACATCTTGACAGCTGACCAGACAAAAACCTATAAAGGACCTATGGATAGCTACCGCCACATTAGGCATATTTCCAAGACCTTAAAAAAGAGGGGCAAGCTGTATGAGAGGGCTAAGAGGGTGGGGTCCTGGAAAGTGACAAGCCAGGCCAACAAGCAGCATTTGTGGTTACCATGGGCACTTCACAATTGCAGCGGCTGCCATCCCAACCAAAGAAAATCAATCAGAGGATAGACACCATAAAAAAGAGCAGGCCGGTCTAATTGAACTTTTAACGAATCTACAAGAGGCCATGGTGCGGGTTGCGTAACTGCTGTAAACTGTCCCTCTGACCATTACCACTCCCTTTTTTATTCTGTTGTTTTTTCTTGTATAGTTATTAAGGCATAATGTTAGGTTGGGTTTAATATAGGCATAGTGTAGTTAAGGTCAGTGTTTACATATTTTAGTAGGTCATTTTTTACGAATCTGTTTTTATATTTCTACGTTTTGAAGTGGGTGGGGGTTGATATTTAGTATTTTGAAAAACAAAAACACCACAACAAATATTTTTGTTTAGCTTTACATGTATAGTTAGTATATGTTTAAGTGTAGTTGCTGTTTGTATTGTACCAATATATGTGAATTAAGGGGGGTGGAGGGTTGATGTTTAAATTGTCATTTGTGTATAGTGCTTTAGTTTCAGTTGAGTTCAGATAATTTAGTCATGTTAAGGTTAGTTAGTGTAGGATAGGTAAGTGTAGGTAGTTCAAGATAAGTTAAAATAGTATAAGGTATTGTTAAGGTTAGTGTAGGACAGGTAGTTCTACTTTTTACAACTTCACCATCATTTCATTATTAAGAGTTGTTATCATTGAATACATTGAGTTGAGTACATGATGTAGCTACTGACCTTCAGTCTTCGAACATATATTTTGATTTGTCAGAGGCCTATGGGCAAGTTTTAGTTTAACTCACATTTGAGTCAAGTATAGACCCTTAACCATTCTTTAGGCAGTCAAGTTGTCCTCTTTGGGTGATTTTACACACAGTACAAAGCAGATAGTTTCCAACTGTGGCACTCTGTCTGGACTGTGCAAGTGGCTCATAGTGGTTGACCGGTGTAAAATTATGATTGTCTATCTACACCTGCCTGGAGAACCTCCATCAGCATTGACATTATCTACTGCCTACTGTGGTACTTCATGGAACTCACTTTGGTTAACTACTGTTGGAAATGGGGTCTCTAGTTGGCACCCTTGTCCAAGGAGGGACCACAATCCTAGTCAGGGTAAGTCACACACAATTATCCTATGCCCACCCTCTGGTAGTTTGGCACAGAGCAGTCAGGCTTAACTTAGAAGACAGTGTGAAAAGTATTTGTGTAATAAATCATGCAATAACACAGTGAGAACACCACAAAAAGCTAGCACATAGATTTAGAAAAATATAGGATATTAATCTGATTAAATTAAGGTACAAACAATCAAGATTTGATAATCAGAAGTTGAAATATCACTTTTGAAATGATAAGAAGAGTCTTAAGTTCTTAAAAGTTTAAAAGCAACAATTGTCTCTTGCAAGCACAAAGTGCCTGTTTTGTATCAAAATTACACGCACGAGGACCGCAGAAGAGGAGATGATTGGAAAAAGGTAGGTGTACATTGGGGCAGAATTTCCGCTGCACGGCTGGCGCTGCGTCGATTCCTCTCACAGGAAGTCAGGCTACGTCATTCCGGCTCAGCGAGGCCTGGGCTGTGCATCGAAGTTCTGGTCGCAACGTTGGCGCTGCTTTGATCTCCACTTGGAGAGCCGGGCTGCATCGTTCCAGTTCAGCAATGCAGTGATTTTCTTACCGCTGGACAGGCTCTGTGCATCGATTCTGGGAACCTGTGCATTGATTTTCACTACACAAGGAGTTTCTTTGCAGATATGAAGGGCCATATTTATACTTTTTGACGCACAACTGCGCCAACGCAGTTGTGCGTCAAAAATGTTAACGCCGGCTAACGCCATTCCAAAGCGCCATGCGGGCGCCTTATTTATGGAGTGACGTTAGCCGGCGCAGCTGACAGGTGTGCGTAAAAAAGAATTACCCACACCAGGCTGCGCCGGCGTAGGGGAAAATGGAGCTTGGGCGTCAAAAAATGGGGCAAGTCAGGTCTGAGGCAAAATTTTGGCCTCAGCCCGATTTGCGCCATTTCTTTTGACTCCCAACCCCCATTGAAATGACTCCTGTCTTAGCACAGACAGGAGTCATGCCCCCTTGCCCAATGGCCATGCCCAGGGGACTTATGTCCCCTGGGCATGGTCCTTGGGCATAGTGGCATGTAGGGGGGCACAAATCAGGCCCCCCTATGCCACAATTATTTATTTTTTTAAATACTTACCTGAACTTACCTTAAGTTCCCTGGGATGGGTCCCTCCATCCTTGGGCGTCCTCCTGGGGTGGGCAAGGGTGGCAGGGGGTGTCCCAGGGGGCATGGGAGGGCACCTCTGGGCTCCTTCCGAGCCCACAGGTCCCTTAACGCCTGCCCTGACCAGGCGATAAAAAATGATGCAAAAGCGGCTGGACGTCATTTTTTATTTGACCCGCCCACTCCTGTGCGTCATTTTTGCACGGGAGTTTAAATAAGGCGCACATGCCTTGAAGTCATTTTTTAGACGGGAACGCCTACCTTGCATATCATTAACGCAAGGTAGGTGTCCACGCTAAAAAATGACGCAAACTCCAAGATCTTTGGCGCTAGACGAGTCTAACGGCAAAGTATAAATATGGAGTTAGCTTTGCGTCGGATTTGCGTAAAAAAAAACGACGCAATTCCGGCACAAACAGAGTATAAATATGCCCCGAAGTCTTTTTGGCCCTAAGACTTCAGGAAACAAGAGGCAAGCTCAATCTAAGCCCCTGGAGAGCACTTCTCAGCAGAGCCAGCGGTCAGCGAGGCAGCAGTCCTTTACAGCAAAGCAGTCCAGGTGAGTTGCTTGGGCAGCCAGGCAGCTTCTCTTGACAGTTTGCAGATTCTGGTGCAGAGTGTCTCTTCCAAGAAGTGTCTGTTTTGGTAGGGTCAGGGACCCAGTTTATATACCCAAAAGTGCCTTTGAAGTGGAGGAGATTTCAAAAAGTGGTTTTGAAGTGCACAAAGACCCCTTTCAGTACAACCCTTTCTACCAAAGTCTCAGTAGGGGGTCTGGCAGTCCATTGTGTGAAGGCAGGCCACTGTCCTTTGAAATGTAAGTGTAAGGCCTTCCACCCTTCCAGCCCAGGAAGACCCATTCTTAGTCTGACTAGCAGGATCCCAGTGATACAGCAAAAACACTCTGACCAACAGGTAGAAATTGCGGGTAACCTTCCAAGAAGGATGGTACTTTCCTACAAGGCCACACCTAGTTCACACACCATCTATGTTTCCAACAAACAATCATGGACCTCTGCTGTGCATCACTTTAATTAACCACTAACCTTAATGGCAATATGAGCAAGAAAGGAGGTAGGGTGGTCTCTTACATGACAGCCAACACTTATAAAAACCTCATCAAGCATGTCAGGATAGCTGGGTGCACTAGTTCTAATGACTGTACACCTGGCTCTTCAGGTGATCCTACTTGGTGAGCTGGCACAAACTCAGCATCTGAATACCCTCTTGAATGAGAAGTTAGCACTCTGACAAACCACATTACTAAACATTCCATCATTCAGCTTTTGGCTGCATAGCTCCAAGACAAGCATACTTGCTACATGGTGCAAGGGAGCCAGCATTGACTCTGAAATATCTGCACAGTTTCCAACATCATTTCATGATGTGTTGCTTCAGTCACAGTTTTTTTGCTTTGTATTGTGGGATTTGTAGTCCAAGTCTATCATGTTGTAGATTAGACCACAAGTCCCGGATTAATTAGACAACGTGGACTGGACCAACACATCACACGCAGATCGGTTAATCTTGGAAGGGCTGGCAATAAAAATATGTGACAGGGCAATTATTTCAGAGTTATGTGATGCATGAATTCATATCTGAGACATTCCTGCCCTTTCACATGCACACAGTGCAGCGCAGCAGAGCAGAGTCCCTTGCTGCTCTGCGTTGTGTTAAAAATCTCATTAATATGCCCCATGGTTCCTTGTTGTCACTTACCCTGTAGTTCTTCCTGGTCCTCGGCCACAGCACTGTCCTGTTAAGCAACTCCTGCCACTAACTCTTTTGGGTTGAGTGACACCAACTGCTCCTCAATTGGTACAACTCCTCCTGGAAATCAGGTCCTCTCAGATCCTCATGGCTCCCTAAGGTCCCTGGCCAGTTTCTCTTTGGTCCTGCACTTACAGTCATGTTACCTCTTTTTTAACTCCAGCACTGTCCTCTTTGTTTGCCCTATACCGTTGACTTTCTGCAGTATGGATTGGCAATTTGGAGGTGACAAAGAGAAGGTGTTAATTTTTTTGTCAACTCAGCTATTAATATTTGGTTCTTCACCTCATTGAAATTGGTCCTCTTCTTCCTCCTTCCTTGGCCTGCTGTCTTGTCATCTTGGCTGGGATTACGGTTGCTGCTCTCCTGACTGGTGGATGGTCTTCCCTCCATTTTTAAAAATATTTTGTTCTGCTGTTCTGTCTGCCGTTCAGTTTTTTGAAATGCATTGTTTTTGTACTCATCCCACCACACAACACATTCCTATGTAGCGCAATGATGATTTGAGGCACTTACAAATTCTTTATGACACACAAATTAGCTTTGCATCAAATAAGGACCAGTTGCCTTTAAACATGTTGCAGCATATTTTTGGAAGTTGCATCAAAACCTTTGACTCACATTCATAGCTTGCAACAAAGTAAATTCATTCATAACTCTGGCGCATCGATGTGGCAAGTAAATGGCACTACACAACACAAGTTTTTTTGACGCACTGCTGACATAATTTAGCATTGTGTCAGTACTCATAAATATGCCCCCATTCCTTTTTTCATGAAGACTTCCATGAAATCTTCGCTTTGCTGACGCCTTCTTAAACCTTCCTAACTAACACATTAGAGCCCTGAGTAGATGATTCTATAGCTATTCTATGCTTAGGAGAAAGAACAGAAGTTTCTTTATGGAACACCAATTCCTTATTCTCAATTTCCTCTATTGCAGTAGCTGTTACTATTCTGTACCTTATTTTGCTACAGCTGAATGTATTGAGTTATTTCAACTTGCCAGCTGTATTGATGTATCTTTTGAATAAATCCCTGGCATGTCTATATACCGGATTGATTAATAACCTAAAATAGATTCTTATTAACTACATTTGTCGATTTCTGGCCCTTACTGTGGAGTTATATTGGCTTCACAGGAGTGGAATGTATTTTTAATGTTTGCTCCTTTTCAGTGCTTCATGTCAACAAATAAAAGTCAATGGGGGAAAATCTTTGACTTTACTATGAGATTGCGTTATACTTCCTTGCACGCTCTCAGATGGTAGCTTGCCGGATGGTTAGGTGACTGAAGCAAAACGAGTTACTGTATCCCTGTGAGAGCCCTCAACTTGCCCAAACCCAGTCCTAAGCCCTTATAGCCCATGTCTGGATTTGGAGGATCACTGGCATTTCAGCGGTTTGGTAAGGACTTGTAGCAGCAGAGAAGTGAGTATTAATAGAGTCACACATTTGAATTGTGTGTGTCTAGCTTGCGGTATTGTGCTGAGATTGTGTGGTGTGATGCGGTGATGTTTTAGTTGTTTTGGGATGTGGATGTCCTTAGTGCTAAGAAGTTGAAGCAGTTATTGGGCTGGTCATAGCATAAGATTCTAGGATCTGTAATAAGTAATCAGTGTAGAATATGTGTTTCATGGTTTTAGTCATGAGGTGCCATTGGCTGCACAATTGAGATAGAGACATATAACTTCGTGTGAAAGTAGGTTGTGATTGGTGTGGTAGATCCTATTGTACAAAAGTGAAGGTGCACTGGTACAGGTGATGCCCCACTGGTCAATGTTTTGCTTAAGTGTGAGTTTGAATAGGCCGTAAATTGTCGCGCAGGACCACTTCTTGTGGGATTTAATACTTTCAATTCTTTAGTGAAACAGACAGAGCTATGTTGAAACTGCCAAACATTTTGTTTGTGTTTGCTTAGAGTTGAGAGAAGATGCTTGTGAGAATTGTGAAGGAGGGTGAACCTCTGTGAGGAGTGAGAAAACATCACAGTGTGCTGTGCTGAGACTGGCCGGTTGACGTTAGTACAGCGCTGTTATTGGATGACTATATAATAGAGTGCCTCGCTATTATTGGTTGTTAAGAAATTGTTTCCTGGTTTGAAATGAAATTCTATTTGTGACTGTTTATATTATTGTAGAAAAGTTATGTTTTGTAATGCTATATGAGATTTGATTAGGGGAAATGGCAGGCCATTATATTGCCATATATGTGGGACTCCACATGTGCCTTTTGCTGAGTCAGTGGTGTAAGAAAACTGAGAAAGAAGGTGCTTTGATGTTCCCATGCTGTGGCACCTTTAATTTGAGAATCATTAGAAGTCTCAGAAGGGTATTGTATGAAATTAAGCCACCTCTGAGATCCAAACAGTATGAAACACCTAAAGCTTGGGAGCATGTAACTCATGTTAAAGAAAAGTAGAACTATCATGGAAGAGTCCGAAAGCTGGTGCGTAGCTGTGCTGAAGATGCAGAAAAATATGGAGAGCTGATATAATTGAGGGAACTAGGGTATACCCTGCACTGATGAGTGAGTAACTCAGGAAGAAGCAGAGAAAGAGAAAGAGAAGAAAAAGAAGAAAACGGAAGATGAAGTAGAGAGCCTGGAGGCTTCAGGCAGAGTCACCGATAGTGATTCTAGTGATGATTTTCTGGATGTGTTACTGTCAACACATCCACCTCCTTACAACATAAGCCAACCCAAAGGAATGACTAGTGTTGTTACTAGTGAAGACTCTGAGAGATCAATCGCCCAAGTAAATATGAGTCAGAACTTGATGGATGAGATTTCAGGGATTAGTGTCCCTGTTAACTCTCCTATTCCTAATGCCCCACATGCAATAACCGCCTGAGTTACTATTGGTTCTGCAGTTCTCTTATACAAACTTGAGTCGTCAGGAACCACAACTCATGCTTTGACAGTTCCTACTGGAGTAAATATGTCAATTACTGCTCCCGTCATCCCCCGATGGGGAGGATTGGGAGGAATTCCTTTAGTTCTGAATCAGGTGACTCCACCCTATTTTGCCGCTGTAGAATCAACAATGAATCAGACAAGACCCAACCCTGTAGGAGATACAACTCAAAGGTCACAAAATTCTAACCAGTCTGTTTGTAATTCACCTTAGTGTATTTCAAGCAGAAGTCCCTGAGAAGGGATAGTGTCTAGGGGCATATTTATACCCCGTCTGTGCCGAATGTGCGTCAAAAATGTTGACGCACATTCGGCGCAAACCGTGCACCGCAGGATTTTGAGCCTGGGGACGTCAAAATTCCTCTGTGTGCGGCATTTTCTGGATGCGGGAAACCGCCTTGCATTAATGATATGCAAGGTAGGCGTTCCCGTCCAAAAAATGACACAAACACCCGTACGGCTTATTTTTGCTATCGCACAAAAATCCTGCACGGCCGGGAGGCGGATTCGGAAAATGACGCACAGCCCAATTTGCGTCAAAAATTAACACATGGGTCAGGGCAGGTGTTAAAATGGGGCAAACACACCTGTATTTAATCAAAACATACAGAAGCAACAGCAGAGCTCCAAAAGGAATACATGGAGGTGCTTTTCATCCAGCGTGCACATAGACGCAGAGCACAGGACCAGCAACAGCAGCATCCACAACACCAGCAGGGACCCAAAGGCAACGCAGAAGGCAGGAGAGGATATTCTGCACCAGGACAACCCTTCATGGCCTCAGGGAACATGACATCATCCAGAGGTACAGGTTGAACTGGCAAGCCATTTAGCAGCTGCTGCGCAACATTGAGCCACAGTTGGCACCCAGCTTGCAGACACCCTGCATCATCCCACCAGAAACCAATCTGCTAGCTGTACTACATATGTTGGCAAGTAGCTCCTTTCTAACTATTGGCGCCCTGGTTGCTGGGATCTCACAGCCATCATTTTCCGCCTTCCTGCCCAAGGTACTGGATGCCATCATCACACTCACACCCTGCCACATCTGCTTCCCCCAACACACAGCAGAAGCAGCAGGAGACCAAACAAGGGTTTTACCTCATTAATGGATTCCCACACGTCCTTGGTGCCATTGACTGCACACATGTACGCCTTGTGCCACCTGCTGCAACTGAACATCTATACCGCAACAGGAAGCACACACACTCCATCAATGTGCAGGCCATTGTGGATCACCAGGGATTGATCACCAACATCGTGGCAAAATATCCTGGGAGTGTTCATGATTCATGATTCATTCATCTTCCGTCACGGTACCATCAATCAACACTTCCAGGATGGACGATATGGAAATGGACTACTGGTTTGTAAGTACAGAAACCTACTTATATACACACTGCACAGCAACCCTCTAGGACAAACAACACATACACTACGACAGCGACATGTGGACAGGAACACACTGAGGTTGTGGCACCGCTAGGCATGTTTCATATCCTCACCCAATGGGAGACACACCTAGGGAGAAATGACCGTTCCAAATAACAACTGATGCCGCTCCACAGACACAAGGGGAAAATGTAAAACAACACAATGACAAACACATGGTGCCAACTAGCATTACATTTGCGAAGATAAAATTCCAATAACACATCAATAACACCCAATCAAACACCCTTCCAGCCAATACGTACTGTGTGGAATGTAATTTGCTGTAGGTCACATGCAACCATTGAGGCCATTCCAATATCTCACATCACTCCTACTCTCACATTGCCCACTACCAAGAGGCAAGTGGACTGTGCGAAGAACACATCTTGATGGAACAATATGGAAAGTGCACATTCCTACACATACGCACTGTGACAAATTAACGCACACACAACAGATGTACTGCCATACGGACCTTCTGAAACTCAAAATGTTCCATCAAAAAGACCCTCCGGAGGGCCAACCTATAGACATGTTGACGGACATGAGTCCCTCCCCTACCTCCTCTTTCCTTGTTCTTATACTTTGTGGGTTTAGGGGGCTTAGTGTTAGGTTAGTATAGACTGTTAGTTTAGTTAGTGTTAGTGGGTGGGGGTTCCTGAATATTTATACAGTTTATTTTTATGTGTGTAGAATCTGTTGTCCTCCATGTGTCCCATCTTATAAGGGGGGTGGGGGTTGATGTTTAGAACTTTTTGTTAAATGTGATAAGTAGGTTTAGCTTAGGTTAGTCAGGGACAGTTGTGGGTAATGAGTAGTTAGAGTAGATTAGGGTAGGTAAGGTCTTTCCCGGAGTTTTCACTTCTGTTTTTACTGTTTAATAAATATCTAGGTAACCCTTTACAGTATGTGGCAAATGCTTGTAGATCAGGGCCTTGGAATGAGTGTACAGTGTCTCTTTTGTATTAGATTTTGTGTCCTATGCTGCAAGCAAATCCCAACTTAGCTGTAACATTGGCAACTACCCCAAAGCTACTTGGCTAAGATTCGGCCATTCATTACAATGTATGTTTTCAATGTCACATACTGTGCTTCCAGATTTAAGGGGTCATTACAACATTGGCAGTAAAAGGCGCTTACCGCCGTGCAGAAGACCGCAAACACACCGCCGCGGCCGCAGAATTCGGCCACAGCTATTATGACACACATCTTGGAATCCGCCGAAATTCAGACACCCACACAATACCGCCACACCAAAGGTCAGCAATAAACATGCAGAAGCAATTCCTCCACCTCCACACCAACAGAAACACGCCCATGCCATTACGACCCACGAATCCACGCGGCGGCCTTTCAACCGCGGTATTCCATTGGCGATACACACCGCCGTGCTCAAAATACACACACAGCTCCAAAACACCACCACATTGGACAATACAAAATACACACACCTGATACACATACACACACCACTCCCACACACCCAACACAATATAAAACACACACCCACATCACACACAAACCCCTATGACCACAATTCACGGGCAAAGGCCAGAGAGAGACAGCACAGAATAGAGAACCCCATCACACAGAGGCACACTACACCATCACCCACACAACACCCACGCACAAAACACCACACACCACTACACTCACCACACTCATCAACACATACACCACCCAACACCTCACACACACCACCCCATGTCACGCCAAAGACACCCCCGCTTCTCCGAGGAGGAGCTCAGGGTCATGGTGGAGGAAATCGTCCGGGTAGAGCCACAGCTATTTGGATCACAGGTACAGCACACATCCATAGCCAGGAAGATGGAGCTATGGCAAAGAATAGTCGACAGGGTCAACGCTGTGGGACAGCACCCAAGAAATAGGGAGGACATCAGGAAGAGGTGGAACGACCTACGGGGGAAGGTGCGTTCAACGGTATCCAGGCACCACATCGCGGTACAGCGGACTGGCGGCGGACCCCCACCTCCTCCCCCACAACTAACAACATGGGAGGAGCAAGTCTTTTCCATCTTGCATCCTGAGGGCCTCGCAGGAGTCAGTGGAGGAACGGACACTGGTAAGTCAAATCTTAACTATCATATCCCCCACCCTATCTGCATGCTATCACACACCCCCACCCTCACACCCTCCCCTATCACCCCAAATCCTCAATAATCTACCCATGACACCAACCACCCATCCCAACACCAAGACCTGCATGACATAACTAAGCATGGATACCGATCACTAAAGCATGCCCACTGCACAGACCCACAACACCCCCCAACCATCAACACACAAGCCCCCACACAGGAATGCCTGCACTGGTGTACACGCACACCCAACCATTGCACACCATGAAACACACACATGCAATAATAATGTACTCATACCCCCGCAGGAACCCGAAGGAACGTCACCACACCAGAGGGTCCAGACAACACCACTCCACCCCCAGAAGAGGCCTACAGTGAAGACAGCAGCTCTGCCCTACTGGATCCTGATGACCAGCCCGGACCATCGTGGGCCTCAGGACAGTCAGTTCCCCTTGCCCAGCCACAGCCCAACACCGAAATTCCACCCTCTGGGAACACCAGCACAGCACCCACCCAGCAGGCCCAAACCTCCCTACCCAGGACAGGTCAATCAGCGGTGTGTGTCCACCACTACAGGGCACCCAGGCTAACCCAACACCCAACAACAACAGGGACCTGGGGGCAGTGGTAGTGGGCACACGGTCCAGGGGACGGAGGCACAGGAACACAGGGGAACTGGGAGGGCTGCTGTGCGACAGAGGGAGGACAGGCCAAGGGAACCTACGCTCCACAAGGCCCTCTCCTCTATCATGGGAGCATACCACCACTCCCAGGAGACAATAGCAACGGTACTGGGCAAGTTGCAGGAGACCCTGCGTCTGCAGGAGGAGCAGTATTTGGGGTTCAGGGAGGAGCTCAGGACCATCGGCTCCGCCCTGGGCACCATTGTAGGGGTGCTGACGGACATTCAAAAGACCTTGAGGGACACCGTGGCACTCCAAGGGGCCCCTGACACTAGCCAGGACGATGAAATGCCCACCACCTCCGCCGGCACTAGTGGACAGGACCAACACACCAGCACCCCACCCCCTGCAGACGGACAACCACCACGAAAGCGGTCCCTGAGATCCAGGAACAGGACAGAGCAAGATGGCAAGACCCCCGCCAGGAAATAAGACAGCCCTGATTGTCCCCCCACTGTACCACTTTGTTACCCTGTCCAAATCGGAACTGCCCCAGCTCCACTTCCAATGGCCAGATGTGCAATGTACCTGTGAGACTAATAGACTGGACTCTGCCATGGACATTCTTCCACCATAACCCTTCCCCATTTCACAACCCCCCTTCATTTTTATGCACTTAAATAAACATCCTGGAAACACTAATAAAACTGGAGTCAGTCAATGATTTTGAACTTTTTATTGTCAATTACAGTGTCAAAAATGGTTACCCATTGGAAGGCCAACATACCAATGTCACACATCACAAGCCTTTCAAGGGTGCAAGCTGTTGACACGTAGGTTCCCACATTAGTGAAACTGAAATGGAAGGGGACAACTCAGTTAACAAATAATGAGTGAAATGTAGGTACAGGATAGAGGTAGACGTGTGCAAGTTAATATTATGTTAAACATGAAAATGTACTCACCTGTGTCTCTCTGAAAATTTTGCTGTATGACTGACTCCCTGTTGTCGTTTTCTTCTTCATCAGCTTCAACCTCATCACTGTCCACAGGCTCCACCGCTGCTACAACACCGTCATCTGGATCATCCTCCTGCAGAAAAGGCACCTGGCGTCGCAATGGCAAATTATGGAGCATCGAGCAGGCGATGATGATGTCGCACACCTTCTTCGGTGAGTAGAATAGGGACCCACCTGTCATATGGAGGCACCTGAACCTGGCCTTCAGGAGGCCGAAGGTGCGTTCGATCACCCTCCTAGTCCGCCCATGGGCATCATTGTACCGTTCCTCTGCCCTGGTCCTGGGATTCCTCACTGGGGTCAATAGCCAGGAAAGGTTGGGGTAACCAGAGTCCCCTAATAGCCATACACGGTGCCTCTGGAGTTCACCCATCATATCAGGGATGCTGCTATTGCGCAGGATGTAGGCGTCATGCACAGAGCCAGGGAACATAGCATTAACCTGCAAGATGTACTGGTCTGCCAAACAGACCATCTGGACATTCATCGAATGATAACTCTTCCTGTTCCTGTACACCTGTTCACTTCTGTGGGGGGGGGACCAGAGCTACATGAGTCCCATCAATGGCATCTATGACATTGGGGATATGTCCAAGGGCATAGACGTCACCTTTCACTGTAGGCAAATCCTTCAACTGAGGGAAAACGATGTATCTCCTTACGTGTTTCAGCAGGGCAGACAACACTCTGGACAACACGTTGGAAAACATAGGCTGGGACATCCCTGATGCCATGGCCACTGTTGTCTGAAATGACCCACTTGCAAGGAAATGGAGCACTGACAGCACCTGCACGTCAGGGGGGATTCCAGTCGGATGGCAGATCGGTGACATCAGGTCTGGCTCCAACTGGGTACATAGTTCCTGGATTGTGGCACGGTCGAAACGGTAGGTCACGATCAAATGTCTCTCTTCCATTGTCATCAGGCCCACCAGCGGTCTGTACACCGGCGGATTCCGCCATCTTCCAATATGTCCCAACTGACGATGCCTAAGAAGGACAACAGCGAAGAAACTGTCAGCATTCCTCCAGGTATGTACCCACAGTCACACACAAGACTACAACAGACAATTAACCCATCCGGGAAATGTTTTGAGTGTAGGGCTCGGTATGTGTGACGCAGTAGTAAATGAAGCCATGTGGGCCCCTGTAATGGCGGCTGTCTGACCTCTAAACTGGGACAATGGAAGTGTGGGGTAACTGCGCTGGCGTTGGACATCGTCACGGTAGGCGGTCGTAGAGCGTGGCGCAATGCTGCATTGGTTAACATTGGACCCTATGGGTCCCAGGATCCAATGAACAGGTGCGCTGGCGGCGATGATGCGCCCTGCCGCGGACGTCACCGCCGCGGACGTCACCACCATTTTCTATCTGTTGAATCACTAGATACCTGACCTTCGACAGGAGAGGACCTACCCTGCTAGTGCTGCTGTGACCTCGGTCTGGAAGCGACGATGGCTGCTGCGTCTGGGGAAAGGGCCCCTGCCTTCACTGCACAGGAGTTGGAGAAACTTGTGGATGGGGTCCTCCCCCAGTACACGCTACTCTACGGTCCTCCAGACAAACAGGTTAGTACTGAGGGAGCACGTTGTATGGGCTAGGCCTGGGTGGAGAGGGCTGGGTGGAAGAGGGAAGGGGGCAGAGTACATAGAACAGTTATGCATGGGGATGAATGGGCCACATGGCCAGAGTTGGGAGTGGGCCACTCACATTGACGGTGCAGTAGGTAATGACTGTTCCTCTTTCCTTGTGCATGTCATGTAGGTCAGCGCCCACCAGAAGAGGGACATTTGGCGTGCCATCGCCAAGGAAGTCTGGACCCTGGGGGCGCACCAGAGACAGGGCACCCACTGCCGTAAGAGATGGGAGGACATTCGCCGCTGCAGCAAGAAGACGGCGGAGGCTCAGCTGGGGATGGCCTCCCAACGTGGGAGGGGTGCCCGTCGCACCATGACCCCCCTGATGTTCCGGATCCTGGTGGTGGCCTACCCAGAGTTGGATGGGCGCTTAAGGACATCACAGCAGACACAAGGGGGTGAGTACAACCTCATTCTGTGGACTTTGCGTGCAGTGGAGGTGTCTGGGTGGGGGAGGTGGGCTGTGGGTGTCCCTAGGCCAGGGCGAGTTAGGTGGGCAAGGCCCCTCCATTATGTAGGCCATGTGGGACTCTACCCCAGCTCAGAACAGAGGCAAGTTGATGTATAGTTGCCCCTTTGCCATCCATGTGCGCAGATTTCTACCATTGCCACATAGGCCATATCCCAGAAATTACATGTGCAGAGGGCAGGAGCACAGCGTAATGCATGGGGCTGCTGCGTCTGTCTTGTCCGCCAACGGTAGCGGTATGCCATGCACTAAAACTCTCTTTCTTCTGTCTCCCCCCCCTTTTTCTGCTCTCCCTGTCGTTTTGTACATCAGCATCATCAGGCGGAGGTACACTGGCACAGGAGCACGAGGGAGCTCCATCCCACATGGCCATGGAGGGCCACACCACAGACTCTGAATGCACCAGTGGGACGGAGGGCGAGGGGAGCTTCACGTCGGCCACAGGATCACCAACCAGCGACACGGACTCGTCCGCCGATGTGAGCTCCCCTGTGGTGGCGGCACCATCTGTGCGCCCCACTTCTACAGGTACAACCGCCACCTCCCCTACCAGCACCGCCCTCCCAGCAGCCCCTCAGCGTGTGTCCCGTGCCCGCTCACCCAGGAGGGTGGGCATCACCGGCGCCCCAGGCACCTAAGGCCCTGCCCCTGTCACCCCTGCTGCCCTCAGTGAGGAGGCCATTGACCTCCTCAGGTCACTCACTGTTGGGCAGTCTACCATTGTGAATGCCATCCAGGGTGTAGAACGAGAGTTGAAACACGGTAATGCATTCCTGGAAGGCATTCATTCTGGTCAGGCTGTCCTTCAGTGAACCCTGCAATCTCTGGCCTCAGCACTGATGGCAGCCATTGTCCCTGTGTCCAGCCTCCCCCCTCCGACTTCCTCCACCCAGACCCAATCCCCTGTACCCCATCCCATCCCAAGCACACCTACAGACCATCAGGCACACACCTCAACACCCAAAGGTAGCTCAAGCAAACATAGGCACCACACACAACACAGGCACTCACACAAGCATCACACCCATACAGACACAGCAACATCCACTGTCTCCACTGTGTCCCCCTCCTCCTCTTCTCCCTCCTCCCTTCCAGTGTCGTCTACACACACATCTGCATGCAACGCATCTACAGGCACTAGGACTCGCACCAGGACACCCAGCACCACAAGCCGCTCACCTGCACTCACCACCTCCACTGCCATTTACACGTCCCCTGTGTCCTCTCCCAGTGTGTCTGTGACGCCCCCTCCCAAAGTACCCAAATGCCGGCAATCACTCACCCAACATCCATCCACCTCACGACAGCCTCCAGTACCTGCACCTGCACCCAAAACACCTAAAGTGACACCTCCTACAACCACCTCCTCTACCTCCACTCCCAGACCCCCTCCAGCTACCCATCCCAGTGTCCGTCAGAAACTGTCCCTCTGTCAAATTGACCTGTTTGCCCCCACCCCCCCTCCAGTTCATCAGTCCCGTCGTAGCGCCTCCAGTGCCAGTGGTGCGTGTTCCAGGTTTTTGGAGTCCACCGTCCACCAGGGCAGGCAGTAGGACCCGGAGCCAAGGCACTGGCAGCCCACCCCTTGTAAAGGCTCCAAAATTGGAGAGTGGACGACGGGACCGTGTCAAGACTGCTGGTGGGACAACAAGTGAAATGGGATCGAAGGCAATTGGTGAGTCAGCTGTAACTCCAAAGAAGGTGGGGAAGGTCCCGAGGAAGTCTGCCCAGCCTGTTGTGAGTGTCACGGCGGAGAAGTGCGCCATCATTTCCGGCGGTCCAGACACAACCGCCAGCACCGTCGTTACTGGTCAGGAGACCACCGCCGGAGTCAGTGCCCAGGAGTGCCCAAGTATCGTTATTGGTCAGGAGACCACCGCCGGAGTCAGTGCCCAGGAGGGCACAAGTATCGTTACTGGTCAGGAGACCACCGCCGGAGTCAGTGCCCAGGAGAGCACAAGTATCGTTACCGGTCAGGAGACCACCGCCGGAGTCAGTGCCCAGGAGGGCACAAGTATCGTTACCGGTCAGGAGACCATCGCCGGAGTCAGTGCCCAGGAGGGCACAAGTATCGTTACCGGTCAGGAGACCACCGCCGGAGTCAGTGCCCAGGAGGGCCCAAGTATCGTTACCGGTCAGGAGACCACCGCCGGAGTCAGTGCCCAGGAGGGCCCAAGTATCGTTACCGGTCAGGAGACCACCGCCGGAGTCAGTGCCCGTGCCCAGGAGGGCCCAAGTATCGTTACTGGTCAGGAGACCACCGCTGGAGTCAGTGCCCAGGAGGGCACAAGTATCGTTACTGGTCAGGAGACCACCGCCGGAGTCAGTGCCCAGGAGGGACCAGGTTCCCACAGCCCCGCTGGGCGATGATGGAACATCAAGCCACACACCAATGTCCAGTGTGGAGTTCGTCATGCCACACACCAATGTCCAGTGTGGAGTTCGTCATGCCACACACCAATGTCAGTATCCGAACCGCCATGTCAAAGCACTGCTGAACAAGGCCAAGACCGCCATGTCAAAGCACCGCTAAACAGGGCAAAGACTGCCATGGCTAAGCACCGCTGAAAAAGGCCAAGACCGCCATGTTGTAGACCGCTGAACAGGGCAAAGACCGCCATGGTGAAGACCACTGAACAGGGCAAAGACCGCCATGTCAAAGCACCGCTGAACAGGGCAAAGACTGCCATGGCTAAGCACCGCTGAACAAGGCCAAGACCGCCATGGTGAAGACCGATGAACAGGGTAAAGACCGCCATGTCAAAGCACCACTGAACAGGGCAACGACTGCCATGGCTAAGCACCGCTGAACAAGGCCAAGACCGCCATGGTGAAGACCGCTGAACAGGGCAAAGACCGCCGTGGTGAATACCGCTGAACAGGGCAAACACTGTGTGGGTATGAATGTACCGCCACATCAGGCATCCTTATCCCATGTGCAGCTGGGACAGTGACAGGACATGAACTTTCACGGGGAGACTCATCCAGTCTAGGCACCAGTCCCACCCAGTACCAGTTGAGAACTGCATCTACTTGCGATAATGTGGCTTTGCACTCCCCAGGATGGCACAGTGGGCAAACCACCCACTGTAGAGACTTGTGAGACTGTGGCTTTGCACTCCCCAGGATGGCACAGTGAGCAAACCACCCACTGTAGAGACTAGAGAGACTGTGGCTTTGCACTCCCCAGGATGGCACAGTGGGCAAACCACCCACTGTAGAGACTTGAGAGACTGTGGCTTTGCACTCCCCAGGATGGCACAGTGGGCAACCCACCCACTGTAGAGACTTGAGAGACTGTGGCTTTGCACTCCCCAGGATGGCACAGTGGGCAACCCACCCACTGTAGAGACTTGAGAGACTGTGGCTTTGCACTCCCCAGGATACATCAATGGGCATGGAGACCCGTCGTGGATCTGGCTTCGCATTCATGTTGCTGAGGTGCCCCCCCTTCCCTTCCCCCTGAGGTGCCTGTAGTGTTTCTATCTGATGCCCCGGCAGTGTTCTCTTGGATTTTGGTCAGGTATCTATTGTGGGCCTCGCCCATGCATTTTTGGACTGTTGGTGCACGGACATTGTTGTGTACATATCTGCACTACTTCTTGTATTGTATATATAATTATGACAGATTTCGATATATGATTCAGTATATTTTTATATGACATGTATATTGGCACATTACAATGTTTGACCGCAATTCGCTTTGTCTTTGCATTCTTCCGGGGGAATTGTGGGTTGTTCATGTGATATTTTTGACTGCATTGGTGTGTATGTTGTGATATGCGAGGGTGGGGGGGGTGTTTAGTGGGTGTCCTCCTAACTTTTGCCTCCCCCGTGTCGTAGATGCAGTACTCACCGGTATGTTCTGCGCCTACATCGCTGTTGTTCGTAGAGGAGCAGAAAGACAAGGGCAGGTAGTATTTGGAGTTCCGGCTCCATGGAGTCGTTGTTCCTCGTGGAGTGTGTTCAGGTGAGCGTTTTCCCATAGCAAAAGCTGTTTCCACCGTGTTTTTATCCACGGTGAATCCACCCCGGAAAATGTGGCGGATTGGTAGGTTATGATACTGTGGGCGGTACATTGTCTCCCACCTGTCTGTTGGCGTTGACCACCACGCTGTTTGTCTGTACCGCCGTGGTGGGCGAAGTGTTAAAGTGGCTGTCTTTGTTGGCGGTTTCCACCAGGGTCGTAATTCCCTTTTTTTGTCTGGCGGCCTGTTTGCGGTATTTCCGCAGCTTTACCACCGTCCGCCAGGGTTGTAATGACCCCCTTAGTATTGAGGACACTTTGTTAAGTCTGACTGCAGTCTGATGTCCAAGGAAATCCTTATAAGGTGTGTGGTAGTAAGCTCTCTTGTAGTATAGTGTACATCACTCACATAGATCATTTGTTACACTGTTCCACATGATTACTTATTTGGATGTAAACGCATACACATCCATTCATGCAGTTTGGTGTGTGTTAGCTTAAATTTGTGGGAAATGTCACATACGTTAGTTTTGCATTGAAGCAACAATTTGAAGGCACTTTTTTCTGGTTTTGACATCCCTTGAGGAAGCATTATTCTGTCCAACACAGCATTATGGTATAGACTTTCTCTTTTCCTCAGAAATAACCCTCAGGAAGGGCACAGTATGGTAGAATCCAGGCCAGTGTGCATAGTTATCAGCCCACATTATTTCAGGACAGTTGTATTGACAATCTATGATAACTGGAGGCAAAATTCACTGATCTACTGCACGGTTGATGTGTCACATTACACAGAGATAAAGTGGTTGTGTAAGTGCTATTTATTGAAAAGTGCTGTAGTGCTATATGTACATTGTCCATGATTGTGAGTCCATTATTGTGACATCGTTCATTGTGATCCTACACAAGTGCAAAAGGACATGTCATTGGACATGCTGGGGTGAAGTGTCAGACAGTGCAGAGGGACAGGACTTGCCAATGAGTTAGTGAGAGACAACCACAGGGCAGGCTGACAAGATAAACCGTGGTTTGCAGAACAGTGCTTGAGTACAGTTGTTGCAAGACTGGCATGTTACAAAGTGCAGGACCTTGGTAATAGGTGGCCATGTGGCAGGGACTAGTGCTACTGGGTACTCTTACGTGTGAAGGTGATCTGTTCCTGGTCTTCATCTTCTGATGTGTGTATTTCCTCCTCTGCCCTTGGTGGTGGTGGTTGTGAAGGGGCAACACACACCTCAGTGTGTGTGTAGACATGGAGTCAGACATCCCGGTAGCTGCTACCTGTGGGGGTCTTAAGGGCAGTACTGCTGCAAGGAGGATCTGCTGGTTCTTAAGAATAGCAGCCACATCACGATGGTAGGCAGCAGGCGTTGACAGGATTGCTGTTATAGGTGTTGGGTCAACTGTATTACAGCTGTGCTGATTTCCTTCAGCCTTTTTTCTACTTCCTGCAAGATAGTTGTGCGCCCTTGCATAGCTGCTGCCTGTTCTTCAGTTGACATCATGCACGAACGCACCCCCTGTAGGCTGGCTGCCATAGTTAGCATCCCCACCCACACCTCCTTGGCCAGCTCCCGCTGTACTCCTGCTACAGTTCTCTCAAAGCTGGTGCCAGTGTCATCAGAGTCCTCAGCTGTATTGGAGCTGGCAGGTCGTACAATTGGGGTGGTGGTGGGCCCTCTGGGATGGCTGCTGTATCTGTGCTCCCCCTTGTGACTGAAGGTGGGGTCTGGAGGGTTTCAAGGACCTCTTGGAGGGTCTGCTGGTTGATGTTTGTCAGCTCGTCATCCATGTCATCACAGTAGTCCTGGACAGGCATATCCGCAGGAGATCCATCGTCCTCTGCAATGAAATACGTTGCAATTAGTGTGTCAGTGTTGTGGGCTTTGTAATGTGACATGCCTGCCTTGTGATGATTTACACATTGTGATCTTGGTTCCTGTTCATTGATCCTGTCTTTCAGATGGCCATTCTCCCAGTCCTATGCCCCACCTGCATGTCACATATATTGTGGTCAGTTTGTGGACTTGTCAGCATCATCTCCTCTAGGTGTTGGTTCTGGCCAAATAGTGATTTGCCACCTTCTTGTCCTACTTAACCCTCTGTCTACTTCCATTCTCATCGTGAGGCCTTTCACTGGCTGTGGGTGTTCTGATGGCACTAGCAGCACACTTAACAATCTGGACCTGCCCCAGTCTCTGATCTTTCACATCCACCTATATGTAGTAGCAATGTAGGGTATACTATAGATAGCATTGTAATGGCACAGTATGGATGTCAGCATTGGTAATGTGTACTGCTGATGTTAGGGAATGTGTGGTACATTGGATTGCCCTGATAGTCGTAGCAGTGTCCTATTTCCTCCTCTGACTGTGCAGGTGTATTTCTGTAACCAGTTACATGTGTGCTCTCCCTCAATGATGTTGTCTGAGCAGTATGACATTTGGGATGTTGCATTGTGACCCAGGCACAGGATGGACCCTGACATATGCAGCATGGGTATGACATTAGTGCTGTGTACCTCCTAATGTCGATGACATTGGCTGATGTTTGCGGCTACTATGAACATTCACATTTGACAGGACTGGAACATTTGTCTTGTTTCAGGGGATTGTTGACGTTGTCATCCTGAACCCTCTAATTTGGGTGTGTTTGATCCATGGGGACATTCCTGCCATTACCTACTTGAACAGAACACACAGCGGAGGTGGTAGTGGCAACTGTTGTCAATGTTACATTCCAGTTGTCGGTATGGCTAGAGGTTGTTAATTGGGCCCTAGTTAATCTAGGGAGTATAGTGGCTGACGTGTTACAGGATGCCAGTTTGACGTTGTGCCCTTCCCTCCTGGCCTGGATTTACCTTTGCAACATAGTTGGCATGGCAGCATACACCCATGGGAAGGTTGTTGGTGTTGTGTAGTGGTGTGCCCCAGGTTTCCTCTGAACAGGCCATGGCCCAGTGCTGTGCCCCTTTACCCATGCCGCTCCCTGAATATGATGACTTACATGCATTGTGTAGTAGGTATCCCCCCCTGCTTGCAGTTCACATTAGTGCATTTTAATTCCCCATGCGACTTACCCTGCATGTGCGTTGTCTCCTGGTAGTCTGCGCTGTCCTGTCCTTGAATCCCTGTGATGATCTCCTCAGGGATGATGGCTGCGACCATCTCCTCCATGTGGTCCAGGGGCTCCTGTGGTGCTGGACTCCCACCTCCAGTCTGCAGTGCTGCCTTCTTGTTCCTGGCCATCTATTCCTTGGTCCTGTGCTTGCAGTCATGCCATCGTTTCTTGCACTCAATGACTGTTCTGCGTACTTCTGCCACACTGTTATTCTTGTCAACAATTTGTTGCCATATTGCCTCTCTCCTACTGATTGGCAACTTTGAGGTGACAAACAGTTGGTGCTGGAGTTCCGTCACCTCTTTAACCAGAATTTCCTGTTCCTCTGCACTGAAGCAACACTTTATTTTCTTCTTCTCCCTGTCCTGGGTCTTGTGTGGGTCCTCCTGGCTGGTTCCTGGTCTGTTGTCATGTCCCTGGGGTCTGTGCATGCATCTGGGATCCATTTTGGCTCTCCTCTTCAGTACTTGCTGTGTTTGCGGCGTATTTTGATGCTATTGCGTAAAAAAACGCCTCATATCCCGTGTGCGGTGTCGTAAATCGTCTCACAGTCATTTCCGCCGCGTTAACGTTGTTTTTCTTTACGACATGACGCTGTGGTGTGCGTCAAAGAAAATAACTCACACCTGTGGTTTGCACCGCCGTGCGTCAAAGTATAAATTTGATGCCCGCTTGGCGCACAGAAATGTCGTTAGCCGGCGGTAATATTTTAGACACAAAACTGCGTCTGCGTAGTTTTGCGTCAAAAAGTATAAATATGGGCCCTAATACTTATGGAGTCCAAAATGGTGTTCATTCATGAGAAGTAGATGGTTTGATTAGGTTTTTCAGTGGTCCCACAAGAAGGTGAGGGTTCAGGATTGAGCAGAGAAATTCAGTCTGGAAGGGAGAACACAGTAGATGTGGTCAAAATGAAATTAGAACTGGATGAGATGATATTAGGTAATCTCAATCATTCTGGATTAGATCCCTATCTAGAGAATGCGCTCATATATATATACATATATATATATATATATATATATATATATATATATATATGTCGCTTAATGTGCGGGTCAAGCTCAAGGTAAGCAGTCTGAATTACCTTGAAGTTATGATATACATTTAAGCTGAACCAAATCATTGCAGAAAAGCTATTGTGAATGTTGTGATGCAAATGTCATTATTAGTATGAGGATGTCAGGGATGAAAATGCAAATTATGGAATTTATTGGTAGCACCCAGAAATGCAGTGAGTTGGACTAGTGGGAAGGCAGATGGGCTAAGAAGAAAGATCGGAAAAAATAAAAAGGGGAGCCACCCCCACCCCCCTGTTTAATGGACAGAGATAGCACTTCAAATTTTTAATTGAGAGAAGTGCCCAGTGGAGCTTACATTCATGTGCCATGGAATAGGAGTAATCTTGCATCATTCATGAATGATTTCCCTGAACTGAGAGAAAAAAAATCTGTAGAGTGGTATACCCAAGTTGATCGGTTTATGAAGATCTCACAAGTACTGTGGGTGGATTGAATACCTTTTTCAACATTGTGGTACTGAGTGACTTGTGGTCAGAGTGTAAAGTGGCTACAACATGGTCCAGAGAAAGAACCTCAGAGAAATCCCATATTCCATGCCCCATTGCCTTTGGTGATGCAAAAGTACCAACAATTGATTACCTTTTGAAAATGAAGATACCACTGAAAGACATTGCTTTGGGGAAGATTGACAGAACGACCTAAGATCCTAAGGAATCTCTGCACACTTTTTATGAGAGATTCATGCAAGTGCTTACCCAGCACAGTGGGATGGAGAGTATTAAAGCCAAGGATTTAGGAAAGTTTGTATCTCTGTTTGTGACAGGATTGAGCCCTGAGATTAGTTTGATGATTCAGCATATTTGATTTGTTGGCAGAATAAGTCAGTTGTTAAGAACTTGATGTATGCGAAATACTGTAGTGATGAATTGGAAATCAAACAGAAATTATTGAAAGAGAAGCTTGTGTTTGCCCAGATGAAAGCAGCACTGAAAGGAAGTCAGAATCCAGCATATGTAGGGTGTGTTGGCGCTATGCACGGTGTGTACCAATGGAGTGCTCCTGGAATGCAAGGTGGAAATGGTTATCTGCACAAGGTAGAGGCTGCGATGTTCCAATTGACCTGAGTACTGGGATTAATGTAGCAACATTGAAGAGATCGAATCCATGTCATTATTGTGACAAGTTAGGGAATTGGAAGCGGGCATGTCATCTTCATCAAAAATACTTTATTTGTTTTTTTTAAAACCATCAACGTGAACATCCAAGTAGATATTAAATAAAAGAAAATAAGCATTCAATCATCAAAATCCAATTCTTACTGCACTTAGCATTGTGATAGACTTCACAGCAAAAATCAATAGTGACATAATAGCAAAAAACAAGTAACGCTGCAACCACTGCATGTAAGCAAGATACTCTCTCCTTAGGTTTCAAATCAGATTATTTGCCAAGTGAAATATGACACAGCAAATCTCAGTAAAGTGCATGATTCATAGACTGCAGAGATTATAAAAGGAGTATAATATACTCTAAAACAAAAACATAACAATACTACATATTATAAAAATGGATGAGTACAAACATGTATACATTTTTTTTACATCATATCAACCCAGCAATTAATTTGTTAGATGATCTGACCGTAACAGAAAATCTAACACAACATACCAAATAAGATAAAAGTGCTAATTCCTCAAAAACATCACAATTTAAAAAGAGGTTTTGATCTAGAACTTCTCTCATTTAAACAAGACAAATAAAAAATGGCTACCCAAGTATACAACTGGGCCAGAAGTATCCATAGTTAGGATTCGCTGGGCTTCTAAATACTGATTAATCCCCAAATTCAAACATATCAGTTGCATCCACTTCCTGCACAGACCATGATTTCCTATGCATAAGAACAGAAAATATTCCACAGTTTCAGAGGTCAAATTACAAGTTGGACATATATTAGAAATCTGTTCTTCCCCCACTTACTAATAAATGTCCTCAAAGGCTAACTACCCAGCCTAAACCTCATATATAAACTTTTAGAAAGGTATGGAGTGATGGTATCCATAACTATTTCAAAATACAGGGTTACTTTAAAATCTAAGAACTGATTAGTGAATTTGCCATGGTTTCCTATTGTAGCTTGGTGGTCATACACATAGACCACTATGCTGATTTTAAAAAGGGAATCTCTGACTTGCTGATTTTCCTTGGATCCTCCCTCAGTTTAAGTAGACCTAGCTTCTTTAACCAGCCAAAAAACAAAGCGCAAACAAGGAGCCTTCAGGGCATTACCCATTTTCATGAAGTTCCCTATAAAGTCTCTGTATTCTAGTAGCTCAGAGGTTGATCACATACAAATCCAGTACACTAAAGGCTTGAACTGTGCCTCATCTGACACATGTTTGACACTTAGGTAAACAAAAAATGGAATAAGAGGAGTGCTGGTAGGAACTGGGACGAATGATCTTACAAAGTTATTCTCGGCTGTCGCCAGCACGGTGGCATCAACGTAACCCCAAACCTCAGATCCACAGAGAGCTGCACTTTGTGCTTTAGCATGGTATGCTATGAGGGCAGGTGAGATTGAATGGGAATAAGTCCTCTTATGCGAGTGAAGTATGGCATTAGCTCTCTGGGCTGTTAACAGAGTTCTCCTGTTAATTTGGGGTTCCCATTTAAACTTATCAGAAGGTTTGACTCCTAGGTAGTCCAAAAAAAAAGCCCTTTCAATGGGTTCATGGGTGACTTTTACAGTGCTGCATCAGGACGTATTTTTGCCAAAAACCATATTCTTCATTTTTAATGCCTTTAATTCAAGACCCCTAGCCATACAAAATTCAAGAAACTTGTCAATCTGGGGGTCTTTGAGATTAGTAACAAATCATTTGCCTTGAGAAGTATTGGATTTCTTTTACTATTTAAGACAGAGGAGCCATTTGTACATGCCATTGATGCCTTGACTGGAACGTCATTGTAAAACTAAACTGGATAGGGATGCAAACACATCCCTAAAGAACTCCATGAAGAACAAGAATGTGAGGAGTCAGTTCACCCCTACTGCCCCAACAAAGCTGGGCGTAGTTTTTGTCCTGAAGTCTAGCAATAATGCTAACCAGGTTACAGAGTGCCCCCATTCCCAACAGCACCCTCCAAATGTTCTACAGGGGAATGAGATCAAATGTGGCCACAGATCAATGAAGGTCACACATAGTTTTTGATGGCTAAGTAACACATTCTTCCAATAAATGTGAGCAAATCTGAACTTTTGTTTTTGCTTGAAAGTCAGCTTGGAGTCGGGACAGAACCTGTTCATTATTGTTCCAGCTTTGCAATTTATCCAACATCTGTTTTCCAACTTTCTACAGATTGTCTATTAGGCCTGAAGGCATCACCCTTCTTAAAAACTGGAATTATTTCTGCCCCCCTCCAAGTCTCAGGTCTGTCTCCCCCAGCTGCTATTGCATTAGCCAAAAGATTGTCGTAACTGACCCAAATCTGTGGTTCCAATTTAAACACGTTGTGTGGTATTTGATCTGGCCCATGAGCTTTGGCTGGCCTAAGTTTATTAATTGTAAGGAGAGTGTTCTCAAAACTAAGAAACAATGGCTCAGAAATCTCCCAAAAAGTTCGATTTGATACCTCCCTAATAAAGTCTCCTACTTCCACATGGGAAGGTCAGGTACATAAGGTTTCAAGACCATGCTGTACAGAGAAGTGGTCTACCCACTTATCTGGTTCAATGTGATATCAGTGAGTCCTTCTACTATCTAGGCTCCTGTATGAAAGTATAGGCCAAAAGGATCTGTTATCATTTAATTTGATGGCCCATAGCAGATCCTGACAATTCATTTCCTCCCATTCACACCTGGCTCTTGTTAGAGCTGCTTTATATTTAGATCGTGCTTCCTCGATATCCATGCGCACACACTCTTTGACGTCGCTTTCAACATCGCTTTAGTCAATTTGCACTGTTCATTGAACCATGTGGGATTCTTTGCACTAGTTGCTTTAATGTGGGCAGTTTTCTTTTTAAATAAAAGATACTCTGCAATTTGTTAAAAAAGACATCCATGTATATCTAAAATTGGAACTGCAGAAACTGGGGTTTCCTCATAGTCAGTCAGTAGAAATATAAACCACTGATAAATCTCTGCCTTGAACATATGGTTTGACAGTATTCAGGGCCAAGGGACCCTCTGTTAGTTGTTAGCTAGAAGAGGCTCAGGGACCTGGGTATGAAAAACAACTAGGGGTCTCTTAAGAGCATCGCCTATTTAGGAAGTACCCAGTGGATTATGATCCCTTTCAGTGCAAGGTACAACCTTCACATCATTAAGTAGTGGCCAAAGCCTTACATCAAGAAGAACGTAATCTATGACACTTGAAGAGGAGCCCCCCCATAAAAGTGAGTATCTTTCCCAGTCAGAACGAGTTTGCCCATTTAAAGCTTTAAGTCTCCGGCTCACCACTATAGATACAAGTTGGAAGACTGTATTAGAAAAGTGATGATGTGGTTTACCCATCAGGTATGAAATTTCCCATTGCTCATCCCATTGTTCAATTAACTCATTAATGGAAGATGATGGCTCAAAGGATATGTGGTTCACTGACAAAATATCAAAACCCTAAATATCGTGATACAAAAATATTGTGGCAAAAATATTGAGCACAAAAGTATAGTTTTCCTATACTTATAATTGCAAATACAAAAATAGCGATAAAATATAATTTTAAAGTAGTATTGAAAAAGTTATACAAAAATATTGCTTTTAAGATATATATTAAAATAGTAAATATTAAATATACTAACATACAATAGACATAAACTGTAAATGCTATATATTTATATAGTATAAAATATATATATTGATAGTTATCTCAACAAACGCACATACACATGTATGTGTGTATGTTTATTTACACATCTAGAATGTAAAACTATTAAAATAATAATTTTAATTTATATTATAATTTACTATGTAATGATTATATATATATATATATATATATATATATGTGTGTATAAAATCAGTTGTTGGCTAAGATGAAGAAGAATTCACAAGAATGTGATAATGAGATAAAGGAGAGAAAAGCGAGAAAATCTACAAGGGATTGGTTGGATTATCAGTATGGTTGCATTTATACCTTCAAAAAGCAGTATGATAGTTTAAGGGCCAAAGAGAAGATGGATAAGCCCACTAGTGATAAGTCAGTGACAGTGAGCTCAGTTCTGACCTGGGATGAAGTGCTCATTAGTCTTCCATGAAGAAGGGGGATTTTCAAAAAGAACTCTGTTGGCTGCGCATTAATACACTCAAGTAGGGGAAGGTACAGGACAACTAAACTTTATAAAAGATGGTGCAGAACAAGGAGGGGGCAACAGGAAGAGGGTGAGGCAGGAACAGGGGCCAAAACAAAGAACATTGTGTAATGATGGGTCCCAGAGGGCAGGCCTTTGGTTGTGAATATCTCATCTACAAATCTTGCCCCAATCAAGAGAGAATACTCAATTTAGGATTAACATTCTGCTCTACGTCTGGCAATATCACAGATACAGGACTGAACTATATAAATATGTGAGGAAATTAAAATTGAATAACTGTTACAAAATGAAGCCTAAGAAGGTACCCACTGGAACAAATGTTGAACCTTAAATCTCAATATTCACGATAAAGGATGTACCAAGTTTATTGCAAATTGGTGATTCAGCTGATGAAATATCACTGAACCCTGAGAATTTTACAATCCCAAACAAATGAGGTGCCCACCGTACATATTAGGAGTAGCCTGGAATTGGAGGAGAATGAATATGAGGAACGGCAACCACAAAGGAAAACTCTGGACATGGTTGCTCTAAATGAGATGGGGTTCACAACAAATATTTCAGTGGAAAGTGGATGCAAACCTAAGACCGAAATTTGTTCACATTCACCACGGAGCAACACAATTGACCTTTTCCATGAATAAGTGGTAGAAGATATCAACGGCTTGAGAAAGAGGTGGCAAAATAATAGAAAGTTGAGAAAATTTACAACAAGGGATTCGAAGGACACTGCAGACCAAAGAGGAAATACCTCTTTATTTGTCAAGCCCTCTGACAAAGGAGGAAATATTGGGCTGATGGATCAGAAAAGCTATCTAACAGAAGCAAAGAGGCAATTCAGTAGTACATCACACTACATTTGTCTCTCACAGAAGCCTACGTAAGGGATTGAGATGGAATTTTCAAAATTGAAATTCTGGGGCAAATCTAATCTGTTGGAATGGGTTGAAAATCAGTACTTGAAGATGGAACATTTGAAAATGGTAATTATATACTTCTTCCCTAAAATCCACAAAAATGTAACTATACCACCTGGTTGGCCCATTGTAAGCTCTATTGGGTCCCTCTTAGAAAACAGCTCAAGATATCTAGATCTATTCGTACAAAAATATGTCACAAGCATGCCATCTTACTTGAAGCATTCCACCAATTTTTTAAGGGAGCTAGACGGGATCCCTTGAAAGCAAGAATATATCATGGTGACACTTGATGTGGTGTCACTATAGATACCTCAATTGATCATGAGCAAGGGATACGAGCATGGGAGTACTTCCTTAAAGATAGACCTATAGAACATTTGGAACATTTTGCCTTACCCACAATGTGCTATTTACAGCAACAGGGCAGGGCAATGGGAGAAGGAAATATCATGGGCTGAGGACAATGATCAATATGTGAGGAATGTGGTATTATGGACATGTTTCATCAATGATCTTTTTGTTCTTCGGGAGGGTGGTGAAGCAGAATTGCAAAGTTTCATAGATAAATTTAATTTGAATGATCTTAACATCCCCTTCACTAACATGTACAGTAATCACACTGTGACTTTATAGATGTTGAGCTGAATGTACTGGATAACAGATTGATCACAAAAATACACAGGAAACCAACAGCCACAATTTCAATCTTGCATGCTAATAGTGGCTATCCTGCAGTTTCAGAAGGGAGTATGCCCTATAGCCAAATGCTAAGGGCCAGATGGATTTGCTCAACTGATGAAGAGTTTAACAAGAACATCATAAACATGATCAGGAGATTCTCTGAATGTGGATATCCCTTGAGTATTTTGTAGGATGCATGAGAGAGGGTTAGTAAGACCCAGAGGGATCAATTACCATACCAGCAGAGCAATAAGGTGGCCCAAGATGATGGACATAAAAAATAATATTTTTGGAATGTACCACAACCTAATCAAGTATGAAGAGCACCTTATACATAAATTGTCAAATTTTGACTAAAGATGAACATTTAAATTATATTGTTTCCACTTGGCCACAGATTACGTCCAAAAATGCACCACCATGGTGGCGGTCCGACTGCCTTTGGCTTGGCGGTCGAACTACTGTATTACGGGTCATGTGGGCCTGTGGAGCAAAGACCTCTGAGGTCCCACTAGCATCACTAGTCAGCACAAACCACCAGGGTGACGAGACAGCACAAACGGTCCAGCGGAGACAGTGTTCCCGCCGGATACATTATGAGGTTGCACATTGGCAATGTGACTGTGGTGGTCCAACCACCACGACTCAGCAAGCGAAAACGGAGAGTATAGAGGGTGCAACTCACCTGCAGGCAGTGGTACACATACGGTGCTGCCAAGGAGCCTATCATACACGTCCTGCTGCTGCTGCTCATTGAAGGTGCACACAATCCACACTGCCATGGATGCAACTGACCATAAGTACACACACCTACTTGAGTCATTAAGCTCAATAACAGATCATTGCGCCGTCATCCACATGATATTGGGATCATGCTACGAGCATCAAGTACACTTGTCATTGAGTACACTGTGGGAATCATTCACAAAGAAGGACACATTCACAGCCAGTAAATGCCCCCTTTGGGCAAGTCATTCATGCTGCACTGCAACACTACACAAAAAATGTATGTGTGCACATCTTAGGGACAGTGAAGGATACACAACATTGTTTTCACACAACAGCAACAACACAGCAACATTACATCTACAAATAAAACTGACACCCTCACATTGCACGCATGCCATGGTCTGTCGTCAAAGTCAACACACATAAGTATGAATGTGGCATGGAACACAAACACCACTCCCATTAAACAGCCCTGGTATGGATCCACACATCACTTACATTGCAACACAATGGAAGGACAATAGGATAGTCAGGGAGACAAACATCCAAAGCCCACAAAGCAAACAATAACTGCACAACAGGGATGGGAGCATCAGGATCACTAAGGGAAGGATGCTGCACTGGGACACATCACACTTTGCACATGACCCTAAAACAACATTTACAAAGGAACTAGCCCTACATGTATCTCAGGGACAAACAATACTAGAGCTAAGTGACATGCCTATCTGCAGAATGTGGCAGTGCAAGTCAAGAAAGCTAATACAACAGCAGCTGCATGGGGCATAAATCTAGATTAAGCAGCTGCAAGGTACACCCAGCAAAATGGATACATGCACAGTCAAATGCAAGCAAAGGTAGCACAATTGAACACCCTCCATATGCAGACAAAGAAACCCCAAGCTGCCACACATGAGACAAATCTACAGTCCATATCAGGGGGACAAGTCTACACCATACATGCTGACATTGGACCACACAAGATGAAATACTCAACATACCAAACAGAACACAATGCAATGACACCCCAATTGCATTAATAACCACATATCCATACAGTCAACATCTTGCCCTGGGTGACACCAGCACTGCCCAGCAAAACAACTATTTGAGTTTATTTGAAACAAAACGATTATGAGCAAAGGCTATTGGCCAGTCCATCATAAAGTAATTGTACAGTACTGTGCCTACACTTGACTCCTATTACTGCCAGAAAACCTCCACAAGAAGGGGCATCAGGTGGGAAGGCAGGTACCTCAGGGATCCTCCCTAGAGGGGGATGGATTTGGGATTGGTGGTTTGGTTTTGGGAGCAGTGGACTCTTTCTTGGGAGGTGTGGAATTCTTCTTGGGGTGAGGGGGATGGGTACCTGCCTGGGGGTCAAGTGTGACAGGGGTGGACTTGGTTGTGGAAGGGATGGGTTGGATTGTGGTTCAAGGCCTTTTGGGTTTAGGATGGGGTGGAGGGAACAGGGGAATGGGCATTTTCAAAAAGGAAACTCTACTTTGGAACACAAAGACAGTCATCAGAAAGGGTTGGCGATTTGGGGGTTAAAGAAGAGGCTGTCAGATGTTTGGGTGTAGATGTCTTAGGTGTGTGTGTGTTTTTGTTTGGATGGTGTCTGTTGAGTGTCTGTTGCATGTGTGAGTGTGAGCTTTTGTGTGTTTTGGAGGTGGAGGTGCTGGGTGATGGAATGGTGGATGTGTGTGTGTCTCTTGGGGTGGTGTCTGCACATATGCTGGTAGTGGTGGATATCTGTGTGTCTGTTGGGGTGGTGTCTGCAGGTATGATGGATAGGGTGGATGTCTGTGTGTCTGTTGGGGTGATTTCAGTAAGTATGATGATGTTGTGGATGAATCTGTGTCTGTGAGGTGGTGACAGTGGGTATGGTGGATGGGGTGAATGTGTCACTGCCTGTTGTGGTGGTGCCTGTGGTTATGCTTGATGTGGTGTGTGGGTCAGTGGGGGTGGTAGGGGTGTCTGCTGGCGTGGTGGCTGATGTGTGTGTGGGTTTATGTTGAGTGGCTGCATGCTGTGTGTCTTGTGGTGTTTGTGTTTATGTGTGCTGCTTGTGTGTGTTGAGGTAGGTACATGCAGATGTGTCTGTGTGCTTGAGGTAGGTAGTGGAATGGGGGATTTGGATTTAGGAGAGGGAGGTGGAGGGGGCAGAATGTAGGGGTGACTGGCTGCAGTCAGTGGGTAGGCCCGAGTCTTAAAAGATCTCTGTAGGCCAAACATGGCACTATGAAGGCCTTCCAGGAAAGCATTGGTCTGCTGAATTTGGCTGGCCGACCCCTGAATTGCATTCACAATGACATTCTGACCCACAGAGATGTTCCTCAGGAGGTCAACAGCCTCCTCACTCAAGGCAGCAAGGGTAACAGGGGCTGGGGTGGACGTGTCTGGGGCAAAGGAGACGCCCACCCTCTTGGGTGAGCAGGCATGGCCAAGTGGGTGGGGAGCAACGGGGAGGATAGTGCTAGAACTGGGAATAGCGGACAAAGATGGTACAGGAGTACGTCCCAATGGGTCCACCACCTCGGGGAGTAGCCACTGAAAACAGAATCCGATTGATGGAAATGTAGATCCGATCTCCTCCATGGCACTCCCCTCACCCTCTGGGCCACTAGGTTTCCCTGTGTCGGTGGTGTCTTGACTGGAGGTACCATGGCCATATTCTTCCCCACTTGGCTGTACCCTGATTCCTTTGCTTGCCTGGGATGATGCTGAAAATACAAAGAGAAAAAAAAATCAGCACATGTTACTGATCACACTTGAACAACAGCTCTGATTAGCAAACACTGTCATGATGTCAAGTAGACCCCAGCAACAAACGCCCCCAAAGTTGCCTTTACATGTACCATACCCATATGCATGCATGTCATCTGAACCTTCAACAGTTTCCCATGAGAAAATGAGGATCTCAGACAACTGTAGTTGGATGGCTGACATTGTGTAACACAGTAACCATTAAATGAGTAGGAGACCACATTACCTTCAGCACTTTGCCTCATGGAGCATACCTCAATTACGTGTTGTTATACAACAATAGGCCAAAGCCAAATTCATTCCCACAGATCCCAAACAAGGTCATGCAGACATGTATTGGGAGGAGGTGGAGGAGGTGGCAGTTTATGTAAGGGCAGGAGCCCTTTAAATCCATCACAGCGCTCCCGCCTCGCGGGACGCGTGCTGGGAGGAGGCGGAGGAGGCTGCAGTTATTGAAAGGGTAGGAGCCCTTTAAATCCATCAGAGCGCTCCCGCCTCGCGGGACACGCGCTGGGAGGAGGCGGAGGAGGCGGCAGTTACTGAAAGGGCAGGAGCCCTTTAAATCCATCACAGCGCTCCCGCCTCACGGGACGCACGCTGGGAGGAGGCGGCAGTTTCTGTAAGGGCAGGAGCCCTTTAAATTCATCACAGCACTCCCGCCTCACGGGAAGCACGCTGGGAGGAGGCGGAGGAGGCGGCAGTTACTGTAAGGGCAGGAGCCCTTTAAATCCATCACAGCGCTCCCGCTTTGTGGGATGCGGACTGGGAGCAGGCAGAGGAGGCGCAGTTATTGAAAGGGCAGGAGCCCTTTTAATCCATCAGAGCGCTCCCGCCTCGCGGGTCGCTCGCGGGCGGTGCCGGGGCCAAGCCCGGGCCAAGGGCGGGCCCATTCCCTCACCCGTCATCGACCGGAAGAGGCTGGGCTGGGCCCCCCCTCTAACGTTTCTTCCTCCCGTTTTGCTGTAATTTCCTTTGGAAGCTAATAAAGTTGCTGTGGGAGACTGTTATTTATAATGGAGAAGAGAAAGATTTACTTGCAAAAGGGGGAAGGTGGGCCCAGCTCTCTCCAGTCCTCCATTACTAGCTATTTATCCTCTGTGATGGGGGCCATTGAATCTGAAATAGAGCAAGTATAAGAAAGGATTGGGGCTGTCCAAAGCACTGTTCAGCAGCCCCCTTTGGAACCTATTGTTCATATAAACACTAATTCAAGAACTGGGCCCTTATTACCGGCCCTACCTTCTAGTATTATACAGTTGGGCCACAATATACTTCCTCCCATAGATTTAAACAATTCTCCTACCCCTGTTGTTAATCCACCTCTGGAAAGCTCTTGTTCTCAGGTTGATTCTCCTCCTCTGAAGAAGAGGAGAGCTGGGAAAAAGTCTAAAAATACAAAAAATGCCTTGGGCCCTAAAAAGAGAACATCCACCCTTTCGGTTTTAAGTGCTAAAGATCCAGTTTCCCTGGCATCCACTCCTGAACGTTTTCTGAGAAAGGATGCCCCTGAAGATTTTACAAGTGTTATAGATTCCATACTCAAATCCTTTTGTGCAACCTTTGAGGTGAAATTTATCACAATGATTACTAGGAAGCTTAATTGCTTTTGTAATAACGTGACTAGTACTTTATCTCATTTACTTAAGCCAGGATTAGTAAGTACGGGAAAATCTCACAGCCAAGACCCAGTTCATCAAACCAACCCCCTATCTACTTTGTTACCTCAAGGAGCTAGTAATCCCTCGCTTAATCTACAGGCCGTTTCTGGCCAAGGAAACATAGCTGACGATTCTGCACAGGGGTTGACCAGGGAAGTTTGTTCCCCTAGTTTGCATGCTACGGGTCAAAATAAATCTACAAACCATGCAGACTCTTTACATCTACCTCCAGATTGCAATCCGTATGTATTGGTTCTATCAAATGTTCCCCCTTAGGCGAGTTCTAAAATAGAAGATACCCAATCCCTAATCAGGAAAGCAGGTCACTGGTTGAAATCTAATATTAAACCAAATTTTCATCATATTAAGATTCTTATGGCCTGCAGAGTGAGGAGGGTTGGATATTCAAAGAAAATGGAGGAGGGACATTATGTTGTTTTAAATTTTGCAAAGTCCTGTTCAGTGGACTATTTTTTTACCAACTCCGAACAATGCAATAGGTCATGTAATAGGATCCAAATACATCCCCTGTGTCAATTTTATGACCCTGCGCTCCTACCACTCCGCTCTGCTACTAACTTAAGAACCCACACACCTGACCCAGTAAGGTCCCAATTGCAGGTAAACGTACCCACTAGCAATCGGTTTTTGGCTCTTAATTATCTTGACGAGAACGACTGACTGACGGCCATGGTTTACCCCTGCCCTATTAATATGGCGAGATCAATAGCTGGGAATGTTTACAATGAATGTACCGGGGACGCAGGAAAGTCTGTATTGGATTTGTCAACTCCTACAAATACTAGAGTTCCAACACCATGTCCTGGGATTAGACCACTAACTCTGCTTAGTTGGAACAAAGCGGGGCTGCGGTCTAAAACTGACAATTCGGATTGGAGGAGCTTTATTTCTTCCTATGACATATTTTGTCTACAGGAGACTTGGTCTAAGGATACGTTCCTTCTGAATGGTTTTACTTCCTTGTGTCAGCAGGCTATAACCTCCCCAATGGGGAGAGCACGTGGCGGCCTTTTAGTTCTTATATCCTTACATCTCCCTCGATTAAACGTGTCCTTAATCTGGTCTTCCCCTTATTTTATGGTTGTTTTAGTATCTATCAGCGGACAAAAAGATATTCTGATTTTAAATTTTTATAATAATATCCCCGGGGGTCTCCTTATGGGATGCCTGGAGGAGGTAGCAGACTTCATTGATTCATCAAATGTTTTACAGGACAGCAATCTAATTATACTATGGGTGGGCGATTTTAACACTCCTTTGTGTAGCAAGGAACTCACGGAACTGTGTGCCTTCCTGATGAGGGCAGAGAGTCATCAATCCATTTCACTCACACTGCTGAAGGAGATGCCCTATACTATTTTATATGTAAGTTTGATTTGGTACACGTTTCGGAGAAACTGCCTGCTGACGCCTGTAATATACCAACCTTCACAGGGAAACCAAAGGGGAGCATCATTGATTATATACTTATTGGCTCCTCTGATTATCATCTAATTCAAGAATTTAAGATCACACCTCACTGCGCCAGTGACCATAATCCCCTCAGCATTAATCTGGATTTAAATATTAACCAGGTTCCTAAGAATAAAAATTTGAGAGCTAGTACTGTTTATAATCCAAATTGCGGTTTACGCTTAAAATGGGACAAAATAAATCCTAAATTATTTAATCAGGAAATTGTAAGCACTAGGTCTGACTCTATTAATGTGTGTCTGTCTCAGCAGTTAGATCCTGAATGTATAGTCCATGAATTTGAATCTTTATGTACTGATATCTCACGAGCCTTGGTGGTGGACAGGCCCTTGAAGGGGCCAGTGGTTCATAGATGGTTTGATTCTGTGTGATGTTCTGCTTATAAAAAACTTAAAGATGCTCTTAAAGCAGTTCCCCCCTCCCGCCAACTAGTTAAACTAGCTAGAGCCGATTATAAGGCTGCTCTTGAAAAAAGGAAATCAGAAATTAGGTCTAAGGCTTGGGATGAACTTAATTAATCGACTAAGGCAGGGAAAGGCTCCTGGCCCTGACGGGGATCCCGCTGATCTTTTTAAATCTGAAAATTGATCTTTGGGGTCCTTTAGTTACAAATGTGTTGAATAGCGCGGTAAATAGTGACGTACCTATTTCATGGAAATTGGCTATTATTGTTCCCATCTTCAAAAAAGGAAACAGACAAGACTCTTCCTGCTATAGACCAATTTCTCTTATTGATTCAACGGCAAAGATATTAGGAAGTGTGATCTTATCCCGTTTAGAAGATTGGGTGACTGAGGCTCTGATTTTATCTCCAATTCAATTTGGTTTTAGACCCGGTGTAGGGACAGTTGAGCAGGTTTTAAATCTGCATCTGGGGCCAGATGTAGCAAACTTCCAAATTGCGACTTGCAATTTGCGAGTCCCAGCGACTCGCAAATTGCAACTCGCAATTTGGAATGCAGTACGGTGTCTCAGACACCGACTGCGACTCGCTATGGGGTCGCAATGACCCACCTCATGAATATTCATGAGGAGGGTCGCAAATTGCGGCCCCATAGCGAGTATAGGCACTCGCAAACATGGAGGCCTGCTGTCGTCAGCAGACCTCCATGTTCGTGACTGCTTTCAATAAAGCAGTTTTTTTTTTTTTAAGTGTAGCCCGTTTTCCTTAAAGGAAAATGAGCTGCACTTAAAAAAAAAAACGAAACCTTTAGTTTCGGTATTTTTTCAGGGCAGGGAGTGGTCCCTTGGACCACTCCCTGCCCTGAAAAAATATTTTTGGGTCCATTCACCAAGTGGAAGGGGTCCCATGGGGACCCCTTCCAATTTGCGAGTGGGTTAGCATCCACTTGAAGTGGATGGTAACTGCGACTCCATTTGCGACCGCGTACGCGGTCGCAAATGGAATTGCATCCCACTGCGAATCGCAAATAGTCGGTTCCGATTAGCAAAATGCATTTCTGCATAGGAAACTGCGTTATGTGACTCGCAAACAGCAAATTTTGCCGTTTGCGAGTCGCAAACAGTTTCCTACATCTGGCCCCTGATACTTAGTAAATATGTGACTGCCAAAAAAGAGTCTATTCATATGGCATTTATTGATTTAACTAGTGCTTTTGATATGGTTAATAGGTCGAAGTTATGGCAAATTCTGGGAGCTTTAGGTTGCGATAAGTCCCTCTTGGAGCTTATTAAACACCTACATACAGATTTAATGGTTTCAGTTCAGACTGGGTTATATGGTCAGAGAACTTCTCCTATTCCTTCAACAAGGGGCGTAAGACAGGGATGTATTCTAGCGCCTTTTCTTTTCTTGATATATATAAATGGGCTTTATGATTTGTTGGTAAAAACATGGAAAGGTTGTACCAAAGATGGGCCAGAGACCGCCTCCAGTTTTATTATATGCTGATGATGCAGTTTTAATTGCTCGTACTGCTAATGGTTTACAGGGACTCTTGGACCTATTTTACAATTTTATGTTGGACTTTGATTTGAAAGTAAATTACCCTAAGACTTTTGTTATGACATGTTGCCCACGTAATACAAAGTCTAAACAATTTATTATGGGAGGACATATTTTAAATAAGGTTAAAAAAAAATGTTATTTAGGTATGTATATGAGTTTCTCTTTGTCCTGGAAGACTCACATCAATTTCAAGTTCCAACAGCTGACAAGGAATAATGAAGCGATTTTTCGCTTTACTAGTAAATTAGGTCACAGACCCCCCGCACAGATGAAAACACTTTATAACTCCAAGTTTGCTGCAGCAACCCTATACGGGGCAGGAGTTTGGGGCTTCAACAAAATACCCTCTCTCCAAAGTGCCGAAAATAAATTCCTGCATAGACTGTTGACGGTTCCAAAATGTACATCATAAGTCATGAGGAAATTGGTCAACGTTTTTTGGAGGACAGGGTCTCTATTGGTCCTTTACTGCTCTGGATCAGATGCTGGTTGAACCCTGCAGCAAAACCTGTTCGAAAACTGCATTTCTGAGTGCTTACAATTGGACAACTCCAACAGGATTCCCTGGCTTGTGTTCCTGCGAAACTCCTTTAAGAAGCTAGGGCTTAGGTTCATGTTTGAAGAACCCCAATTGTTAACCACAAACTCTAGGTCTGTCTTGAAGTCAACTTATTTTGAGCACATATCAGAGTTGAGATTTTATAGCTCCCTGAAACTGAAATCTTTCGATCCCTATATCCGGATTGTAACTGTCCCATGTCTTGAACCTTATCTGATCTGGTTTTCAAGTTCTAAAATATCCTCTCTTTTAACATTTTTTAGATTTAATTTGATTCATTTTAAGGTAGCCT
Source organism: Pleurodeles waltl (assembly GCF_031143425.1). NCBI lineage: Eukaryota > Metazoa > Chordata > Amphibia > Caudata > Salamandridae > Pleurodeles > Pleurodeles waltl. The sequence goes on from NC_090448.1 coordinate 586,985,024, forward strand.
TTCCCAAACCATGTTTTTGGAAAAAGGATTTACCACCCTGCGATTCCAAATCAAAGCAGAGTACCTCACATTTTTTTCTCTTTTGTTCTCTATATGCTGCTACTAGAAAGGCTTTTATTTTACCCATTTTATGTCATCTTAGACCTATCCATTATAAGGAAGCTCTATTATATTTTCAGAGATTGCCAGACATCCAAACTTGTCACCATGTACTAAATTTTGTCACAGCTTCTCTAAGTATTAGGAAAAGGTCTACTCCATTCTAATCTCTATATTTTTGTGAGAGATTTCTATTCTGAGATAATATCTGTAAATTTTGTGTTTTAGCGATTCTTAATTACGTTTTAGTATCCTTATCTGTTACATGCTAAGGGTTTTTTAGATCGGATGTTTACATGGTGTTTTTAGAAATTGTTTTTACAGTTTTTGTGTTTTATACTATTTACATATTCGAATATGTGTCTTTGTATGTACTTTTATGGCAATTGCCGAATAAAGTTCTTTGACTGACTGACATGTATTTGTAACATACACAATAACACAACAATGGGAAATGATGCTCCCAGAACATATCATGTTGCTGACAACAGTACAGGAGCCTGGAGAAGGTGACATAGAATTATTCATATCACACTGGAAAAATATAAGCAATGCACACCTCACCAAGTTAAATTTGTCCCAATGGACCCAATGAGGTAGTCTTAATGTTGCTCAGATAGGCGCGCATTTGGCATGAAGATGTGCACTGTACACATCATGTGCAAATTAACAGGGAGATATGTCCTTAAGATCCACAACACAATGAATCAGCAAGCCTTAGGGAAATCACCACTAATGTCTTACACCTCTTACAATTGCATACTCTGATTGCATCCATTGGCACCATTAATCCTTTGTATGTCGGAGAGGCACAGAGATTTTAAAGTACCTATAGAAGGCCCTCAACATGTTGCCCAATGGGAAGCTACATCACTGACTCCATTTTGGCCGTGCAACCTCAGATGTTTATGGATGAATAGTTGTACCCAACCACAAGTGATTTCAACATAACTGCAAGTCACTCCATGATGCATGCCAACAGTCAGGTTACAAACCTCCCCCATTACACATGTGCAGTGCACTTTGCTACACAATGCCACATCAATGGCCTGGAATTTCACATTGTGGGTAAAAAATCTAGTCACAGGCACCTTGTCCCTCATTGCTATTGCAGTTGTAAATGCCAAATTATATGCAGTGATGGTTGAGGTAATGTGTGAGCCAACTATCAATGGTGACATTCTCCTGTCTGTGGCACCACATGAAATGCACTCCCATTGAAAATGTTCAATTCACCACACCGGTTGGCATGCAAAATATGTGAGGGAATATATGAATCCTCCCATGAACACAGGTAGACCATGCATGAAAGAGCAGCATACACATTTTGTCAAAAGAGAAAGGGACACATGCTAACATGTAGGCACAAGGAATCTTGGTAACAGTGATGGCACACATATCATGTCAATGGACATTCCACACTTACCAAGGGAAAGTATTGATCTGTAGCTGACCCAAAAAACAATGTGTGCTCTGTCACATGTATGATGGCCATCTTAACATTAAAGACAGTAGTGAGGCACAAGCACCCATCACACACTGAAGACAAGTAGCCTCTGGGTGACAGATGCCAAAATACTCATTTGATCAGACACATGGCTGAGGACAGTGATCCATCACTTCCTTTCTTTTGGCCTGGGAGTAGTGGTCTGTTGCATAGAATTTACACCCACTACAACACCAAACTGTACTTGATTGATCAATGTACACAGCCATATGTTGTCCCTGGACAGCAAATTCTTTGTGGATTGTACGCAGTTGTGTCCTAGGTCTCTGGTCCAATAGGCAAGGCATATCAGTATGCACCACATGACACATCTACACAAACAGTCACTCATCTACTGTGTCACACATGACACATCCCTAATAATCAGGGGGAGATGTCAGAATCTAACACATTAACTTGGCAGGCTTATGCCCTGCACTCACCCCCTGGTGGCTGCCGTGCTCCCCTCAAAAGCCATCAAGGTCTGGATAGGCTACCGCCAGAATGCGGGCTATTGGGTGGGTCATGCCCCAATGTGCACCACATCCACCTTGGGAGCACAACCCCAACTGGAACTCAACAATCTTCCGGGCCCAGCATCTCAGGTCCTCCCCCACCTCTAGTGACAGTGGGTGCTCCACTGGCTGTGGACCCCCAAGGTCCGCACCTTCCGGGCGATGGCTCTCCATATCGCATTGTTCTGATGGGCATTTACCTGCATGGATGCCAAAGACAAATCTAGAGATTAGAATCAGGTTTTGGAACAAATGGTTGAGTAACACTCATGTCAGAAACAAAAAAGTAGAACTGTTCTATTGGTTAACAGACCACAAGTGAAAAGCACACACACCAATAAGCACAGGGATATGACCACAGACATATATATCCATATGCAGACTAAAATACTACCCTGCTGAGGGCCTACAATGATTAACCAGGCCTACTGACATCAGGCAGCCCACACTCCAGCAACATGTACTGTGATGTGAGCCACAATGAATCACTAAACACATATATAGCCTCTGAGGGGTAAACTCATTAGGCCTGAATGGACTAACATATTCACATTCTGCAAGATTTTTACTGCATACAGTCCTTACAGACAACTGCCATAGTACACACTTCACCCTTACACTTGAGTGACAATGAAGGGGCTGGCATGGTGGGTACAGAAAGTGTATTCCTTATGCATGTGTGGACATGTGACCTACTAAATGTAGACTACTGCCACTTCAGGGGGTGAGTTCTGTGGTATGTACCTGTACCACAGGACACTCCTTTGGACATATGTGTCTATCCTACAGAGATTGCATCCAACACACAGTGCATGCATTGTACAATTTCTACTATGTGACCAAGGTGCTGACTCACATATCACGGCCTCCGAGGAATCAAACCACTTTCTGCACTGTGGGACTGTCATGAGTGCAAATAGTCTGTGCAAGTCAAATATGACTTATGCGAAGGTGACAATACAGCTGTGGGAGTAAGGTGCCTGTCAAGAGGCAAAGACACACACTGACAATGATTAATACTGCACAAATGGACTACTTCTGGGATGTACCTCAGTTCCCATTCCTAATGGCCTGAGGCATTCAGGGCAAGTTTTGCCATTAGAGCATCATATTGTCCACATGCTAAGATCTGCTGGTGTACGGGGAGTGGGCACAGTGCCACAGTTGCATTGCCAGTGACTCAACCCCAACCTGGACTATGTCCCTTACTGGGAGACACATTTGAGAGGCCCCAGAATCTGAAGGCTGAGCATACAGAACCTACATATCACTCCATTTCTATCACTTCCATGCATGACAGTACATCATGTGTCCATCTCCAATTTGGCAAGTGGTGTGTGTGGCAACCTGAAGGGCAGCATGAGTTAGGATATGGAATCCAGACTACAGTTTGGCAAAGGCAGATGTAGGTTGAAAGATCTGTGGTACTATACACAGTGCTTACAAGATCCTTAAATGACTCATACAAGATGCATACACCGCTCATGCTGTCATGCACATGCACATGCATGTAGTCCAATCATTTACAACCATCATGAAGAAAGAAATGTCAGTGGATGGCAGTAAAGTGTTCTTACCTAGTTATGTGCATCCAACACAGAGCCCAAGGAAGGGATAGGTGATTCTCCAACAATTGAGGAATACTGGAGGATGGGAGTAATTAAGACTAGCTCACTTCCTAAACATAAGATAGAAATCAGATCACCACTAGAAGGGGAATGAATGAATGTTGCATTCGTTACTGAAACCTTGCTTAGTGAAAATGTTGACCCTGATATTGTGATGGCCCTTCGACTGGGCTACTATATACGTAGGCTTGATCGCATAGGTAAAATAGGTAGTGGGATTGCCATTATTTTAAAAGATGAATATAGATGTTTAACATCTCCATTATCAATCCCTGCCTGTGAGAATATTCTATTCGAAATCTTGCTCATCTGCACTCATACATTCCCTGAAGTACTAATCTACAGACCCCCAGGCACCAGTACCACAATTATGGGAGCCCTAATTGAGATATTAGCTAGTTTAGTGGTGAGGAAAATCCATATTACCATCCTAGGCGATCTCAATATACACCTAGACAAGATAAACAATTCCGCCTCTAAGAGATTATTACTGGACCCCATAGGGCATCCAACTTATTCAAAAAGTAGATGCCCCCACACACAAGAAAGGACATATCCTGGACCTCATTATTAGTATTGATTTGAAGATTTGTGTAAAAAAGCCTGTCCCCTTACCATGGTCGGACCCCAACTTAATTCCATTCTGACTAGACAAACCATTGAGAAGACCCACACATAACACTGCCTCACGGCCTGCTTGCCCTTGGTCCAAGCTCTCTTCCATGTACTGGATGAATGCCTTAAAGGCCTCAAGACCAACATTTAAAAAGGATGTAGAAAAAGCTTATAGTCAGTGGGAACAGTAGATTGAGCAATCATTAGAAGAGTTCATCCCAATAACAAGAATAGGAACTAAGTCTAATACTAAAAGAGCCCCCTGGTTCAATAGCCACCTCGTCTTTTTGAGGAAACATGGCAAGAAACTCGAAAGGAGATGGAGGAAAGATTATGATCCTAAGTTAAAGAACAAATACAAACAGGCTACCAGACACTGCCATACTTAAATTAAAAAAGCCCTGTTCTAGGAGGAAAAGATCAGCCAAGCATCCAACTCCCTGAAGGAGCTGTTTAGGATTGTCGAATTATGTTTGCTAAACAGGGCGTCATCCTCCTGCCACCCTCCCCAATCCGGTGTCATGAATTAGTGGTTTTCTCTCAAAAGAAAGTCATGGATATCTATGAATCAATGGCGACAAATGCAGCTGTACATATAGATCTAAAAGAGTATTCCCTTCCCACTCCTGCCATTGTTGTTCTATCACACTTCCAAGAGGTAAACAATGAGAATACCTGTGCACTTATTAGCAGGGGTATATCCGGATCACTCCTAGACTAAGCTCCATTGAACATGTTATCCAAGGGCTTGCAAGTGCTACTTCCATCTACAGTCACCTTGATGAATTTGTCATTAGGGACAGGGACAGTCCCAAAAAAGTGGAAACCTGCAGTGATTAGACCTCTGTTCAAGAAGGCCCATCTTGACCCCACTTTACCGGGCAATTATCAACCTATTTCCCTGTTACCACGGACAGGGAAACTACTAGAAAAGCAAGTTAATCATAAGCTGCCATGCTTTCTAGAAGACAACCATCTTTTACACTCTACTCATATGGATTTTCGTGCACAGCGAATCACAGAATCAGCACTCCTAGTAGTGACGGAAGACCTTAAAAACTTACTTGACCAAGGAGGGACAGCGGCTATCTTTCTTTTAGGTCTAAGCACAGTGTTTGACACTATAGGTCATACAATCCTGGTAAAAAGGTTCAAAGGAATTGGCATCCAAGATAAAGCCTTGGAATGGCTGTCATCTTTTGTGAAAGGCAGAACATTCAAAATATCCTGCCTTCCAAGTGCAGGGTTCCACAGGTCTCATCATTGAATCCCACTATGTTTAATATCTACATGCATCCGCAAGCCAATATTGCACAAGAATGTGGGCCATTCCTAGTCTCTTATGTGGATGATACTCAGTTAGTTGGTACCCTTGTAAATGGCTGTAATTCGGGAAATCAACTATTAGTTCCCTGTCTGGAAAAAGAGGCTAACAGGATGGCAAGTTATTGTCTAAAATTTAAAGGTGAGACAGTAGAGGTAATGATTCTGGGAAACAATCCTTCCCTCCAGCCTGTTATTAATTGGCTCAGCTCTATGAGCCCTTTTCCTGCTCCCAGCTCCTCAATAAACAGCCTGACAAGGTGGCTGGATCAATCCCTACTTATGGATGCCCATGCAAAAATAAATTGCGGCAACGTGTTTTGGTCTACTCAAAACAATTTGGGAGATACCGGATCTCATCCCAGAAAACTCAAGAAAAACAGTGATTCAATCCTTGGTGGTTTCCTGACTGGATTATGGGAACTTGCTGTTCTTAGGATCTCCAAAATTTGTCATAAAAAAACTACAGACAGTTCAAAATACAGCACCTAGACTACTCTTCAAAATACTTAGTCTCAAGCAAGGGAAGGAGGCCTTCAGGAATCTCTACTGGTGGCCTTTCCATGCAAGAATCAAGTTTGAAGCTCCATGCCTTGCACAAAAGTAATTCATAACAAAAGTCCAGCCATGATCAGAAACCTTCTTTCTTCTTATGTTCAGTCCAGATCCTTAAGATCATCTCACCATCACCTATTGAGAATTCGGAAAATCAGAAGGGCAGGGTGGGGAGGCAGATCTGTTTTTGTACAAGTCATGTCAGTATTGCACTTTCTATCCACAGGGTCATTCCAACATACAGTGGCCCTATCCTCTGGTATGTCCCAACCTATGTTCAGTCTGATGTTGAAGGATTTCCTCACAGCAAATCTCAAACAAATTGACAGCTTTATCAGGTTGCCACAACATGAAGATTTAGCCAATGTGAAGGCTGACTTTAATGGTTGTGCCCACCTCCTACATGTGTTGGGGCCACTGAACAAGCCTATCCCACCAGAAAGAACTTCCATTCCCTTAATGTGCAAGTTGTCTGTTTGGTGGATCTCTGCATCTCACACATCCTTGCCAGTTCTCAAGGATCAGCCCTTGATTCCTTCATAATGTGGAATAGCACCATACCCCAGCTGATGTCACTTTTGCACTCAGAGAGGGCCCTCTGTCCTGATTGTGTGTGTACAATGTGAGGTGCTACAATCATGAGGTGAGTGACTCATTGTTGCATTTATGTCCCATTTCTTGACAGGAGACCCCAGATATCCAAACCATCCTTGGTTGTTGATGCCACTGAGGATCCAAACTACTCCAGGGGAATTCCGTTTTAATGAGGTCCATGGAAGAACACAGCGGGGTAGTGGAGCAGACTTATGGGCTTGAGAAGGCCAGATTTCACTCTCTGGCCCAGACTGGAGGAGCCCTTCTCTACTCACCCAGGAAAGTGTGTCATATCACTGTGGCATGCTGCATGCGCCACAACACTGCCCTGCAGAAACATATCCTGAACATCCCAGAGGAGGGGGAGCCTGCAGTGCCACCGGGTGAGACTCCTGAAATGCCAAGTGGGATGACAGTGGTGAAGAGAAAGGAGCTGACTTATGGTAAGATCTCATCAACAGCTACTTTTCATGAGTTTAACTACGTTATGTGGTGTAATGACTGTGACTGTACAATGAAATGTAGTTGTGAGAATGTGTGGAGTTGATTGTTTTAGAACCAGCTAGGGAGCTGATACTCTGCAATATTCAACAATATTCAGCCTGAGAAGGCATTAAAAATGATGCCAAAAATGTCACAGTGAAATCTAATAAATTTCACTGTGCCATTTTTTGTGTCTCCCTGTGTGGGAATGCCCCCTTTGCGTACATTATGCCTGGCACAGGCATTATGGGGCTCAAGGGTTTACAATGTGGTGCACTGCAGGCATTGAGCCATTTTGTAAATATGGTGTGGGTAAACTGCCTCCTTAACGCCACGTTAGTGTAAAAGAAATGAAGCTAGTGAGGCGCAAGGAGGCTCAAGGGTCTTGCAAATATGCCCCATGGTATCCTCCCAGGTATGTACATTTCAATTGAAAGTTACCAAACAGGGGTACTTGGGCAAATGTACACTGGGCTGGTGGTTAGAGTTACAGAAACAGAGCCTCCTAGCCTTGCCAGTCAGGTCACACCCTCTACTTCCCACACTTGACAAATGGTATTCTACCAGGTGAGTAAACTTTAATTGAGAGTTACCAATGAGGGATATGTGGGGAACTCACTGGTCTGGTGTTTGGAGTTAGAGAAACAGTGTCTCCTCAGAGTTGCAGTCAGGTAACTCTCTCTATTACACACACTACACAAATATTGGATAATACATATCTGTATGAAAGACTGCATTTAGGTTTGGGCATACATTTACCTTTTGAGACATACCATGAATCCTTGGACTATTATTGTATATTGAAAAGACTAACAGGCCCCATTTGGACCAATGGCATGTGATGGACCTTAGTAGCTGTGATGATGGGTCAAACAGTATAGATTTGTAGTGTTTGCAGTCAGATACTCTGGGTATTGAATGTTAGTGGGGTACATGAACAAGACAGTGGCAAAAAATGAACTATGAGCATGTAGGATATTGCATTTTGGTGAATTTGTTTGTGTTGTGACTTACCAGACTTCACTTTTCCAGGTATTCCTGGCAAACCCTCAGGATGTAGGATGGCCAAGTCCTTCTCCTCCCAGGTACAGAATGTAATGGGACACTGGGAGGTTCACCACCATTCTTCTTGACTTTCAACTGGTGCCTGGAGATCAGGGAAGGGGCCTTTGCTCCTGAGGTCGTTCCACTTCTTCCTAAGGTCCTTCTTTGTGTGCAGGGTGGTGCCTAGAGCATTCACTCTGTCAACGATCCAGTCCCAGATTAAAATTTTTCTACTGAGAGGAATTTGCTGAATTTGTGCTCCAAACAATTGTGGCTCTACTGTTATGATTTCATCCACCATGACTCTTAACTCACTCTGAAAAATGCAGATTTTTAGAATGTGACATGGTAGAACAAAAAAAACGGGTGACAGTGACTTGCTAAACAGGGGAAGTACAAAAGGGTGTAAATGGACAAAAGAGTGTGCAGGGTGTTCTATGGGATGGTGAAAAAAGGGGTGTCTTATATCTATACTCTGTGGAAATAAGGCGCTCTGGCTTCTGTGTTTTGAATTGGAAATGCAAAGGATTGTGGTCTGTGAAAGGGTGTGTTTTATAGTGTCCTTTGCAAGGTGTGTCCACTGTGGCAAAGTGTGTCAGCTGTGTTGTTTTCATCTGATGTGCAGTTGTTAATTACTTTGCTGACTGCGAACCTCCATGGTTAGGACCGCCATTGGCTGACCAACCATGAAGGGACCGCCATGGCAACTGTGTACTTGTAATATGCTTGGTTGTTGGTCATGGTGCTGTCTGCACTGAATGTCGGACCGCTTATTTCCAAGCCACCGCTCCGCTGGCAGACTGCCGTTTTTGCTTGGTGGTTTGTGGTACTGCCTGTGTAAATCGTAATAGCGAAGTCTGAAAGACCACCAACATGGTGGTCTTATCAGGACCACCTACATGGCGGTCTGGCGGTCCAACCATCAAACTCATAATGAGGCCCTAAATAATTGGGTGATATCTTGATGGCTATTTACTTTGACCCATGGAAAAAGAATATCTGGTGCCAAAGTTGTTCTAGAGTGTTCGTCAAGTGCAATACATGTAAGGCCTACCAATATGGAATGTGTCAGGAGGTATATCAAAAGTTTGAAGGACGCAGTATCACAATACAGGATAGAATAACTTGTAATACAGATTATGTAGAATATGTTTTAAAGTGTGGGTGCAATAAGTTATATATAGATAGTACTATTAATAAACTGAAATTTATTATTTTATAACACCTACGAGTCATCAGGAACAGTGATAATAGATACCCTATGGCCTGTCACTTTGATTGATCACTGGAAACTTTTAAATACTTTGGCATCAAACATATCAAATCCCACCCACGAGGAGGAGATAGGGAGGGAGGAGGGAGGAATCAAGGTTAATCATAATATTGGGCACAGAAGTTCCTTGGGGGCACAATACTGATGCTGAGCTACGTGTTCATCTGAAGGTTGAAATTAATAATGAGATGTCTGACTCCAGACTTATGGCTAGCCCCTGAAATGAACAATGATCACTGAGTATTGGTGCATTAGAATTAGTTAACTCCAGGCACACAAACAGCTAATTCACAGTTGATATTTATAATGGTGTACAAAATTGTTTTTATATTTAATATAGTAATATTCAATTCTCACTGATACCTCTCCTAAGCAAATTATAATACATAAAGTAACATATTTGAATTATAATTGTTTTTTTTAAGCTCCTCCAAATCAACACATAACCTCAATGGCATCCACATCGAATCCTAATGTTTGCCAGAGTCTAAAACAGACTATTGCGGCATCCACTCCAAGCCAGAGTCCGATATAAGCCTTTAAGACGTCTACACTGAACCAACACGTTTTTCGTCAGGGATATCTCCCAACCGACTTCCTCAGGGCTGTGATAATATATGACATAACAGAGCTCAATAACTCATGTCCATACAATTGCTAATCATTAACCACCCAGTGATATTTAGTGAAGAACAAGATGTCTCTTATATCACTAGACTGTAGATGGTGTGACTAATAGTTGTTGAATACTTAGTCCACGTGAAATCTTTAGTATTCAAAGTGAAATATATAATATATTATAAGTAAGTATA